>NC_086341.1:21653467-22875292 GCF_032445375.1 Bacillus rossius redtenbacheri
CTTTTCGCGAATATTACATGGACCCAACCATGTACCATGGGAAGTATGTCCACCCAATTTATAAGTCAGTAAGTTCCAATTTCATTTCATAACATAACCAAAAATATTTACCGTGTTTAAATATTTCACGACATCCCTATCGCAAAAAAAAATGTTTCTAATTTTGTGAGGTAAAGTTAAAAAGAAAATAAAGTGTTATTCTCTTTGTAAAAAAAATATTCCTAATTTCTGAATTGTTCTTCAAAGTGAAAAACAGTAACAATTTATTCACTTATAAAAATTTAAGTCGATGAAATAATGATGAACTCTATTGAATTCTTTGTTTTTCTGGATCGATTGAGCACTAAAATACCAAAGATTCACAGAACTCAGCGGTGGTAGGTACGGGTTAAACTTGCACGAACTGAAATAAAATCGATGGGTCCTTCTTAAGTAACCGAACTTTCCGTCAACTCAACGATGCTTAGTTCTGTTTGACGTTATCCCGACAGGGCGAGTGTTTTACATGAAATACAAGAGGCGCGTTACTTACGTCGTTCTTATCTTCCGTAACTTAAAAATTCATAAGCTTTAAACAGCTTTCACGAAAGTCAACTGACGTACACATTTCCAAATGAGTGAAAACATAAGACAAATATAAAGTTTTAGCTAACAACTGTGTTGTAGTTGAGTTTTTAACAAAAGTGATAAATAATTTGTGAATTGCAAGGATTAATTTGTTTTCCTCATTCTTTACAGCACCAAAATTTGCAGCTTTGGCTTATCTAACTTATTCCTATCAGACCTCAGTCCTACATGAAGGATTCGGTTGTGCGCGACTATAAGACTTGCAGAATCTCTCAAGGCAACGAACGGTTTAATTTGGCAAAGCAAAGGCTGATTATTCAATATGAACTCGTTATTTGGTCCACGAATCTATTATTACCGAGTTGTGATATCATATCTATATATTGCCATTGAACTTTTAATTTTAAACTTTCTTGACGAGCACAAAGCAATCGTTATAAACAAGATAAATATTTTATAATATAAAAAAATATATATGTACCTATAAATATAATTTAATACTTAAGAATATTAGTTCTCCAAAAGGGTTTTTTACTCACAAATTATAAAGAATTTAGTTTTTCAGAAATACTTGGCCACTTTTGTTTACTTTTTTTACTTTCTTTAGTGTTAAAATCTTAGTTTGATCTTTTAGTTCGTTAAATAATCCTGCTGCACCTATATTTAAGTACCGATAAGTAAATATTTGTCAAAGATAGCTATATTCGTCAAAATTGTTAATTCAGTAAACGGTAAAATTATAAGTTTCTTTTTTTTTGCTCTCCTGTCTAATAACACAATTTTCGTAATAGAAACACATTGCTTTAATACGACAGGCTTTGTTGGCCATACATGCATTTCTTTTTCCTGCTGACAGAAGACTCAAATAGTAGGCCTAGATTAAAAATTAATTGATCAGACAATACACCCATCGAATAAAAGTTGCGTTACATTAACAGCTGACTGAATTCACAGAACACACGCATTTGAAATGCATTCAAGATAAAAGTAAAGTAAAGGCTCTTAAATACGCGTTGGAAAATCTGAATCAAAGATATCACCGGACAGTCCAACGTCAATAAAGTTTTAAAAAGAAAACGTTATACATTACAATTGTATTAAAATCAAGTGCTGGTATAGGACAAGGAAATCACATATGACGTTACGTACTATTAAAATAAAGGCACAAAAAAAATGCCCGAGTCCATTCGAAAAAAAATCCCAACGTGAGCGGCTTGCTTATTGCCGGATTACAGTTTGTGCCGAAGGTCTGGTTAAACATCGTTGACTATAAACAATTTATCCAATTTCTTATCATAATTTCTGTCATAAAACTGCACAAAATATTTCTAAAACATAGCCTGTTTCCAACTAACGATCAATTTAATTAGCTTTTAATCATAATTATTATTACAAATATTTATTAATTTACTATTTTAAAAATGTGACCAAGTCTGTCATATCTTATTTAGTTTACCATTTAGAGATACATGTTAATTACATAGTTGTATTATTTATTAAATTTTTACGATATTCTTAGTTTTTTAAGAAGGGTAGTTTTTTGCTAGTCCAGACAACTGTACATGAAATGAAACGTTGGTTAGGTTAGTTGTGAAAACTTTAAAGCTATTTAAAATCGTGGGGATGTATACAACTGAGACAAATTTGGTTTTATTAGTTCCGACAGCAAAATTACTAGAGAGATTGACGGAACTTCAGATGTGTTCGGTGGCTGATTGGGATTAAATGAATTGTAAGCTTTCTTTTCTAGTTCCTAGGTTTCACCCAGACAATGAATATAATACTGCATCTCCAATGCAAGATTGTGACTTTAATTTTTTTCACGTGAAAAATAAATGTTTGAAATTTTCTTGACATTACTATTATTTGAGGGATTTTCTTCTAACTGTACCAAGTTAGCACTTTCGCATTTTAAGTTTCGTCGCAAGTTTTTTCAAATTTTATTTTCAAAATGTTATCTACAGAAGGTCAAAAAATCACTCAAGTTTTATTGAAATTATTATTACTTGTGGGACCTTTCAATACTCGAAAAAATGTTTAGGAAATAAATTTCACTTGTGAAAATTTGGGACCCATTACAGGAAACGCTCACAAATTATAAGTAATGACCATAAAATAATTTAAATTAAATTAAATCGGCGTGTGAAATCGAGTTTCAAGAAGCGACAAAATATCGAATGGGAAGTGAAAATATTATTGATGATTTTTTCTACTTTACTTACAAAATCACGCAAAGTTTTTCAAGAAATTTAGCACTCAACAAAAGCAAGCTACGTGCGGTATTAGAATAATACTATTTATATTATAAAAAATAAACATTAGGTACAAAAAGCAAAAAAAAAAAAAAAACATATTTAATAAACTAAATAAAACAAAATAAAAATCAATAGTATTTTTTTAAAAGAGCGTATAGTTACAATGTTGGATAAAATATTTAATTGATTCAACAACATTATATTTTAATTAAGATCACGATTAAAATAAGCTACCAGAGGAAAACAAATCTGGACACTAACCTACTTCTTGGATTCTGTCTTAAAGCCACGTCCTTGTTATTAGTTTATAACTAATTAGTAGAGACCTGCAAAATTCGCGGATTCATTTCGCGATAGGCTAGCATCAAAACAACTATACCTTCGTACCGCTTCTGCGATTGGCCCACATTTTATCCGGGGAACTGTGAGCCAATGGGAAACACTAAACCAAGAAAGTGCAGAATTACGGACAGCCTAGTTGAGACGTCTCACGCGTCAGTAGCCAATGAACAGGTGTCATTTCCGCGAGTATTTAAAGGACTGTGGAGTCTATCCTAGAGGTCAATGAATCCGCGAATTTTGCAGGTCTCTGCTAATTAGCTACAGTTGCGTGGTCGTCACTTCGGCACGCCTCGTCTCGAGGGGCGACGGACAACTGAGGTCGCGCCTGATTGGAGGATCGGCGCCGCCCCGACCCTCCAACCAGGAGATGGCCTCACCTTGCGGGTCCACGTGATGGTGGGGACCGGGTTGCCCGAGGCGCGGCACTCCAAGGTCACCGTCGACCCCTTCTTCACCTCCACCTTTCCGTGTGACGTCACCTGGTGGATCCTCGGCGGCACTGCAGGCACAAGGAACAAACACCAACATCACTCACACAGGGAAAAAAAAATCTGCACTTCTACACAAGATTCCTTTGGAAACCAGCTGCCAAGAAATAAGTTTGTTATACACAAATAAACATATATTGAAAATCTGCACAACGCATCGCTATGTTTGAGATAATTCTCAGTATTTCTGACGAAAAATCGACATGTTTTATATTTTAATTGATGTTTCATTTTAGCAGAACTATTTTAAACCATGCTTAGGGGCAGGCATTTTTCGCGAATAAATCTGAACGCCTATTAGACTGCAACAAGGTATATCCGCACCAGCGGTTTCTTCCTTGTGATTGGCGGACGTCTTGCGAGGGAAGTCGTTGCCTTTTTTTGACCTGAGCCACTCAGGACGCGTTTGCTTCCGCACTGACTCGCTGTGATAGGTGTTGTAACTATCGATATTGACCTGAAAAGAAACTCACCCAATCACGAGACACAGACGATACTGCAGTGTTTTAACTTTCAGGCTCGCCTCGGAATCTTTTCGCGAAAAACGCATGCCCCTAACCATGCTGCATTTTTTTGATGTTGTTTCATGCTTATTATGTGTGCAGTTAATACTGAAGAGCTATTCAGGATTGCAAATAAGTTTGTATATTAGAGGTACGGCGACAACACAAAGATTAAATGCCCGGGTAAGGATCCGAGCCCAGTATTACTGCAAACACTATTTTTTAGTTATACAGTGGTTTTCATCTCTCTTACTTTACATGAATATTTCTGGTACATTTACTAAAAAGTTAAATCGTACAAGATCACGGACTTTTAAGGTCACACCTAAAGATTTAAACAACTAACTGATTTAAGATATTAGTAGTTTTAAGATGTAATATGTTGTTATGGTGTTTGTGTGCAGCCCATAACAATGATACCGTTTATGGACTAATCTCCAATTTTGATAAACTTTATTTTTTTTTGTTATCTAATTCACGTATATTTGTAAGTCACTATCAATATGCGTATTTCAAATGACAAATCTTCTATAAAGCCATTATGTACTAAACCACTTAATATATATAATATTTTATTATCAATATATATTATACAAGATGACACTGACAAAAGGGAACTTTGGGGAAACAATTTAAAATACAATACACGCAACTGTATTGTAATTGAACCATTAAAACTTGCCTTTTAAGGAACAACAATACAATTTATCAATTTCTGACAGAAGTCTTGCAGATGGCGTCCTTGTCTACGTTTACATTCTTCTAATCTGTTGGTCAGGTTCCCCAATTGACCACTGCAAGATCTCAGTTGGGGGTGCCACCAATTTAATCTTCAATTCTTTGTTTCGAATCATCCTGTGTCCTTGGCCGAGTCGTGTAGACGCGACACTCGAGGCAGCCAACACAAGAAAAAAAAATATCACAAACCGATAAATCCAGTGTGGGCCAAGGAACTTCACCGAATCTTGAAATTGCACGATTACCAAACCATTCTCGCACAGTTGCCACTGGATGCCTTGCAATGAGCAATGTCGCACCGTCCTTCTAAAACCAGGTTCCCGTTTGTTCTGTGTCAGTTTGTATAATGTCAATTTTTGCGTTCACTCGTATTTTTCTTCGGTGTTATGCTAGTATTATTTGCAATTATTGATTGCCCTTTGTTACAATTTTTGTTATTTAGGTGTTTGTTTTTGTCTGCTGCAGTCCCTGCAAGTGTTTTTACAAAGGATGCTTGCGTTATGTAGGTAGTGCTTGCGGTGGTGCCTGTCTAATCTTGGTGCCTACGTGCAGGAACTTCAGTGAGTGTATTATGTATTTATTTGTCTTGCCTACTGTAAATGTTTCTTATGACAAGTCTCAAAACGTTTTGGCTCATAAGCCTCTATGGGTATTCTGTGAATTGCCTTTAGACACTTAATCACTTGGGAACTTTATTTTTCTCCACTGAGTAAAGTTGATTTTAGTCACCTTCCGTTCAAAACCTGGCGATACGACCATGTGGCTATTTTTTTTATAAGGATAAGACGCAAAAGTGGGCTGGTGTAACAAAAAAAAAACATCGGAAATGCATTCAGACAAACCAGGTTGGAATATCAATCCGTATAATATTTAGTTTCCGTGTGGTTTTTCTGAAACCTCTAAAGCAAAGAAATATTTTGAGTTTTTAAATATACCTGACTGGGTCTGTAAAAAGGATATTTTCTTTTACTATCAGTCACACGTATTGACTACATGCAAGCATTTACAATAGCATCCTACCGCAACCAACAACACTGATTGTACATGTTTTGCGAGCATGAAACACACTGTTTTACTTTTCTTTTTTGGTGTTTGTGACAGTAACGTATACAACGAATGTGTATGTAGAGTTAAATACAAAATAAGTGGAAATCTTTATATTTTTACGATCTTATTTTAATAATTATAATAATATATAAATAGTTCTTCAATGTTCATATTTTCATTTGAAACTCATTATTTATTATAATTATTACATCTTTTTATTATATAAATATTGTAGGGTTATTATAACTACCTAAACATTATGTTATCAAAACATTAAGTCATTTAAATGCAAAAGGTGAAGTACTGAAACCACCAAAAGAGGTGTTGTCAAAACATTCGCGATTTTCATAATATATGGTGTAATATATAACAGGTCCCAGCTGTGCATATACAGCGGATTATAGTTGTGAGCTGTTTTTTGAAGACTTATATATTGTTTTATTTCTTGGTACTTAGTGTAAGGTTTGTTTATTGGGCTGACGAACGACAACATAAGCATATGCATGAATAAACCGATAGTTAATCTGGATGTACTATTCAAATGTTCTACCGTGAAAAGCTTGTGAATGATGTCTTTTAAACAAAACAGTACAAAAATGAACAAATCGCATAATTTCGCTACCTAACGACAATGTGACCCTGGTTTAAAAAATTATTTACTCGTGTTTTGCAACATTATAATACATATAATTTAATTGAACCCAGCTAATGATTAAATATTATAATCGAAAATTTGATTGGGCATATGTTTACCGCCTCGTATTGCAGTAAGTAATTGTATAAACACAATTATAACACGATGTTAATGGTTTTATATTTATCTCTTAATTATAACACTTGATTAATAAAAAAATAACAATATTAAAAAGTTACAAATTTGTGAAATACCTGCAATTTATTTAGGTGTTCACAGGCTCCAAATGTATTGATATCTACAATAACCGACTTGATTACAATGAATTGATTTTAAACTTGTATTCCCGTTTATAAAATACATATTTAATGATTTAATTATTTATAAAAATACATGTTTAATCCTTTTTAAAATATTCCAGTTATTTTTGCAGTAAGCGTTTACATCTTCTATCATTACAAAACAAACTACTATTCACAGTTAATTCTTTATACAAACTATTGGGTAAAACATATATATATGCTGTATCTCCGTAGCATTTCTCCATGTTGTAGTCTATGGCAATATTAATGCATAGAAAATTTTTAATTGATAACAAAGAAAAATGTTTTTGCGTCTGTAAGAAAACCATTTCAAATAAGTTATACGAAAAAATAATCGACGTGATTTCTTTTGTAAATCAAACAATTTCTCTATGAATTTATTTATGAATAAATATCTTATTTATTTATATGAATTTAGGACGATAACAGCAACAAACGATATGTATGAATAATATAATCGGATTTTCATTTTTATATTTATTTATGAAATTATTTGCTAGCTCAACTAATTTTCTGGCCCATTTTTTTATATTTTGTCGGTTGCTTCAGTTAAATAATTATAAATATATGTTAAATTAGTTTTAATTGACGAAAAAACGGGAATGAAGCTGTACATCGGTGTTAAAGATTTTCATTCTAAAAAGTGGTTTATTTTATATTCTGCATAGTTTTGTTTGCCGTAGAGACTAAAAACGGCACATAAAATATGAGTCCGTAACGTATTCGAATAATTATTTGGCAAAAAATGACTTTTTGTAATACAATGTTTGCGAGTTATTATTTAAACAAGTGGTCATTTTCGGCTGCATAAAATCGATATGGATAAAAAAATATAAAAGTGCTTCAAGATGGAAAAATAATTATAACGTAATAAATAACAGCAAAGTCGTAATTTCCCACGATGCCTGCCCGCTAAACAAAATGACCTTCGTTATTGCATAACCGAAAGCGCATGCGCTTGGTCATCGGACGTATTTGCACTGCGAAACAACGGCGGAGAGAGAGAGAGAGAGAGAGAGAGAGAGAGAGAGAGGAGAGAAAAAACAGTTCAAGGGATCTTTTAAACGGCCAACTCTTCTCCCTTCCCACACAATGGCTTTAACTGCGAATGTCGTCCGAAACAAATTCACCTCTCTCTATCTCTCTCTTTTGTAGGCTACTCATTTCGTTGCACGCCAGTCCTGTTCCTGGCACTCTGGTGATCACAATCAACCGATGAATCGACCGGTTGTTTTTTTATAAACAAAACGCTTTGCTCGCACGCCAGGAAGCTATTCCGAGGTGACATAAAGTCAACGGCCTGTGTTTTTCAAACTGGGACAAGCAGTGTTTCAAACGAGAACCTCGCCTTTTAGCCTCGCTATCGAAACCAACTTGAAAACTATCCGAACTGTTTAAGACTCAGTTCCGAAGGCCGTGTTTGTTACTTCATTTTTCTTGTCATTACAATTATTTGAGGTAATTCACCTCGATAGCTCTGTTTCGTCTCAAATTTTCTCAGCATATATTCACTGTGTGCCTATAAGTTTATTTATATCACGCAAGTATAAATAATTACGATATTTTACAGCTAGTAAATTACGTATTGTTAATATTTGGTGAAATGATTTTGTGACCCAACAAAAGAATGCAAAAGAGCTATCGTTTTAAGTAACGAAATAATCCATTCATGAAAAGTAATGAATTTTAAAAATGAGATGTGAGACAGAGTTTTAATCCAAGCTAATCCCTACAGTGTCTTAATCTGAACGTGATAGTCTGCCCCTTTAGTTAAAGAAACAAACCTAAAATAAAACATTTATAAGTTAAAAACATATTTTTCCAAATGTTTACTAACATTAATTGGTCTTCCTGATATGAAAACCCTTCAGACAAGTCTCATAAAAGTAACCTCTTAAATTAATAACATCAGAGATATTAAACTAAGACCCAAGTTAGTAAAATAAAAAAGTTACTTAAAAACTTATGTCCTGTAGTACAAAAAATGTAATGGAAAAACCACCCAAAACAATTTGGGAAAAAATGTCATGTGCATATGCAATTTATTTTATTAACCACTATTCCAAAAAAAATATGTAATTGGCGTACTAAAATTATTTCCACGATCATAAATTACATTTGGATATCAATAAATGGAACCTAAAACTACATAGGAAAAACAAAAAAAAAATATCAAAGGATTTTTTTTTAATTTTGTAAGGCTATTTTACCTAATTAACACTCACACAAAAATTCATAGTGACTTAATAACAAAATGACTTTTCGAAGTTGCTGTGAACTATTATTGTTAATTTTAAAATACACTCGTGTCAACGTGACGTCATTTAAATGTGCGCACGTCAGTGAACGATAATTTTTGTGAAAGTATTGTATATTTTTTTTTAGCGGGGCGCAGATAACTTACTGATATTACATGCTTGTGATTACTCAAATTCATCCACAAAATTGTGTGTGTATATATATGCTAATCACATATATTTATGAAAAAAAATTATACATTACGAAAACGGGAATTTATTAAGTTCTCGGCGGTCGAGATTCGAACTTCGCGCCGAGAATCACAAGGGTTTTCCGGGCGATGCATCGCTTGCACCTTTTACCGAGCCGCGCCTGCGCAGTCTCTCTCGCGAACTGTAATTAGGGACGCAGTCTGGGGGAAGCCTACGATTCACTCGTCCTTCTGGACATACCCGAATACTCATGTTGGTAAGCCTTCTTTTCACAGACGAGAGAGCTAAACGTACGATCGTGCATTTTCGTTTTTTTTTTTTGTTGTTTCATTGTAAATAAATATACAACTCATGATAACTAATGGTCAATTAGGTTAGGTTAGCTACATTATAAATACTTTAAAACATTGTGGACGGTTGATTTGGTTAGGGTAGCTACATTAAAGATACTGTGAAATCATGTAAACGGTTTCCCCCAAATAAATACACCTGTTGTGGTACTGAAAAAAAAAAGCGAGCATGAACTTCGGGGAACTCTCGCCTGTGAAATGAAGGCTTCCCAACGTGAGTATTCGGGTATGTCCAGAAGGAAGAGTGAATCGTAGACTTCCCCACAGTCTGCCGGGACTGTTCTTCTGCGCGCTGACAACGTGGCTAGCAGCAACACGCCACCGAACCGAGGGACAGCTGCGTCTTCAGTGTTCAGCACTAGGGCGGCGCGCAGAGTCCAGTCTTACGTTCGTTTCTTGTAGTCTCGCGGAATACGTAAAAAAAATTACCTTCGGGAACCGCTCCATTGAAAACAAGAAAGGAAAAAAAAATCTCTTTCGGTCCACCTTTTCCGATGATCAAGGCCTTTTCGAGGTACGTTTAAAGGGGGTTTTGCTTACAATTTGTTCACGACTTGCGCCTTCTGAGGGCGCGCTAAGCTTGTATTGGCGCTCCTGCTGTTGAATTAGTGAAGTTTCTTGGACGTTCGCCATTCAATTTTTTTCACTGTTTTGTCAAGGAAAAAAAAATTAAGAACGCGAATGAAGAAATAAAAAAATTTAAAATACAAACCCACAGACAGCTGGATATGGGTACGGGCAGACCGAATGCACCACCCGAGAGCCCAAGAGGTTTCAAAATGTATGCCACGAATCAATCCTGGAAAATTGACATTCATAAATCATATTTATTGCTTAGTGTTACCTACCCTTGTACCCCTTAAAGTTGTAGTACACTGTACCGGGTGTACTCAGAAATTATTTTTAAAATCATATTTGGCTAAATATGGTCACTTGAAGAAAATTGAACTTAAATTTCCCATCAAGTTTGCTTGGAGAAAATTAAAGTTTTATGCACATAAAATAATATTAGGAAAAAATGGCCATGTTATTCAGGCGACGTTTTAAGTTGCTACAAATAGAAGATATTGTGTCAATTATATCTGGCAGAAAAAAATTAAGGACAAAGTTATTTGAAATGCCTATACGGCAAAATATCCGTAGTGAATTGTAACGAAAACCATAACAAATGGTGCAAGAGTTCTATATCTGAACGCCGTGAGTAGGGTTGGGAGGGGGGGGTGAATTTGGGTCTAAATAATCTTTCCAAAAACTGAGCCAGCGATAAAGGTCCGTCGAGTACTACGAATGGACTCAACTTGCGCCTGTGCTACCGTCCTGCCCGCCATGCTGTCCGGCGTTGCGGGTTGCAGAGTTTCCAGTAGCTTGTTCAACCGCAGTACGCCATCTCCATCTCTCTCCACTGACTTCGTAGGCGGTTCTCGTGGTTGGGCGAAACCACTATTAAACGTGACTTTTCAACACAAAAAAAAATACATAAACGTCTGAAAATATTATTTCATTGTATTTAACGTTATGTGTTCATATGTACATACCAAATATGTAAATATATAATTAAATCATGACATTAGATGTAATTAGTACTGCAAATCTTTCACACGTTTGTTATAATTTTAAAACAATTCTGTCTAAAAAATATTAGTTTCAGTTTTCACGGCTTGAATTTTTTTTAAATTTTGTGTTATCAATAGTCTGTTTCAAGTATTTTATATGTTCTTACCTACAAAAAAATTACATTTGTACCAAAAGAAAGTGTTACCTTCAAATTAATATATCATAATGAAAAACGCACATTTTTAAGCAACATTTTCAGCTAATTTAACATTAATTTGAAAGTAATATTGATTAAGAACCATATTTCCCTTCAACTTGGGCCAATATATATCATTAAAATTGCCACAAAAAATAGGACTAGCCTTGCTGTAGATGAATTGCTGCTTCTTTGATTACGAAAGTCCAAACCCACAGATTACGAATGATTCCGTAGTGCAACCACTCTTAGAGAATAACTTCAAAATAATAATTCGTGTCCCAGGTTTGGTTGGCAGCTCAATAATAACACAAATGCACATTATTGTCACTAATCGTCCTTTGACGGTCTATGGGGAAATAACGGTCGGTGTTTGAATTGAAGGACACTATGACTAACTATCGATAAACCTTATAGGCAGGCGATAAGTGCGAAGATAACGAACTTAGCACACTTAGCACACTCCCCTTCTAACCCTAACCAGCATCCATTTTCCCCTCCTTCCCTTTTGGTCCAGATTCACTGGATTTTGTCACAACTTTAGTTGAATTACATTAAATGAAAGAACACCTAAGCAGGTCACAACAGGTGCCAGAGGTTGGGAACACTTAAAACAAGCACAAAACACTGCTAAAACCAGGGAAACGAGAGTACTTGTTATGGATAGTACCAGGTTACATTATTCACTTAGTATTGGGGAAAAAATACATGCCTGGCTGCTGTGAATTTAATGCCGTGTAGTGGAAAGGTACGTAAGATTCCGATCTATTATCAAAACATCAATCTAAGAACGACAGGTGACGTGTGTTTCGGAGCCAGCTTTACTCTTAGCGTTTTCTGCGTGCAAAACTACTGAACTCTTTCCTGTACACTCTCTTCAATATGAGATGTAACATTTTTTTTAAAGTACTGCAGTGAACATTCAATATTTTTTGTAGCGTAATATCGTGTATCAATAAGCAAAACTATCACACACCCACACAATGTTAAACCAGCTAATCAAGTATTAACAAATAATTGATTATTTTATTAAAACGCTCAGGTAACAAAGTCGTCATGGTCGTAAAAATGGAAACTTATTTTCGACACAGTTTAGGTTAAATTTTAAATTATACAGTTATTTGTTAATAAACATTTACAAAAACTTATTTTTAATGAAAAAATACATAATACTCGTTAAGAAATAGCCTTCAAATTATTATCTTTCTCGCTGACGATAACATACAGCCAAATTTTATATTCCGGATATTCCGGATGAAGTCCGCTGAATGGGTAATTTAAAGCAAAGTTGAAGCAGCTGTTGCACACTTATCATTCGTACTCTGCACATAGCTTATATCATCACGAGCCAAGACACTCCGTTTGATATCTGGAAAAAACCTACGTGAGGTCACTAACCACCTAGAGGTACACAATTCCTCGCAGCGACATAAATTTTCGTTTCAGCTTTCGAGGACGGAAGGGGGAAAAAATAAAGTGTAAGATATACGCCAGCAGCAAGAAGAAAAAAATAAGACGCGGAAAGAAAGCGAGCTTAAGTCGTGCTCCCTCGAGGAGTCACAACCATGGCTCTCAACAAGTGTTGGTGACTAATGCGTCGATTACACAGGCACTCGCAGTCAACAACTTCGCTCAGCGTTGTTCACACCGACTTATTGAGCTCGCCATTCGCATTGGTTCAGCGATTACTGTTGCAGACGGCCTATTTTTTTTCTAGTCATTGCTGAGATTCTGTAAACAGTTAAGTACGAAAGTTTAAAAATAATAATAATATAAATGTTGGTGTAGAGAAACCAAATTTTTAAAAATTAAAAGGTTAAAAACAGTTTTATATAAACGATAATTAAAAATTGAAGGCTGAGATTAAATATATGTAAGACACAAACTACGGTAGCCGGCGTCGCACGGGCAGACAAAGTTTTTATATTCAGCCGGATGCAAAAGTATTTTTTTTTATTAAGGAAGCTACTGCCACAGATATACAGCTAATTTTGTGGCAGCTCGGCGAATATGCTTGTTCTTCGCGTCTTTCCTGCGTCGGAGCAAGCGATTCAGCGGCTCTTTTAACGGCGAGACGCACAACGGAAAAGAAAAGAAAAAGCCTTAACGAACACATCAACAAAACAAAGTCAAAATCGAGTTAGAAATATGAACTAATCAACAGATCTAATTACAAGAAGGTTTCAAAAAATTTTCTTCGTATAAATCATATTTTAATTGTTTTTCTATCCATATTATTATTGTTTACTATCTATTCTATTATTGTTTTTCTATGCATGTTATATAACTAGAATCTATCAAATGTAAATTTTGACAAAAGAACACAGTGTGCTGGCGTATGTATTTTACCAAAACCATGTAAAGTGTACTCAATATGCAAATAAAAACTCTTGAATGAATGAATGAATGAATGAATGAATGAATGAATGAACGAATGGCAGATCTAACCCGAACTGCAAGCAACTGATGCATAGGCCGTTGCCATGGGAGACGCAGAAGGTATCAACGATGCAAAAGCATCCATTGATAAAAAAAATAATGAAGCACGTGGTAGTTGCAGAACTACAACTCCAGATCCATCCCACAGGAACCGTGCATTTTTATCATGTTGCTGCGTGGAAGAATGAAAAAACCACAAACACAATTTAGCATTTATACTATTAGTATAAAGTAGGATTCATTGAGTTTATATTGATTCACAGCCTCTAGTTAAGACTATTTAAAAATGTAAATAGAATTTATTAAGCTCGTACGAAATATTTCTAAAAAACCGAGAAACATTTATAAACCTAAACTCAGAGAGTAATTTATAAAAATCACTTTTAGGCAAATAAACCAATATTCTTACATGTGAAAATGAATCAATATATCTAACAAAAATTCTCAAATCTGCCATTATTTTTGCTTTTGTAATATCCGTTCGCCTTTGTAATTATAAATACCAAAAAAAAAAAAAATGTTTTTGTACATGACAAAGGCACTGGAGACTAACGTTATTCTGCATCACTTAGTTCAAAAATCTCAAAAAGGTTTTTCGTACGTGTAACTAAAAATAATTTAAAGCATAAAGCTTTGTGGTAAAACTTTCAGTGTTAAAACACTGTTAAACTAATTACTTTTGTTTTCTTTCTTTTTCGAAACGAAGGTAACATGTGTGTCAAAACAGTGACCGACTGAAAAACTGTAAAACTTAATTAAGTTGGATAAACCTACATCAAACACTCTGCGTTACTCTAGCGACAAATTCTAGAAGTGAATAGAGACAGCAAACAATTCGTAAAATAACGCATTGCTCTCTTCCATACCACAAATTGTGTTGCGTTGCTGCCACGTTTGGCTTCAATATCATGGTTTCGCTATAAAAGAAATTTTTAATTGGCGGATTGCTATGTAAGCTTGAAATACACGTGATCTGTGAATATTCCTTTGTAGATTTGCGTTGTAAAATACAATAGAATTGTATGGTTACGTACTAAAACATTACTTAAATGATGGATTTTTCACTGAAATAATGTTGCTTTTTATATTTACAACTATATTAATTTATATTTCAGAATAATATTATTTAAAACTTTAAATAATTTTCTCTGAAATGAAAAGTGAATAATAAAGTTCAAATTATTTTTTATTTATAATTGATACCTTTAAATACTTAGCCTATGGCTTGAAATTAAATCATAAGGCAAATTGTTTAACTTGTGTTTCTTTTCAATCTTTTATTCCACTTTAAATATCTTGTACGTAAAATTATGTTTGGTATCTTAAATGTTTTAAATTTACTACTTTTTATACCTGCTATTATTTAGTTTGTACTATATAATATTTGTTTGTTCATTCCATTTTCGTGGTTATATTTAACTAAGATAATATTATTTTTATGATTTTGGGTCTATTATCACTTTACAAGTAATTTTAAACATATATGTGGTTAAATTGAAAACGATGCCTTAACTTCGCTACATAAAATAAGTTAAATAAATAAACGACTTATTTCATAAAATAACAAATTTATGTGCATCCCACCACAGTTTCAGTATGTATTTCTGTGGATGTACATCATTTTTCGTTAAAATGACTATAAAATCATGAACCTGCAGGAAATCTTTATTAAATATATATAGGACTTATATAAGACGAAAAACGGTAAATAGACACTAAATAACAGTATTTTCATAATAATACGATAACTTGCTCGTAAATACCTGCTGCAAGATATTGTTCTCTACAACAGCTTGCAAAAATTGCGGAAAAGATTTTACTAAAAATATTATTTATTTTATTTAGGGAATTGAAGGTTAAAATTCTTATGTGTATAAAAATAACCTCAAAACTATTTAAATTAAAAAAAAAATTATATTTACTTTAGCAGGTATATATTTTTCTTTGTTTAAACAAGTTAGGAAAATGCTTTAACTATGAATAAGTAATAATTAATTTTAAAAGAAATAAAATATATAGGTTATCAGTGAGGTTTTCACAATTTAACCTTTGTGATTAATATTTTTTGATAAAATCTATTTTTGGGGCCAGAATAAAGTGCTTTAATGATATCAAATTTTAAGATATGCTTTAGGCTTTTTAAAATAAATAAATAAATAAATAATATATATTAGGTTTTATCGGAACTTCATTTACTATTAAATTTTTCGTGCGTTGCACTATTGATATTTACTGAAAACATATAATTGATGGCCTTATAAAGGATTATGGTTCGAAAAATAATTTTCTACCAAATATATTTAAGTCGAATTAAAGCACTGAAATATTCTTGAAAGTAAAATTTTATAAAAAATCATCAACGAAATAAAGGACGTGAGCACGCAATCACACACACGCAAACATATTTATATACCTATAAACACTCGCTTTCGTCGTTGGGGGCTTTGCCCCCATACCCCCACATGACATTGAAGTTTGTAGATTGTAGGTGTATATTTAGTGGGAAAATACATGTTTTGTGTTTTACATATTAATTAAACAAAGAAAAATTATTCATTGGCACATTTATAGGACCTATAGCGTCGTTATATTTGGCAGGAATATCTGCCTAAGGTATGCAATATTTGATGATTGTTGGTAACGCATAAATTGGGGAAAAAATAAAAATTGTTTAAAAAAAACACAAAATCTAATTCATAACTAAATTATAGTTATAAGCGATGATGCTACGATTAAATTGCAAAGGGACAGAAATGATAGATCTTATTAATTTCGCCTATGGAAAATAATTGAAACATATATAACAAATTATTTAAAAAAATCCTGAATCTAAGAAGTTATTACCAACATTGATAATTTACGGGACGGAAATGTTAGATTCCACAAAATCCGCACGACAGTTTTATCGGTGTTTTCATACTTGTTACCATATGGACCTCGGTGAAAGGTCTACATCGGCTTCGAAAATTGCAATTCAAGCTCTTAACTCTTTCGCTCTTTTGAGATCCCAGCCTCCCAAACCATCACATGAGGTATGATGATACATTTTTCATACAAGTATTAAGTTTCTTGCTTTTCATCCTTATAAATCAATTTTTAAAAAAATTCGACAGAAAATATTTTTACGAATAGTTAGAGATGATGGAAAAGAGCTTTATAAATGTACTTCATAGAATTTATTTGAAGTCCTACTGTGTTTGTTATTAAAGATACATTTTTTAAGCTTTTCAAGATGCATCGCTTTATTTTTATGTTTCTCAGATTTTTTTCCCCTGTTAATAAGTTAAAATAGTTTCAAAGTATTTTAAATGAAGCTAACAAAGTGATTATGAAAAATGAAACATAATAAATGGTAATGCCTTATTGATGTTATACATAGATTTTAAAACCTTAACCTCGATTCAAGTTTATTCTTCTACAGCTAAGTTTATTCCGCTACAGCTAAGTAATTAAAATATTTTTTCATGGGTAAGTTCAACAAATGGGACATTTTAATCTCTAGGTTCACGGTTGTTCTATGTATATGACGTAGGGACCGGAAACATTCGCGGGTTCAATGACCTGCAGGATGAACTCCATAGTTCTACGTACACTCGGTCAAATGTCACCCACTCATTGGCTGCTGTATTGTGAGACATCCCAACGTAGCAGCCTGTGATTCTGTAAAAGCTTTGGTCGGGTGTTTCTCATTGGCCCAGAGTCATCCAGGTGAGTTGTGAGCCAATAGCAGAGGCAGCACTGAGGTATAACTATTTGTATTTTAGCCTATCGCGAAATGAATTCGCGAATTTTTCCGGTCTCTATATATGAATGATATAAAACATGTTAATTTTCAATTAAAAATTTCAAATTCGTGTTATTTAATGAAGGTAGGTTCTTTTGGTTTTCCCACATAACAGATTTTAAGAATTATTTAACTAACAATAAATTGTTGTGGTCTTCATCCTTGAATAGCTAAATAACTTGCTTGGAATTTCAATTTTAGTGTCTAAATGGACAAACTGTCTATCAAAGTTAGGGCTTAAGTATTGTGGTGTAAGAGTAATTTAAAAATCTGGAAACGATAATGTTATATAACTATAATTCTTTGAATATGAAACAAAACCTAACATAACAAGCTGTTCAAAAAAAATTTACAGTGTTTTATATGTATGCAACTTAACATGACGAAGTGTTCAAAATGTTTTACAGTATTTTTAACGTACCTTAACTAAACAAACCATCAATTTTATTTGCAGTTTATATAATTATTTAAAAATCACAATGATGCACTTAAATAATAATCACAATAAATTTGTTAAAACAGAAAATCACAATTTCTTATTCTTTTTTACGCATAATTCGTGTCTGTGGACTAATAACGTAGTGAATTTACGAAGTTTGCATTCAGCCGTGAATTATTAACACTAATTCATTTTTTTAACAACTCAAACGTTAGTTAAAAAATGAGGTATTTTTTTCGAACACGGCTTTAAACGTCACTTAAGGTTACACATCTACTTGAAATATGAAGCGGAATGCGAATTTTTAAGTGTGCAAAACTACCAAATTCACCCTAACATGAAATTAACCCTAACATGAATACAGGCACACTTTCAATAGCAACCTAAACATCATAGAAAATAGCATATTAGTTTTGTAAGACATGGCACGCGCACATAACCTAAAACTTGAATCGTTGAGGATGCCATGTTTATCAATACTTTTCCGCGGCAAACATTAAGTAAATCATTCACAAATGAGATCAAATTTCTGTCCGATCGCAAAAACAAGCGGGAAAATGGTGTCACGTAAATTCGCTGGTTAGTGAAATTATTCAGCTTCGGTTCCAAGGCAGAGAATGCGAAAAGGAAACCAGAAATAAAATACTTTGTCGTTAATAAACGTTCAAAATATTTTCAATCATCTCTAATAATGATGGTGCCATGGCGATTCTTCCGTAATAATAGTACGAAGGCCTGGCTTGGTATATTTTAGTTTTTAATATTTTCCGGGGCTTAAAATAAAAACATTTCATTTTTCTGAATTTTTACACTGGTTTTCGGGACGAAATAGACATACTGACAAAATTTTCAAGATTCTAGCTCGTCTGAAAGAAGGTTTTGGGTTTTGTATGGATGAATCAGCGAGTGAGTTGTTATGATTCAACCTTAAGATGATCTCAATTATCTACTATTCTAAGACAGGGTGATAGGGGCTCAAGACTAACAATGAAAGACAATTCAATATCGAGACTTGATTTAATGTCATCTACTATTATAGAGTTAGCGGTCACCAAATTAGACAATTATCGGGGAGCCTCGCTACCACACCTCGGCAGGTTCCTTACCCACGCTGTGCTGGGTCGCGCTCGCGGCAGGAATTCGACGACGGACTGCGGCGGCCGAGGACACGGCGCTCCGTGGTTCCGGCGTCACGACTTCAGCCGTCCAGTCGCCGGTGACCAGAAGAAGTCCCTTCTCGACGGTGGCTGTCGTTTTTATTCTTCCGTCCGCGTCCGTGTTGATGTTCCGTGTTGTCCTCTTTTCTCTCGCAGCGGCGGTCGGCCTTCGGCGACCCGCGTCGCTGTTTCGCTGGCGGTGTTCAAACTGCTGACACCTCGTGTTTGACTCAGGGCGAGCCTCGAAGCCGCTGCCAGAGTGCTCAGAGCAAGTCATAACAGAGTGTCACATCGGACTGTATATGTATTTAAATTAAACGTCCGTCCTGTTCTTATTTCTTGTAAAATGATCGGTCTGAAAAAGGACTCGATTATGATAGCTCTTCGAATATAAACTATGCCAATTCTAGCAATAAAACATGGTACAGCGTCCATGGATTACCCAAGATGCAAAGCTAGTACCTTTCATAACAATCATGGCTGGTGTTTTGGCCAACAGTTCAATTGTCTCTTCCATTCAACGATTTATTTGGCACTAACTTAAGAAGCAATTTTTCAGGAAATAAATGCAAAACAACACGAAGGTACAAAAATTCATATTTATCACAGAAATTTTCTAACTAAAGTTGAAAAAACTATACTTATGGACTGGTTCCTGTTGGAATTTTTCAAACATTTTTTTTTTCACGCGCTCTTAAAACTCAACCTGGAACTTTTAAGTGCAATTAAAATGTTGTAGAAAGATTTATCCCGATCCCCGTGATATCTAAGTTATTTCAAAAGTAATAATTAAAATACTTTTGTTTCGTTTAGACCAACAAAAAATACTCAAAAGTTTTTACTTAATGTCTGCACTGAAGCTACCGATTTTCAAAAGCTTCTCGCTGTGTATTGCAATCGTTTTGAAAACTACTCGGTTGTTCTGACTTACAAAAAAAAAACTCGTTGTGTGGGGATCCTAAAAAAAAAAAGTAACAAAGCAAATTGCGAAGTCAGAGCGAAGAGCGCTTAAACAAAACAGTTAATTGAAAAGTTTCTGGAAATATTCCATCTGGCGAAGGGACAACTGCGACATCGCAAACTATGACGTCCTTCCGCGCCATCGCTTCCCCAGACACAAAGAATAAGAAGAAAGCCCGGTCTCCAAGGACAACAAAGGAGACAGAGAACAAACACGGAGACTGGTAGAAGTCGGCAAGTAGAAGGGAAAAAAAACAGGGAGTGTGCAAAGAAAAGAAACTCTAATCGAGTTGAAAGTTTTCGTAACTGGATTCCAAATAAATGCGAATTCAAACCAACTTTATATATTTAAGGGAACTAACTTGAGCATTTTTTTATTCCTTCTGTTTGCTGCTTAGTTACGTGGAAGAGCTTTAACTTTTGCAGATATCGGCCATTTGAAGCAAACTTGGGCAAAACCGAGTATTTCTCATTATTCTCTTTAAAATTTTAACTGGTTATCAAATAGGTCAAACATATGGAACGGCATTTAACGTTGGAATTTTCTTTTACGAACAAACAGAATTTCAGAATAACTTTTAAATATAACAAGTACATAAAAATGTTCAATCTGATATGTAAGTTAATTTATTTAATTGACAAAATTTGACGCTTTAGATTCTAAAATTCCTTAAAATTCCTCAAATATGACTCAAAATTCTTAGAAATTACTCTATTTCGAAAGAAAAATTCCCGTTTTATCCCCCAAAAATGCCAGAGGCTTAGAATGTCTCCAAAGCGGCTTATTTTCCCCAACGACACGCCGCCCTAAGCCACCTAGGTCGTGACCCTAGGATGTTATGACCGGAATTATGAACCATGTTGTTAAAGCCGCTATCATGAAAGTCCGTAATTATTGAGCTAGAAATTCGAGATCAATTTTAAATTAAAAAATTAATTACTAATTATTTTATTAAAAAAAGCATTAACATCATGGAGTCCTAGGTTCGAACCCGGTGAGGGAAAAAGAATGGTGTCAAATCCATTCTTCACAGAAGCCACCGGCAGACTGGGCCCCAACACTAATGTCAAGGAATATATATATATATATATATATATATATATATATATATATACATATATATAAAATCAGCCAGTATCATGTCATAGCGACCATCTTGTTCTATGTTTCAGTTTGCTGGAGGCCACCCTCTTGTACATGCAATCGACTTTTTCGTCTGCTAAAGGGTGCTGCCGCCATGTTATTTTAATGTATACCCGCTCGAGTACATTAGTATTTATTACCCTGGCATCCGGCATCTTCAAATTTTGTAATTTATTAGCTAGCAATTCGGGAAAAATTCCAAAAACAAAAAAAAAAGGTTTTATTAAAAAATTGATTGACTCGATGGTTCGATTCTTGACTAAGGCAATTTAATCAAATATCACATCAATTCACCAATAAAGTAAAAGTTCCAAAAAACAAGATAATATTTTTAAATAAAAAAATATTATATAAATTTTATTCCACTACAGGAACACTTGCGAAACTTAGCAATATAAAAAACATTCAGTTCTGCATTGGCTTGAAATGACTAATTCTCAGCTCTAATGGGTTTACTGAAGACAGAGACCAGCCAGATACTTTGCCTACACAGTATTTTTCTTCCCGACTGAGTTTCTCGATACCATGTATAACAGACTGCTTTACACCGTCAGATATGTAAAGAGAGTATTAATAAGTTTGAAAGCACACTTTTTCACTTGTTCCTCGAACGGATATGGTTTACCATATACACCGTCCAGCCGCGAGTTATATTTAAAAGGTCCGTACGTTGCTACTTCATCAGTCAGTTTGTTTGGTAAAGATCTGCTTGATATCGTCAAGAAAAGTAAGAATGTCTTTCCACTCACTCTATGTATTGAGATAATCGAAGTATTTCCATATTCCATGAAATGCATATTTCGCCAAGTGGAATCCATTATCATTTACCTGTAATGCACCGAGCACAGTCTTGTGTTAGTTTCATGTCCAGACGTCATCGCAATCTGTCGCTGCCCATCTGCTTGTGTGCTTGCACGCATACGAGTCTCCAACCTAAACCGAGGAGTCGAAATGTCTGCAGGTAGTTCCACAGTAGGCACACGGACTTCACATTTACATTTTTTTTTTTCGCACGCCGTCGCAAACTGTCAATCGTATAAACCAAACATGGTACTCGTCACAGCGAAACTTCGTGCGAGAAGGATTCTTTACACACTTGCTCATCTCATGTCTTTGTGCATCATGGAAAATGTGAACGACATATCACAGTAGCTGCAAGGATGCCTATTTGATGAAGACGAAGCTTTCAGACCCGATCCAGATGATGATTTATCTGCAGTTGTACCAACTCCCGGTGTACTCTTATGCACATCGATGAATCATTGTTGCAGAGAAACCTTTATTTTCTTCAGTGCAGCACGACCTCTGTATGTCTTCATGTGCTTTTTCAAATTATCTTTTCTGGCAAACTGATTATGACATTTCTTACAGCCAAACATTTTGCGAGGAGGATTCTTAGCACATTCTCTCTTCTCATGTCGTCGAGCATTACTGTTGTTTGAGAAAATCTTGTAACAGTAACAGCATCGATGCTTGTTAGTAGTTGTGGAATCAACAGCCATTGAAGTCTTCATCGAGGGAGAAAAGTCGTTCATCGTTGTTTCCTGTACAGCCATGCACTGTAGTCATTAAGCTCTCTTTTGCTGGTGGCAGCACGACTGTTGAAGTCTCCTATCGCCAATGGGATCTGCGCCACCATCGTCAACGCTGAAGTCAGTATTCCCGCAGGCGATGATACATATTCCATCGAGAAACGATATCGATACGATCTCATCAGAGGGATACGTTCTTATCAGAGAGATACTATCCCATCATACGGTACTGCCCGCTTTTTACGAAAAAAAAAACAT
Organism: Bacillus rossius redtenbacheri; assembly: GCF_032445375.1. Taxonomy (NCBI): domain Eukaryota; kingdom Metazoa; phylum Arthropoda; class Insecta; order Phasmatodea; family Bacillidae; genus Bacillus; species Bacillus rossius. The sequence continues at coordinate 21,676,628 of NC_086341.1, forward strand.
TATTTTAAACTACGCTAACATTCACCTCGGTCGAATACGATCGTCAATTAACGGTAGACTACAATGCCTACATCTGCCTTTGTTTCCAACTGTCTTTAACCTAACTGTTCGTGCGACATATGGCTATAAGAACACAAGGCTACTTGGATTCTAAACTGTAAGTCTACGAGGCTACAAGGCTACAAAACTACGAGGCTACAAGACTACATGGCTACGAGGCTACAAGACTACGGGGGTGTAAGGCTACAAGGCCTCGTGGCTAAAATGCTACAAGACTGGGTGGCTACAAGACTACGAGGCTACAATAGCTCCATTCAGCTGCGAGAGTTAAATTATATCATTCAAAAGAACTTGTCGCGAGTAGTCGCGATTCTTGCCAAAGATGTCGCTACATATTATGTTGAGGTAAATATTATTTATATTTGATGTGGGATGCAGGATGCTCACTCACGAACACAAGAGACGGAGGGCTTCGCTAGATCTCAAGGGGAAGGGAAATCTTGCATTATAGTATTTCCCAGTTGTTTCAAGAAAAAGTAATCGCCTGGGTAATGAATCTTTTTGTCTGAATTACTCCTGAAAATTTTTTAAGTACTCATTTGGTAACAGAGATTCAATAATTAAACGAAACTCTGAATAAAATTGCTTGTCTCATTACGAAAAAAAAATACGCGCAGGGATTTATTTCTCAGGAATAAGCAGAAGCACTCGGAGAATATCAGCATTTTTCTCTCCAGGAGTAACCAGGAGTACACGGAGAAAACAAACTGAAGCCTCACCAGGAAAGATCAGAAATACTTGAAAAATAAACCAATAAAATATTGACAGGAATAACCAGGAGCAAACGGAGAAAACCAACAGAAATCTCGCCAGGAATGACCAGAAGCACTAGGAAAAAACCAACAAAATATTGAAAGGAATTATTAGTAACACACGGAGAAAACCTACGTACGTCTTGCTAAATCCAGCCAGTCAGCAACGAAAATTAATTTTAGATAAAATTAGGAAAAAAAAAAAAATAATTCTAGCTGGTGCTGGAACTATATTCTTGCTGAACAAAGGAGAAGTTCACAAGCTGACAGAAACTGTTTTGTATTTTTTAAATATAAATTTTCGTGATGCATTGAGGTAATTAAATATGCACAAGGTCAAAAAAAGCTGGTGATACGCTATGGCAAATGTTTAAATTTGTATGTAGTTAATATGTCATATGGATTGTAAGAAAAGTGTTGTTTCATAAAATTATTTAAAAGTATGAAGAGAAACAAAAGTTCTGTCCTTTAAGATTAACCATCCTTTGTTTTGAGGAATACTTGGCAAGTACAGATAAACGATCTACGTTATATCTTACATTACTTAACTTTAACATGTAGGCATTGACTGACTAATTAACTATACACTTGATTGACTGCTACAAATATGCAGTTCACAGTACGAATACGTGTAAAGTTTCTCTATACACATGTCACGCGCCGTACCGAAACTGTGAATTTTATAAGCTATTTACATGAAATATTACCTATTTATTTTCAGTCGGTAAACAACGGGTTTTGCCTGCCCTCTGCCTACAGCAGAGATTTTCCCATACCACCAAATATTTTTAATTAAATATCTTTTGTCGTATTGCAATCGATAGATCAGATGAGCCCTACGGTCGTAATACGTGTGTTCGACAGCTTCATTGAAGTTAAATATTGAGTTGCGCAAATTGCGCACATGTTTGTGCACGTCGGGGAACAAACGAATTCAGGAGATCGAACAATAAATTACAGGTTTACGTTAGCGCGAATCCAAACGGGAGGGGAAAAAAATTGACAACGCATAGGAATATCTCATACGGCAATTACAAAAGAACGTATTTTATGTTTTTATGGACCGTTACACATTCAATGTTAGTTGATTCATGTAATGGGCAAAACGTTTCACATTTCCCGCGCAAAAAAAAATAGCAATGGTAACCTAATTTAATAAATGAACTAAATGGTTCATTACATACAAAATACAGTTTAAGTTACCGAATTTAATTTAACGTGAAGATGATTTTGAATTCATTGGCGTAAGTCTGACTTCATATTCTAATGGTTGTGATAAAACATTAATACATAGTATAAAGTCCTACGCTTGCCGAAGTCTGTTAAGTGTCGTACATTACACTAAATCCAAGACGCTTTAAATAAAGAACTACTTTACCGTCATAAATAAATTACAGCAATTGTATATATTTTTCAAATAATAACACATCTAAATTAAATTAAGAATGAGTTGTAGTTACTAATCAGCTGATTATTCGTATATACTACATCAGATTTTGACTTCAGAGTTCTGAGTTATATTGAGAATACGATAAAATTCCACGTGGATTACGGGGAATTTTAGCCAAAACAGTTTCGTCTTCAATTATTTTTTTTTAAATTTGGTTTCCCTAACAAATTGTAAATATATTTTTGTACTAGGAATTCAGTGGCGTTTTGTACTGAAATTCATTTTTCAGAATGACTAAACCTGCAATAATACTGTCAATGGACACTGTGTTATATGTCCCTGCCTCAACTGAGGAAAACATTTAACAAAAACGATTAAAGAATTGTTATGCAATGAAAAATGTTAACTTTTTGACGTATTTCGTTTCTCATCTCTCCCTCGTAGTGAACCGAATTCACTGCAGATAGAATTTCACAAATATGCAGCTTTTAATGTTCAGAAATGAATCCCGGAATTTCGCGTTTTAATAGGTATGGGTATTTTAAAAAGTTATCTACGTATGTATAGTGCATGAACATTTTACGATATTTTGAAATAATTTTTGCGAGCATTAAAAATAAATTGATTTACATAATGGGAGTTGAGAACGAAGGAGACGAGGACGAAAGAAAAAAGGAGCAGGAAGTGAAGTATTATGAAAGAACGATGGAGCAAAAAGACCGAGTAGATATATATATTTTTTTTTTTTGCGGAGAAGCATCGATGTGTTTGGAATGCGCTTGCTGGTATCGGTAGCCAATAATTCCCAACGGTTTCACGTCCGTTCGCGGAACAGTTATGACTTCCTGAAACCATAGAAGACGTCGCAGCCCAAAAGTAAACACAATAAATCTGCGGAACGAGTTCCGACTGTTCTGCTAGAATTCCACCCCCCCTCCGCCCCGCCCACTACTACCCCTGTCTTCCCGCACAACAAACCCTCGTCTTTCACCCTGAAGCCCGGAGCCGCGCCACCGCATGAGATACGCGAAAGGTCGTAAAGTCAGCCGTTATTCGGCGAATTTTTACCGCCACACAAATAGCGTATTGAATAAAGAAAATAAAAGCCGTTTAGGAGAACAATTTTGTTACACTAAAAATCGAATAAGTTATTCAAATCATTAAAATGGTTGGTAGTTCAGTTCCATATATATAAAATATATATTATACATACATACACATAATTTATGGTTGGATGCAAGATTTAAAGATGATTCCATAGACAGAATAATATTGTTTACAAAAAATTATTTTGTAAATCCGTTGCCAAAAGTTGTACAAGAAAGATATTGAAAATTTTATTTATCACATGGCTATGATAAATTTTGTATGTAAAAAAATCGTTTTTAGAGATACAACTCAGAATTTCTTTCGGAAATTGGCGCATAAACTTGTATGTTTATTGATGTTTCGTTCAAGCATATCTTAATATATATAAATTCAGTGTCCTGATGTTTGTTTCCAGTGAACTCTTCACCAAGTCAACCAATTTCGATGAAAATTGGCATTTATGTATAATTTTTTCCAACTTGAGAGATATGATAGTTTTTATTTCGATTAATGGTCTTAATAATTTATAATTAATAATAAACTGATTATCAATGTTGATTGGTGTTTAAGCCGGGGAAACAGTGGGCACTTCGTCTCCATGACAACGTTGCGTGCTCGAGAGTCGGGAAACCATCGGTGCTTTTCGTTTTTTCGTCGGTACATTACAAAGCATTGTATTAAGTTTTTGTCAAAATTAATTAATTTTCATTTTATTTCATTTATTATAACTGTAAATAAGAGATTTGGTCTCATTTTCCCCCCCATTAATACAACCGTGCGAAGCCGGGTCGGGCAGCTAGTATATATATTTAACCACGAACAAGATAATCGAATATTCAACAAATCGACTTTATTTTGTTGTGTCATGCTTATTATGTGGGCAGTTAACACTGTAAAGCTATTCAGGGAAATGTTAAAAAATATCGGGTACTGGGACGACTAAGCAAATGCCCCTGTATGAATCCTTACCCCGTACAACATTTAACAGTATTTTGTAATGATACCGTGCTTTTCATGTAAATGTAGAAATTTACAAAAATATTTATTTTATGCTGGTTATTTCTGTTTCTTTTACAAAAAAAAGTACGTGTAGTGGTTAAAATAGTATTTTCGAATGATAATTAAATATTAATATTACAGTATTATTTGGGATGTCTTTAAAAGATTATATAGCTAAATTTTGACACAATTGAAGGGCTAAGGATTAGAAGGGGGCTATATCTGAACTTCACCTCATAAGGATCCTCTCTGTCTATCCTAAACTCTGTTACCTCACGTATTCTCACTTTCTGGGCTGCCTTTGGTTTGTTGAAACCTTCATCGAAAAATGTTTTGAAGTCATATATGTCACTACTTTTCATCACTAAAGTTTCAAATGGTTTCTCATTTCTAGCTTCTTTCACAACTTTTTCCCAGTCTTCAGGGGTGTGTATCGCATTCACATTCAATTTCTTCTGCCTCTCTATGTGAGAAAAATCACGTTCACATGGGAGAAAAGTATGTCCACTCACAAGAAACCGATGTCGAACAGTTGCAGCAAACTTTCTTTGCACTAGATATGACAACAAAGCAATAATTTGAAAATTCTTATTCTGCCCAGCACAACTATCTGACCAGAACACTAACTCTTGAACAGGCAGAGCTTTTCTACCACGCATAAGCACCAAAGTCTTGAGCAGAGCAGTCGCAATCTCACATGACCCACGTTTTGCATCTCCCTCAGTCCAAAGAACCATGAATGCTTCTCCAGTTGATCCAATATGTACACATTCATTATACACCCACAACTGACACTTGTAAAATGCTTGGGATTGGCTTAGGTGAGGTGTAGGCAATGTTTGCTGCAGATCAAATGTTATAGTTTCTTTCTTCTTGCCATCACTTTTTTTGATATCATTCCTCAATTCCTCATACCCTTTATCTGCCTTCTTGACATGCAACTCTTTTTTCGTAAGTAGCTTTTGCTTTTCCAGGTCAGTTAAGTCAGGATTTACCAACATTGCGCAAAATTTGTCACAAGTAACACATGTATCACTTCTAGGTGTTCCAAACCCAAGATTAAATTCATGAAGGAAAATGTCTCTGTAAAGCCACTCCTTTACATCAGCCTCAGGATGTATCTCCTTGTAGAGTCTAAACATTTTCGACAAATTCAGAGATGGAGAGAGATACTTTTTTTCTAAATTCACATTTCTTGAATAATGGCTCATTTCTGTTGGGAATGAAGAAATGTGATGTCTAATACTGTCTTTTATTACTTCACTTGTTCTTTTTTTTGTGTGTTTACCTCTTTTATCAAGTGCCGCTCCAGGATCGTCTGCACTAACAGACTTCAGTAATTTTTCTAGTCTCTTTTTCTTAATGCAAAAAAGACTCATGAAAACGCTTTGGCAAACAACAACACGTTGACCATTTTCCATTACACTGTATTCGTACACTGTCCTGGTTTTTTTTCTGACTTCTTCTGCTATTCTTGATCTTTGTTTTTCTTTTACTGAAATCAAACCTCTAAGAAAAAGGTTTTGTTTATCGTAATCTTGAAGTTCCTTCAATTTTTCAAAATGAATTTCTTTATTCTGTAAGCTCAAATAACATCCATCTGAACATTCTGTAACCACTTGCATTGTTGCATTAACTTGTTTGTTACTAGTTGATGTATAAGCTTCAAATGAATTTTTTAACTTTTTTCTTACATTTTGTTTCCACATTTCTTCACACTTTCGCTTTTTCTTTGCAGATGTTGGCATCTCACATCTATGTTCTCGGAGATCCACTTGTGGATCAGCTTGTTCTTCCCTTTCCTCACTCTTTTTCTTTTGTTGCTCAATTTCTCCTCCTTCATGTTCATATTCAGTTTGTTCACGTTCATCTTCACTAATATGTTGTTGTTTACTATTGTCTGTTAATACAGAACAACTCAAAACTTGACGGGATGCTGTAGTTTTTAATGTGTCTAAGCACTTGCCTGTTTCAATAGCAGGTTCATTAACACTATTTTCATCATGAATAATATCCTGGTAGAATTCTGGTAGAGTAAAAAATGTATCACCTTCTTTTAAACTTACATACTTATTTTGAGACTGAAATGCCGACATGACGAAACAAAATAAACATCAATGCGACTCTGCATTCATAACCGTGCATTACAATGATAAATAAGCCAGTATGACCACCTGAGGAAAAAATAACACCAGTGGTGCCAACTAATCATTTCTCTTCCATAGAAGAATAAAAAATTGGCCTCAGATATTGTTCCATTTCCCATTAATAACACTGTACAACACTGTACAACACTGTACACTTATTGGTTGATAACCCACTTCTAACTTTATGATACGTTAATATGTGGCTGATAGCCCACTTATAATTTTTTCTCGGGTTAACAATGCAATTAATTTTTTTATGATTTTTTTATAAAAATATTTAACAACAAAACAATGAAAAAAAGTTGTTTGGTGAAAAGAGAAATATTTGAATGTACAAAATGAAAACTCAGCGTTTTGTAGTAGTTCAATACAATACTTATATTTCCAAACAAAATCTTCTTTTCACTGTTCTCAAACATTATGAATTGGTTGATATCACGCTTCTAATCCTCAGCCCTTCAATTGTATATTTTGCATATTTGTACTGTTTTAGGTGAAGAAAAGTTTACAGAACGTGAGTGACAAGAGAACATGTCTAGTTTAGTCAATTTTTAATCCAAAATGACTGAATTAATGTTATTAAACTTCGATGGACAATTCTAATAACGGTAAGATACTTCACATCATATCCCATTATTTTAGCTCTATCCAAAACATGAAATATGTATACAGTTCGCTGGGTCTTGAAGAGTCATTGGCTAATGAATTTTTTTTGCATTAACTACGTTGGACTGTCCTGAGTTCCATGATAGATTAATCGTTTTGTAGTTGCAAAAGCAAGCCGAAATAACGTCACGAGTGCTTTATGAATTGAAAGTCAAGTATGCAGATATCTAAGCAAGTACACGGATGAATGTACTTGTCGTGTACTTCCAGATAAAGAAACCTGCAAATGAAAAAAAAAAGAGTTTTGTACGTTATATCTGATACAACATTTAAGTAGGTTAAATAAATTTAAAGATAATTTTTACTATTATAAATAATCGGTATTAACTTATTTAATGCAAACAAAACTAAAACACGTTGCTGTGGAAAATTCAGCAAATACAAAGACATTCATCAATCATAACTACGAAATGAAGGTATAATCATAAAGTCAGTTGACGTAAATAAAAATTTAAAGTAATGCAATTAAAAACTTTGATTTTTAATTTAAATATATTTTTTGAAAAAATTCAATTCAACTATCTATTAGAATGACTAATAACTAGGGGCATGCACATTTCGCGAAAAGATTATAAGAGTAGCTGAAAGTTAAAACACTGTAACATCGTCTGTGTTTCGTGATTGGGTGAGTTTCTTTCAGGTGCATGTTCAGTGTTACAACACCAATCAGAGTATTTCAGTGCGGAAGAAAACGCGTGCTGAGTGGCTCGGTCAAGCAAGGCAACGATTTCTCTCGCAAACGGCAGCCAATCACAAGGAATTAACCGCTGATGCGGGTATACCTTGTTGCAGTCTAATAGGCGTTCAGATTTATTCGCGAAAAATGCCTGCCCCTACTAATAAAGTTTAAACAGACCAAACATTAAACATATCCTATTTGATCAAGGGCAAGTGAAATATGCAAGTGTCGCAAGAAAAAAAAACCCGTGTTCTTGAATTTGGACAAACACTTAGATCGCAATCGTGATTATTTTATTCCACCCTGTCTCCCTCGTATAGGTACCCTCAAGAAATAAACACTAACCGGTTTCAAGATAGTAGCAAGAAACGTTTGTGTTTTAAATGATACTGCAGATACCTACGACGTCAAAATTGTCCCCCGGTGCCTAGTTTATTATAAATAAAATATATCAAAAAATAATAATTTAGGATTATATCTGCAGCCTACAAATTTTTACAATTTTCATTTAAAATTTAAGGTTGGTTAAGTCGTTTCCAGGGTGATAATTTTGAAATTGTCTACCTAGTTCTTCGTTTAATGGCCCATAAACCCCTAAATAATGTTGTTTTACATTTAGTAAAAACGCAATTAAGGACGTTATAAAACAAACAAAAAAAAGAGTAAAATTTTTACTTTATCTTAGATTTGTTTATTTCTTTACATTTTTTTTAAAATGACGACGGAAAGAACACTTTGGCAAGGAAAATAAATATTTTATACTCGCTCGACGCACATAATGCTATCACATTATGCACTATGAACCAAATATGCACCGTTCAAAAACCCCCTCCAAATATTAAATTTCGGGTTGACTCGGGTGGTTTTTGCTCCTTCGCACATTATCTTGCGAAAATTGAAGATATCAGGTTACGTTGAAACGTGGTACTATAAAAAAAAGGGGGGGGGAGTGGAAGCGTGGAGGGTTGATAAAGGGGTTGGGGAGGACAGGAGAAAAAAAAATAATGCAAGTCTCTTGAAAGACGACTTTTAATTTCCGTGCAAGGTTCTTGTCGTGCGGCTCTCTAGGGCCAAGAATTTCTACTCATCTCTTTCTCCCGCCTACTCCCTGTTTCCAACCCTCCCCTGCCGCCCTCTTAAATTCTACGCAGCCATCTGAAGCCACCGCGAAGAAGCCAGGGCTACCAGAGACTCGCGGTATTTCAAGCGAAAGTATTCACTTAGCGCATGCGCGTGCAGTATAGCAAAAATGATGATGGGGGGGGGGGGGAAAGAAAGAAAGAATGAGAGAGAGAGCGACAAGGAAACTGGAGACGGTAATGTTTGAATACAATTCATAACGCGGCGAGCAAAGAATAATGGCGCACCCGTCTTGAGCCTCACAAAACAGAACTTGCGCTACGAGAGAGAGAGAGAGAGAGAGAGAGAGAGAGAGAGAGAGAGAGAGAGAGAGAGAGAGATAGGAGAGGGAGAGAGAGAAAGAGAGAATTATGTTGGCGGTAACCGAAATGCTATACAATTTAATGTAAAATGTAAAATATTGATAATAATAACTTACGAATATTTATTTCTCAGGAATTTTTTTTTAAATATTTTATTCAAAGGCAATAAATTCAGGTCAAATAAATTAAATGTAAGTGTATGTAATTTAAAAATTACGACCTGATTGTTTATTGTTTCTCCAAAGTTCATTAGATACCCAAACCAAATCGAATGCTTGGAAAAAATAACCATCAGTATGAAATTATTCAACTCAAGCACTGCTGAAAATAGCGATATTTAAATTTAAACAACTTTAGGTTAGTAACCTCATATTTAATTAAGTATTTTTAATTCTTACTGTCTCAAATCATTTGAAGATATGTTTAATATATACCGAGATATTAAATCCGTATAGCATTTAAACAAGTAATTTTAACACTGCATTAATTATTTTTGAACTAATAAAAGCAATATATTAAAATTTTTCCTTTCGGGTTTATCTTGAAACAAAAACACCCAAACAGATACAAATATTATACTATTATAACACTTATGTAACTACAAATGAAAATAATTTATGTTTGGTGTATCTTATCTGTGTATTTATTGTTTGTAAATAATTTTGTGCAAGCAATGCAAGTTAACAACAAGGCTAGTTTAAAATGATTTAATTTCTCATACATAGGTATTTAAGAACACTACCAGACAGATAATAAATTACAGTATGTCGTCTGCATCTCTCCCAAACTGTTAATTCAGGAGCATAAATAAGCTCAGTCTGAGGCAAGGTAGAAATGTATTTGCAACGCTCGTAACTGTTACTGAGCGAAGTGGTGAAATAGTCTTTTGGAAACAATCAAATAAATTAAATACAAATTGAATATGCAAGCGGCTGTATTGTGAAAACCAAGAAATAACCACAAAGTGTTTGTAAGACGTTATTGAATAAACCTGATTCTACTGAAAGGATACGAATCAAATCGTAACCAAATTTAAGCAAAAAGTTTTAACTTTAGTTCTTAGTTTGTAAACCATCATTATACAAGATGGAAAATCTAATAAATTTTGTTTCGTACATTTTTCATTATATTTACGAAGTGGATCCTTTGCAGTTTACACATAGGATGAACTTATAAGTGAATATTTATGTTCACACATAAAGGAACTGTTCATTTTTGAAGGAAAACTAAACAATTTTTTTTTTTACTAAGAAACGTTTTTAGTATGCAAATCAGTAAGTTTTGTTTGAATGTCAATTAAAAAAAAAAGAACAAAAGTAGATTATATGTACTCTCAAGTATCTGAAGTTACTCTTGTAAAAAATTTAATTTACAAATTGTTCAATCTGCAAAATTACAAAAAAAAAAAAATACCAACGGATCAATACGATAACAAGGGCGGCGGGATCAAACTCGAGAAACTCACGGATCCAAGCGGCGATTTCAACGGGTTCGCAATCGAAACTCGTTAGATTTGGGTCGGCATGCTCGCTCGCGTGCCGGAAGCCAATTTGTCATCGTCGTCGTCGTCATTATGATCCCAGGAACGACGCGGGCCCCACGCACGACCAGAGCGACGCTAGCGCCCACAGGTTGCCGCGGCGCGGTGGCGAACTACACCTCGCCGCTACACCGCAACGGAAAAAAAAAATTGGTTGTCTGTAAAGTCGGTTTACGGACGATAGTTTAACGTGACAACGTCATAACAAAACATTGATGAAATGATTTCATACTTTTTAGAATAAAATTGAATCATTTTTATTTTTAATAATAAAAGAATAAATACTTGAAATTATACTAGTAATCCGATTTTTAAAATGCAAGAATAATTAACCTTTATTGCCGAAATTGTTGTTGTAATAAGCAATGTAAACCACATTAACTTTTCACTTCTCTTTATAAACAGTCGACGAAACAGTTCACGTGTAGATGTAAGTTGTGTGCTGCCGCTGTCTTTCTTCTCCTCGGACGCATAGGCCAATCGAGTGGAAGAGAGATGGATGCGGCGCAAGCGTACGATGAGCGTAACGGGACACAGCGTAACTGAACAATGTGCGTAACGGGACACTTTTTCGTGCGTGCAGCCGGCGTTCATCGATTTATTATACGTTGTCACGTCAAAAACAAACCTTTCTTCCAACGGGGTGATATCCAAAGTTGTTGATTGGGTAATTTAATGTTTATTATTTTCTATATATAAGACCAATATAAACGATGTTTTTTCCCTTCAGTGTCCTCTATCAAGTCTGTTTGTGCCTGATGACAGAAACGTCGCAAATGTTCCTGTCTTGGGAAGCTCTCTGTATTCATCTGTGTTGTCGTCCTTGTGTTGTTAGAATACCTTTTTTTAAGTTCATCGCTGGGTTGGTGTGCGTGTAGATGTATTGGCGGTTGCGTCGTCCAGGTTATCTATTCAGTATCATCGTTAGGATTCTATGTCCGATCCTGTTTTATCCAAAGTTTCTTGACGTGACAACGTCTAAAAAATCTATGAACGCCGGCTGCAGGCTCGAAAAAGTGTCCCGTAACGCACATTGTACGCTGGCGCCGCATCTCTCTCTCTCTCTCTTCCACTCGATTGGAACAACCATCGATTTGACTTTTTCGAGGCACATTAAACTTGAAACACTCCCATTCGTTTCCTACTTTTCCTATCCTTAACAGAATAACACAGATTGGAAGAAGTTAAATAGCAAACATGTATAAAAGTTATATTAAAAATAATCTCTTCGTTAAAGTAATAAGCATATTTGAATTAATGAGTGCAAATAAAAGTAAATTTATCAATTAAATTGTAGATTTCATTTCACTCCTTCTTTGTATCCATACAAAATAATGATACTACAATAAAAATAATTCAATTTTATTTATAAAAGTATGCAATAATTTCATCAATGTTTTGTTATGACGTTGTCACGTTAAACTATCGTCCGTAAACCGACTTAACAGACAACCAATTTTTTTTGTCTGTATTTGCTGTTTTTTGTTGCAAATGTCTCGTCGTTGTCAGCGTACTGTGTTCGTCTGATATTGCACTGACTAATAACTTAAACGGAATTCTCTGGGCTTTCTTTACATTTAACATTTAATATCGACTCATTTTTTTCTCGTTTTATGTATGTTTATGTATTAATATTTCTTTGTCCAATCTTCGGGTTTTCTCAACGACATATAGTGCCAACTTGAAATTTTGTATGTCAAAAATAATAATTTAAATCAATCTTACTCATTGCAAGAACCATTTTAAAAACGTACTAATACGTATTTCATCTCTTACATGACCAAAGAACATGTAATCTTGTAGCATACAGTTTAATGTAGACCGTTTGTCGTAATTGTTATTTTTAGGAAGCAACCATGATTAAAAAAATATTAAATGTCCTCAAAATTCTATAAATTTAAGTTTTCGGGGTTTGGAAAAAATTGGCTTGTGTTACAAATATCCTGAAACTATAAAATGTTAAAAAGTTCTACACATTAAAGTAAGTTTAAATCTGTATGACACATGAATTCATGCTATAAATCCATTCGAGACCTGGAATATTAATTGACTTTTAAGATTTTCAAAACAATTATAAAAAACTTATTTAACAGACAAAAACACATTGCTAACTATTAGTTAAAGTAATTTTATTTGGATTAAATTATTGAAAACATGCCAAATAAGAGAAGCAAAATGAATCTCCCCCTAATAATATTCTGTTTCAAGGTGATTTTTGGCCATTCAACTTTCATATCATAATTTATTGTTTTGTTGATAGATTTACTATCAAATACCTTGAAACATTATTTCTTTTGTTAATTTTAGCGCCAGATATACATATTTTTACACGTAAGCTGCCATTTGCTACAAACTATGTAACATAACTTCTCTCAAATTTGACAGTTCTTTAAAGTAGCAACCTATGGTCCACGTAAACTTACTTTGTTTTTGAGAACTTTAAAATATGAAGGAAGCTACATGGCACAGACTATTAATATGGAAAGGTCAGGGCATATATTTTTCACTAAAATTTTTGCCCAGTTGCGTCATTGCCAGACATTAGAAATTAAATTTATATGATTCCGTAGTTGGGGTACGCACACAACTTAACTTCATTAAATACGTTTTTGAAATATATGTTTCATTAAGACTTTGCAATAGCTTGGTATTAAACGCTTTGTTAATTATTTCATTATTTCATTTCCTTGACATTACTATTGTTTACGGGCTAGTTCCGAAATTTAAACTCGATACCTCCCTTTACTAAGTATATGTAGTATATTGGGTGTAAAACGTCGAACAAATGATAATAATTACGAACACTCGAGCAACCGTTTACAACCAATCTAACACACTTAGTGAATATTTATTGAAAATCATTTTGTTACAAAACAAAATAAAAATGCAAGGAAGTATCGTGTTAAAATTTCTGATTTTATCCTTTAAATAATAATCATACAATGGTAAGAAAGTGAAAAATCAACACGGTGTGTAATACTGAGCTTAAAAAAACAAACTTTAAATGGTTTTAATTATTCCGTCTCTTGTTCTATCGAAGACGGCATCTTAGTCACGAAAGGAAAAGGGAAATGGAACAAAAAAGCGCAGCGGTAAGACGCTACATTCAAATTCCAGAAGATCCTGAGAACAAGAAAAAACAAATTCCCGTACTTTTACAAAAGATTAATTTGGAAACCATTTGTCATGAGATAGTGTTTTTTACATGCATGAAACATTTTGTACATTTGAACAACACATGGCTATGGTTATTTCTGCATGTATGAAATACGTTTTTCGACATAATGCTTGAGTATTTCTTACGAAAATGTGCCATTATTTTATATTTTAAATGATGTTTCATTCAAGCATATATTTTTAACCCACGTGAAAAAGTTAATGGAATATTAAATAAGTGGACTTTATTGTGTTTTATAATGGTTATTAGTGTTCGTAGTTATTACTGGAAAACTATTCAGGGAACGGTATAAAAATAACTATAACTCTTGGAGGTACTGGGCCCGCAAAAAGCATAAATTCCCGGATAAGAATACAAACCCAGCATAACTGCGAACACTTTATTGTATAGTAAAGTTGTTTTCATTTAATTTAAAAATATCTGTAATTTTTCACTAACATTTGTTCCAATTACAAAAAAAAAATCACAGTGTAGAATACCCGAGTTGGGATATTCTGGTTTCGGTTTCCCATATTTTGTCAAAATAACTCCAGGGAAATGCTTTAATGTTCGTATTCACTCACCTCATAACATTTTGGGTTTGTCACTCATTGCAAATTTTTATAAAGAAATTGATCAAAAAATCCATTAAAAGAAGCAATTTTGTATGTGCTAATCAGTTATAGTAACTCTGAAAAGGAACTTAAAGTGAAAAACTTTGATGGAATAAGTTAAACAAAAATTAGAATTAGTAATATCTTCTTGACTTTTTACAACTGGAAAATAATATGTTGCATATATCTAGCGATAACATTCGGTAAAAAACACAAAATGCAATGTTTACACTATGGATTATTAGAAGTAAAAACAGCAGTGTCTTTACTTTGTAACAGTAGTTACTGACTTCACCAATAACAAAAAAATTTCACTCTTTTGCTGTCAGTATAAATCTTTGGATTACTGGAGAGAGAGAAAAAACGGTTTTAAAAATTCGTAAATATGTACAAGTGATTTTGCTGTCGACAATGAGACAACACTGCGCTAGTTAAGTTAGTAAATGTCTAAAACACTCATAAGAATGATCTCAGCTCTTCTTGGCTTCTTACAGGCCCATAAATATTATTTTTACCTTATATAACAAAAAAAACATTAGATTGAAATAAACGGCGGACTTAACCCACTTTTTATTCCAATAACCCCACGATACGATTTACAATTTTAAAAAAAAAGTTCGCAGCAATATACTGCTGCAGTGATTCATAGATCAGACACACAATAAAGCCGTCTGTTGGGTGCAAGGTAAGCTTTTTGAAGACGTGCAGAACGGGTAGGGGGAGATGACGTCACAAGAGCGCGACGTAAGTGTAAATCTGAGAGGGCGACGTAAAGCGCACCAATCAGGAGCGGGGAGAGGTGAGTGGAGCGTTCGATGGCACGTTTTCAATTTGGCAAGCTTGCGTATTTGCGCTCTCGCACACTTTTACACTTGCATACTTTGTAACGAATGTCAATGGTGCCCGGCTTAGACGACGAATGTTCCTTGCGCAAACATAAAAAACACTTCAAAAACATCCCGTTGATTGTTCCATGTAGAAAGTAGTGGAGGCGTTAAAATTCTGTTAATTGACTTGAAATTGTTAGCGATGATTAACAAATGAAAACGTTCGAAATAAATTTCCCCCCTTTCATTCTCAAATGGCATGACCTCTCGACCCTGCCTTCACAATATAACAGAACGAAGCACAGCACAGTACAAAACTCTAAAGAAAAAAATGAGTTAAACTGGGGACTTACCCGAAATACTGCCTTGCCATTGGCTACAACACTTATTCTTACAGTTATGATTAAGTAACTCCCCTCTTTGAGCGCTTCCCCTCGCTCTGTTACACGTGTCTGTCTTTCTCTTGCCCCTTCTGTCATTTTTTTTTTCAATCTAACACAGTTTTCTGGTATTCCCCAGTCAGACAATTCGCACAGTCTGGGCTAACGTCTATCTCTCTCTCCTTTCCTTCTATCCAAAACTCACTTTCTTAAAACCACTATAAAACACATACATAAAATTATTATAATCATAAAAGAACGTTTAAATGCAAAAAAAAAACACTGCAACTTACATAAATAATTAATAACCAAGCCAGCCAAATGAAAGCCAATAAAAATTGTAGCAAAGAGGCTTTTCTAAGTAAAATACTTAGATATCAAGATTAATCAGAAGGATATTGCTAACTATAAAATAAAAGTATTAAAACACTAGGTGACTATGACCTCGAAGGCTATATAATCAGCTGATGTATTGCAGGGTTGAGAAAACACGATTCTTATTCTTTTAACAAATACTTGTAAACGCTGTGGAGTACAGGGGCATGAAATGTTGCAACTTTCACGCTTGGGACACGTGCATACACTTGCACACATTCTTACAACTGTGTCTGCGAAGTTTCACTTCAAAAACGTGCGCGGTGGCCAACGCAAGCATTTTTTTTCTTACAGTGTGTGCACCAGGTGAACAGAGTCTATGCCCCCGGTTCCCTTTAAAACGCTCATCACTCTTCCGCCACACGCATTGCAGCCGAGTCGCTTACACGGGCCCAGGCGTTTCCTTCGCCGGGCACAAACACACAGCCTGCCAGAACGGCGGTAAGCCAAGGCGAGATTACGTGGTTTATTGGGGCGTGTAGAAGTGGCTGTAGTGCAGCCCTTAGGGGGTTGTGAAGTGGGGGGATTGGTGTTGACCCGATCCCCGCTTCCGCCTACAACACAGTCGTTTGCCGAGAGGTAGGTAATATACGATGGTTTACCAGGTGGGCGCTATCGCAGTCAGTCTCTCTCTCTCTCTCTCTCTCTCTTGTGACGTATGGATTTCCGGCGTCCACGCTGTTAACGTTACTCGGAACGGGCGGCCTGTTTATAAGTGGGCATGAATCATGCACTTCTGCACGCGAAAGCAAGAGTGGAAAAACCGAACGAAATCAAAATATTAATATTTTTAAAGTAATGATTATTTGCTGAGGAGGTAACAATTTTCGAGCGTTACGAAAATTCCGATCGCATGAAGGGAAATTGCTAGGAATGGGGGGGAGGGGGGGGAGATACGAGAGAGGAGACGCACGGCACAAACGTTTGCACACTTTGGCACACTCTAGCGCACACGTTTGCACACTCTCGCGCACACTTTTACACACAATTTTGTACACACTTTTGATTACCCTTGCACACACTTTTGTACACAGTTTTGCACACCCTTGCACACACTTTTGCACACACTTTTGCACACCCTTGCATACACTTTTCACACTCGCCCACTTTCAATTGAATGAAAACACATTTAAACGGACGTAATAGTTTTTAATATTATGGGAGTTATTTTTTTATTTTATTTACATATAAAAACCTCAAATACATCTTTAACCTTGGTCCGATTTTGCCCATATACAAACTCGTTTACATTTTTCATCTCTATATTGTATGTGTTTGGATTTTAATAATATTGGTGAAAATAATAGCAGTTAATGTGTCATTAGAATAATGTGATAAATATATGTATGCATAAACTTTTGAATTGACTGGTGTTTTGGAGGTCTACGGGAACTATGAAGGTAGTCTTTCTTCGAAATATAACTAAATTCTCAATCTGATAATACGAGTATAATGGGGGGGTGGGGGGGGGGTGGAGTGGGAAAATGTAATGAATGTTAGGATGACTAACGAATAAACTCGGAATATGTCTCACTGAAAGGTTTTTTTTTCCAGAGCGAAGTTGTGGTTTAGTCCTGAAATAATTTGACCCCAGAGCTCGGAGCCAAGAATGGTGTCATATTCCCTTGACACACATCATTGCTTACCCCTCTTCAGCTTTGGCTGGTATTCATATAACTTATCAGATACTTTAAATTCTCTTAAATTTCATCTTACTGCTTTGCGAATTTATTCAACCACCAGTTTTCCAGCTGATAACGCTTTCATTGCAGTTTTTTTTTTTTTTAACTTAATTTACATTACTCAGCTATCGCTAACCGAAAAGATAAAATAAAAAAAAATAATAAAAGAAATTGTTTTAATTAAAATAAACATACGAGTAACAAAAAAAACAGGGAAAGTAATT
Organism: Bacillus rossius redtenbacheri; assembly: GCF_032445375.1. Classification (NCBI taxonomy): domain Eukaryota; kingdom Metazoa; phylum Arthropoda; class Insecta; order Phasmatodea; family Bacillidae; genus Bacillus; species Bacillus rossius. The sequence goes on from NC_086341.1 coordinate 21,694,651, forward strand.
TATAACGCGTATGAAACTGCGGTAAGATAAACTCTTAAATTGTTGCAAGCGCACACGTCATTTAAAATGCACATCTGAATCACTGATAAAAAAAGAAACATTTCTGTACTATATACATATTTTTTTTCTCTAACTCACCACCCCTACCCCCTCCTTTACGCCGGAGAGTTACAAGATAACATTTTTATCGCGGCACACATATTTCCATGTTCTCGACCTCGCAGCTGTGTTTACGACCCCGTGGCGGGGGTGAAGGGGTTGAATGGGTGACTCCAGGGAGAAGGGGGAAAGGAGAAAATGCGAAAGTAGGCGGGGTGGGGGGTTAGGTCGCTAACTCCGCGGTCGCAAAGGGCCTGTGTTGTTCATTTGCGATAGAGAGAGAGAGAGAGAGAGATGGAACTTGTCGCGTAGCGACTAGCGATGCGGGATTACTTCGAGCCGAGCATTATGTTTCCTGGGAGACCTCCCGCCGAGGCTGCAAAAAAAAACCTAGGGGGAAGGGGGTGAACGAAAGGAAGGGGTACGTCACCCCCTCCCTCTTAGTTACTCTTTTTTTTTCCCCCACCCCCGTAGCCAACACACACGCAGACCAGATTAAACAAAACACCTCCCCACAAACATCTCCCATCTTGTGCACGGTCACAAGAATTCTTAAGGGAATTATATATAGTTACATATATTTAAGAGTTGTTTGTGGCTATTCTAAAAATATTCATCAACGCGAACGTCGAGGTTATTGTTTTATGTTGTTTTTTTTTTTTTTTTTTTTTTTTTAAAGTGTGGAATTCTCTGCAGTTCCGTCGAGTTCCGCACGTCAGAGCTTCACGCGGTTCAAACGAATACTGAATGATTCACACCTCGCATCACGTGTGGGCCAGATAATTTCCTTTCAACGTACCGCGCAAAAAGTAAATAGGTACAGGTGGGGAAGAATACCCCTGGCTGGTTCTAGGTCTCACTGAGCTCGGGTCTGTTGCGTCGCGTGATACTCGCTCCCATGTTCACTGACTCAAGATTCGGGCGAGTCGGGGAAAGAAGTAACGGGCGTAACTTTAACTTTTTTACCTACAAGCTGAAGTACCTGGCGTTGCCCGGGCTGAACACAGGACGAATGGGATTTTTTTAATCGTATGTATACAGTAATTGTCTTCTTATTTTAATGTGAAGTGTGCAAATTTCATCTATAGTTGCCCAAATTATGATTCAAGGGGTAGAAAATGGCCTTGTGAGGGGGGTGGGGGCAGCTGGGTAAATCACATGTATTCAATTAATATTATGTTAAAAAATCAGATGCAAATAGTAAGAGTTCTTGTTTTTAACGCCAAAGTGTGCAAAATTTCATCAAGAAGGGTCAAAATAATGCTTGAAAGTGTAGAAAATGAATTTTTTTTTACTTCGTAATCTCACATTTTCAGTGAAATTATATTTCTTCAATTGTATGTTGATGATAAAGTCCCCTTTTTTGTACGTGAACTGTTAAAAGTTTCACCAAGGCTAGCCAAAAATCTGATTTAAGGGGTAGTGTAAGGGGGTAGTACTTTGTAAACTTCATGTAGCCAAGATAAAGTGTAGGTCTAACAGCAATTTAATTTTTTTTAACATCAATTGTGAAATTTTCATTCAGGGGTGACAAATTCTTCTTAAACGGGAGAGAAAGATGGATGGTCGAAGTTTTATAAAATATAATGCATTCAATAAACTTTTTATTTAATGAAAATAAGATATAGACAGTAATTTCCTTCCTCTTTAGAACGTCAAGTGTGAAGCAGTTATCAAGTTGCACTAGTAATATATTTAAAGTGGCGGGGAAGATAGACTGGATGGTTTTGCAAAATCTCATATGGATAATTTGATGGTGGGAGATAATTAATTTAATCTAGATGGTTAATTTTCTGTTAAATTGAATGTTTATTTTGCCGAATTTCATCAGAAGTACCATAATACTGCTCTAAACTTACTACACTTGTAAGATGAATTAGTGAAATTTTTTCGAAATCTCATGTAGACAGGGGATGTGAAAATTCCATTTAAATAGGACATAGACAGTTTTAACGCCAAGGGTGCAGAATTTAATTAAAAAGTAAAATTATGTTTTAAGGGGTGGGAATGGTGGTAGGGTGTTTTTTTAATCTCATGCAGGCAGTGACATTAAATTTTTTTCTAAATTATATGTTGAACAGTCATTTTCTTCTTATTTTGAATGTCATGTGTGTAAATTTGCATCAAGAATTACTAAATTTCTGCCCTAAAAATTGGGAAAGGGGATAGGGTGGTTTTTCGCAATTGCCTTTTTCTTCCAACTCAATTCATGACAGTGATTTCCTCCTTAATTTAAACGCAAAGTATGCTAAATTTAATAAAAAAGTAAAAATAAAAATTGTTTTAAGGAAATAGGAATGGGGTTTGTTATTCGAAATCTAACCCAAACAGTGACCTTTCTCGTATTTCGAAGGTCAAGTGAGCAAAATTCCATTCAGTTCATTTTAATGGTTAAGGAACGTATAGTGACAAAAAAAAACCTTAAACATATATATTGTAAAGTCGAAGTATTTTTATAGTATTAGTATTAGTAATTTTTTCCTCATCATTGTACTTTTTTGAATATAATTTTCTTCTCCCTGTCATTAAATAGAACCAGATATCGGCTTCACTCGGGAAGAAAAATTAATATGTATATATTTTCATTCGTCATAACACAACGAATTTTTTGGACTATACATAAATTTCCCTTTATAAAGATAATGAGTAGTGACATGGGCTGCAATAGAGATATGAATAGGGAGTAGCTTACTTCCTAAGTTTAAAGTTTTCCACAATAATATAGTTTAAATTTCATAAACAATTTAAAACTTCAACGTTTTACTTAGAGCAACTAAGCAAATGAGTCAATATTATCTTTTTGTAAGGTTTGGTTAAAATAATCATTTAATGGAAAGTTAGTTTTTTGAGTATTCATAAAAATAGCAGTTTTACATATAGATCAAATGATTATTATAAATTAAATATATGAAATAATTTAGGGTATCGGTGTAATGAATCTTTAGTTTACTTCCTTAAACAAAAGTCACCCTGTGTGTCTATTATATTACTGTAGATAATAAGTGTCTACGTTAACATTTTCCTTCGTAAAATAAAAATTAAATTATTTCTTTTTTCTCCTAAATCTTCAAAAATTGTTTTATGGTTTTAATGGTAAATGGTTCTAAGTTTAAAATATAAATAAACTTTGTTATATTAGTCTAATGTAGCACATTCAAATTCTACACAATGAAATACTTTAATATACAGGCAGACTTATTGCATACTATTCGATGCTGTAGCACAAATTCATATATATAAATTGTTGGCTAAAGATTAAATTTATTATTTTTTAAAATATAAAAATTATTATTCGCTACAGATTAAATAAAAATGTCTCAAAGACGGTTTTTTCCCACATGAAAACGTAAATTTCCTCAGTGCTTTATAGTTAGAATTGACACTGAGTCCTAATATATAAACCAATTTTTTTTTTGCCACTGTGAATTTAAAGAAAAATTAAATGTAAAAACTTTTTATTTTATTGGTTTTTTTATTCATGAGCATTGTTAATTTTCTCTTTACTCATAGATAATAATATCCTAGGTGATACTTATGATTAAAAAAGAACTATTTGGGCAAACAAATAAATTTGCTCTAGGTTATTATTAAGTTAAACAATTAGAAACAATAATTGATCTTAATTTAAAAACATATCACTGTAAAAGCTGTGCACTTTACTTATATTACATTTCATTTCTAAAATGTGTGTGGTTCTTTTGTATTTAGTAAGAAAGTGTGAAGATTGCCGATGACGTGTTGCTCTCATTTCAGAAAATAAATTACGGTATCCGCAATTTCAAAAAAAATACTTCAAAGTAGCTGACAATTATTTAAAACTGAATATAAGATATTTGGGAACAAACTATGCTGTTATGGTAAAAAAGGAAAATAGATATGAAAGTAAAAAAATAAGGATCGTGTTCTAAATTTTCCTCTGGTACACCAAGTAGCATTTTGTTTTAGTAATCTCTGTTCCGATCATGCAATTTAAAATGATAAGTGTTCTATTTTTAGGTTGTTGCGAACTTTCCCCGATTCAGAAAAAGAATGTGCTTGTCGTAAAACACCGAGTGGCACGAAATAAAGTCATCGGTTTTTACAACAAGCATGCAACCTGCAATTCAGCAGTCTCTTAAGGTGAAAAACATTAACGGCTTTGAAAATTAACTCTAATCCGGTTTCAAGTATTTAATAATCCTAAATGTTTTTGTAATTATTAAAAAAAAATTTCAAACAAAAATAAATTCAAACATAAATTAACAAAATTAATCCTCACTTCAAAATAACAGACCAGGATATCAATAATTATTAATCAATATTGATCAATTAACAAGAACTATTACTCACTGCCAAATTTATAATACCATAAATAACTTTTTTTAGTAAATATCAAAGCTAGGGTTAATTACAATAAATTAGTTTTTAATGAAATTTTATATTATGTATAGATTAAATGTGATCGAGCCTTTTCCAAGACGGATTTCGTAGTTCTGCAAATAACACCTTATTATTGAGTTATAGTGCAACAGATTCTGTCAATAGGCTACATAAACACACTGCAATGAATTCATAGGCATTGATAATGTTCTGCCGTCGAATGAATGAACAATGAGTAACATGTCAGCTACTCCGCGACGAGAAAACTAAAAAGCACGGACCTTCCTCAAAGTAATTCTTTAAATTATAACCATACTGCCATAAAGTGAAAATAAAAACAATCAATATTTTACGCACGGGATTTGTTTAAACTTTTTTTTCAAAAGCTTATTCTTGGTTGGCCTCAACATATTTAAACGCTCGTGGGCTCGTAATTATAATACTGTGTGCGTTTATTAACCAAAAATAATAATAATACGTGACAAATAATTACCCTGTCAAATTATAGCTTTAAAAGCTTTATACCAACCAAAAAAATAGTTACACAGCTATAACCATTCCCATATAACAGTGTTTAACAATACTGATTTACACAAGTAATTAAAATAATACGTGCTTGAAAGAACGCCATATTCTTTTGCGAAGATGGTCAGTGGCGCGGTGCACAATAGCCGTTGTGTTGCCCTCTGCCTAAGTCGGATGGCGTCAGGCGCAGGTGGGTCCCTACCGCCGCGACCCGCCTATCCCTGCAGCATGGCGGGGTTCAACCTGAGCCGCACTCCGCCACGTGGAGCCTGCGGCCCGCCCAGTTCTCTGCACCGTCCGCAACCTACCAGCGTCAGAAATCGTTTCACAACAATGTTCCACGAAAACGTTCCATTACATTACGGCCTTGAAATTTTATTCCCATTGCGCCCAAAGAAGTTTCAATATAAATTTTTTTTTTCCATAATAAACTATTTGAATTAATATTTTATTTGATCAAAAATAATAGTGTCTCTACATAAAGAAACCAGATTTATGTGTATTAACTGCGTGGTGTTTGCGCAAAAGGGATACATACATTTCAGCTCTAATTGTATTAATATAATATATGAGGATATTTTTTTAATTCCTCACTTCCTTCGACTTTGGTAACAGTGGGACGCACTCACGGAATGCGAACACATACACACACTACCGCCGCGTTGAAGCGTGGAGCGGACGAACTGGAATATAACAATTTTTACCGCTCGGTTGCAGTCCGCCCTGGCACCCCTTTTTGCGGCAAAAAGAAAAAAAAAGGCAGTAAATCATTGAACGCGAGGCTGGGAATGACTTTGCAGCAGTCCACTAATTCAAGCCTCCCCATGTTTGGGAGGAGGGGAGGCCCTATACTGTCCCAAAATTTTAATTAAAGTTACCAATTTAGGACGTGGTCACAGCACCTGCTACGGCTAAGAAACGATCGCTTATGGAAATTACAACCGGTGGAAAACTGGGGATAATGAAGCAGAAGGGTTCAAAACATGGCGGGAGATACTTCATTTTTTTTCTCTCGCCATTTTGTAGCGTCAAGTGACGTTCCACAAGATCACACCCCCTTCACGACGATCGTTTATTGGTAGAGACAGGAAAATTCCGAGGATTCATTTCCCCCTACAGGCTAAAATTTCAAATACTTCATCTTAATGCTGCTGCTACTATCGGCACAGAACTTACCTGAAGGACTTTGGGCCGATGAGAAACCCTCAACATAAGCAGTATCGTATCAGAGGCTACTAAGTTGGGATGTCTATTATATAAGCAGCCAGTGACTGGTTAACGTTAACATTTTCCTGAATACACATTTAACTATAGAAACTATCCTAAAGGTCATTGAACCCGCAAATGTTTCGTTTCCTTACTGAGCATATGTGATTTCTTCATTGGCTGTGCTAAACTGGAGAGAATCTCTAGTGCAGGTCCGCGGGCCAAATCTCGCCAGTAGACAAATTTCTGTAAGCCCACCACGAAAGTTATAAAGTTAAGAAAATGGTTCAAAGAAAATTACCTAATTGTCAATTGAATCAACTCTTCATTTACTGGGATTCGTTAAGACGGCCTGTACTTAATGTGCAATGATTTTTTTAATTATTTCCCTTTATTAACGAGAAATAACAATAAACATACCCTTGTGAACTGCGCTTGCTCTTACTTTGCCTTTGTGAGGCGCGCTCGAGTCAGCAGTCCCGTTATCGACACGGGTGGCGATGGTGACTGCACTGGCCTTGGCTTTATTTTTGGCCTCCCAGAACCTCAGGCAGTTATAAAACTAATTAATTCAAGCGGTCTGAAGGTATGTGGCTCCCTGTTGAATACTTCTTTAAAGGCAGTTTTTATCATTGGCGCAGACGTATCCTCGTAGACTGCGGGTCATTCGAAATTGCATCCCACATACACAGGTGTTTTAATTCTAGACTGTCGTGAAATTTATAAACAATTTTTTTTGTCTTGTTTAATATTTCGCAAATAATCCTTTAAATTATGCAATCCCTTCCTTTCTTAAAAAATCTTACAAGACAAATAACAACAAAATATATTGTAGCTTAAATACCAACCTGTGAAGCTTGTACCTATGTTAATTTTACAAGTATGATTGACAGACGTTACTTTTCCTTAGTTAAACGTTTGAAGAATAGTAAAAAAAAATTTTTACCCATTCCAATTCAATTATAATTTCAATTTACTAAATACCTTCTGGTACATTTTTGGAAAATTGTTGTATTTTGAATATTTAAATCTTTCTTAAAATGTTATGCCATCAAGTGCAAATTGTACTTTACCAACCAATTTGTGTCAGACGAACCCTCTTCAAAAAGTGGACATATTTCCTCTTAAAAAGGTCATTTTACATAAACTAAAAACCTAGGGATGGAAAACCCTTTTGGGATTTTATTTGCTTAATCTTTTTTCCATTACAAAATATTTTGCATCAAGTTCACTCTACCGTCCTGCAATCGAACCTTAAAAAAAAAAAAACTAGTAAAAAAATTATCTGGGCGGATAGTAGGGGGTGGATTTATTAAATATACCCGTGGAAAAACGCAATCATTTTTGGGGGGAAAAAATGGTGGGGGGGGGGGGGAATGAGTGTAAGGGGATAGAGGAAAAATTTTAGCTCGAATTCGCCCAAACGATTCTTATTTTGTGGACGTATTTTCCGCCACGTCAGCATATCGCGAAGGGTCGGATGGTGAGGGGGGAAAAATAGGGGTGGATGGAGTGGGGGGTGTTAGGCGTGGAAAGGAAAAAGGTGGAGAGGGGGGGGGGAACTGCCCCAGGGCACGAATATTTATATCAGTCGGCGGATACTTTATCATTTCCAGGCCGCCAACTCCGCGCAACGCGACACGAAAATGCTTGCCGAAGAGGTTTTTTTCTTTATATATATACATATACATATATAAATATAATGGAAGCAAGGCCGAGCAGGAAATATCGCTGACCGGGCGGGATTCGAGCCTTTTTACGCGTAAATACCGGTGTTGTATCTTCCTCGCGGCGCTTCACGAAATGCTTTGCTTGGATGCTTTCGACTGGGTTATTGAGATCCCGTTACACGCGATAAGATCGCAAGAGTTCCATTCAAGTGCAAAAGACTTTCAAGAAAACCGGGCAGGCGGAAGAAACGCTTAATAGTGCATGTTTTCGCCGTAATGAACCAGCGAGTTTGCAAACACCGACGGGGCCGTGCCTCAGTTTCTAATTGAAATTTATTGCACTGCACTTCTGAAATTTAATTTTCTTTTTCAAAGCACTTTTCTTTAAAATAAATACTAGACCTTAGCACACGGTTTTTTTTTAATTTACGTAATCTGATATTGCTTATAAAATATATGTTTTATTTGCAGTCATCAAGTGATTATGTGACAGATGCCACTTCGGAGTTAATTACAAAAAAAATTTTTGGGTACTAAGTTTAAACTGGAACTAAATATAACAAAATATTTAAATGCAGCAAGTAACTACACGGTTATAAATTTTAGTAAGTTTATGGAATTACGACGAAGATAACGGATACCAAAATTTTTTGTATAAACCAAGCCTGATTTAAAATTGAAAGTTATGTGTTCCTTTCAATACTAGCGAAGAAAAAAAAGTTCGTAGAAAAAGAAGCGTTTAGTTAAAAATATAAACACTTGTCAGTTTATTTTCAAATGAAATAACCTTTGCATCCGCATATTTACGAAGATATATGTATATTGTTACATATACCTGGATAATTACTTTGTAAACAGTGTCCTTCGTATCCTTAACGCAAAAAATTTTAAGAGTATGTTTTGCTTGCACAAGAATCATTTGTTTATATTGCACATAACTCTCACTATACATTCTATAGAAATATATCTAAGGGACACAACACATTTTACAAGACGCAATGAATGATGAATGAATGAATGAATGAATCAGAGGTTAACGACTCGAAGAAACCGGAGTCAAAAGAGAAGGATAATTGATGCAACGAACAAATATACAAAAACCAGAAACACCCTGATAACACACACCAGGTTCACGGCTATGTCCACCGGTCCATCCCATTGCACAAAAAAAAATATCTTAAATGACAGCGCCGGTAATCGAATCTCGATCTCTTTGGTTAGCAACGTTGCCAGACCGTGAGATTTGTCCCATTTCGAGCGATTCTTCACGAATTAAAATTTAAGGGAACGAGACAAATTATTTTGTTTCAAATGGTTAATATATTTGGACTTTTATATAAGAAAAATAATGAAAAAAAACTTTATTTTACTATAATAATATACAAACGAAATACGATACTAGCACATTAGCCTTTATATCAACCACGTGTTGACAATGACAACGTTTCAACAGTATCGAATATTATTTCAGAAGCATAATGAAAATTAGTTCAACACAGAGACGCAAACGAAACGCTGAATGACGATACAGTCACATCACTGGACTACATAATTTAATGATTTTTTTTATAAAAAAACATACCGTGGGGAATTTTTTTTTTATCTAAATAGAAAAATTTACTCATCTCAACTTGGCAACACTGACACAACTTAACGGGCGGTGGTATAACATTTTTTTTTTTTTTCGCGACGTGCCACACACCTGAGCCACGGGATGAGACGAAGGGAAAAGTTGGGAATGTTTTTTTCTTTCAGTTTTATTGTTTGTATGTGCCTCCCCCTTTAGGAAGGAGCTTGGCAGCGCGCCTCGCGGACGATCCGGGAACTAATATCACTTACCGTGTCTCCTCGTGGATATTGGCGTCTACCCGCCCGTCGGACGTCACGTGGAAGATTTGTGCGACGGCAGAATGTGGGACAGTGGGGCGAGCCACCCCTATCTCTCCCTGCCGAAACCAACCCTCCTCTGGCGTTATGACCGGGCTGATATGAAGGGAAACCTCCGCGTGGACGAAGGAGGGGCGGGGGGGAGGGGACCCCAACCCCGTGAAGGGCATGGCATGGAAAAGGGGGTGGAAAGCTGGAACCCTAGCATTCCCGGCGATACATTCCGGGCGCCTTATGGATTCCGGGGCACCGGAGGAATGTGATGGCTCAGGGAACGTGGGAGTGGGGGTACAGAAACACCTTGAATATCCTCCCCCCCCCCCCCAGATACCCTCTCTAACTTCAGGAGCAGCTGCGGTCAAAAGGGCCACCACGTCTTTCGTCTCACGTGGGAACAATAGTTTAGGCCCCGCTGGATATATGTTGTGCCTGTCCCTTCCCTGGAAAAGCATTTCAATAAAGTTGGTTCCTGCATGCTCTTTTTTTTCGTGCTTGGATCCACCAAATTGTTTGTTTCAAATTTCATCGTTATACAAAAAACTAAAAAAATCATAAGAGTAATAATTATTGTTTTATTTTTCTCTCTTGTTGAATTATGAAGCAAAAACTACCATATATATATATATATATATATATATATATATGGATGCTTATTAAAACAGTTCCTATTAAATTAGGTAAGATTATTATCATTTGCTCCAAATAGTTTCAAGATATTGATTTTACACTTAAGAAACATTTTGTAACCAATCAAGAAGTGGTATCTGTAATTTGATGATCGCATATACATTATACATTATATAAATTATATTTTATATAAAGAGAGTACAGTTTTCTAGCCTTCAATATTTAAAAAAATTATGTATTATTAATATAAAAATGTTGTAGTGCTCACATCAATTTATTTAACTAATATAATTAAACGAACATATAGCCTAAGCTGACAATACATTAAGTTTATTTACTTTGTGTTTAATTGAAAAAAAATTAATTAACAAAACATTTGTCCTCGTAACGAACTTATAGTGGATAATAATTTGTAATTTGAAATGAATAAACTCTTAATGCATTTACACACATGAGGTATTTATTTAGGATGGAAGCAAAATTTTCAGGTTACTTGTGACACCATTTTAGTCCTATATAATTAAATTTAGCATATATTTCTTTGAAAGACTACCTTTTGCACTCGCTACCATAAAACGTTTCTCGAAATATTTCTAGATAGTAAATTTTGTTTAATGGTTTCTAGATCCCAAAACCAAACTAAATTGTTAGTTATGAAGTACATTTTTCACTTTTAAAGATATTGTTATGATTGGAGTAAATTTTGTACACATTGTTTTAGACTCATAGGTAGAAAAAATAAATAATGGAGTCCACGCGTCTGTTAAAGAGAAAATTATTACCAAAGGGGGACATAAATGAGGGAAGGATTTTGTTTTAACTCCCTTGATATGAAAAAAAAAATATTGCATTCGTTTGAACATATTTTACCTATTAACAGTAGAATAAATATTCTTTTGTATAAAAGTTTCTTTTTTGATAACGCCGTTCATTTGTTAAAGGTGTCGAGGAAGGTATATTGGGGACAATAATTATTTTGTTATCCACAATTTTATTAGATGTGTATATTTATGTGTTTTATAATTATGTAATTGTAGGTTTTCCTTTATATTTTTCATATATTTTGAAAGGTATTGTTCACATATTCGTCTCACGTTTTGTTACCGAGCTGGCAGAACATTCTATTTGTTCGGGCACGCTGTTCATTGCTCCGGTGATGTCACGAGGTGATGCTAGCGTTGGACAGAGTGTGGGTTGTTTTGTGATTGAGTGGAGTTCATTTATACTGAGCTGTGACTTGTGTCCCAAAATTATTGTGTATTAATAATTTTAAACTTTGATAGTTATGCTTGCTAACAAAGTTTTAATTTTGTAAAAAAGGTTAGTAATCAATATCTTGCTTCTATACCAATTAGTTTTCCCACGACCAAACTTCCCCCACTCCCTCCCCAATTTACTACTGTCATTCGACGAGTCTTAAAAATTAAGTCATTATGGGATGGAAGTCCTCAATGTAAAAACAAAAAAATTATAGGGTTCGAAAAGCAATTTTTTCCGGGATATTTAAAAATATAAAAAAAAACTGACAAGTCTGCTGCTTTACAAAAGCTATGTTTATTTACAGTTGATTTAAAAAATTTTTTTGTATAGTATGGATAAGGAGAGCCAAATGGAATAAAAATGATTTATTTTTTGTTTAAAGGCAATACTGGTGGCTACTGTATGATATATTTAAATATATATTTCAGAAAAAAATATGTATTTTTATTTTGCCTTTTAATTTATAAAATATTCTAAGGATTTTTAAGGCTAGGTAAACAGAAATAATGTTTTCTGAAAGAAATTAAACCATATCACATAGTATACAGTAAAATTGACTTTAAACATAAAAAAATTTCCGTTTTGAATGCCATTTAATTTTTTTCGTTGATAATGCACTAAAACTTTAAAAAATCCAGCTATTATGCAAAAAAAAAAGAATGCAAAGTTATTATTTTTCTTCAGACAGTCAGGAAGTTTAACCGTGTGGAACTAAAATATGAAATAAAGACCTGAACGGGACCAATTAACGATATGAGCAACATCGACGGCGCAAAACTGGTTCGGGGCCCCGCGCTGGTAGTTCACCATAACTTTGGTCCGCACTATACATTGGAGACTATACATTTATACGGAGAAGCTCGTGCTATATGTTGAGTCTATGATCTTCGGACTTCTATACAAAGGCAGGACACTCCGCTAAGGTTATTTATACTTCAGGTTCAGAAGATGAATGTTATGAAAGTTGGGCGCACTTAACTGTTTCGCCACCTGATTGCTGTAATGGTGACTGTTGGTGAATTCCGTCATTTGTTTGCCGTTGATGTGTGCACGTGTACCTATGCGTGTTTAGGCCCCTTTCTACAATGACACGCATCGGGACACGGACACGTAAGGATTAGCTCGGCAATGCCCAGCTCGTCCGTTTACGTGACACCGTAATGGCGATTATTTATCTGCGGCGATAGACATGTTTGCATTGTCCGTTACACACATTGTCCCGTTACGCTTTGTCCCGTCACGCTCATTGTATGCTTGCGCTGCATCTATCTCTCTTCACTCGATTGGAACAACCATCGATTTGAATTTTTCGAGGCACATTAAACTTGAAACACTCCCATTCGTTTCCTACTTTTCCTATCATCGTCCTATTCTTAACAGAATATCACAGATTGGAAGAAGTTAAATAGCAAACATGTATAAAAGTTATAGTTAAAATAATTTCTTCGTTAAAGTAATAAACATATTTGAATTAATGAGTGCAAATAAAAGTTAATTTATCAATGAAATTGTAGATTTCATTTCACTCCTTCTTTTTATCCATACAACATAGTGATAATTCAATAAAAATTATTCAATTTTATTCATAAAAGTATGCAATTATTTCATCAATGTTTTGTTATGACGTTGTCACGTTAAACTAACGTCCGTAAATCGAATTTACAGACAACCAATATTTTAATTTGTTTCAAGTAAAAACATCTATAATGATCTTCTATCAGCTAATGGTTTATTGTTATTATATACGTGATTCCTGACTGTGTTATGTTCTCAGAGCACAATTTTTTTAGATTAAAAAGTTTATTTTTTTGAACCGCATATTTCTATCGCATTGGTTGCCATTTGTTACCTTTTCGAGAATTTATCAAGTGGGTGGCGCAATAGTGAAATTATCCGGGATATCCGTCTCCGTTTCTGTGTCATTGTAGAACATGACTTCATGTAGCTGACTTTAGTATCAGCTTAGCGAGTATTGTAAAAACAGAAACGAAATAACTCTTGTCTACAGTCACACTAATTTAAAGTTATACGAGCGAGAGAATAATATCAGTGCCTTTACTGTAAATTACAAATATGCATACCACTGAATTTTATACACGTGCACTTCTAACCATAAGTCAATGTCTGAAAACATGTTCGAAACAATGCCAATTGAAAAGATTTAGTTAAATTGTTAGAAGGTTTGAACTCAAGCTCACATGTAAGGAATTCATGTTAACTCCCTACATTCAGAACCTTAAACTTAAAATGTTTAGGGTCTGAACTTGGTCACTTATTTAGTCGATTAAGAGCCCAAAAAGGCTATTGCGAGCACGTTTGTTAGCTCTTCAACGATAGAGACTAACAAAACTATTTATCTCATTAATTACGTAATCCCTACACGCATATGTATTGGCAGCTCACTTAATGATACTTAATAACAAGCAAACATTTATTCGTTGAACGGTAATTTTTCTTTATATGTAAACGATCCTAGAATTTATGTACAGAAAACATATAATGCAGAGCAAACACGAGCTCACTAGCGTCCAAACCTTTATTCTGTGCCAAACTTGCCTGTGAAGGAAGACAGAGAGACGGGAACTGAAACGAACCATTCTGTTCTGAACTTTTGGAAGGTTATTATAAATTATTTTATTCTGTTTTCAAAATTCAGTTTAGTTGAAGAATAATGAAACGCCAGAAGTAAATAATGAGAAACTGCAAAAATTGTTTTCTCTGTGAATATATAGGCGTTTCGTATTAATCTCATTTTTGGAAATGACTACAACTGTAATAATTAAGTCAATAGATCCTATAGTGTTTCACTTTGATATTTTTTTTTACTTGTTATGTATCCTTCAACGACGGTAACATTTGAAAATTAAACGATAAAAATTGTTTCGGCATAAAATAAAGTTGTAACAAACTTAAGAGTTTCTCGGTTCTTATCCCTCCCCCAGTAAGAAATACAGATTTATCCCTAAGCTCTAGTAGAATAAACTAGGGACAGGACAAACCAATCTCTTTAGTATTCGAAACATTCGATATTTGAGGAAACGGATTTTAAAAATATTGTAGGGAAAATAGTAAAATTACACACGGGTTACCTCTTCTGCATACGTATAATGTTACTATTTCCCATTATACTTATAAATATTTTTTCAACCTGTGTTTGTCATGGAAACTTAAGTTTGTATAACAACCAAATATTTTTCATTCATTGTTCTTTATTCTGCGTTTGACCCTTAGCATCTAGATAAGGATTCGAAGGGTTAACTCGAGGTACTCTCTGGGATTCTAATTTATAGATTCAGATACGATGGTTTTATTTGAGGTAATCTCTGGGAAAAGAATTTAGAGATTCGGATTCGAAGGTTTTACTCGAGGTACTCTCTGGGATCCTAATTTATAAATTCAGATACGAAGGGTTTATTTGTGGTACTCTCTGGGGTTCGAATTTATAGATTCGGATTCGAAGGGTTTATTCGAGGTACTCTCTGGGTTTCGAATGTAGAGATTCGGATACGAAGGGTTTATTCGAGGTACTCTCTGGGATTCTAATTTATAGATTCGGATACGAAGGGTTTATTCGAGGTACTCTCTGGGTTTCGAATGTAGAGCTTCGGATGTCACGAGGCTGGTATTCGGCCCACCTCTATAATAAACCTAACCCGCGCGCCACCCGCAAGTGTATCCCACGGCTAGCGGCCGCTCCAGCGAGGCCTTGTGACTGATTTGCCGGCCGAACGTAGGCGCGTGTCCGGGGTCGATAATCAATCCGATGCCGCCGCCTGACGATGAACGTCCCTCCCCCCCCCCCCCCCACATACTTACCCCCCCGGGGGTGGTGCCGAAAAGGGGGGGGGGGGGGGAACCCATCCGCGAACGTCCGTACGCCCGGCCAGCGATTATGATTCTCTGCCCCACCTTTCTTTCTTACACAGTCGTCCCTATATCATGTCTCATGCTCAGTTCACAGTGAGCGCGCCGAGGGTCCCGCCTACCCTGGCACATACACGGTGTGCAAAGCGTCAGA
This sequence comes from Bacillus rossius redtenbacheri, assembly GCF_032445375.1. Taxonomy (NCBI): domain Eukaryota; kingdom Metazoa; phylum Arthropoda; class Insecta; order Phasmatodea; family Bacillidae; genus Bacillus; species Bacillus rossius. The sequence continues at coordinate 21,710,302 of NC_086341.1, forward strand.
AAAAAAATCTAAGCGATTTGAAAACTGCTTAAGATAGCCAAGTGAGGTCTGTTTACGAAGATCATTTAAGAATACGCTGTGAGGGACTGTGAACACTATTATGTAGTGATGCAGAGTGGTTTCCATTTAAATGTACAAGTTTACAAGTATCTGTAAATCAACCTGGATATTTATGTTACAGTAACTAAAAAAATAGTCAGTCATGCATGGGGACTGTCAACAGAAGTGAAAACTTAAAACTTTGTTTTTGAATGTGTAATATGACATCATTTCTACGTCAAATGTACGTAAAAAATGATTTTGGTATTATATCAGTACGATATCATTTATCCTTACATCATTTTTTAGTCACAACAGATGTAGCGCAGTGGTATGTAAAAATTACGTAAAAATTCATTACCCAGCTATGACTTACCAGTGATGTCAGACCTAGGTCATGTATTCACGTGGTCAAATTAACTTCACTTACTGCTAATACAGCATGTCGGTGATGCGAACTCACAAGATTTTACCCATCCAAAAAAGAGTCCAACACGCACATGATACAGTCGAGTATATTCAATGTATTAGTGTATATATGCGTGTTCATGTACAAAGGCCGCTGCGCGTCGCCAGTCTGGCGCAACACGTCACTAGCATGTCGGTGACGCGAACCCATCAGTTTTGCCCCTACCAATAATCGCCCAACGCGGCTAAAGAAGTTTTCACTTCAAAAAAATTACAATGTAGTGTACAAGTCAAGTCGATGGCGTCTTTAGAGTATTTATAAAAATATAACGCTTAGAAGATAACGAAAACTGCCAAGCAAATGTGTATTTCATATTTTAGCTATTAAATGAACTGTTGAAAACAAAGACTGACAGCAGCTCTGCTTGAGGCCATGATTGCATTATATCACACTTTTGCATACTTGCGGAATCGCGCGTTTGCTATCTGGCATACGTTCTCACTTGCATAATTCCGCGCACGGGATATCTTGCACACATTCTTATACTGTCTTCTGTGCGCTTTGTAAATTTCCACACACTTCAAATATTTGTGTACCCTAAAAACAGTTATGTATTTCTCTATCTGTGAAGTTTTACGTCAACCGCGCGTAAAGGTCACGCAACCTTTTTTTTTTAAAAAAAAAAAGCTTTGATGGAGAGGTACTGATTTACTTAGACGTTCCTTTATAAATGCGGTTGTCCCGTTCCTTAAAATACAGGGTATGACGGTGTTAAAATCGTCATGGCATTATTAATTTTTCACCTCCTTGCTAAAGATATCTCTACAAAAATATATTTTTAAAATTAACTATGGGTACATATAAATTGCTTGCCTCGCCATTTCTAGCTGCATCGAAGGCGAATATCTCACTAACGCTTCGGCAGACGTTACATTCTACTACTGCCACCCTGAAGATGGCGACAGTAAGTTCGACCGAAACGTCGGTGAACTATTTGCCTTCCGACTCGGCTATAACTCAGAAGGCTCCCCCCCCCCAAAAAAAAACCCTCACACAATGGCCGCAAAGGCCTACGATTCGTATAATTAATTTGCCTATCCTACTTTATCCAGCGTCTATCTGCATAAGTTACCTGAGATCAACGTTAACAAGGACCAAGTCCTCTTGCGAGTACGTGTACGCGAAACATTTCAAAAATTATAATGAACCCGAGGAGGAAGGTGATATTAAAAAAGTTTTATGATTTCTGGTCCCACAACGTAATACTACTCTCACCAGTTACGTTTTTATCCGCGGGGCGTGTGTGTGTGTGTTCGCGCGCGGGTATGCTGTCCCGTACCAATGCCGCAGCTGGAAGAATTTCACACAACGTTATCTATTCACGCGACCCGCACTTTTTTTTCACTCCCGCACAAAGCAGTGTTGCCAACTGGGTGCTGTGGGAGACCTACCTCCTCCAACCCCCCAACCCCTCCGCCACAAGCCCATCGCCCGCTCGAAATCTCATTACCGAACCCCAGAGTCCGCAAAATAACTTTCCGTCATAGCGCGCTGCCTCCTCCTCTCCCCCCTACACACGGAACAGGCAATTTACAGAGCAAGGGAAAAAAAAAACAGAATTTTCGCTAGTCATTTTCCACACGCGAATTTTATTTCGAGGTGTATTTCCCCTTCTCCAAAAAAAAAAAAACCCTTTCCGCGTTTCTGTGTTCTCTCCAACTTGCTGTTTTCCGAATAGTTAGGACGTGTCCTCTACCGAAGCAGCCTAAACCAGGATATTCTTTAATTTCAAGGCTGCGTTCAGTGAGAAATAACCAAGAATGATTGTATTATTTCGACGCTTGGATAAGCTGGTTCGTAAAATAATAATAATTTTTCCTTGGTCGTTTGTTTACGTCTGAATAATTTGCATTCATACACGTTTCAAATTGTCATTTGGTAGGAAAAGGAATCGTACGATTAGGTGACGTGAGCAGTTAGTTGGCAACGCGCTGTAAATAGTTTTTTTAAATTGAATAGAAATATTCATGTTGAATTACAGATATATGTAAAATTTACATGAAAACAACTGTACCAAAAAAAAATAGTTTTTCCATAAATATTAGGTTCGGATTCTTGCTAGGGCTTTGTGTTGCCACAGGATTAACAGTTCACATTAATAAGCATAATAAAAGAAAATAAAGTCCAAGTATTAAATATTCCATTATATTTTCCAAGTTTTAAATAAATGATACCTTAATAAAACTTAAAATATAATATAAAATCATGCACCACATTTAAAAAAAAAAATAAATACTCAGTATTATCTCGATAAAAGTATTTCATACATGCAAAACTATGTATAGCCATGTGTTGTACAAAGTTATGATACCTTATTGTAGTCTTAAAAACCATTTCTTGGCTACTGGTTTCTAAAGGAATCTTTTGTAAACATACAGAAAACCATTTTTCTGTGGTCAACAGACAATCGTTACATTTTTACGGCATTTTAAAGGAGATATGGTTGAACCTAAGAGCGCGAAAGAATCGTATTTTCACTAAAACGTTGTACTGAAGATTCTGTAAGTATTCTTGCTCCTATTGTCAAAGTTAACGAAAAAGGATGACATGCTTCGAGACGCACTTTTCAAAGATCATTTTTTCATAGGGGTTCGTTTAAAAAGGTATTCGGAAACTGATACTGAGTCATATTGTACACAGAAAAAAACTTTTCTCTACTATTAACAAAATAATCCTTTTGAAACCAGTTGCCAAAAAATAGTTTGTAATACTATAATAATGATATGTAACTCTGTACAACACGTGTCTATGGTTATTTTAGAGTACATGAAATAGGTACGTTTTTTGAGATAATACTGAGTATTTCTTACGATAATAGGGGAAAATTTCATAAATTAATTCATGTTTAATTCAAGTAAAATTGGTTTGAACCGTAGTAACGATAATCGAATATTCAATATGTGTACTTAATTTTGTTGTTTGATGCTTATTATATGCGCAGTAAATACTGCAAAGCTATTTTAGGGAACAATTTAAAAATAAATTTAATTAATGTAGTTATAGGTACTGGGACAGCACAAAACTAAAATGCCCGCATAAGAATGCTAACCAAGTATTACTGCGAACAATATTTTGTAGTTAAAGACTTGTTTTCACATAAATCAGAAAGTTAAAAAATATCTGTTATTTAAAATAAATATTTTTGTTCCATTTATAAAAAAAATATTTACACTGTAAGAGACGGCATTAAGAAGACGTATTTTAGTTTTGTTGCCAGTGACTACCTTCTCTAAGTAACGAAAAACGAAATTTGTATCGTTAAATTTAACGTTGCGTTTTTGGCGTCACGTTCTGTGCTTCTACAAGGTTTTTATCCGTACCAACACACTATTAAGAGACACTTATAACTATGAAAGACGTGCAAAATTTCTAATTTTCTTAGTGTCAGGTGAACGTAAAAAACCATTTGGCGAGATTTTACTGAACAAACTTTTTACTGTAAATAATAGAGAAAATAATTTTAAATGAGCCACTGAGCGTCTGAGATTATGTTCAACTGAATGGAGTTTCTATAGCCAACGAGAATTTTGTGGCTTTAGGAAAGTTATTATAATGAAATGATAAGGATCATCACATTTATTTTTCACTTATTTTTTGGAATGTTCCTAATCCAAATTATTTTAGTAAATTCATTTAACGAAAGAGTTAAAATTCGCAATGGTTGTAGTAATTCAACCAGTTATACATAATCCAGACTCTCAGTGTTGTACCTTAAACAATTTCTCTATTTTTGTTCAACCCCAAGTCCAAAGATCCATACCAGCCTCTGAGAAGCACTTTAGACAACAATTACTATATAGTTTTTCAGCTTATTAAGTCGTGATAACCCTGCAGCAGAAGTTTGAAGGTACGAACTCAGACACATTCTGGATGTATAAACTTTCGAGGTGAAGATGGTTTTGTGGACTGTAGACCATGAAACGAAAAACACTGTAAAAATCTTCCTGAAGTCACACCATGGTAAAGTTTATAATAGGTTTTTTTTCGTATCCATCTAAAAGACAGTCTAGGAAATAATTATATTGCAAAAAAAAATTAAGCTGCATATTCCTTGCGTTTAAAACAGAGCTACGATTATTTATTGAATACATTTTACTAAAAGATAAACTCAAATTGTTTACAAGAGTGCTCATTAGTCGATATCAAGGTCACATAATTTGGCGACTTGCGCGAAGTTAATTAACCACTTCTTCTCCTTGTACATGACTGGCTATGAGTTGTCAGGGGAGTTTCAAGTTAACTGTACTTCAATCAGCAACGTGGAGTAGATTTAATTTTTGTTCCAAGTCTACTTTTATAACCAAATAATCTGCCAAATAATCGTGTTTTCTATTGCTAATATGGTTGCTACATTATTTAAATTATCTTACAAAACTTATCACACGCGATAAAAAGACTGATGAAATATATCTGCTAACTTAATAAAACTGTGAATTTTAATGGTCGGGTAAAATATTTTTTTTCTAACTTTTCTATTTACAGGCTTCCAGGATGGAATTATTTTTTTTAACTCGAAAGATAGGCAGCATAAATCACAGTATTTTTATTCGACACTGCTCCTCCCACATTCGATATCCAATTAACTGACCTCCCCTACGAAACCATCACCCGAAATAGGATCTTCTTTTTTTTTCGCAACAAACTTGGAACTTTTTTTTTCATCTTCTCATTTAAATTCCAATATTCTGCCCTTTGCAGTTGAGCTGCGCAACACAAATCGCCGTATAATCGGCAGTCCGAAACCTAAGCAGCCACGGCGGCCGATCACACAGGGGTGAGTTTTAGGGGAGGGGCGGTTAATTCCATCAAAGGGGTGGTTTCACGCACAGGAGAATAGAAAGCGACAGAGATAATCAACCTTTGATCACGCCAGATACGTGACGTTATAATGCGAGTTGAAATCTGTGATCTAAATTAATAACACGAGTGTGGCCCTATTTCCTATGAATTACACTAACACTACAAAATTACTGAGTGGTGTTTTTGACGTGACAACGTCTAATAAATCGATGAACGCCGGCTGCACGCACGAAAAAGTGTCCAGTTACGCACATTTTTCCGTTACGTGGTGTCCCGTTACGCTCATTGTCCCGTTACGTTGTGTCCCATTACGCTAATTGTTTCGTTACGCTGTGTCCCGTTACACTCATAGTTTCGTTACGTTGTGTCCCGTTACGCTCATTGTTCCGTTACGCTGTGTTCCGTTAAGCTGTCGGCGAGTGCAGTAATAATAGGTTATGTTACAATTGACTAAAAAATTATGGTGATTTATATAATTGATGATAGATATTTGATTACAGTTTATTTATATGAAAATTGGTTAATAATTATATTTTAAACTTTATAGCTAAAAGCCAGTTTTAAAAATTAATTACAAGTCATCTACACGTGAACGGTTTCGTCGACTGTTTATAAAGTGAAGTGAAAAGTTAATGTGGTTTTCATTGCTTATTACAACAACAATTTCGGCAATAAAGGTTAATTATTATTGCATTTCAAAAATCTGATTACTAGTATAATTTCAAGTAGGTAATTATTCTTTTATTATAAAAATAAAAATGATTCAATTTTATTCATAAAAGTAGGCAATCATTTCATCAATGTTTTGTTATGACGTCACGTTAAACTATCGTCCGTAAACCTACTTTAAAGACAACCAATTTTTTAACTACGATTAGCACGCGTAAGTATTTCGTGGGTTAATTCCGTAGAAAACTTGTATTGATTTATTTTTATTGTGTAAACATCTTAGCTATCGGTACACGGCATTTTGTAGTAGTAGTTTGTTGAATATAACGGAAGTCGCATGGAACGGAAATGTGTAAAGACGGTGACGGAAATGTGTAAACACGGTGTTGTCAACTGTGGCGAATGGTACGAACCAAAGTTCATAGATACAAAAATAAACTCTTTATTGAATTTTAACAAGATGGGCATTATTTTAATAGAATGTCTCGTCGAAAATGAGCTCCAAAGCCGACGTTAGAATTTTTTTCGGGTCTTTTAAGTTTTTACCCGAGCCGTTTCATTATATAGTTTAAACATTCGCTCTACAAAGCGAATTATTCGATAGTCGACGCAGCTGCTCCAGCAGTGAATTCTACCGGTGGGTGCGGAAACTTCAAGTGACTCGTGTCAAGAAATATAGTTGAAAACACAATTTTCGTATATTCTTCTCGCTCGACATTATTTTAAATAATCCTACGTTAAATTTCGTGTCCGAATTTCGAATTGTAGTTTATTTTCAACATGATAACACATAAACGTGCTCGTTACTAATGACTAGAGGCATGCATATTTCGCGAAAAGATTCCGAGACTAGCTGAAAGTTAAAACACTGTAGCATCGTCTGTGTTTCGTGATTGGGCGAGTTTGTGCTCAGGCACAAGTCGATTGCTTAACCACCAATCACAGCTATCGAGTGCGGAAGCAAACGCGTCCTGAGGGGCTCGGTCAACGACTTATCTCGCCGACGGCCGCCAATCACAAGGAAGAAACCGCTGGTGCGAGTATACCTTGTTGCAGTCTAGTAGGCTTTCAGATTTATTCGCGACAAATGCCTGACCCTACCAATGACAGATGTTATGCATTACTGTTGAGTACTGAAAGACTCGCTCTTTTTTATTTATTTAGCTATTATTTAGCTATCATGTGCGGCCGAGACCGAAAATAAGGAACCACTTAGCCAATGAACAAATAAAGTGATTTGATTATTATGAAGAACCAAAGAATTAAGCCATAAGCTAATGCAAGCATTTATAATAGGTGTTTAGAATATAATAATAAATATTTAAATATGTGTTTCTATTAGAAAATTAAATTAAGAACGAGCATTAAGCATACAGAGTTACAGATTCAATTTTTTGTTTTAAGTTTTCCGTGTTTTGTTTTTTACGGGTGTGAAAGGAAATAAGTTTTGCTGATTTAACTACAAAAAGTTGATATTCTTTCCTGATAAATTATCGATAAAATTCTGGTGGAATAGCGTAATTACAAGTGGCAACAAACTTTTTGTTATGAATTGGAAATTTTTTATTTGCCAGCGCTTTAATTTACATGGTAGTAAAATTTTAATTTTTCCCTTTTCCATTTACGTCTATAATTTTTTTCAACAGAACACTAGACAAACAAACACACTTATAATACGAAACTCTGACAAAAAAAATACCGTAGAACTCTTTAAAACATTTAAACTTCATTGCACGTAAATTCCGCACCAGCCGCTAGAATTCTCTGCCGGAGCAAGTTACGTCGACTATCGAATCGTTTGATTAGCAGAACTAAATTGTTTTTAACTGTATAATGAAACGGCTCCGAGAGAAGCGAAGAAGACTATGATAAGGGGGGAAATTACTGTTTAGTTCGTGCCATCCGCCACAGATGGCAGCACCGGGGGTGTCGCTCCCGATAACTGTTAGGTTGCCCGGGGGGGGGGGGATCTGTATGAGGCAAGTCGGCTCTGCGCTGCCTGGAGAAGGTCATTTGGGGGGTAGGGGGGGCCATGACCCCCACAAGGGTGGGGCTGGGTGGACCCCATGGGTCCCGGGCCCAACCCTGTTTATTTTTAAATGTTTAAAAATTATAATTTTTTACAAACTAAAAACAAAATTGAATACTGTTTCATCCAATGAAGTTTTAGAAGATTTTAACACAACTGCAGCTAGTTTTATATTTCTGTAACTAATTTTCATTTTTATCTTAGTGTGTTAAATAAATATAAATACTTGCTATGGTTATTTTAAAGTAAAATTAACTTCATAAACGAAGCTTAGTTAGGACTTAATAAAATAGTAACCATAATTGAGTGTAAAATTAGGGTGGAGGGGGGGCCTCTCCGATCCTGGGTCCAGGGCCCGTGATCGAATGCGGAGACCATGGAAGTGATAAGGGGGGGAGTTACGGTTTACTCCACAGATGGCAGCACCGGGGGTGTCGCTCCCGACAGCTGGGGGGAATCTGAATGCGCTGCTACCTTTGAATATATATATACTGTATAGAAGTCGCGAGTGGATAGGATTTACTCTACGTTTTTTTTCAGGAGCGCATGATGTGCAGCTTGGGAACTTCACCGCCTGCAGGGCGCTTCCGTAACGCCCTGTATCGTCTTAAGGTTGTTATTTACACGTTAGAGCGCAGCACTGTCGCCCGCTGTCATTCCCCCGCACCATCCCATCCATCATTCACTGCAGCTCAAGTGTCGTTCGACGGGAAGGGGGGGGGGGAAGTGGGTGTTCGAAGAGTTCGACACTTGTCCGCTAGGGACCGCCGCAAGTCGATGGCCCTGGAGATGGTGTTGATTGCGGCGGTGAATAACGGTATATATATATATATGTATATATATATATATATATATATATATTCAAAGCTGCTACTGGGGGGTAGAGGGAGGTGGACTCACCGAGTATCTCGAGCGTGTGGGTGACCTCCTTGGGCTCCATGGTGCCGATCTGGCAGGTGTAGTCGCCGGCGTCCTGCGGCTCCACGTCACGTATCTCCAGGTTGTAGCCGTCCACGAGCCGCAGCCGCGTGTCGGGCGACACCTTCACGCTGCCGGCCGTCAGGATGGCGATCCCGCGCTTCCACGCCAGCACGAACTTGCCTGCGGGGGCCACACACGTCCCACCCGCACCCGTCACACACCTCATCGAGTTCACGAGCCTTGACTTCTGGAAAAATCACCGTCCTCTAGTTAAGGGGCCCGCCTCGTCAGGGGTGTATGTGTGTTAGTGAGGCGGGATGATAAGCGCGACGCCCGCTGGTGCTTCTAGCGCGGTGTCTCCTCTGGACTGGCGCGCAGTCTTCTCGTCGACACAGGACAACTGTGAAATTTGAGCGGTGACCACATTTTTATATTACGGGGAAATGAAGATAAAGGTGTAATGCAAGTCCCTTAAGTACTTTCAAGAATCTGTACCACTTTTTTTACACCTAAAAATTACTCTGAAAACATGGGTTTCAGCCATTTTAACTCTTCTAGAAATACAGTTTAAAAACATGATCCAAAATTAAAAGTACTTTTCGGGCCTCAGCGAACTCTTAAATGCTTTTCGTAAACATACCCCACTCGGATATCTTGAGTAGTTTTGAAATCGCGTTGTTTTTCCTGAAGCTCTGCACACCGTGTGTGTGACCAGGTAGGCGGGCCCCTTAACAGCAAATGGCAAAAAAAAAAAAAAAAAAAAAAAAAGTGATAACAACTATTGTTGGAATTACTGAAAGACAATCATGTAGAGAATATTTTATGAATCTGAAAATACTCACATTACCTTGTATTTTTATATTATATACTGTTTATTGTATGTTAAAAGAGTAAACTACAAACTTTAATTTTAAGAAATAATGTACAGAACTGTAAAACCAGAAATAGATATTTCATTGATGTCAGTTATAAACGACTATGTATTTATATTTTATTATTATGTATTTTCAATGACAATGTCTATTGCGCCCTGTGTCTAATGACAATAAATATTATCAATTATCAAACAATTATCATTTATCAGCGTTTAAAATAATTTCACCTTCAATTCACCTAGAACGCTGGTCACAAATTATCCAGGGCTTCGTATATTTACGTTTGCAGAGTTGTTGGTAACTCTACAGCATTAACACTCTTTTTTATTGTTCCAAGTGTATGCAGCTTAGTTTCTACGAAGATTCAATTTACTTGAAACTACGGAGGACTCTTCGTTTATTTCAGTTAAATGCATCATAGATCTCAGGGGATTCACGAGCTTATTCGTGGAAAAATCACCGTCTCTAGCTAACACCGTTTAAATAATTTCATCTTCAATTCACCAAGAACGGATACAGAGGTCGCTATACTTTGAACATTAACAATTGACATTTTAACAACACATTCAAATACTGGCTAAGTCTACAGGAAGAACACGATAGTTTGTCTTGTTCCAAGTGTATACAACGTAGTTTCTGCGAAGAAAACTACGAAGAATATCGCTTCCACGCCAGCACGAACTTTCAGGGGAATCCACGAGCTCATTCGTGGAACATCGCCGTCTCTAGCTAACACCGTTTAAAAACCATTCCACCTTCAATTCACCAAGAAACGGATACAGAGTTCGCTATACTTTGAACATGAACACGTGGCCTTATCAACAGCACATTCAAATGCTGGCTAACTCTACAGCAAGAACACTCTAATTTGTCTTGTTTCAAGTGTGTACAGCGTATTTGCTAGGAATATTCAGTTACTTGAAACTACCGAGAAATCTCCGTTTATTTTTTAGTCAAAAGCTTCGTTAAAAAGTACACAGAAAAATTTACTGAATTTTTTAAAACAATAAATGTGAACATCATTTGACTGGAGTAATGATTACATTGGTTGTGGTGACACGTGTGAAATAACAAGCTATTGTGTACTTGGAAAATTATCCAGAATTTTTTCGAGTCACAAGGTATGCTTCAAACAGTTGTACATTTGCATTGCCTTCGTAGATCCACTAAAAAGGAGGGATTCTGCAGTAATAAATCAGCCAATTTGTAAGCATACGTGGTTTTATACATAAGACTATATGCATATACTTATACTACATGCTCAAATTCTTTTTATTATCAAATAACTGAATCTTCGTAGAAACTACACAGTATTTCGACTTTCGAGTTGCATACTTCGTTCTAAAACAAAGTGATCAAAATAAATGTGTTCTTACTTTAAACTTAATCACATGTTGAATGTTTTGTTAACGCACAAAGAATATACTTTTGGATTCATGTTCTTAGTATGTGAACTCAGTGTCCGTAAATTTACGAATAAAGCCGTAAATTAACGAAGTTCATTGAATAGTTTTACCCAGCGTTCTTCGTAAATTAAAGGTGAAAATTATTAACATAGTAAAGGACAATGCAGACAGCTTGCCACACTGCTGTGACGTCATCTGCAGCACCTGCTTGCTGAAGGCTTTCCCTTTTCAACTAGGTTTTGTTTACGTTTATAAATACTTTCACGTGTCTGATAAACAATACATATAGTATTTCATCAACACTTTGTATACATAGACATAGACTGAACAAAATTGTACTTTATTATTTATTTTGTTACAAAAAAATATCTTAAAACTACATGCACTACGGTGCAGTCTAGGTTATTCAGTGTGATAGATACGCAATCAAAATTTCTGATATTATGGTTTTCTGAAGTATGTATTATTTTTTCCTTTGAACTTTTTTTTAGCAATTTTAATCAATAGGTAATGATGATATTTGACTAGATATGTTTTAATAAATTATTTAGTTTAGCAAACACCCTTTACACAGTGTCCTAAATATTGTTAATTAAAAAAAGGCTTCTCAAAGTTACAAAATTAATTTATTTGAAACACGTGCACTAAAAATCGTGCCTTTTAGTCATTAATCAAATTGTACACAATAATTACACGGAAGATAAACACAATAATTACATTTTATAATACACCCACTCTGTATAATCAAACTCCTCACAAATACAATGATGCGCTGGTGTTTAACACATTACTACGAGCAGATGCGCTACTGAACTACAGTCACGGATAGAAGCAGACGGTGTAGTAAGCCAAGCTAGGGCTGCAAGTGACGTGATGCGCAGAGAAATGCGCAAGGGATCGAGACCACACCCCTTCCCGCGTTATCGCCTGGAGAAAGACCAGCACGTAACAAACCCAACCTAACCAAGATTAACCTAACTAAAGCCGAGGGTATTTGGGAGGGGTCTATTAGGGGTCTCGTAAAGACCTTTCTTCGTTCGATCCAAAATCCAATGATCTTTACCCAAGAATGATATTGGGATCATACCCTCAAACGTTGCACCAACACATACTGGGACTGCATGGCAGCAGTGTCTTAGAAACAACAGGTGCATTTATATTAATAGGCTGGAACGATATGAAGTTGTTACAATCGATTGTGACAAGGTGATGCAAATAGTTGATTCGGTTGTCACAAGATATCAAGTCATGCGGCGGCATGTGTTGATTTCTAAATATGACTGTGGATACATGCTGGTATTCAAGCGTTATTATAAAATTGTGAGGTTTTTTTTATTTCATCAAACCATTGCACTAAACTCTTAAAATGTCGGTATTTCTGGTGAGAAGCTAAAAACAAGCAACATTTTTCATAATTCTGTATCCATTTCAGGAAATGTAAGAATTGCTACTCTAAATATCGGCAAGTTAGAACTGAAATATTTGTATCAAGGAGAAGGTAACATCCCTGAAACCTCAACAATACATCACCAAGATAAATGAAACCAAAACCAAGAGTTAATCTGATGGAAATTTCAATCCACAGCAGGACTAACATTAAAGGATAATGAGTCGCTAATGAAGTAGTTTGGAGACAACCGAAATGCTGTATGCCTCATGTCTTTGAGCGTAGCTGTACGATAAACAATAAGTTATCACACTCGCATCCTTGATGGTTTCTTAGCACGATAATTTTTTTTTTTTTGATTTTGAGTTTTCCAAACCCTCTCAGGTGCTTCTGCCGGCTTTCCTGTTTCTGCACTTTGTTCTTCGGGGATGGATAAAGTGCGCTGATAAGAACCAGTAGCACGTGGGAGTGGAAAGGAAGAAGGTAGTGGAGAAGAAAGGAATTCCCTTTTTCAGTGGCAACAGGTCTTGAATGATATGGATGAAAAAAAAAAGAGCGAAGTAGACAAAGAGGTATGAGGAAGGTGACAAAGGCTGAAAACGGAGAGCAAAAACTGCCGAAAAGAAACTGTTTAAGGGGGGCGAAAGGACTAGGTGGAGTTGATGTCGGAATGAGGGGAAAAAAGGAAGGGAGGGGAAGTGAAGAACAAGATGGAGGACGTACGATCGTGCCTTGTTTTCCAACGAGCGAACAGCGTGGTGAATGAGCGAGTCTCGGATGCTTGTCATGTGATCCCTGCAGTGCTGGTAACGGCACGGGAGAGAGTGAAATTACTTTCTTCTGTGGATGTTGGCAAAACTTCTTTTCCCCTTCCGTCAACTCGAGGAGGAGGAGAAAACTTTTTTTAAAAGGTTGCCACCCCTGCGGGAACAATGGAACGCTACATATTTCATTTCGCGTCCCGCTGTCCCCGATAAGACTTCCTGATATGGAATTAAATATTTTTTTAAATCTAATAACATACAAATTAGAGGACTATATAAAAACTCAATAAACAAATTATTTTCCAGCCTGTGAAAATTTTGAGTCCAAAAAAATCAGTTTCAATCGGAAATCACTTGAATAGATATCCCCCAAAAGAAAAAAAAATCTTTGTGTTATTTAATGCAAAATTTCCCGCCGGTTCACTGGTTTAGAAAAAGAGCATGCAAGTATCGCCGGCGAGAAACTCTACCGCCATCAGCCGGCACATTTTGTATCTTTCTTGGTTTTGGCTACCACTATTGGAAAAATTGCTTTATATTAGACATTATAAAGGTTCATTAAATTTTTTAGATGTGTGATGTATTTCTAGAAAGTAGTTGGATTCGTACCTACGAACTTCAGTTTGAAAACACATTGCCTCTTGACTACTTGGCTACCAACCCAACCTTGTTGGGAGAACTGCTATATGTGTATAATAGACTTCACAGTCGTTCGACAAACGTTATACAACTAATTGTTTGGCACTCAAAAAATAATATGTATGTTCAGTTCACCCAAACAATACATATTTCTGCTATATCAACACGACTACGATATAAAAGATATACATAAATTACATTTATAAATATATTTACTATTTATTTAGGTCTATTGTGTATTTAAGTCATTGAGGTTTGATTATAATCGCGAGTCAGATAGAGCCAGCAGTCAGGGTGATCTTAAATTTTCAAATTAACTAAAAAAAACTAAAAATTAATAGAATTTCACATTTTCTAGGGAAATATTTCATGTTTTAATAAAAAGTTTACGTTTTTGTTTCCCCAATCTACCGCTAGGACTCGGGCTTTACATCAGCTGACATAGCAGGCAAAATTTGATAGTGTGGTAACGTTTTTACCTAAGATATAAAAAAATAAACTAAAAATATTTTTGAAAATTATAAAAATATATATTTTTTAAAAACGCATTTCCACTTAAAGTTTGTAGTACACATTTTGGACCTGTCTGTGCCAAGAAAATTTTATTCAATAAATATTTTTTACAAAACTCGGTAAAAGTTAATTATAATTTTTTAATGTACATAAAAAATACTTAACGGGCTTCGTAATACTCGGTTAAATAACTGCATAAGAAGTAGAGTTCTAGGGGTTGAAATCTAGCCAATAACAAAAATATTTCATTTTCCATTTCCTTTTTGACGAGCAAATTATTCGTTATCACAACGGGGAAGGACTAAATACAAGGCAGCTGTACAGCTAAATAAATTTGATACTTGACGTCATTAAACCTATCTTAGAGGCTGTATTACATAGCTTCAGTTTAAGACTACTAAAATACCAACGACAAGATAATAGACAAAGCATATAGGGCCTTATATTTAGATACAAGGTATGCCTTTCAGACAATTAATTTCCAATGTCAAGCATATAGACCATAGTCTCCGAACCATGTTTCCTCCTTTGTCGATACTTCGAATGCAATCCTTCCAAGTAAAATACACTGACAGTTTATAGCCCAAGCATCTCCGAGCAACGATTCCTGCCGTACTCATTTACTTAACATGCTTTACGCTTACTGAAACAACTATTACAAGAATATAGGACGAGTTTCTCCGTTACAGTATGGTTATAACCTGACGTTTTTAACGAACACTATAAGACGTATTACACGCACACTGGGCAAATTCAACCAATCACAGGACTAAAAACTACCGGCAATAAAATTATTATTAACTAATTATATCCAATCAAAGAACTATAAAGTGATCATACTCAACATGTAAAATCCTATTATATAACCAAGAAGCTCTGATCCATTGTGATATATTTTTAAGGCGTAGGCTACTCTTATAAAGTAATAAAATTGAGGCACTCGTTGGTTCAAAAATACATAAATAATTAACATTCTGCAATATTATATGCCAACATAACTTTTTTATATTTTCAAAATATTTTATTTTGATAGTTTATAATAAAAAGATCATTAATTTTTTAAAAAGAAAAAAATATTTATTGTATAAAAGCAGTCCTATTTCGTGTGAATTCCTCTGTAAAACTTCTATGAGTACATTATATTTATTCTTCATATTATTTTAAAAAGTGGTTTCATTTACTTCAAAAAATAGCCAGATACAAAAGAAGCCAAAACAAATATTAAAATCATAGTTTTAAGTCTAGACGAGATCAATAATTAGAATAGACAATGCACATCTTTATAAAATAAATAAATGATCATCTACTATAAGATTCTATAAAAAGATGCGATAGAATTATGTAATTTGTTGCATATATTTTGCACATACTATAGAAAATGATAAGAATTTATTACACATACTACAAGGGCAATGCTATGTTACAAGCATACAGAGCCTAAGGCATAAAGCAGGTACATATCCAGTAGGAAAAATATATGTATATATAACATGTGTCTCCAAACCACGAGGTCTTCTTTGTAACTTATTAATATATCCAATAATAAAAGCTATTAAAAGTTTTTAGTTCGCAGGACTCTGAAGCAGAAGTTCCTGATAGAGATCTGAACAATGAAATCTTCAGTCCTCCCTATAGACTTGAATAAATACAATTAATTTTTACCTAGGACGCAAATTTACCAATAGGATGCACATTGTGTCAAAGGTTAACTTTAAAATAGAGAAAAAAAATTGAATAGAGAAAAAAAAATAATGATATCCAGTCATGAATCTGTTTTATTTTGTTAAATTATTTTTATATTAAAGGTTCTCTGTAATTTTTTTATAATTAGATTAAATTATTATTTTAAAAGTATTGGAAGTGAATTATTTTCTTCTGTATAAGAAGAAAAGTTTTTTAAAAATAAGTTAAATAACCAAATTAAAAACCACAAATAGGTAATTTCTTTAAATTAACATGTATGGCGATATCATAAACATAAATATTTCAATGGACTGTCATGATCAGAAAGAGAAAAAACGCACAGTTTATTAAATCGAAGCAAAAAAATTTCGTCTATTAAATCGTCGTTCATAAACAAAAAATAAAAGTAAATATATAGCAATTATTTACGTTCCAGGAAAAGCAAATATTCACAAATACGAACTGAAAGCAATGGTGGAATAAGTGAGCACGGAATTAGTAGAAGCTGGAAGCTGGAAGCTTGGTCCAATTTAAAAAATTACGGACAGTAAAAATGATCAAGTATTCTGTCTGACGGAAAAATGTTAATAAAAAAAGAGTAATAAAGTTCGTTTGATTCTCAAGTATACATTAAACTCTGAAGGAAAAAAAAAATTCTTCCTTGCTTACGTAAACTAAATGTTTCTGGTTTCGATTTCCACCAATTTTGACTTAAATTACTGAAAATGTTTGCAGAAGTAAGTATTCTGAAAATACGTCATTATATAAGTTTAACCTTAAGTGTTTTTTTTTGTATCACAAGAATAACTACCAAAATAAGAAAACGAACGTAGAATCTCCTGCTTAGTTGAAATTAACTTACAATGGTTGCAATTTACTTGCATGTTATGTTAATTTCATTTATTACACAAAATATCTTAGAAAATAAAATGCTGATTTCTATTAAGACTTAGCAACAATTTTACCCCACACATATTACATAGTTTCCTTTAAACAATTGTTTTTCTATAGTTAATTTCAACGGAGTTTCAAAATAAGTAATGTATAATGGATTTTGGAAATATTTTACTAAAATCTTTTGACAACAAAACGGTGGCAATTAATTTCTTAGAAATAACTTTGTTAGCTAGAAAAAAAAACTTAAAATCTTTAAAAGTATAGCTGCAAGCGAAGAGCGAACAGGAAAGGGCTTCTTTATAAGATTATTTCTTGCATAATAAATGAACTTTGTTTCTTCCTGTCAATATCAACATCCTTATATTTACACAATTTCGGTAATGTAAGAAGCCACGGTAATTGTTTTAGTTTTATGACTGTTCGTAAATGTGTAGTCTTTGTGTACACTATTTACAAGTTTTAAAACATTAATGTGGACAAATGCAATTCGTATACGTTTGAATGGTTTAAGGATGAAACATAAACTTAAAAAAAATACATAAATAATAAATGTTCGGGCATTTAACGAGATACCGCCGATGTATTAAACGGTGAACAAAGTTGGTTCCTTACGACTTGGAAGTGTCGTCAGCAAGGCAGAGCTTTGTACCATTTGCAAATTTACAAAACTCTCCCTTGCAGTTTTACAAGTGATAACGTTGGCATCTGAGGTCCCAAGGATATTCCTTGTAAAAGTAAAATTTTTTTTACAGTTATATGCGAGGCCAAATATATTTTCCCCCCCTTTCAAACAAAGGGAAATGTTTACGGCAGGAAAAAGGATCATGGTTCGGGAAAAGGCGAAAAGACTTGGGGGTGCTACGGAACTTCACGTCCTTTGCAGGTCATTATCTCCGGGCAGGGGAGGGGGTGGAACACCGGGTGCGCAAATTACGCCCAATACGGTTAGCCACGGGGGTGTTACAAATCGCCCCTCCGGCCTGTCTAGAGGATGCCCTCTCTGTTAATGGGGTATGCTCTGTTCCGCGGGAGTAGGAAGTTGGCGGGCTTCTGGAAGGGATGAAGGAGTGAAGGGGGGGGGGATCGAATTTAACTCGGCACCAGGAGCAAGGCGTTGCTTACGTCACTACACACCTTCCGACACCCCTACACCTCACCCCCTTCACCCCCACGCGCGAGCCAAGAGATGAGGAATCCGAGATGAAAACGCTCTGCGCCCGTAAAGTTGGCCGAAAGAGGGATGTTGGGAGTGTGTTAGGGGAGGGGGTGGTTGGAAGGGAGAACAGGGGAGGGTTGTGTGAGAACGACGCCCGTGAGATGCGTCCCAGCGCCTTAATGTTAGTCTCGGGAGGCGTAACTCACCGGGTTAGCATAGTCGTTTAACACCGTCCCAAGGGCTGCAGGTTCTCGCCAGAGAGAGAGATTCTGGGAGAGAGGTTCGTAGGGAGGTTTTCCCGGCAGAGGGGTTGAAGTGTGGGTGTAGCCTATTTACGGGCGGCCCCGTCGTAGACCAACCCCCCCCCCCCCCCCCCCCCCCGCCAGACCCGCTAGTCGGGTTTAATCTGCGACTTCCAGAGAAGGCCCCATCACCCATCCAACCTCGCAGCCACTCCTCCTTCCACCAGCCCTTTTTAATCATCTCGCACGAAGGAACGCCAAGTGCTCCGGCATATATTTTGTTGTTGTTTTTTTTTTTTTCATCCGACCCACGGTATCCCGGAAGTTGCCCGCGCCAACGGACACGCTGTTGCAAAAGAACCGCGCACCTAATTTTCTCACACGCAGCCTTACAGCATTTATACGAACCGTACAGACGGTTTAAAAAAAAAAAAAGAAATGACTGAGATGAAATTTCCCTTCTGCGGAGAACTCCTTAGATCCGCTCAGCTCTGTACAAGGCCACACAGCAACCGCTAGGGTTCTGGGAAATTAAAGTGGTTTCCTAATTTATTCCCTGAATAATTTTAAAGGTTTCGCTCGTCGTGTTAGCAGCCAGCGAGATTTTTTTTTTCGGATGGTCACGTTTGTTTTACGTAGGTGCTTTACTGTGGTCAGACGAGACTTGTCGGAGCAGGTCAACATAACTTCCTGAAACATAACCGGGACTGAAAGTATGAAACGGATTTTTGTTCCGGTATACAAGGAAATCCAAGGATGAAGTTAAGTTAAGAATCTTTCCGCCCCAAACATGTTGGATACTTTTTTATTCGACGACTTCCCATTTTATGAAGAAATATCTTTCAGAAAATATATGACTGACGAAAGTGATTTCCCAGCTGTGTAAACAAAAATCATTAACGTCTAGAGTGTGAACTTGATGCCATAAGTCCAGCAAACGGTGCTGAACACGAATTTTTTCCCAACTTTCTACAATTAGGAAATAGATTTTAGTCCAAGTAAGCGCCCAATTTTGTAAAAAAAAAAAAAAAAAAAAAAAAAAAAATGTTTAATGCATTAATAGTGAAGTGTTCATAAAAGTTCCCTAAAAACAAAATTAAAATAGTCGAAAATGGCAAACTGAGCGATAAGAGAACGCATCACATGCTTGCCAACTCTGTGATGCAGTTGTCCTACTAGTTATGTGATAATGCGGAGTGTACTGCACGTTAATCATTCCCAATGCAACAGTTACTAATATAATACGTTTGCAAACGTTAGCCAAACTTTACACTGAAAAAAAAACTATAACTCTGTTAAAACTTCCAATAATAGAGGTTTTTTTTACTACTTTATAAATACTGTAGGAATAAAAAAATCATTAAAATAAAATATTTTTCAAAAGTTAATTTTTTTATTGATAATAAAGTAAGTAATTTTGTTCTTTGTCTTTCATCATCTAATAACTGACACCTGCCAGCATTTCTGGAATAATGTAGGAACTTTTACAAAAACATTTCTTTCGAAACCAGTTGCCAACAAATTAGTTTTTAATTACACAAGGTATAAATTGTAACATTTTTAAACACATGGCTATAGTTATTTTTGTATATATGAAGTCCATTTTTCTAGATAATACTGAGCATTTATTACGAAAATTGCGCAATATTATATATTTTAATTGGTGTTTCATTCAAGCATAATTTTTTAAACCATAGAAAAGATAATCAAATATTAAATTATTTGACTTTATTTTGTTTGTATCATGCTTATTATGTGAGCAATTAACATTGGAAAGCATTTCAGGTAAAGATTTACAGATAAATTTAATTATTGAAGGTACTGGGAAAAAACAAGAGCACATACCCGGGTAAGAATCAGAACCCAGAATTACTGCGAACACCATTTTGTTGTAATACAGTTGTTTTAATGTAAGTGTACAAATATGTGTAATTTTGCATTAATATTTCTGTTCCATTTACTAAAAATAATAATATTTACAGTGCGAAATAAAACACGTGTTTTATGGCTTAATATGAGAAGGTGTAGCCTACTGCAATTAAGTCCAGATATGTTTATTTCGTTCACTGTGTCTTAGGCAGGCAAAAATTATATACTGTGACGGGAATCAATTAGGTCAACTATGACGCAATCTCCCAAAGGAGATTCTCCACAAAGATCAAATTCAAGGAAGCGAGAAAAGTTTATGAAATGCGGTTTGAGAATATTACTTGACTGTGTTAAAATATTCGTGATTCTTTAAGTGTACTCTAATATGATATTACTTTAAGAGGACCACATGTTCAGAGGTGTATTAGTGTTAGTGAGGCGGGATGATATGTGCGATCCTCACTGGTGTTTCTAGCGCGGTATTGCCTCTGAACTGGCGCGCAGTCTTCTGATAGTTTATAAGGCCACTGTGAGATTTGAGAGGTAGGAAACCATAACACTATAAAGCAGGAGAAATTAAGATAAGTTTTGATGAAAGTCCCTTGAGTGCTTTTAAGACTCTCCACCATATGTTTCATGTCTAAATATTATTCTGGAAACACGCACAATATACTTTTGAACATTTCTGACATATATTTTAGAATACGGAAACAACTACTCATCCGAATTCAACATAAACAGACATCTCTCGGATATCGTAAGTAGACTTTAAATCGGGTGTTTCTTTTTCTAAAGCTCAGCAGGGAGCTTAATATTTATATTTTTAATTCAATTTCCAATAATAATAACACAAGATGATATTTTTTTTGTAAGCTGAGAGAAATTTAAATTTATGCCATATGTTATCTTGTACAATGTGATTTACTTACGGGAAATATTTTTATGTATTAAAAATAGGCAAATAAATTTCAGAGCTAAGATGTCCGAGAGATAGGAAAAATTAATTTAAAAATTGAAAACAATATTCATGAATGTAGTTAAAAAGTTTAGTGAATATGTGAGTGCAAACTTTGATATTTTAGTAGTTTAGGTCTACATGAGAACAATCCTGCCAACCTTTTCTATTTATATTTTAATTTAACGCTCATTCCTTACTGATGTGAAGTTATCTTTATTTGACAATACACACTCCATGATGGCATTAATATTCACAAAGCTGAAGTTTTTTTTTTATTTTTTATTTTTTTTTTTTTGTTGACCAGTTCCTGACGAGGGTGATTTAAATTTTAAAACCGACATTTATTCCATTTATACCTGCATGATTGCAACATGTAAATTGACTTTGATAGGAAGGTATTCAACATACATCATTTACATCACCTGGAGTCTTTATTTTTAAATTATATTTTGGCCATGGGCGTAAGAGATGGTAGTTTTTCGGAAACGTATATCTGGCAGAATTTTCCGTTAATTTACCGGTAAAGTTTCTGCAGAACAGGGAAATTTTCCAACAATTTATACTTTCACAGAACCATAAAAATAAATCTAATCAACGTTTTTATAAAACAGAACATAATGGCTCACTTAACATTTGAGAGTTTGTTTGAACCCATTTTATCCTCTACTAACATTTAGGGAATCTGCATAAATTATATTATTGTATAACGTACACTAACCGATCTTGAATTATGTAAACCTATGCTGGTAATGGAAAAACAGGGTGTCCAGCAAATATCTGGTTTCAAATTCCAGTACATTTCCAGTACATTTCCCACATTCCCTAAAGTATTCAAGTACAGGCTTGCCTAGCCTTCTAAACTTTATAAGTTAAATAAAAATACGTCTTGTAAATGCATTGTCTTAAAAAAATTTTAATTGCCAAAAATCTTATGGTTAGAAAAAATTACTAACCTTAAATAATGGCACTTAAGCTTTAATAAATATTTCAGGTAATAAATATCTACATACTAAAACAAATTAATTGTTGACCAATAAAAAAATATGACCATGTACACCTAACTCAAGTGCTTTCAGAAAAGAAGTGTAGCCTAGGCTTACTACTAAAGTTTAGGTTGTTAGTATGTTAAATAAAATACAGTTTAAGAATATGTAGAAGCAATTATGTATCTTAATCATGTTTTATTATCTGTTTTCAGTAAGTCAAAATGTACTCAATGACATACTTCTGAACATAATAGTGCAAGTATGTCCGCAGTTAAAAAAACTTCCTACTATGTACCATTAGGCTATATATAGCGTATAGTTAAATCAACAGTATATCATTATATATATACTTATCGTAAAGTACATTTAATTTCACATTGAAACACAGCAATTTCATAAACATTTTTCCTCAGATGTAAACATGGCCATGTACACTGTAATTTTTCTAATCTTAAAACATTGATATTAAAATATAAAGAACTAAAATACAATCTCATGATTTCATAATCCTAATATATATTTAATTCTACATTGAATAACACCAATAATTGTAAGTAATAAAGAAAATACATTTTTCAAGCGAACCTCTAAACTTCAAAATTACTGCAAAATATATTAAGTGGTAGATTACTATTATTGACAATCAGCCTGTTTAGTAAATTAAAGCATTCAGTTACTATATTTTATTACAACTTTGCACACAAGGAAGTACCTTAAATCAGAAATGTTGCACTAAATAATATACAACACAAAAATTAAGAATTCATGAAATTCCTTACCTCACCAAGTTGACTAATGCAAAATTCGACAAGATAGGCCTACTCTTTTTCCTTCAGAATTGTCTGTATAAAACTGATGATACAGCAGTTCTGTCCAAAGTTTAATATTAAATATGCAGACAAGAAAATACACACACTTGATTAAAAAATATTTTTAAAGACTAAAATTACTTTTGTAGCTTATTTATTTGCTCTTCAATTTTTTGTATTTCCACCTGAGTGTCGGTTACTAACTTTCTTCTTTTTGATTTCAATTCTTGAATTTCTCTTGCCACCTTCACTTTTTTTTCTTGACGCTCAATCTTTGAATTTTCTTCTTTCCGTTTTCTTTCAAGAGCTTGTTTGTACCTCATATGGGCTCGTCTGTAAGAGTTTATCATTGCTTTTGTAACTTCTACTCTCTCTACACCACCAGCTACAGAAATAGCATCAAAAACACAACGCTGGGCGATGAGTGATTCCTCATTCATATTTTCAATGAGGCATTCAGTATTCACCGAGAAACCTCTTTCAAGGTGTAAGTTTCCATGTGAAAGTATTAACAGTTGCTGCACAAAAGATTTCAATTTTTCCCACTTTGAACCTCTAAGAAGCATCATCCAGAAAGAATCTAAACGGGTATCTGACTTATTGTAAGATTTCATCTCTGTTTTGATGAGTACATCATTACAAAATTCTTTGTAGTCTCTGGCAATATCATCTGCTGTATTAATTCCTGCTATCAAATTGCCTTCAGTTAAAATGTCCAAATCTGAAGAAAGATAGCAGTCACCATTTCCAGCAGCTATAACAGCAGGATTCAAACACTGCAAAGATTTTGTGAGTGGAAATTTAAGTGGCGACCGAAACATAATTTTTGCCACAAGAAGCTGAAAGCAAGTTCTGCAATCTTTGCGAAAAAGTAAGAGCTCTTTCTGGTTGGCTCCATCACATTTCCTAAGAGCCTGTCGTGTAGCATATCCTTAATATACTTCTTCACATCTAATAAGATTTTCTTTTTTCATTACATCTATATCCTTGAGCTGACAACTTTCAATAATGTCCCTCTTCACAAACTTGAACATAATGTTTTTCATCAAACAAACAATTGCCTCGTAGAGGAAAGGTGCTACTGGGGCATCTGTTTGAAAGTCCCTCAAAAATGGTTCCATTTCTGTGGCCAGAGACTGAAAAATTGTGAGCTTGGCTAGAAGCAACTTGTCTTTTACTGAAGCAGCAATTATTTGGAAGCTATGACACTTTGGTTCTTTCTTACTTCCTGCAACACATGTGACATACTTGCGAATTCCAGGTAAAATTGAAATTGCTCTAGCTGCTACATTAGCATTTTCCAGCCACCTAATGCCACAGAATTTCAATGGAAAATTTCTTTCGCCACAAACCTCTACAAAATCTGCACGGCGAGCTGGAACATCTTTAAAAAGATAGTATAGAGCACGCAGAAATTCAATTATATTCCAAGCAGTTCCTTTGATGCCAGCTTTGAAACTGTTGTGCATAACATGAAGGCCACATGAACCCATATCAAGAATTTTAGGATCTTCTCTGCCTGGTCTTAATTCTTTAGCCATGTCCCTTTGCAACTTTAAATTTACGTTGGGGCCATCCATTGACAACTGCAAGATACAATTTAGATCTAAACCTTCCAAGGCAGCCTTCAAGCCATTCAACAAGTCAGATGCTGCAGTGTGTTCTAAAAACACTGAATTCAAATATCTAGTGGTGACATGATTCTTGGAAGTGTCCCAATAGCGAAGAGATACATCCATCCGTTGTTTCTGGGCTA
This sequence comes from Bacillus rossius redtenbacheri, assembly GCF_032445375.1. NCBI lineage: Eukaryota > Metazoa > Arthropoda > Insecta > Phasmatodea > Bacillidae > Bacillus > Bacillus rossius. The sequence goes on from NC_086341.1 coordinate 21,735,169, forward strand.
CTTTATTCAGAGACTCGTCAAAACCCACCACAAAAAAATTAACATTTTTTACGTCATGCATTAATTCTTCATGGAAATAATATCCAAGCCCATACACTATTGCATAAGAAGTTTTCGACTTCTGCAATTGCATACCCTTAGCAATTTCGCTATCTGGTAACATAAGTGTAAACAAACTCACACTTTTTGCTGCACTTCTCAGTGAAGCATGCGATACTACTGTTTGCAAACACCACAGAATTTCCGCTTTTGTACAGCTGTCCTTTGCTAGAAAATCTTTCATACTAACACTACTCACCTATTGCTGCACATCTGAGTTTACATCTAATGCATTTGAATTTTGGATGCAAATATTCTTTGTAGAGTGAGACGTTTGAGGAGTGGAAGCACTGGAACACATTTCTTCACTTTGTGACTTATTAGCTAGAGTTGAAAATGAACGAATTGACACAGTTTTCAATTTGTCATTCAATGCCCTCTTATGTTCCATGCCTTTACTATGGCTTACTACAGCTTGCCTGCTTATACTATCGATTTTAAAATCGACACGACACAATGTACAGCGTGCAAGGTATATATCTGTAGGGCATGGCGAAACCCAGCTGAATTCTTCAGTCCATCTGTGTTTGAACTTAGTCTTTCCCCTTCCTGCGCGACCCATCTTACAAAAAGTGCAAAATTATTATTTTCACGTACTTGTTACTCCTCGCCGAGTTTTGCAGCACAGTTATTTTTAGACGTCTATGCACACACAGGTCACATATATTATAAACTGACACTACAACTGAACGAATTTACGCCAACATTTCATGCCATGGCCTCTCCATAACCTTTTTTAAGTATCATCACAATAATTCACTAGGCCTTCAACAAAAGGTACGTATTCGACAGTATAAGATACAAACGGAAAACAAATTCACGGACAACATTTAATTTAACGCAAAATGCCTACTGCAAGCATCACTTTTCACAGTTTAGAAATGTAAAATTCAAACAAAACAAATATGGCGAACGAGTGAAAGTTCATTTCACAGAGTCAAGAACAATGCCTATGCAGGGCAGCCAACAGCACTTAACAGAACATCTCAATGTTTTACCCATGTTAGCTCCTGCCAGCACAAGCGCCATTTTCTGATTAGATTGGCTTGTTTGGAATTACACCGCTTTTGCGCACGCACGAAATGTATTTTATTTTTCGCGCTAGCCAAATTGTCTGGCAGGCACTAATTTTGTCTCTCTATTCTATAACATTTGTATAGGGGCTGGCACTCGTGCGCTGTATACTTCTTGCTCGCGCTGCACTGCAGCAATAGAACAGTCACGGGAAAGAAGTGATCATAGCACTGCTGCATTGTTTTTTTTTTTTTGCCCTATATAGCGTCTATGCACGGTAGCCCATGGGCATACGCGATCGTGCATTGCCATACACCAGTTTCCCGTTTTCCACGTAAATATTCCGTACATTCCCGCACAATCCCGAGAATTTACACAAACAAGTACATTTCCAGTACTTCCCGGAATTTCCCGATTGCTGGACACCCTGAAAAAGGGAAATGCATCCATAATTATTGGAACTATTTTTTCCAGGAATGTTTCCATACAGATAATTTTCTTCGGAAGTATCTCGGGCCATCCTGGATTATTTTGGAAACTTCTTGAATATTCTAAAATTTTTTTGAAAAATACAAAATCTCCTGAAACATTATGGAAAATATATGTAAAACACCCTAAGTGTTCATATTATTGAAACCTTTTTAGCATATACTATGCAACCAACGAATTTCTAATGTAATCAAAAAAACCTTCTGAACGAACATTTTGGTATTACATTATGAAGTGTAATTACTTTAAATGTATGCAATATTTTTCATACTAAAGAAAAATGGTAATTTATAAATATTTTCATAATCCTTCAACATTTAACTTATACTCCACTCAGCCGAGATTTTCCACAGTTTTAATTTATGTAGATTTCTATGTAAGTAATATAAACAAATTAACTGCAGTTGTAATTTCCTTAAAAAGTGATATAGATGAAATAATTAATAAAAGTTTTTTAATAAACAACGGTCTGGAGTCAAAGGACCTTTAAATGAAGAAACTACGTAGACTTGTCCAGAATTTGCCCCATGGCAAATACTGCAAAAATTAGTCTTTGTTAAAAAAAATTATTTCATTAGTACTCAATGAACAGCACATTTACCTAAACAAGACACGGCAATTTCAATGGCTAGTAATCAATAAATCACTAATTAGAACGTCAATTACGTTAGGCGTAGAAAAAGAGGCATTTTGTGTATAATTTAATTATTTTTCACATGCTTATAAAGGTACCTTACAAAACACCATTGAAAAGTGTGAAATTAAAAACGCACGCGAAACAATGATGTACGTGACTTTAAAATTTTTCTAAAAAATTTTAAGCATAACCCTTTCTTTTGTACGGAATAAAGTTGATATACCGACACGGCCAAGGAAATTTTACGATTTATTTCACATGATATAATGAGGGTAAAATTTTATTTGCAGTTTGTAAATCTGCACAAGGAAGTGGCGTGTATTTTTTTTTTTTTCGTTTCTCCGTTTAGGACATACCTGGGCAGACCATTAGTGAAAACGAAGACAATTTGCTTGGGAAACGTTCGACGCGAATTCTTTGTTATATTTACGCTTTGTTCTTTGGAGATTTCCCCAGCTCCCTTCGTCCGCCGGTTCCTTGGACTCGGGGAAAAGGATAAAGGAACAAGAGAAAAGGTTCGGTTTAATGATCACACTATACACAAGCGAGACTCCTTAATCATCACAACTTCCAGATAAAAATTTTTTTTTGTAGGTTCCTTCTCTTTTTTATTTTTCTTTCCTTTTTCTTTACGAACCCAAGGGCTAACGGGCTCCATTTCTCCTTCGATGGTTTCCGGTTCCGTTTTGTAACGGCCTGCCTTCGTGCCTGTCAGAGAAAGGTAAACAATTTTACTCCCGGAAGGCAAATGCTGAAATGACCCGCAAGAAATAATCGCAAGTAGATATTTTTAGTTGCTTTAAATTTTGTTCCCAGAACAATTTTTTTTCATTGCCTGAGACACATATATAAAATTGCTATATTATAAAGGAGATGTGTAAAGAAGCAATGGCTAAAGATAAAACTCACTAAGTTCGAAGACTATATAAGTACAATGTACCAATCAGCGCCTTTAAATAAAGTTATTTGCAAGAATTTTATTTAATTGTATGTTTTGTTTCTTACCCAGAACTTATGCAAGAATTATTTCATTAAATTTATCGTTGTGGTATTGGCATTTTTTTAAAATCTTTCATCAATGTTACACCTACTTAATTTCCATATTTTCTTTGAAAGTTTGTTCTTAGCAAGAAATGATGCAATCGTAGTTTACTACTTTTGCTGGTCAATCACAAATAAAACATATCAAACAAAGTGAAATATTTACAATTTGCCTCGTCGTTTTTTACTGACACTTATAAAATTTTTATCTTCTTTAATTTTAGAGTCGTAAAGCAGGATCGGGAAGTGTTTCTATATCTAAACCTTGCATATGTTTAACTAATTTTTTTGTGAGGAACCTGCAGACGAATCTTGTCGATTGAATTCCGATCCAGTCCCTATATGTTACTGATTATTTAAATAATTAAGGATATGTATCTCAAAAAAACAATACAAGTTGTAACTTGACTGCATATCTGACTGTAAGGTCTAGTAAAATATGAATTTAGAGCAATAGTACAGCTGCCAAAAACTGTACAGGAAGTTTTATTTGTGGAAATAATACCGCTTGCTACTTAAGTGATCTTTTTTTTTAATCTAAGCACTTCTAAGGACGGAAAAATAATATTGAGACTCTAGGAGTTGTCATTATTTTTGCTCTAGTGCAATTCCTACTAATGTTGCAGAATGCTAATTCGAAGTAAATTTTTTTGCGAAATTTGTTACAGGTTTTATACTACTGCAAAGTATGCATTGTTTGTAAAACGCAAAGCAGCTAGCTATAATTAAAATAAATCGAGTTAGACTAATTGTGCAATTTTCGTTAAATAAAATTAAAATTTTGATGTTCTCGCATTGGGTATGTGCTCACAAATGTACTTGTGTAATGTGATTTAGGCCCGGTGCACACGTGCGGGCATTGTCCGCGCGGTGCCGCTGCGGCGCCGGAGATGCGTTCTCGGAAGGCTTGACTGATAAGAAGTAATGCACATACAGCTGCGGCGCCGCAACGGCACCGCACGTCCACTGTGCTTACATTTTTGTCCGTAGATCCCACAGGAACGCTGCGGCACCGCACGTCCAACTAAGTTCCTTAGTACATTGGTGTCAATCGAGCAATGCACACGTGCGGTCGATTGCCGCAAAGTGAGATGGCAGCATCACGTGAATTTGAAGACATATTAGATGTTGAACTCTTCATCGCAGAAGTTAAAAGTTATCTAGAGATATGGAACGTAGCCGTTGAAGAATACCATGATCGTAATAAAAAAAGAAGTGCGTGGATCAACATGTGCCGTAAATTTTGCAAATCGTTTGACGAAAAGAATGACAAGGAAAAAAACAAAATATGTAAGTATACATTATACATTATTTTAATGAATGCCTATATGTTAATCTATATAAATACAGACAAGAAAGTAGTGTATCCAATAAACTTTTGTATACTAGGTACAAAAAGAATACCCGTTTACGTTTGTACACATCCATCTCGTTAGTCGGCATCGTTCAGACTGTGCGGTATTTGTCCGTACTGTGTGAATGTGTTTCTGCGGCAACGTTGCGGCGCCGCAGCGGCGCCGCGCGGACAATGTCCGCACGTGTGCACCGGGCCTAAACAAAGCAGCGAACGGTCGGTTCGCAGATGCACGACCTGTGCAGATCACCGACCGTTTCCCCTTCACTGCTTTGAACTCCCTCCACGAGACCTACTGCCAAGTATGGGCCCGCCCCATTGTCCTCATTGGCTAGCTCCCCCGGGACCCCTGGGGGGGGGGGGGGGGGGTGACAGGCCCGAGCGTCCACGGAGCGCTCAGGCGAGCTGGGTATCAGGCGCTCATCACTTTGCGAGAGGTCAGCGCAGCTTTCTGTGGCACTACCAGCATGTTGATATATTTTAAATGAAAAATATCAACGTCACTGATCGTTTATGTTTATCAATATTTCGTGAAATTTTGTTAGTAACAGAGCTTTTGAAGTTTAATTTTTACTAAATGGCCTTAGGTACACATTTTTTTCAGTTGTCTTTTTCTGTTTAATAGATATCTAAATTGGATGAAAAATTTAATTTGTTTAGAGTCAGTATCAAAGCATTAAAAATACATACATTACTTTAAATCTGGTCAAGACATTGTAACTATATTTTATTTTCTATTAGTTACAATATTTACTATCTAACTTTTAAAAATTGGCACGATGTATAATAGTCTCGATATTTAATGCGCACTTTGTACCAAACGTTAGTGTTCTTGCAGTTTGAAATTCTATATTTGCTTACGTGCTTGCCTTTTTTTCCTGGAAATACATTTTGTACGTACACTGACTATTTGCGCCGTAACTATTGCTGAAAACTAACGCGTTATTATGCTAATAGTTTATACAGTTTTATATATGAACTTAAAAAATTCAAGTTATTTATCCCTTATAGTTTAATTTCGTCATAAGTTATTAGAGAGCAGTTAAGATTTTTTTATATTTTGTAACTCATGTAAATAATTATTCTACTTGTACTTACTCTTTTTAATAATGAAAACAATCAAACATTATATCCAAATATATGTGTGTGGATATATATATATATATATATATATATATATATATATATATCTTGTATCACCAAAAAATCCTTTAATATGACTATTTTGCTTATACATTGAATTACCTACATAAATGTTAGGATACTGGTCTGTGGTTTAACATTCCGCTAAGGAAAGTTCTTCAAAGGTTTGAAAAAATATATAAAATAAGAAAAACGTTTTAATATTTTTATAAAATTTGTCAAAGTTATCAGGTTCGAATTTTATATTATGTATCATTTCACCGTTACACACATTATTGCTTAAAGATTTAGATATATGGTTCCATTTTAAATGTTTTCTCTCTTTGCTTAACTATTAACAAATGATCAAGTTAACAGTATAAATGTCTCAAAACACAAATGTAGCAGTATACACAACACTCGTCAGAACTGAAATTATTGAGCTGCTGTAGTGGTCACAGCAACTATATTTGTGTCAAAATATATATGTTCAAACTAAAAAATACCGTCGCGAATAATTAATTTATAAAGGAGAAACTTAAGGCAGGTTGTTTATTTAATTAAATATTTTACTCAAGTGAATATACCTATGCGTCTTTTTATGGTATGAGTTTCACTTTAAGGTAAATTTAAAAGGAAATACCGCCTATTGTAGCCGTATCCATGGCAAATTTTATATATTTTCTCGTTTCATGGTCCATAGACACCAAATCGATTGTCAACTCAAACTTTAGTATATATACATATATAGTACAAAATTATAGTTCCTCCCTCGTATACACAACATTGAATACGTACGAATTATGTATCAATCTTATAATTATTATCTAAATACTTTTATTTGAAACAGTTTTTTATGCGACGAGCCATTATTGCAGGGGTTAGAAAATTTTTTAAATAATTATGGTTTGGATATAAAAACACTCATAATTTCGTACCATGTACAATATTGAATACTTTTTTATAACCTTAAATTACTATACAATAACATGTTTTATTAAAAAAATATATACGACCAACTATTACTGCCAGGGTTGGCATAAACAAGCGTCGGAGGACGAAAAAATTAAAGTTCCCTTCCTACGCACAACATCGAATCCGTACGAATTTTTTATTAATCTTACAATGTTTGCCCAAAACTTTTGACTGAAACTAATTTTGATTATATGAACTGTTGCTGCAAGGGGTTGAAAAAAGAGAGGTTAAATTACAACTAAAATCGTAACTCCCTTAATAGGTTCACAATCAAATCCGTTCAAATTGTGAGTTCATTTTATAATTTTTATTCAAAACTTCATCTAAAAATATTTTGATAATACGAGTCATTGTTGCAGAGGGCTGAAAAAATAAAGGGGCGAATTAAAAATTTTAGTCGTATTTATTTTTGACTATCTGACTGTTACCTCAAATCTTTGTCAAAAGAAAATTTTCATGCGACCACGTATTTGTGCGAATGATGAAAAAAAAACTGTTTGAAGGTTTTAACCAATTGCATAACTACCAGTAGGCATAATAATAAATTAGTTTATACATTCAATGCTGGATGCATTCAGTTGAGAAAAAGAACATTTAATATATTTTCACTGCTTGGAGTATGAGAAAATATTTAATCGATTTATTATTTTTAAATATTGGTGAACATATAATTCATATAATAGGTACATTAAAATTTGTAATTGTTCCAGGAATTTGTAAAAGATTCCAGAACATTTCCAAAATAAATAATTCCTTAGAAATCTACTCACGCCTGTAGGAGGTGCCGAAAGGAATTTTTTTTTCATTTTGTCATGTTTTTATAATAATGTTGAAGTGATATATATATCATTGCCAATAAAGCCAAGTGACGCGGTATTAAAAATCTGGGTTAGAATTCCGAACCAGTCATACCGATTCATGTTTTCCATGGTTTCTGTAAATTACTTTAGGTATAAAAAGAGGTAGATTTTACTTGCAAGCCATGGCCGATACCTTCTGCAATATACCTGATTAGTATTAATGTGTGTTTCTGTCTCTAACGATCTCATGTTGACTAAACATTACCCACCCCGGTAAAAATGAAATAGTTGTACTGTTTACAAGATGTGTATAGAATTTGAAGTTCAAAAAGATTGGTTTGTAATAAATGTTCGTTAAACTTCAATCGTTATGCTACTTTATTTTTCTCAGATAAATCGTATTGGCACATAAAAAAAAAGTGTTTTGTCAAGAGGTTCAAAAAGTGTGAATAACAGATCGGATAGCCCAGTTAATTAAATACAAATTGGTGTAAGGAATGGTTACGATGGTTTTGATTTTGCCAATTTTGTGCTTTGTAAATAACAGTAAAGAATATATTAGTATAATAAAACGCATAACAAAAATTTGTTATGATTGCGGTAGAAGGGTATACTGTAAAAGTAAAAAGAGTACTATTGAAAACCATGTAATTTTTTAATATAAATGTTTCAATTATCAAATTTACATTACTAAAGATAAACAACAATTTTGTTTGACAACTTAATGAAATTTTGACTATAATTTATTGTACCAAATGTTAGTTTTCTTGCGTTTTTAAATTCTATATTCGCTTACGTGCTTGCTTTTTTCCTGGAAATAGGCTAAGTTTTGTAGGTACACTGACACTAATTGCGCCGTAACTATTGCTGATAACTAACCAGTAATTGGTAAAAAGAAAACGAATCTATAACAATCTAAATAAACATCATTAAAATAATTTGTATTTAAAAGAAATTATACTTTCATCACATAAAAAACTTCGTATTTTGAACAATCCAGTTTTCAAATTTCAGAAAATGTATGTAAACGAATAAATTTTAAAACACACAAAATAGGTTTTATTGATTACTATTTACAATTCCTTTTTCCTAGCATATTATTTGCCTTTATACTCTCATTAAATGATTTGATATTTCAATGTTTTTTGTTTACAACTTAAATACTCGGGGCGAATGTTCTGATATAGCTTAAGTCATTGTTACACATAAGTATTTTTATCTGTAGTTACATTGCGCAGCCTTATGGATAAGAAAAGAAAAATATTAAAATAAATACATCAGAGTTTGATTGATGAATGAACAAATAAATAAAAAAAATAATCTCGCTCGATCGAATCCTCTAAAACACAAAATACAGAGACGAAGTATCCGGCGTTCATAATGCCATGGGAGGTAGGTTAACAGCAAGATGTCCGCGACCCTTGGGGGGTGGGGGCTGGACGCTCCATCGTGAAAGAGTCTTTTCAAAGACAGGGGGGCTAGAAAAGAAAGCGAAAGCTTCGAGCTAAATAGAGGGCTGAGGCCAGATTTGTATTAGGTTTACGTAACGTTATTAAAAGTGAGGAAATGTAGGAAATGAATTTGAATGGCTGAATAAATGACTATATGAAATTAGAGTCAACTTATACCAACCTTCCTATTTACGTATTTATAATGATTTGGCAATTATTAATAGCTACAGATACAAAATAAAAATCAAATCATATAAAGCATTACATTTAAAATTTTATAAAGACATGAAATGTCAGAATAACTGGAGATAAGAAGTTCAAGTCAAATGATATGCTATCAAGCACCACACATTTTTATTTTTATGTTACATTTTTGAGACTTCCTATCATTTTTGAATCCAATTATAATTAAATTTTATTTCTTTTTAATTTTAGTTTTTATTGCTACAAAAGCATGTTTATTTTTTTTAAATATTAATTAATTTATTCTTGTTATAATTATGCGTACCGGCCGCGTTAAATTTATAAGCTGTTCTCAGCTAAAAACTGGAAAGCGAAACAATTGCATAAATATAAATAAGAACAGCAATTTTATATACAGTGTATACATTGAAGAAACTCATGAAGAAAGTGTTCAATTTGTTCGTCTGGAGTTTGTGTTTAAAATTCACTTACACCGTATGATCACAAGCCTATCTAAAATTTTGGTGACAGTTTAATTAATTTTTTACCAAGAAAATAAACAGTCAATAGTAGTGTGTAATAGCCGGTCAGGCGCCAGGCGTCTGGCGGTGGTATCTGTGCCGGGTCAATGACCGATTGCTCTGACGTCACGGCGGCCATCTTGGATGACCATGACCTTGATTTTGACCTTGACCTTGACCTTCAAAATTTGCCCAAATTTGCCCAAATTTTGCCCAAAATTTCAATTGTTTTTAAAAATCCCGCCAAAAAATCCCAAAAATTTTTATAACTCAAAAATAAGGATTTCGAAAAACCTCAAAAGTCGTTTTGCCTTAGAAAAAATTCAAAATCCTAAAAACGACTTAAAAATCCTTGTCTACAGCCTCCGATAAACCATTTCTAGGAATAACGATACCATGACCGCCATCTTGGATTATGATGTCACCGTTGCAAATACCGTTTCGGCCACCATCTTTAAAATCTTTATTTATGATCCAATTTTAATGAAAAATATTTAAAAATTTAAAAAAATTCAATTAATAAAAAAGTTTAAAAAACATTCATTTACGGCATTGAGCTCGGAGTCCTCGGTTCTAACCCGATGAGTGCAAAAAAAAATATGGCGACCGATCCTTCCCTTACAGTGGCTACAGGCAGACTGACTCGCACCACTTTTTTCATAGCATATATATCATCAGGTAGTATGACATCATGTCCCCGATCTTGAAAATCCGTAATTTTTATTTTAGAAAAGCGGGAACATTTTTAAAAATCATTACAAAAATTAATAAATCGAATTAAATAATAAAAATCTTTAAAACCACCGTTGCACTTTTCGTTACGGCCGCCATCTTGAAAATCTGCAATTTCAATGCTAAAAATTAAAAAAAAATTCCAAAATTCATCAAAAAATTCACTCATTAAGGAAATGATTCATTCCTGTCCTTGGTTCAATCTCTGGGCGATACAAAACAACTTTAATTAAAAAAATACCACAAAAGTGACAGGTTTGGTAAGATAAAAACACCACAAGTTCTTTTAAAAAACAAAAAATTTTATTACATAAATTGTACACTACTACAAGTACAAAAAAAACACAGACACCTTTCTAAAGTCTTGTGGATTTCTCGATTCAAACAGTCTTCTTATTTTACGGACTAAGTCCTTTACATGTCCTTAAATGTCTATTCAGTTTATCAGGTCGACATATTGGTACACCACAATTTTCACACAAAGACGAATTATCGATTTCATTAAAAGGACAGTGATATATTTCATGTCATTTAGCACTTTCAATATTTGCTAATGTTTTGTTACAAAATATACAGCTTGATTCTGATGAATGTACAGCCAGTCTATCACAATTCCTAAGGTGTCGTTGTAATCTTCCATAGTGCATAAACTTGCTTAAACACCTGTTGCACTGATATTTAATGCGTTCAGAGTTATTATTACAATTGTGTATTACATAATCCTGTAATTTCAAGTTTTTGATCTTCTCACAGTACATAAAGTTGGGTGATGGAACACCGTTGGATGTCCCTTCCTTCATCAATGTCACTGGAACTGTTGACAACCATTGTAACACTGCTGATATGTTAACTTCTGAAGCCTTTGAGGTCTGCTCTGCGGAAGATGTTGCTCGCGTCGAAATCTCCTGCTGTGCTGAGAGAGTAGGTGTAGCTGTAGACGACGTTGTCATCAGGCTCTGTACTGATGATGGTAGACCTTCGATCCAGGTCGGTGTTGATAGTGGTAATGATGCCATCGAGTTCTCAAGAATAGCTAGATACTGGTATATTACGTTAGTCAAGTCTGACTATCCGATCCATTCATCACCGTAGCCAGAGACGGACTGAAGTTCATATCACCAGGGTCTCACTTATATATTCTCATTAGCTGGTACAACCTATGAGTCAAAACAATAACCATGTTCATTATACTTGCACTTAACTTTCTCGGAGCATTTTTTATAATGACGATGTAAGCTATCAAGACGTGAAATTAGTTTATTAACTTATTGCACTGAAATTGCATTCTTTTAACATTATTAGAACAACTGCTTCTTTCATGTCTGCGAGCATTTGAGGTGATAGTAAATGATGCGTCACAGTATTTGCACTGACACAATGTACGCTCTTCATTAATTGAAGTATTCAATGCTGATGATGAAACTAAAGCTGATGGTGGAACAGCACATATCGAAGTCTCCTCCAGTGTTGACATCGACGTTGCCAACGGGATCTGCTCCACCACCGTCGTCGCTGACGTCATGGTTCCCGTAGTCGATGGTACAACCTCCATCGTTAAAGTCGGTAAAGATGCAATCGAGTTCGCAAGAACAGCTAATTGACACGACTTATGCACCAGATTAAACAAACTAGGTGATCCTTACACCGTCGACGTCAGTAACAAACTGAGAGTCCTACTGTCTAGGACTCGCTTATATACATGCACCGGATGGAATAATATGCTAGTCAAATCAAGAACAATTTACTATAATACTAGAGTCAAAACATCATTAAAAATAGAAGCACCATCAACAAAAAAGCAGCACATTTGGAAGCACCATCAACAAAAAGGCAGCAAATTTGGAAGCACAATCAAAAAAGGCAGCACATTTTGGAAGCACCATCATCAAAAAGATACCATATTTGGAAGCACAATCAAAAAAGGCAGCACATTTGGAAGCACCATAAAAAAAGGCAGCACATTTGGAAGCACAATTAAAAAGGCAGCACATTTGGAAGCACAATTAAAAAGGCAGCACATTTTTAACACACCATCAATAAAAAGGAAGCACATTCTACAAAACGAAAGCTCATTTAACGAAAAGGAGGTAAATTCTCACTTGCATTCAACTCGGTAGGATGCGATCGTCAGTGTTAAGTTAGGATATAATGTCTCCATCAATCTATGAATCCATCAGTTTGTAGTTCCGTAAGTCATTGGCTCCAATATTCATTGGCTCCAATATTCATTGGCTCCATCAGTCATTGACTCCAACAGTCTTTTGACTCCAAAAGTCATTGGCTCCTACAGTCATTGGCTCCAACTGCCTTTTGTTTCAACAGCTCCAATGATATTTGGCTAGAATGCTACGAGTCTAAGAGACTATGATGCCACAAGGCTACGAGTCTAAAAGGATCTAGCTGGTTACGAGTTAGACATAGCTGCGAGACTGCATGGCTAAAAGACCACGTGGCTACGAAACTACGTGTCTATGAAGCTACAAGGATACAAGTCTACTCGGCTCCAAATGTCTACAAGGCGACAAGGCTACAAGACCACTTGGATACAAAGCTTCAATTCTACGAGTCTACAAGACTCCAACAACTACCTTCGAGTGTATAAAGCTCCAACTATTCCAGCAGCATTATATTATAAAATTACATGACTACGCGACTACGAACCATGAGGTTACGAGGCTATGTGACTATGAATCTTCAAGTTTACGAGACTGCAAGGCTACAGAGCTACGAAGCTTCTAGAACACAAGTTTACGTGACTTCGAGGATACAAGATTACAAGTCTTCATGAGTACTTGACTACGAAGCTACATGTCTACAAGGCTCCAATTGCCGCATCTGTCTTTGACAGAATTTTCTCTTTTGCTCCAACTGCTCCATCAGCAATATGTTATAAGATTACAAGGCTACTTGCTTACGTAGCTTCAAGTCTACGAGGCTCCAATGCATCATGACTACGAGACTACGAGCCATGATGTTACAAGACTATGCGATTGCGAGTCTTCAAGGTTACATGATCGCGAGGTTATAGGACTACAAAGCTTCCAGAACACATGGTTACGAGACTGCATGGCTAAAAGGTCGCATGGCTACGAAACTACATGACTAACTACTACAATAGCACCATTCAGTGGTGAGAGTTAATTTATCTCATGCAAAATAACCTGTTTTAAGTAGTGTCGATTATTGTCAACAGATGACACCACATGTTGCTTACAGGTAAATATTATTTATTTATTTTATGTGGGATGCGGGATGCTCACCTAACGATCGCAATAGAAGGATGGCTTCGCTAGACTCCAAGGAGAAGGAAGTTTGTTCTTTCATGATAGATCTTCACAGATGTCTCATGATATGGTATTTGACTTAGTAATGGTTATTTATTTTTTGTTTGCACCTGGTAAAAAAAACTGCAAGTGCTGATTTAGTAGCAGAAATTCTCGAATTAAATGTAACTCCAAATAAAATGTCATGACTCATTAGGTAAAAAAAATCCTTTATGCAGAGAGCGGTTACTCAGAATAGACAGAAGCACTTAAAGAAACCACAGGAATAATCTGGAGCACACGGAGAAAACCATCATAATATTGACAAGAATAATCAGGAGCTCACGGAGAAAACCATCATAATATTGACAAGAATAATCAGGAGCACACGGAGGAAACCATCATAATATTGACAAGAATAATCAGGAGCACACGGAGAAAACCATCATAATATTGACAAGAATAATCAGGGAAGGACAGCCGTAGTCGGTCTGTAGGTCTACAATTTCAACTGACACATCACACAACTTGCTCAGCCATTTCTTCTGCTCAGGTCCAGCAACATAAATTATTTCCTTTTGAAATAATAAATCTTCAATTGTTTTTTTCACTTGGTGGTACGGAATTTTACCTTCGTCCCACTCCAGGCCATGGTAGTATTTACATAGCCATTCATTCGTGCGTTTACTTTTTTCGTCTAATAATTTCCAGGGATACGGAGGTCGGAACGTGCGAGTTCGAGTCTTTTCTCCGGAGGTGACACTAATTTCCTTGAGCACGAATCCATTTTGACTCTGGAAACTTTGCAGGTTGCAGTATATCTTGTCGCTAGCAATGCTCGGTCGTAACTGAATTATTATCGAAAACGAAACAGTATTTATGTCAGAATTTTCACAAGTTGTCTCGACAATTGTACGATGCAAGCCGATCGTGAAGTATCAGACAAAAAGCATAGGTGTTTGGTGGAAATTTCCACTAGTCGTATTCTCGATCCTACAGTCGATGTTTGAATTTATTCGATCATCCTGTTTGGAAACGTCAAACACCATTAAAGGAGCCTTGATCTTGAAACTGTCGGGACTCAGTATCGGTGACTGTCTCCGCCCATAGTAAGCTTGCTGAAACTTGCAGTACATTTGATATGCGAGAAGAAATCTTCCACGATCTTCTGAAGCCCGACGATGACGTATCTTGATTTTTCCGTAGCGAAGCTGGACTTTACTATCCAATTGATATGCTGACTATGAGGCAAGCCAGGATAAGTTTCCAGGCTCCAGGATCGGAATAGCACATCAAGTTCTTGCCATTTTCTATGTTCTTCAACATCTTGACTCGTTCAACGGTGCTCACTTGGATGTGGGGAAGCATCCACTCGTTAGACTGTAGTGTTAGCGAGACATCTTGAGGGTTTTCTGCAGCTGCGACAATTGCATTAATGTGCGTGTTGTGCTAGAAGCAGTACGAGCTCTTGTTTCGAATAATAATTATATGCTTGTAGTCCTCAGCGAATCCAAGAAGCATTGTCAGAGAAACACAAACTTCGAACTTCCCTTCGGCATAAACCAGAAACTTATATTCTTCCTCGAGAACCCAACCGGCCATCTTTGCAGCAGACAGTTCATTTGGCGTGAGCGAAAGGTAATTTTTCATTGCAGATGTTATGCTTACATCTCTCGTCTGGTCTACCTCGATGCCATTGAGTACATATGTAATACACTCGATTAGGTGAAGAATACCATTGCAGGATATTGACGTCAATGTCGGATGCGTACCATCCGCTTTTGTCAGCGTGCCTCTTATATGCAGAAATGACTGCGAAGGTAAAGTACAAATATATTGGTGCTGTACAGCAATGTGTACTTCTGATGGTAGTGCATACGGTCCGAGCAGGAAAGGCTGGTACTCGTGCAATTCCATTTTCATAATGCTGTCATCAAAAATGACCAGATCTTCCATGTTAAGGATTTCGTCTTCCATATTTATTCGGCACTTGTCCAATACTAAGAAGATACTTTATGCTGTCAGGTGTTAATGCACCGATGTATTGTAGAGAATTTCTTTGTCTTGAAAATTCACCAGTCGTCCTCGCTGGTCAACGATTCTGACGATGAATTCGTGTGCGCATTTCACGACGATTGGAATGTAAATAGTTCTTTGTGGTACCTGGTCCAGTTTATATCCTGGTGAGACCATTGGCGAAAACTCATGCAGCACGTTGCTTAGACTTCCATTGAGATATGTTCCACTTGCCCAATTACAGTTTATTCTTATGACATACACAGGTAAAATGTTTACTGCACATGTAGATTCGTACATTCTTCCTGTATCATACACATTTCATTCTAATACGAGCATCTTACCTATGGTAACATGTTTCGTAAAGTCGACATTTTCACTGCATGTTAGAATGCTTTTTTGAGTGTTTGGATTTCCACGCAGTTGAAAGTCTACATCCTGTGGTAACATATCCCTTAGGTAATTTGCAATGCCGTCAATTTCGTAAGAGCCAACAGGTAACTGTATTTCATGAGTGGTCCCATCGCTTTTCAGGAAGCAGATCTTGTAATTATCCTCGTCGATATTCGGTATGGCATTATATGTTTGAAAATCTACGAGTCCGATACACCATTCTCCGTCTAAATCCAGAGGCGGGAAATGAACCGCCCGCAGCTCTGATGCGTGACCTGTCAAGGTAAGTGTTATCGACATGACTACTAAATTATCATCACTGCACAACCTTTAAGTAGCAATTGATTTTTTCAGCTAATTTTTTTAGTTAAAAAGAGAACACACAAGTGTCCGCAGTTTGTTTGATTAGGTGACTATTCGGTTTCGTAATTGTAGAACAATGTAGTGGTCCAGCCCAGGTACCGCCTAAGTCCTGGCAGAGGTCGTAAATTTCCAAAACTATCGTAGTACTCGGCCATTTTTCCAGACTTTATGTACGCCACCCAGTGCGTGCCACGATCTGCCGACGTGTCTAAATTAATTATGGCACATTCACGTGTCTTTGGCTTGCTGGGCAAAGTGTCTCGCATGAAAACGCCTTGGAAATGTGGTATTTTCAGTTTGCGTGCGTACTTGATTAAATCTATATTGGTGAGTGGATGTTTCGGCAAAGAACTTAGGATATTTTCATTCTTTTCTTTCTCATGCCTCGACCTGATTTGTGAGGTTGCAAGTAGAGTCCTGCGCCGTTTTTTTTACCCATGGTAATGGCTTCCATGCTGGCATTGTGTCGTTGCTTGCGCTAATTCTTCGAAGTATTGACTGCCCACACTATACCACTCGTTGCATCGATGAGGCCGCCGAGAGCACCCAATGCAGGCAAAGGAAGAAATCCTCCTATAACCTTCTTGTCGAGAGTCTGTAATTTTTGCTTGGCTTTTTGCACGCCTGCACCAGTCTTGTGTTTGGTCTTGCGTGAGTTAGACTTTGACTTGATGGAGCTGGCTCGACGAGCACCCATTTCTAGTTTGGTCTTTGCCTTCTTGATTTTGGAAACGCCCCAGAACGCGATTTTCTCTCCTTGTCCCGCGTTCGACGATTTACTTATATCTTCGGCTTCCTGTGCCAATATCTCGTCGGCCCGGTGGCTGGATTTCAGA
Organism: Bacillus rossius redtenbacheri; assembly: GCF_032445375.1. Taxonomy (NCBI): domain Eukaryota; kingdom Metazoa; phylum Arthropoda; class Insecta; order Phasmatodea; family Bacillidae; genus Bacillus; species Bacillus rossius. The sequence goes on from NC_086341.1 coordinate 21,752,458, forward strand.
TCCTTGCTTAATGAATATGCAATATCGTGCTGCTTGCACTTTTCGTCGAGATAATTAATGGCCACATCACCGCGAGCTAACCTTTTCGCTAGTTTAGTGCCTTAGGGCTTAAGAATCTGTAGCCGGGAATGTATAGCTCGAATGGAAGATTGTTTATCAGCAAGTTCACGAGTCCTGCACCGATGTGTTTATTGTTCTTACCTCTTCGAGTCATTGCGCACAACTGACCAGAAAGTATAAATGTGTTTGATTTTATACAATTTCGTCAGTACAATGCAAGTCGTCAAGCAAGAAATGTGTTTGCCCGTGCGCATTAAGCAAGACGATGAAACTAGCTGTCGTGAATCATGACATGGCTTACTGTTGCATTCTGCCGTACGATGCATAATGGCAGGTCCGTCCAACTGCGGTAAAACGTGCATTCTACTGAGTTTATTAGAGGAACCAAAAGGTCTTAAATTCGAAAATGTGTACATCTATTCCAAATCATTGCAACAACCAAAGTACCAGCGACTAGCTACAGTTCTACAATCGGTGGATGGTCTGGAGTATTTTCCATTTAATGATAATGCAGATGTGGTAACTCCTAGCAAAGCGAGAGTCGATTCTGTGACGATGTAAGGTGCGAGAAGAAAGGCATAATACAAAAGTACTTTTCCATGGGCAGACACGCCAAGGTAGACTGCGTTTACCTGTGTCAGACGTACAGTCGTATTCCAAAAAATCTCCTACAAGACAACGCGAATGTCATAGTGCTTTTTCGCATGGACGAACTTAATTTACATCACGCTTGTGACAACCACGTAAACACCGACATGACATTCCAGGAATTCAAAGACATGTGCTCCTTGTGTTGGAAAGATGAACACGGATTCCTAGTTAGGCTATAGTCAAAGACTGGCCTCTATATAAGGGTTGGTACAGACAAGGTTTCGATCAGTTTATCGTCAAACATGAGTCATAGCATTTCAAATTTCGGTCGTAGCAGTCGAGATTTACGTACTACTCTCAAGTTATCCGCAAATACATAATACTACTGGCTCAGAAAGTCGAAAGTGTGAAAAAGGAATTACTAGAGTATCTCGTTGCCATCGACCAGCGCGTGGAAGCTTCAGATTCTCAAATTCGCGACATGATCGAAGTATCAATTGCACAAATCTGTGATGATTTGAGGACTTTTAAAAGTAGTCTTAAAGCATCACTAACTCACTTGTCAACAAATTCAGATTTAGCCAAAGACAAGAAAAAAGTTTCTGCGAATGAATAAAAAAAAGTATAAAAGGAGGTCTTGCAATATGTTTTCAGCCAGTACAATATCGGACCTGGCCAGTGACTTTCATCGAGCTAAACAGTCTGTTCGTGAAAAATATCTACTTGCTAGACGAACCAGACTTGCACGTGAGATGGGAAATGAAGAGATATTTAAACCAATCACTAGTCGCCTCGACGAACTTAAAAATAAGGAAGAACCAGCCATCATTGTGAAGACAGAAGTTGAACATGAAATGCCAATTGTAAGAAAGAGAAAGTATAAGCCAGATCGAGAAAAAGAGGACTTAACGAAATCAGAGTCCATGCACAAGAAAAAAATACTGAAAAAGGGACACCAAGTTAATGCAATGGTCCGACCATACCTGATATCGTTTACGAGTTGGAGTAATGACATGACCTATGGAGTGTACAGAAAAAACATAATAAGTGGTTCCTCGGTGCTAAAGAAATAGACTTTCTACCAGGAAATATCATGCGCATAGAAGAGTTCAAAACACATGGGACTCCGGGTCTGTACGAATTGCTGTTTCGCAGGGAGCCTAAAGGATATTCTCACCAAGACTTACAAGAGTATAAAAAACTGCTAGAGCTAGCTAATGCACATTTTCGCGATAACGATCCAGATAGTGGTGTATATAAAGACGAAGATAATAAAGAAATCGACATTCTCGCTAATCTCTTCGGTGAACTTACAATACATGGTGAAGGTTTAAAAAAGCTAGAAATTGGTCAGATATTTGACTATGTATATTGGGACGACCCCAATGAATTAGTTTTACGCCTTAGAATTCTACATGATTCTCTTAGTGTAGGAAACTATTCGCACATAAACGAAATAGTCTCCATACTTGAAGAATTGCGGGAAGCCGGCTACATACAATGAGTCATATCGGAATCGCTCGCGAACTTCATGCTCCTGCTAGACGAAAATACCTTCGTGGCAGGGTTATAGTTCGTGGAATTGATGATTTATTCTAGGTGGACCTTGTTGAGATGATACCGTATTCCCAATTGAAATAAGGTTTCAAGTACATGTTGACAGTCATCGATGTTTATAGCAAGTTCGCTTGGGATAGTCCTGTAAAATCAAAGACTGCAACTGAAGTAGCCAAGGCCATGGACAATACTTTGCGGGATGGTCATGTACCGTCGCACCTGCAAATGGACCTCGGGAAAAAATTCTTCAATGCAACCTTCAAGGTTTTGATGAAGAAGTATGGCATCAAACACTATTCTACATTTAGTAACATCAAAGCCTCCATTGTCCAAAGATTTATCAGAACTTTGCATTCCAAGATGTGGTGACAGTTCACGGCTAATGTAAATTACAAGTGGCTTGACATCTTGCCGAAACTAATAAGCGAGTATAATTCCACAGTGCATTCTACCACGAATTTGAAGCCAAAGGACGTAAAGGACAATCGCCTACTTCGAACAGTGTTTTCCGAGACGAAGAAGAAAGATCCACGAAAGCTTAAAGCTAACGTCGGTGACATTGTGTGAATCTCCAAACAGAAAGGTATATTCGATAAAAAGTTTCACTGCGAACTGGAGTCCCGAACTTATCTGTGTGACACATGTACGTGAATCAGTGAATCAGAGCCTAGGACATTCTACTTCGAAGATTTGGACCATAAACCTATCCGTGGCGGCTTCTTCGCCGAAGAGATTCAGCCTACATTGTATCCCGATATGTACTTGGTGGAGAAGATTATAAAACGAAGAAATGGACGATCCTAAGTTAAGTGGTGGGGCTTTCCACCTCGCTTTAATTCGTGGGTGGCAGATGCAGAAATCGAGAAATCCACAAGACTTAAATATATTTTCTGTGTTATTTGTTTTGTACTTGCAGTAGTGTAGAATTTATGTAATTATTTTTTTCTGTTTTTTAAAAGAACTTGCGGTGTTTTTATTTTCTCAAGCCTGTACCTCTGGTAGTACTTTTTTAAATTAAAGTTGTTTTGTATCACCAAGGGATCGAACCAAGTATCGATTCTATAGGTAGATTAATAAGTGATTTTTTTATAAATTTATGTGTCAATAAATACAAATATCCAAGATGGTGGACATAATGTCTTACTGGAGGCTGGTAGTAGTTGATTTTAAGCCTCTTTTAGGATTTTGAACATAATTTATTAAAATTCTTATTTTTTATATAAAATTAAATGTTTTGCATCATCCAGGGATCGAACGAAGGACAGGGATCGATCGAATCAATTAGAATATTGATTAAAAATTTATTTCATGAATTTTGGAATTTTTCACGATTTTCTAACATAAAAATTACGTATTGTCAATATGGCGGACATGATGTCATACTACCTGATGATATATATGCTATGAAAAAAGTGGTGGGTGTCAGTCTGCCGGTGGCTTCCTTGGAAGAAGGAGCCTGTCGCCATTTTTTTGCACTCGTCGGGATCGAACCGAGGACTCCGAGTTCCATGTCGAAAAAGTATGTTTTTAAAATATTTTTATTAACATTTATTAATTAATTTTTTTATAAATTTTAAAATATTTTTTTTTAATCGGATAGTAAATAAAGATTTACAATATGGTGGCCGTAACGGAATTGCAATGGTGACGTCATAATCCTAGATGACGTCAGAGGCTTATCGCAGGCTGTAGACATGGATCCGTAAGCCTTTTTTTAGGATTTTGTGTTCTTTCTAAGGCAAAAGTACTTTGAGGTTTTTAAAAGTCCTATTTTTTGAGTTATCAAATTTTGAGATTTTTGGACTTTTTTCTTCAAAAAATGATAATTTTGTCGAATTTTGGGCAAATTTTGGCAAATTTTAAAAGTTCAAAGTCAAGGTCAAGGTCAAAGGTCACACTCATCCATGATGGCCGCCGTGATGTCAGAATCCAAGATGGCGGTCGGCACCAGGCACCACACCCAGAACCCAGTGCCCGGACCGGCTATCCTATACTACTCACAGAAAGTATGCTACAGTGAAATTCCGGACGGAAACATATTTTTATTAAAACTAATTGATTTGTTTATTTGTTTTTCAACCTGGATCTTATTTTAAGCTCATGCATTAAAATGTTTTGTTATACAGAATTCTAGTTAATTCTGTCGCTGTTGAACACATTTCTTATATTTAAAGATTAATTATTTTCTTTTTAGTTCATTCAACATTAGAGCGTGTTTTGTTTAGTTCTTTTAAAAAATAATTTAACAATATTATCTACGGCTTGGATTAAGATTATTTTTCAGTCTCCTTCAGTATTCGTGTCACTAAGTGTTTCCATCGTAAATGTTTATGTACTGCAATATTTTTTATTCTCACTAAATGCTGCAGTTTATCACTTTGGGTATCTTTGGGTATCTTATTAAAAGCACTGCTTTTTAACAATTATTTATTATAATGGTACAATATTGGTAGTATTAATACGAAAAAAAAAGATTTGGCCAGTGCGCCTGCAAAATTATAGAAATATGAGTTTTTACAAAGTTATATTTGCAGGGTTAACGAAAAGGATTTCATCTTGATTTTTAAAATTTATCAGATTTTTTGATATACTCAAGTTAAAAATTATATATATTTTCCCTATTTTATAGTATGAGTACTTTAAAATTGATGGAAGTTTTACCGGTTTTAAAAATATTATAGTTTTCACTAATTTGATATAATGCTCATCATACTAATGACTTAAGGATAGTTTTGGCAGTGAAATATATTTTATTCTCTAAATTACATTCATCAAAATACATGGCCAATCTTAAAAACTGAATAGTTCTTTCCTTACTTTAGGTTTAGGATTTTTTATTTGTGAGTCAGATAGGTTTCTAGTGAGAGCAATGCCCTGCAGGTGAAGGAAACACGCGGCTTATAGCCCAGGAAACAAAGGTTTCAACCTGTGGAAAATTTGTCCAAAGCTAAATTTTTTCACAGTGGTAGAGTCCACTATGCTGAGCATACCGAAAGTTTACCGCTGTAGACCTTGTGCGTATATCTGAAAAAGTGCAGTTAAGTCCTAAATGGCAGCGACTTGCAGCAGTTTATTAAAATGCTTCCCATTTACCAACTTTTTTACGTAGCGACTTCATAAAATTATTAAAACACTCTGAAAACGCTTTTATATACACTTATGTTTTTAAGAGTTTAGGTTAAGGCAAGAAATAAAATGATTAAGTAATGAAAAACACTTTTTTTTTATATAATTCGAGGACATTAAAACCTGATTGACTTAAAAATTGTTATCTAATGTAAATATTACTTTAACAATTATGTTGTATATCTTAAGCTTTACATTGACATAGTTTTCAAGAGTCTAGTTTAATTTATTGGATTTATAGAGCGTTCTGAGAGTAGTAGTATTATGTACGTGTGTGATAATGCCACAGCCGCAAGCGCGGAGGTGACTTTCGCTCCCACTAAGTCGAGGTTTTTTAATCTTTAGGAAATTCCTTCCATATTGAAAATTGATACAAAGGTAACATCGAGGTCTTTTAGTAACATATGAAAAGATTATCTCCGCAAACCTTGTGCGTTACAATACTGCATTCCTTAAACGTCAATATTATAGTCTGCAAACTTAACCAAAGTTACTTTAAAAAATATCATAAATATAAAAAACGAAAAACATTTAATATGTTTTACTAAATATGAAATTTATTGTTTTATTAGGAAAAAGGTATTGATACCTACAAAATTACAAAAAATTGAAACATATTAAAATAAAAACACGAAAACCTGATAAGATAAACGCGTTAATGAATGTTGTTACATTATTATTTAGCTACGAATTGGTATATTTGTAGACAAATTGTTTCAATCTGGCTGATCGCTGAAGCGTTTCGAACTGCGTAGCGTGTAGTATATATACAGCGTGTTTGCTGAATTCACTCGGGACGGGACGAATTTCGCTCTTAAGTTGCGAAGATATTTTAGTACATGGAAAATTATATAAATGATGAAACTTTGTACAGAGCAATTATAAACGTTTCTTAGTAACATATCAAAAGTTTAACGTTGTATACATTGTGAGTTACACCAAAAACGTGCAGTTAAGTCCTATATGATAATTTTTTGTAAAGATCCACAAAAATACATTTTGTAAATATAATGTATGAAGTAGACTTTTAGTTTGGATACTAAAATAATATAAAAACTATATTATACATATTTAAAGGAAAAAGTAATTAAATTTAAAAATCATATTTTTGATAACCATTTATAATCATAGAAGTTGGGAAACATTTTACTCAAATGTATGGAAGTAATCATAAATAATACACAGACATTAAGAGCACAACGCAAAAAAAAAAATTTAGTAAACGTTTTTGCATGTTTCTTAAGCTTTAAATTGGCATATTTGTGAAAAATCTGGTACTATTGGTGTTAACTCTGAAACATTTCAAGCTGCGTAGTGTGGTACCATACTGTGAGGTTGCTAAAGTCGCTTGAGCTGGAACGATTTTTGTTACCAGGTAACAAAGGTTTTTAATTTATAGATAATTTGTCAAAACGGAATTTTACTGCTACGGTAGAAGGCAATTTTACTAGCAACATCACAAGTTTATTACATAAATGTAAATAAAAAATGTAGAAAATATATAAAAGCGTTCTTAAAAGAATTTTTTTAAGAATTATGTCTCGATAGATGTATTTAAATATATTATATAGGTATATATTATTGGTAATCCCTAATTAAGACCGAGTGTCATGAGTGTGGCACCTCGCAGAGTGTTGCGTGTTGCGCCGGCCGTGAGAGCTTAGAACTGTCGCAGTACGGCCCACTACGACGCTCGGGTACTCTAGTGAGCCAAATTATTATGCAATACTTTTAATATTTATACTGTTTTAAAGCTAAAATATTACGCAAAAGCATTTCTGAAAACATTTTTTGCATTCGGCTCTTCAGTTTTGTGTAAATCATATTTTCATTATGACGGGAGGGATAGAAAAACGTAGTTTAAAGATTAATTGATTAATATATTATCTTTTTAATAACATTCCAAATATTTTTTCAACATCAATGTTCCTAGATTGTTTTAAAGTTTTATGGAGAGTCTACGTTAAAAACAGTATAAATGGGAAGTATTTTAATGGACTGTTGTTAAGTCGCTGTCATTTAGGAATTAACTGCAATTTTTCGGTGATACGCACAAGGTTTACAGCGGTAAAATTTTGGCATGTTCTTAAGCATAGTCGACTGTACCACTGTGCAAAAATTAAGCTTTGGACAAATTTTTCACAGGTCTGTGCCTTTTAAAGTCTTGGTTTCCTGTGTTATTAGAGCAGCAGTGGTGGGAAGTTTAGGAACACCCTATTACGGGACTTCTTTGAAGGGGGAAAGTGGCTGGGACCCCCGCGGTGCGAACACAGCTTCAGCCTCGGCCACTGCCCGCCAGAACAACCCTGGTTAGGGGGGCGCTTTAACTACCTCTCTGTGACTTCTGGTCCCCTGATACTTTCTCACATGGAACTACTCGAAAATACGTTTATTATTATAACTTTTGTTGATATTTTATTTTTATTTTTTCTTTAACTTTTTCTTATTGGCTTGAGCATTTCACTGCGCGCCATTTTGTTTTAACTTCCCCTCACAGCCCCCACAGCCCACTACTAGAGTGGGGAGAGAGAAAAAAACGGTTGTGAGCTGCCTAGGTCGTAGAAATGAAATAGCACCGCAGCGAACACGCACGCACATCTAAGGCGTGACTGCTACCCGCCTCTCTTTGGTGAGGGGCGGGATGCCTACTCGACAGTTCTTTCAAGCTCACACGGAGCGTCTTGAAAATAATTAAATTGAATGGAAGAAAATTGTCGCAAGTAGATTGTCCAAAAACAACAGTCTTTATTTAATTTCTGTAATTCATCACAACAATATAAATTGAATGAATAGGTACGATCGCTATTCATATTTACGCAGTAAAATATTTTAACGATATTTAGGAATTAATAAAAGTCTGTAAAATAATTTATAAAAGTAAACAAAAAATAAGCTGAGCTGGACTTAATTTAGAAATACGCATTGAATGTTTGTAACTAATTGACGTAAACATTTTTTTTTATTTGTAAATTTAATGCATAACTTTGACAGATTGAGTACATATTATAGGTTAAAATTTACAAAACCACACTAAAAAATTGTTTTTAGAGAATAAGGAAAGCATAAATTACAGCATAAAAGGGTAACCTCTGGCCCATCACGTTTGATTAAAGCGTCTAGATCTTAATTTAACAGTAAGTGCTAAGTATTCAAATGTGCAACATCAATGCTCAGAAATAAAACGAGCAGTTGAAATTAATTAAACCCAATCCCAGTAATTTGTTAATACAGGCAAGGCTAACACTAGTGTATAGTCTGTGTTATGTTAAAAATTTGGTAAATAAAAAATCATTTTTCGAAAAAGTGCCTTGATGTTTTAAAGTAAAATATGTTGCTGTTGGACTGAAATGGTTTTTGGTTAAAAAAAAAAAAATCATAAGTACACTGCGTTGTAATTTTATGTTAACATAACGTGAAGAAAATTCAGCGTGTAAATATATAAAAGATACATTTTAAGGCATTAAAAAAGAACTACATAGTATTTAATCCAGCAAATAGTATGTATACATTTGGTTTGCAGAAGGTAAGTCATAGAGTTAGAGCAATTCGTTCGCGAGGGAGAAAGAAAGAAAGAAAGAGAGACAGACTGAGACCGAGGGAGAGGGAATACTGAGAACGAGCATCCTTTTGAATTCCGACATGACACTAAGTGCACCAAATTCACTTGTTCTTTGACAGCAAGCGACGAGGCGTTAATTGAATGATGAATTACTTAAGTCCACAAGTTAGTCAAAAAAGTCATAATATTATGTAAAGTATTGAGAAGTTAATAAAACAAATAAAATGAATTAATTTATTCTTACAATTTTGACTGTATTTTTTATACTCCACACACATAAAAGCAGCATTTTTAAATCGCAAAAATATCATACCATTTGTTACGTTTGCTTTGAAACACTGCACACTTGTACAATAACATAATTTCACACTCGCATACTTGCATACTTCAGTAATTGTACACTTTCACACTTAGCACTTTACTCTTGGCCTATTTTAAACCTATACTTCCTAAGCTCACCTTATGACGTTACTTGGCATTCCATATAGAATTATTTTTTGTCCATAGTTCTTAGATGGTTAGATAAGTTCATCTTTGATAATTGTTAAGTAAGTTTATTTTAACCATGGTACGATTTGCCTTTATTTCACAAAATTTCTACACACAATCTAAAAGCTTCGACCTTACGTAAACAATTTTTACAGCAATATAATTGAGACGTTAAATATAACAAACTACCTAATCCGACCAGGTGTTTTCAGTAATGATGTTCATTAAGACTATTAATTATTTCTTAAAAAACACATTTTTTCTTGGATGCAACTGTCACTGTTTGTGTTGTTTAGCTAAATATATATTTACGGCTACATATATATATAGTATCTTCAAAGTTCAGTAAATATACAGGTAGAACTTATTCCGTTGAGATAATGACATATTTTTTATTATTTTCTACTTGCTTTGTTTAACTGTTACAAATGATTTTCAAATATATTTACGTTTGTAAATAAGTATTTTTTAGTATGTCTGTGCTATTATTATTTTTTATGATTAAAATCCATCCACAAAACTTTTGTTGCTGTCCGATATTTTAGTTTCAATGTTTCCGTCTGTCCTGTCACCGTTAGCTGATTTAGGCTCGTTTTCTGTGGGTTTACGTTTGCATTTTTATTTCTTATCTTGCATTTATGAATTTTTCCCATGACAAACAGTGCAAAACTGCAATGGTGTATGTCCAAGAAATTGTATTAAATCAAAAATTCCCATGGATTATTTAAATAATACTGCAGGCTCAAACTTTAGAAAAAACGACGACAAAAAAACCCTTCAAAATGTCTTACCAGCACTTTAAACGAACCCGATGATGGGAACAGATGCCAGTTCCCGAAACGTCGGAACTTTTTTGTCCTAGAAAACCTACTGTATTAATAGGTGCTGTCGTGGTTGTGTTGTGCAATATATCTGTTTATTTTAATCGTTGTGTTCGTATGTTTGCTGCGTTGTCCAGGTCTGTAGTCGGTCTGCATTTACTGTTTTTTGTTGAAAACTGTCTTTTCATTGTAAGCCCGCTGTGTTCAATTGTGCTGTTATTTTTCATGACTAAATTACTTTATTTTCAGTTTCAATGTTGTCGTCTGTGCTGTCGCTGTTGTGTCGTCCATAATACCTGTATAGTTTCGTAGCTGGGTCCATCTTTTCAACATCAGCTGATTTAGGCTTGTTAACTGTGGGTATAAGTTTTCGTTTTTATTTCTCATTTTCCATTCTTGAATCTTTTCATGACAAACATTGCAAAATCGTAATGGCGTACGTTAAAACAAATTATTAAATTTCTTAACAGTTGTCTTAGTGTCTGTTTTTTTTTTTTCATTTTCTCCCCTTATCCCCTTGTTATTTTAACAACTGATCATCACTTATTAGCGTTGCGCATTTCCTCTGTCGTTACGCCTTGTTATCGATTCACCCCACCTGCTGTAAAGAAGTTTCACCTTAGAAATAATAAATAATAAACAATCGTTGTTTTAACATATACTGGCTGAGAGATATTAACGTGGATTAACCAAAACCTGTTCACGTAACTTTCCGCAACAGACGGGAGGGCAAACAATCTTTCTGAGGCTGGTCAAGGATTTATGACGTTGCGTGTGACACGCTCTTAGCTGGCGGCGGAACGAAAGTGGAACAGGTTTCCGATCAAAACAGGACGTACTTCGGAAGAGAAGGAAGGAAGGAAGGAAGGAACAAGGACCACCGACAACACCTGAGTCGCAATGTCGTACATGTGTACCTCGCCGCAGGGGACCTGGGTAGCCGGTCTCTGGAAGAAGTCCAGGTTTTTCTCCTGGTTCCTGCGAGTGGAGGAGGCATATTTCACGTTCCATTCTGCAAAAAAAAAAAGTTTCCTACCCCCCTCCCAACCTACCTATACCCACACTGTATCTCTCTCTCTCCTTCCATTATCTATAGCTGCAAGCGGCAATAATTCTCGTAGCAAAGTGTTCAAGAGTCGCTCCGTCTGAATGGAAACATCTTCATTCGCCGTCTCGTTCCATTCCGTTCCCTTTTCGTGTCGCTACTCTTCCTCCCGCCTTTCGCTCCTGCCCGCTCGCGCTCATAATTCTTGCAGAATATGGCTTCTCCATATTTCACCCTTGTTTAGTTTTATCGCCCCATGTTTCTCCGTGTACGTGTGCTTTTGCTTCTAGGACACGCCTGAGGTGGATGGGGGGGGGGGGGATGTTTGTGGAGGATGCGTTCAGCGGCGGATGATGTAGCGACAGAGGGGTGCTTCCTTGTCTCATCGCTGAAACTCGCAAAAACGTTTAAATGTTTCACGTTTGTGTACCTTCCCCCCCCCCCCCTTCACAACACTTACGATTTTTTTTCAATAGGTACTATAAAACCATTACGAAAATGAATTATGAATCAGCGCGAAGGAAATCATTTAGGTACCACCCTCAATCGCAGATATTTTTTTTTAATATAAAAACTTCTTTACAGCCAGCAGGTAGGTTCGAGGCGATGACTCAAGAGAGCGTTACGAAAAACGGAAAGTGCAACGCGCAGGACTAGGTCGATGAAGGAGAAGGGAAGGTTTAGAATGGAATAACGAATATTGTAGAGAGGCAGATAACTTTTAAAGCCCTATGCCGGTTTTTTTCGTTTTCATGTTTGCTACAACTACGATTTTAAGCATTAGTGAGAACCTTTACTGTGTACTTTATAAACTGTTAATTTACCGCCCGAAATCGCAGTTGACAAAAGCGATTATTGTGAGTTTTGCCTTTTAGCACACCGGCATGAAACCACATTAGCATATTGGCTGACTTTTATACGTGTACATTATTCATATATTTTATTTCTCATATGTATTGGAGGAATAATAATTATATTCATTTATATAACAAGACTAATACAAAATATAAAGTTTTAAATATCATCAAAAAGAATAATACTAATCATATCTACAGCAAAAATAATAATATAAATTATTAAAAAACTGTACACTCATATTCATGGACACTCGCCTGAAAGCTTGTACATTTGTCACATTTTTCACGTGTTTAAATATTTGCGTGCCCTACGAATTACCTATCCTTCCGTCTTTGAAATTTTACATCTTTCGCGCTTTGTGACTACGCATTTGTGTTTTTTCCACAAAAATTTGTACACTTTTTTTATTGTCAAATTTATATCTTTAATGGCTGGAAATTATTTTCTTGCACTTCGATAAAATTAACCAAGTATTTGCTCGCTGAGTTTGGTCGTGCACTCTTAATCTTACTAATGCATATTGTGCTCTGAATATACGTCGGTGGGTATGTCAAGAAGTTTACATGATTGACAAACGTCACTTTAGTCCAAACATGGATGTTAATATGAAACTACACAAATTTTTATTCATCCAAACGGTAGTTAAGTTTATGAGCTGGAAAAGGCAGAAAAATTTAAGCGTTTAAAAAGAGACAAAGGCCACAGATAAAGTTAAATTAATTCAATGACAAGTGATGAAATTTGCATGTTAAAATAATAAAAAATTAAAAATTTTACAACTTTTGAAAATATCGACATTTCTAAATACACTATTTTAACTTGTTTAACTTACAAGTTTATGATATTTATGAAGCCTTAAACACTAGTATAAATAAGTAAATTGTAGTATAACATAAAAGAGGTGGATTAAGTGTTCCATTAAAGACAATAAGTTCAATATATAAATGTATTTCTAGTATGCAAGATTAAGGGAGAAAAAAAATAATTTCGTAAATATTAAAACTTTTTTAAGCTGCACATTTAAAAATTTATTATTGTGTTCATTTAAATCAACCTTATAACGTTTTACTTGGCTAATAATTCCAACATTTTAAACTTCAGTCACAACTTCTTGTACCAACAAGAAATGTAGTTCCGTGCCTACGATATTTACCAATCATTTAATATTTAAAATGGTCGAACATATGATTCTTCATGATAAAATTTCATCTGGGTTGCGATTAGCTTAATCATATCATATTATTTCAATTTTATAATTATTTATGATTGAGGAATATGAACTAAATTTTTAAACTAGTGTACACCATTTATCAAAAAACCGAAATGTGCAAAACGACTTACAATAGTGATTTAAATTACAAAAAGCAATGTCCTTTTAATAATTTCACCTGATTGCACCATAATTTCCACTTATTTTCAGGTAAATATGCAATCCAATTACTGATTCTCAGAAGTACTCACTTGTTTTGTCAGTAAACCGAAGCTAGACATTTGATGACTCAGTGCTAAGATACGTAATATATATTTTTGTCAGTCAGCGCCAATTTCTAAAATATTTAAAACATTAACGAATTTACATTGTTTCAACAGGCAACCAGTTGTCGAAATGTCGTTGGTTCTTTTCTGCGTCACTGGCGACTTAAAGCTTAGTTTTCATATTCGTACACTCTGTTCAAGACAAAGTGAGAACTTTTAACCATGGCCGCAATAAGCATTAAAACTTTGATAGCTAAATATAAGGAAGTTATTAAGAAAAACAGGCAGACAGTTATGCACAACCGGACTAGCTAATCATTCATCAATAAAATTTTGGCAATGTTTTCCAAATATTTAGCTGTAATGCGTTAAAATGCGCAGCTCAAGTGAAAAGCACAAGTAAATACTTTGCATAATTATTTTTTTAACAAGGAAATTCTTATGGATGTTTTACTTAATAAGCATGACTTATTATTCACCACATTTGTGCATATTGTTGTCCGATATTCGTATAACCGCAAAACAAGATTACAAAAACATAATTTTGCTAAAATAATTGCTTGAAAGTCATTATTTACTGTGTTTCTACGAGTTGGAACCTCACAAAAATCTGTACAAAATTATAGTTATTTGTTGAGGCAGAATTTCACTGTTTGTTAACCACCAGTAGGCCTTGTTTATGACTGCAAAATTTATTACCTCGTTGTGTCTGCACACTGAAAGAAGACAGAATGACTTTGGAGTGGGTAGTTGAGCTCATAGAATACGCGTCTCAAAGATGTAACAGTATTTTTTACATCTTCTTGATCCAAAGCGTTTAGGTGAGGACTTGCCAACTTCACTTAAAGAGAGACATAATTTTTGGTATATTTCATTTATTTAGTGACAACGGTGGTTAAGTGCACACTTGCCTTCGTAACGTAGTAGGACGAACATTGGATTCCAATGCGGGGGGTTCTGGTTTCATGTGCTGTGCAAGACAACGGGTGATAAATAGCTATTGTCTTTATAAGTAACCGTCATTAAAATCCCCCCCCCCCCACAAAAAACAATTCTAACGTTAAGTCAATAAACGGAGGAATGGTTTTCGCATTAGTAATGAATAATTTACCATAGATAAGGATGAAAAACATTAATTTAAAAAATATATATAACTAGCCTCTTACCAAACGCACACCGGGTTATATTTCTAGCAGGTACCAGCCTGTTATATATATATATATATATACACTTATATATATTAATTTGGGAAATGTGGTAAACGTTGTAGTGAAGAGATGCACTTTCCTCTGCCACACAAATTCATTCAAGCGTTGCTCCATTATCCTCTGATCGACCGTCACTACCTTTAAAGAGTCCAATATCGACGAGACCTTAAGTCCTTGTTCAGTCACTCATTATTTAATTTATTCATTCCCTAGTAAGAATTTCCTCATAAATTCCTAAGATTAGGAAGAAGGCCAAAAAGTCCAAAATAATTATTGTCTCTACTGGTTTACAACGTCATATATATATCATTCCAATTCCATTTTTTTTGTGTGTGTGAGTGAGGAGGGGGGGGGCCCTTGCATATTCATGTCGTTATTTAGTTTCATCCATGCCAATTGTATAAGCATTGCATTTTGCGTTCTGCAACGTCATATATATATATATATATGTTACGAACGTGAGCAGGGCCGCGGCGCGTGCAGGTTCGGAGCTGGCTGGCGGCCCCGCACGGCCACTGACTTTTCGATGCCGCCGCAACGTGAGACGTGCCGCGCGCATCTGGTAGATTACAAGGGTCGCCGCTTCCCCTCCCTCCAGCCCTCCGCTCCCCTAGCGACGCTCTGTCTCGGCGGTGTTAACCTGACACCTGGCAGCTGTCACGCGAGCTCCCGACGTATTTCTCGATAAATCTAGCGTCGGGTCGGCGCGGAATGACGCTACTGGCCCCAGCCACGCTCGCGACTTCTAGAAGTGGCGTCTGGGTCTATATAAGCTCAGGACGCCGGCCTCTGAGGCAGTGAGGAGTTGGGAGTTTTCCCGCGGCAGAGTTTCCGGGGCGATAGTGCCGCGGGTGCGGCGGAGCGGTGAAGTCCCTGGACGAAGGTTCCAGGGCGGAGAGTTCAGTGTTGAGTTGAGTTCTGGGCGATATTTGGGTGGCGAGAGGCCGCGGGTGCGGCGAGAATCCCGAGCAAAGTTCCGAGCGAAGCGTCGAGCGGAACCTCGGCGAAGGGAACTGCGACAGCGGCGGCGGAGTGCGGCGACAGAGTCCCGCGACGGAGGTCCACGAGGGGTGCTGCGGCGAGAGGTGCGCCAGAGGTGAGGTCCAGAGAGGTGAGGTCCAGAGAGGTGTGCGGTGTGTGTAAGGACTTTGAAACACCGAGTGACTGGGGAATAAACATTTTTAAGTGTAATTGATTATTAGGCATTTTTAGAAGATTATTTGTTAGTATTGGCAATCAATAAAACTGTGTAGTAAAATCTTTAATTGGGCTATCCATTTACGAACCCGGTAGTTTACGACACGACGATTTATTATTTTAATTTTAATAAATCGTAACAACACATATATATAACTGTAAAGAGAAAAACACATATCGAAAATGGATACTAAAACATTATTTTTTGTGTGTCAAAGACAAAAGTGAAAATATTATTTATATATATATATATAGGGCAGTAATGACCACAATGCAGTTAGCCAAAAACAACAATTATGTATATTATTCCGATTCTAAACTTTGACGTTGCAGAACGCACAATGCAATGCTTATACAATTATTGGCATGGATGATACTAAATAACGAGATGAAGACCAGCCAGCTTTAATTGTCGCTGACCGCTTCGATCGTGCGATTCGACTCCAGTGGGGTGCTTCCTCCCCCCCTCCTTTTCCGCCCCGAGGGAAACTATTCGGTCGAAAGGGTTTCCCTAATGAGCGCGCCGCGGAAACCGAAGAGCTCTCGGTAACAAGAACCTCGAGCGGTGGGGACCCGGGGGCGGAAGGATACATTGCCCGCGAGTTAACCGCTAAAGGGCGCGCAGAAAATACGGCTCTACTCTGGATCGGGCAGAACTTCGGCAAGGGTTTTGGTTTAAAGGCTCGTATTCACACGCCTCTACGACATATATTTTTGAACGCCGGCTGCACGCACGAATAATTGTTACGTTTCGCCTGAGCCGAGCATGCAAGAACCGGCCAACCACGTGCGTAAAATTTTCTATAATATCAAACAGGTTAAGGTGAGGTTTTTAACTAATTGTTCGTGATTATATTTAAACAAATTAATTTAATTTAATTTGCAAAAACTGTAAATAATATTTGAAAATAAAAAAATATGAAATTTTTCATCAATGTTTTCTTATGAGGTTATCATGTAAAATTATCGTCCGTAAACCGACTTTACAGACAACCCCCCCCTTTTTTTTTACGAAGATTCATTTAGCTGTAATTACAAAAAAAAACCTCTCTGTCTATTTATCTGTAACATCTTAAACCTCGGCACACGGCAATTTGGCAGGAGTGATTTCTTGAATGGAACGGATGTCAAAGAAACGCAAGTGTGTAGCAAACAACGGTGCTCCCATCTATGGTGGAATTTTGCGAACCGAAATTCACAAATAAAAAAAAGTAAAACTTAGAATTTACTGTTTACTGAATTTTTAAAGGCGATGGGCAGTATTTTCATACAATTTCTTGTCATGAATCAGGTGCTGTTCTTGTTTCAATACTCTCGTCGTTGTTAGCCCACTGAATTCGTCTGTGCTGTAAATGTTTTCTAACTTATTCCTTACGTATAATTCTGTGTGCTGTATTCGCAATTAACATTTGGCTTTAGCTGATTTTCGATTTTTTTTCCGTGAGAAGTTGTATTACTTTCTTTGTTTACTCTTTAAGTTTTTCTATGACACAGAGTGTGAACCATAAAAGTGCGTATGTCTAAGAAAAATATTAAAAGGTATTTAAGTATTCGTCAGAGATTGGTAATTTCTAATCTCGGTAACGAGTAAATTAATGTGTTCTCATGTTGCAAATACAAATACGATACAAATACATACGCTGCAAATACGAAACTCGGTTACAAAATTTAAAACTAGAATTCTTTAAAGAATTGCCGAGCTTCATAAATATAGGTAAATTGTAATATTTGATTCGCAGATCGATATTTTAAACTATAAAATAAAATGGCTGCGATAAAAGCGAAAGTGTCTGGAAAAAATGACTAAACTCCGACATTGTACCTAATTTTCGACAAGGGATTTTATTTGAACACCGTTCACTGTTTTAAAATTCATTCAACAGTTAAAAAAACACATTAGGTTTCCCTTTAGATTATTGAACTTTTATTTCGAGCCATCCACCACAGATAGCAGTACCGCGGTTACAATTTTTCCGTTCCATTCTCGAAATTACTCCTACCATATACCGCGTACCGAGATCTAAGATGTTACATATTAAAAAAAATTAATTAATCTTCCACATTATAAGAAATATTTTTAAAGAACGCTTTAAATTACACCTACTGATAGAGAACGGAAAAATTCGCGATTTCAATGACCTGTAGGATATACTCCATGATCCTCTATGCACTCGGGAAAATTACATCTGCTCATTGGCTACTGACTCGTGACACCTGTTAACTGGGACGCTAGTGATCCGATACTTCTTTTGTTTACGGTTTTTCATTGGCCGGGTATCATACAGATAAACTGTGGCCCAATCACTGATGCAGTAAAAAGGCAAACGTTTTTGGATCCTAGACTATCACGAAATGAACACGCGAATTTTTCAGGTCTCTACTTACTGATACTTCCTTGATCGAAACCAAAGCGAAATAAGGATGTGCAACAGGACAGAGATATGTCTACTTACCAGGGTTGATGACTTCGCAAGGTAGGACGACTGTATCGGACGTCTTGATGCGGTAACTCCTGCCAACTGTGAGGAACGCCGGCTGCTCCACATTTCCTACGCTGTAGTCACTGCTGCCACCACTTACGCCTGAAACAAAAAAAATAAAAATCACATGAATGGCTTAGTCCGGCTCTAGCTTATCTACATATCAAGCAATGGTTTGTTAAGTTTTCATCAACTCGGTACGCAAAATACTAACTTTAGATTAAACAGTTAATAACTAAAAAATATACCTATATTTTAAATTAAGTTTATCTCAATAATACAAATTATTCAAGCATTAACTATATATGGGATTTGGTTTTTATACAACTGCCCAATGCATGGTATTAACTCACCCATAATTTATATTTTAATACAGCTAAATTTAAATGAAACAAAACTAAAAATTAACTGAATAACTAAACAATGAGTGACGTATGTGTATACGAAGCGAAAATTTTATGAATCTCTTTATGATGATTTGCAAGTCAAGCTGTCTCAAACAATCAAGAGTTAAAAAAAAAAAGTCTAGTCAAAAGGTAGCTTCAAAAAACGATAAAATTATTATCACGAAGCTTAAAAACGTTACGAAAGACTGACAGTTTACAAAACAGCCAAAAGCAATAATCCCTCGAAACGTGGCGCATAATTCTGTTGGTTTAGAAGACGCGACGGGACAGGGGATTATATAATTTTTTACGCTACGTGAAAATAATCATTCACCCACAAACTAAAAAAAAAAAAAATATTAAGAAAATGTTCCGAAACACCGTAATTAATTTTCTTGGCAGAAAGCTACATGTCAGGCTAATGGTGGGTGAGTATGTGTATGTTTATGTGTGTGTGTGTGCGTGTGTGTATATATATATATATATATATATATATATATATATATATATATATAGTGATTGGCGCACGCTGATTTTCAGACGGGAGGATTTCTCGGAGAGACACGGGGCATCAGCTGTTCATCTTGTCCTGGGTATTAGTGAAGCTTGTCTGGTGAACACCACCACCCCCCCCCCCCCCCCCTTATTTTCTCTTTGCCGCGGAAGCACCCCCACGACCAACAACCCCTTCCTGAGAGAGGCCGTAGTATTGATGGGAGAGCCATCAGTCCCGCCGCGCGGGACCAATCAGGGCCCGAATTGGCGCGCATCCCTTCCAAGGGATTGGTGATCAATCGTTCTCGGGTTTGACACGTTGTGATACGTACATAAAATCACTGTTTCGCTGCCACGGTAAGGTGTGTCAACTTGAGAGCCAGTTGGTACACTGGATCGAGGTTTTAAAAACTATTATTGTGCTTTGCACATAAATATTTATACAGGATTAGTCTTATCCAACCGATGAATTTCGCTTGCAGGTTTATCTGTAGAAAAAAAGTTAAAAATCATTTAACTTCATACTTCTGAACGTGCTCTACAATGACTATAATGTTCATTCACGCCTTTACAGTTGGAACTGAAAAACAAGTTTATTAATATATATATATATATATATATATATATATATATATATATATATAGTTAATCAAAATGGGACAGCAATCATCTGGATAATTTGCAACTTAACAAAGTTCTACAACCACCGCAATACTTCAAAAATTATTTTAACTAAAAACAAAAATTGGTGTAGCATGTCACAGTCGTTCGTAATAAATACGAGAGTTAGCATATTTATTACAATGAAATCATTTTACAATAGCGAAAAATTTTCGTTGCTTGTATAACTTTATTCGGTGCTTAGTGTTCATCTTAAATACTATGTACTTATATAATTCGCAATAAATCCGTGGTAAAGCTCAGAATTCAAAGGCACACACCAGACTTGATAAGAACTTTAGAAAATAAGATGTTCATACAATGTCTTAAATTTATTTATTTTTTCGCTATGAATTGCAGCCGAAATTAGTTATTCTAATTCAGCCTCTACTGTAATATTTTCTAAATATTTCTAAGAATTTTGGACAGACTTATTACTGAGTAAATTTTAAAATTATTTCTTAGGGTTTTGTTTCAGGAAAGAAGTGTTTACCACGTGAAAACACCTACACAGAAAAAAAAAGTTTTTGGTACTTTTACAAAAATTCCTTTGGAAAACAGTTTCCAGGCAATAGTTTTTTAAACTATAATATTGTAACCTTGTACAAAAGCAGGCTATGATTATGTATGCATATATGAAAAATGTTTTTCGAGATAATACTGAGTATTTCTTACGAAAACTGGCGCATTATTCTATATTTTACTTCATGTTTCATTCAATCATACATTATTTAAACCATAGAAAAGGCGATAAAATATTTAACCATTTGATTTTATTTGGTTGTATTATGCTTATTAATGTGCGCAGTTAAAACTGGAAAGCTACTCGGGGAACGGTTTACAAATAACTTTTAACTACTGTAGGTACTGGGACAACACAAAGCATAAATGTAAGGGTAAGAATCCAACCTATTATTACTACAACACTATTTCGTAATTATACTGTTGTTTTTATGTACATGTACAAATTTACAAACATCTGTTATTTTACATTAATATTTCTGTTTCATTTACATAATTAATGTACACGGTATTAGGATTTTAGTTGGAACAGGTGTGTGACATGTTATTTTCAAGTTGAGTTTTTATTTGTGGCTGTCAATGGAAATAACTTAAAGCAATTCCGTTATGTTCAGATAAGCGGGAATGCACTTAATGTACGATCATTGAATGTATTAACAATTAAGCGAACTTTTGTTGCGAATCATAGCAATTATTTTTTCCGTAAATAGTGACAACCAAGACATATTGATTGAAGTATCTTAAGGTCCCCGCCTACCCTGGTACATATATACGATGTGCAGAATTTCGGGGGGAAAAAAGCGATTTGAAAACTTTTTAATATATTTGAGTGGTGCCTGCATTAATAAAATAACCAACGATGGATAAGTAGTAGCCTACCGTTTCCGTAAATATTTTTAAGAATAGTAAATATGGCTAAAACACTTGTTTTTAGAACAATTTTTATTCATGAAAAACCCGGTACAGATTCTTTAAAACACTCAAGAAACTTGCATTGCTCATGTATCTTTATTTCTCCACCGTATAGTTATCGTTATCACTCGTATTTCATTGTTTTTCCGTGCGCTTAGAGACGATACCGCGACAGAAGCACCAGCAATCATCGCACTTATCAGCACGTCTCACCAAAACAAATACACCTCAGGCTGGGCGAGATTCTTAAGGTCCATTGATCTCAATCAATTCATTTTAATGTTTCAAACAATGAACTAGTGTTAGGAATGACTTGGGATTAGGTTTTATGTCCAACTAGAGGCCATATTTTCTCAAAACTTTGTTTTTCATTGGTTTTATTTAGTGATGGGTTGAATACACTTTTTTTTTTCTAAATATGATCCCAAATTCGACTCTTGAAAATATGCCTTAGAACATTGTCTAGAGTTGAATGATCAGGAATCAAGTAAAATATTATAAAAAAAAAAAAAACAAGTAATTTTATTTTGTAGAAATAATTACCCAAATATATTTTTTAAATAAAATATATTATTTGCATGTATAGGATTCAAATATATATATTTTGTTCTTACCAGAAATATTTCCTGAAGTGGTAAACAAACATTACAAGATAATCCTACCTGGGTAGCAGATTCAGAAATATTTATTTCGTGTATTTTTTAGAGATTAATATTGTGATCCTTGTCAAGTACCCGTGTCGTAGCGTTCACCTTTTTTTTTAAATTTCCATTAATACTTTTCTTTGAATAGTTCTCCTTAAATACAAAATCAGATCACACAGTATTTTAGGATTTGTGGATTTGACATGCCCGTTCCTAGTTTCACTGTAATATTTTAAGGTTAGAAGAAAAAACGTGGAAAACTGTGAATGATATTTTTTTAAGTGTACAAATGTCAAACATGTTTTAATTAATCATGACTAAGCTGGACATAAAAAGTAAAAACACAGAGGCTGGTATGGGAATAACGCAAGTGGAAGAAAAAAGTCGAAATGAGCAATACAAACAGCCCGCTCTTTTCTCCCCCCTTCAACCCTTCAGGGTGCATGTGCCGGTCAGGAGAGGGCAGGGGAAACTTCTGCCCGCAGTGTTGGCAGGCCTGACCACTGCCCAACACATGAATAATTCTCCCGCGGCTGTTCCGCTACTATCGAGGAGCGGGTAATTGAAAGAAGCTGACCCCGGGGCTCGCCCCCTCCCCCTTATCAACAACTCCTTTGCCCACACTTGGTAGGGAGGGGTGGGGGGGGTGGGTTCCTTGATAAAGGGGGGGGAAGGGACGTAGCAGGCGTGGGATGTTTTAATTGGTCGCCCCAGGGCAGGCCGCACGTTAGTCATCGCCAGCGAGCGACTGTAAGGGGTTTGTTTCCGCAGCTGCGACCACGCACACACACACACACACACACACATGTATGTGCCGCCTCGTTGGTCACGTGTCTCGTAAACCCATTCCCCCTTTTCTCTTCCCCTTCCTACCCGTTGCCATTCTCTCTCTCTCTATATCTCTCTCCGCGTCGAGTGCAGTGCAAACATTCGCAGAAACTAGTTTGACCGACACCTCATCAAACTACGGGAGGGTCTGGGCGTTCGCGAATGAACGAGTGAATGAAATTAACACAGTTTGAGGCTCGTTCTCCCACGCCATTTAAGAGTTGTTTATGATTACTTCAACACGATACCTCCATTACATTTGTTGTTCCATCAACAACATTGACAACAAATACATCAACCTAGTGTAAAAATTGGGTGTACAAAAGTCGCTCAAGTGTTCGTAATATATAATTACTGTCACTTGTGCCACTTCTTACACCCGTAAATACTGTTGAATGTAATGGTGAGAGAGAAAAAAAATGCGAGGGAGGTACCCAGTTGAGATTTCAGAAAGATCCCTTATAGCGCCGTCTTCCCAGGCACACATACGGTGCGCAGAGCGTCAGGAAAAAAGGCGATTTCATAACTAAATATATCCGGGTGGGTTCAGTTTACGAAAAGCATTTAAGAATTTTCTGTGGGCTGAAAAGTACTTTTGATTTCGGATTAAGTTTTTGTACTGTATTTTTATAAGACTTAAAATGGCTAAAGGTGTGTTTTCAGAGTAATTTTTAGAAGTAAAAAAACGGTACAGATTTTTGAAAGCACTTAAGGGACTTGCATTATATCTTTACTTTCACTCATATGCCATATAATGATACGGTCAGGGCTCAAGATTTCACAGTTGCTCTATGCACGACGAAAAGGCTGCGAGCCCGTTCACAGCCTTACAGCCTTGCGCTTAGAGGCGATACCGCGCTAGAAGCACCAGTGAGCGTCGCGCTTATCATCCCGCCTCACTAACACATATACAATCCGGTTCTACGGGCCCCTTAATCATTTATTACAAATACTCCCCAGTGATGAGTAAAATATAACCTCGTTAACGAGCAAATTAATGTGTTCTCATGTTGCAAATACATTTATAATACGAAACTCTGACAACGATAAGGTACAATTATTTGAAATAGTGCCAAGCGTGATAGATATACGCAAATTGTGCTTTCAGCCAAATTTTTCGGACGCGAATCACACGTAGTTTCCGCACCCGCCGCTAGAATTCGCTTTCGGAGCAGCTTCGCCGACTATTGAATCATTAGATTTGCAGAGCGAAAAGTTAAACTGTTATAATGAAATGGCTCCAATAAAATAAGGGGGAAAAAAAGGTTGAAAAAATACTAAACCACATCTTCGGATCTGAATTTCTACAAGGAATTTTATTGAAACATAGTCCATCTTCTTAAAATTATTTTAACAGTTAATACTATAAAATTATCATCTGTATTTGATGAAATTAGTTCGCTCTATCCGCCACAGATGGCAGCACCGTAGTTGCGTATTTATTTTCCATTCGACTTCCGTTCCATTCTCCAAATGCCGCGTAACGAAGAGTAGGATGTGACACATCAAGAATCAACCCGGCGTGTGAGACCTAGCCTAAAGAGTAATTTATGCGATGAGTCATACGCGAAACACACTAAAGTTTCCGTTAATCTGAACGGGATATAATAATGTTAAAAATACCTACCTGCTTTTTTTTAAAGTTATTTTGCCGAGGGAAATTTTTTTTATTCTAATATTTTCAAATATGGTTTTTATCAGTTAACTGTGAAACGTGCAAGAATATAAGGATGTTTTCGTAATTATATTTTGAAGTGAAACTTATTTTTATAGCTGGTAGGATATAATCAAGGCGATGGTATACCATCAGAGTAGAAAAGGAAAATGTAAAGCTTAGTTTTGAACAGAAAGTACAACTCGAAGTTATGTACTACTATTTAATAACCCGTGGCTTCGCTCTTAAATTTCAGGGTTTTTCTGATAGTTCACCATTGAAAGAAAGTTATGTGCTTTATGCCCTACATTTTTATCAAAGAAAAAGACACAATGAATGTTAAGGTGTATAATATTTTATTCATAGCAACTCCATATTAATTCTGTTTACTAAAGTCGTTGTACGTAAGCCTTAAATTACTAAAACGCTTCTGCTCGTGAATTTGTCTTCTGAACTTCAGAATTGGATCCAATAGGGAATAAATAAAAACGGAAAATGAATTATAAAAAAGATACATGACTCTGATTCGTACTGCAATTTAGCGCTTAATTGGCACGGGAGAGTCACAGAATTTATATTGTTTCATGACACACATAATTTAATTATACATACATACTTGTGTGGAAAACATTATTTGATAGAATATTTTCCGCCAATATGTTTTGGGCACTCGATATTCTTGAACAACCAACATAGAGCTGAATATGCGAGAAGCAGGGAGTGTCCAAATGAATGCTACCTGATATTACGAATTTTCAGTAATTATTACATATTTAGACGTTGTGTTACAGAATTACTGAACGTTGTTTATGTATTACGGAAACAAAAAATAATTAATTACATGTTGGTTGCATATCTATGGCAGAATAATTTTGATAAAATCAATTTTTTTACACAACCCTGATTATTGGATATGCTATAGAAATAAATTTACCCACCAGGAGAGACAATAATCCAAGCATGCAAAATTTGCAGTACCTACCAAAAATACATATCCTGGTACTTATTTTAGATTTTCTTAATTAAACTGATGTTAGACCTGTGTAATTTTTAAACGATGTAATAGATAGCTTAGCTCATGAGCGAGTGAGCAAGTATGCAAGTGTGCAGGTATAAGTGTGCTCTAATGTAAGCATGCCTTTGAGCGCTGCTGCCACCATCTGTGTTTTCGGCCAAGCAGCCAATATGGTAGCTAAGATATCCTACTTAATATTATAAGTAAAAAAGTTTGGATTCGTGGATGTTTTTTTAACTCAATAATGCCCGAATCACTGAACGTATTTGGAAAAGAAAAATGTAACGCTTAGTTTTGAACAGAAAGTGCAACTCGAATTTATGTAAGTACTACTAAGCTTTAGTACTAGGTTTACATTTTGTCACGTTCGCTTTACGTGTAATTTATTGCATCCATAAATGTAATTACTGATGGGCCTGCCTGAAAGTTGGCAATACTGCCAACATTAATTCCGGCCAATTTCAATGTTTTGTCTGGGGACATTAGGTATTTCGGCACGCTTTCAATTGTTGGGAATTATTGGAACGCAAGGAATCAACGCGCTACTCCGGTGGAAATGTAATGTTTCTCCCCAGCTCTGTGAGATGCAGCCTGGTACCATCGCAAAATCTCGGTGCATCAAGGCTACGCATCAGTACAACCGGGATGCCAGACTGAAGCTCCAGTTTGTGGGAAGGCAGGGTAATTCCAAGATAAGACCGTGACGGACGTACCAAACGGCAGTGTGTTTCAAATTCAAGGTAACGCCATATACATATTTGACCAAGTTCAATTAACGATATTGGTTCGCTGGACGCCGCGACCTCCATTAAACAGACGCGTCTAACCAAGGAGAAGGATAGGACGTTGCCAGACCTTACTATATGACCGTGTGACGGACATAGAGAAATTACACACACTCGCTGTTTGTATGTCTAGGACTTTCCTCCTTATGATTTTCTTTCATAAAAGTGAATTCACCAATTTTTCACTCTTTTAGATATTGAATTTTATAATTATATGTAGCCTATGTGTGTTAATACAGGATATGGGCTAGCTGTATGCCAAATTTCACCTAAATCCGTTCAGTGGTTCAGGCATGATTGAGTTTAAAAAACATCAAAAAATATAAACTTTTTTACTTATAATATTAAGTAGGATATATTAGCCACCATAATAGGCTGCTTGGCCGAAAACACAGATGGTAGCAGCATCGCTCGAAGTCATGCTTACATTAGAGCACACTTGCATACTTGCATACTTGCTCACTCGCTCATTCCCACATTCCCGCACTCGGATACATATAGCGTGAACTTGCACACCTTGAGAGTTTTTTTTTTCAAATGTTTGTGTACTGTACGTTACAAATTTACTTTCGTCCTATTAATGATCTTTCACTTGAAATGCGTGTAGTTTCCATGGAATTTTTTTTAATATATATGTGCCGTAGTCGCAGTATAAAAATTAAATGACAACGCAAGTAAAAGATTCTTAATTTTACTTATGAGAAAAAAATTTCGTCACCATATCCTAGTGTTCAGGGAATTTCGCATGAAACTATTTCATACTGTTTAACTAAGAAATGAGTGACCCTACAGTCTTAATTTGAAAACGCGTGCACAGCTAACCATCAAAGCCAGGAATTTTATGCAACTGTAATGGAAAACTAAAAAGAAAAAAAAATTACCACAAATTTTATTTTTTAAATGATGAGGTGTTAAAATACACATTTTAATATATACATTTGTTTTAGTTTAATAACTATAGGTAGGAGAAAAAGCAATAATAATATTCTTTACTGTTTATTAATTTATTTATAACGAAAAATTACCAGTTTTTTTTAATTGTGAACGAAAACTGAGTGTTCGTCCGTGCTGGGTGACATGTCATTTTTAAAATCGTATTTTTTAATTTTATTCATTTTTGAACAAATTCCATTCTTCACCATACCAAAAATTAGTTCTTTGAAAAAAATTAGCATTTAAAAATGTTGCATTTTTGTTAGATTATTCGTAACTTTTTAATTTTTTTTTTATAATGTGGACAGTGAAGTTAAAATACCGCATGTGTCATGGAGACTACTAGCACTTACACAAAATCTTACTTTGTTGTTAAACTATTTGAAAAAAAAACAACTTAGTATCATTGTTTGAAAGTTAAAAAAAAAACATATATAACGTGAAGATAATTCCAGGCCACGAAGTCTGAAGCATGAGTAGGGGAAGGGGGAAGTCGTAAATAAGAAGCGACAGACGCAACGAACCGCATAGTTTCAACCCCAAGTGTTTTCCCACGGCGCGCGCGAAGCGGAAAGCTCTTACCGATGCAACAAAGTGGTGGGGTGTTAGTGTTAGGAGGGGTTTACAATAGTGTTTGGCCACCATTTGGGTGATGGGGAGAGGGGAGGGAAGGGGAGGTGGCTTGTGTAAACTCCAGCATGCAGCCGTCCGAGAAGACCCCAGTTTTTTTTACGAGACACGTGACCGCCCTGGGTGTAAGCCCCGTTTGACAATGACCGGGAAGTGTCTATGGCATGAAGGAGGGGGTGTGAGTTGGGGTCCGGACGCCGTCAACTCACACCTCCGCCGTTTACCATAATGAATTTTCGCCTGAAGGGTCTGTCTGTGCCTCCAGTTAAAAAACGACGTAACCGACAACAATATACGCACGACGTAGAAAAAAAATTACAAATAAGTAGAGACCTGCAAAATTCGCGGATTCATTCGGTGATAGGCTAGAATTCAAACACACATAGCTAATAGATAATTTTGCTATTGGCTTACTGTTCATCTGGACGAATCTCAACCAGTTATAAACCCTCAACCACAGAAGGATCGAATCACAGCAAACCAGCTGAGACGACTTACAAGTCGGCAGCCAATGAACTTGCGTTATTTGCCCGAGTGTACAGGGGTATGTGCAGTCTATCCTGAAGGCCATCGAAACCGCGAATTTTGCAGGTCTCTACAAATAAGAGAAATGATGATCACGATGTTGATGAAGATGATGATAATTCGGAGTGAATATTTTAGGGGGGGGGGGGGGAATTATTTGCACGACTTATGTGGAAACCAATTTAAATCGGATAAATATGATTATTCATACTATAAAACAATTATTGTGCAATAATTGCAAAGTAATTTCAAACGTGGCTCATTTTATAAAACAACTTGTTAAGTTAGCATAATAACTTTTTTACTGTACGAAGAAAAGATACGCGTTTACAAAACTTTGTTACAGAATGATTTGGGCATAGAATTCCCCCCTTAAAGTATAACATGTGGGATTTTATTTTCATTTGTTATAAATTTAAAGTTATTCATAAATGCATAAAATAAAATGTTTAGTTCCAGTAGCTAATTGATAATTTGGTGCAGGGTGAGAAACTCAAAACTTTTGAGGAAGAAAAAGTCTATAGCTCTAAAGCTGCAAACAATTTTAAATTAAATTGTTTTATTCAGATACATATTTAATTGGCCAATAAACCACACAGCTACTCATAAACATGGCACGAGGCCTGTAGGACAATACATCGAAGCATTCGCTTTGATTAGTTTTGCGTAAAAAATACGTAACCGAGTCTTCAAATACTCGCCAGAGACAAGTAACATCCAACCCCGGTGACTAGCAAATATACGTGTTCTCGTGTTTGTAGCAAATAAACTTATTATACGGAAACTTTGACACGAAATTTAACGTATAAATGCCGAGCGTGATAAATACATACGCAAACTGTTTTTTCAAACTAAATTTCTGGACGCGAATTACACGTAGTTTCCGAGCCCGCCGCTAGAATTCGGTGCCGGAGCAGCTGCGTCGACTATGGAATCATTCGATTTGCCGAGCTAAACCCCGACTTTTGGCCTGATTTTCAACAAGGAATTTTATTAAAATAATGCCCTCGTGTTAAAATTCACTAAAAAAATTAATACTTTATAAAATGTCCTTTTGTGTAGGTGAACTTTGGTTCGTGGACATCCGCCACAGATGGCAGCACCGTGGTTACACGCCATTTCCGTTCCGTTCACGAAATCACTCCCCCGCCGAGTGCCTTGTGCCGAGAGCTACGTCGTTACGCATCACGAAGTACCGGGTCGTACGAAACGTAAGCGCAGTGTCTTAACATTCGCAGCCTCGCACCATTGCAGTCGTTCATGTGCGTTCTTGTGCCTCGCGCGTTCTCTTCGTAAGCCAGGCGCTGGAAGCGGGGTTGTGGCCGGGCTGCGAACGGATGAGGGGGGGGGGGTTGAATTCGTGTTTTAACTAAAGAGGGGGGAAGGGGGGATATGGGCTTTAGTTGCGCGCAAGGATTACATCACGTCACTAGCACGCAGCGGGAGGGGGGGGGGGGGTTTAGGACCGGCGGTACACGCTTCGCTGGCGCGTGATACTAGACCGGTCGGAAAGAGGGTTTTGGGAGGAGGCGTCGTTCAGACAATGGTTTTGGTTGAGGAAGGGTAGGAGGGGTTATAACGCCAACGATGTTTGTACCACTAGGATTTGCACTGTTCGCTATTCTGAAACCAGGGACTAAAACTACCTAACGAATTGCAACCGGTTACTTCATTTCGGTCTCTTTTATTTTTTTTAAATTTAATACCTGAATTTCCCCCCCTTTTTTTTGTTCACAGCATTTACAGGAATACACTGAACGATGAAGAAAAAATTTCAGATTACTAAAGCAACTCGTGTATGAGTGATAATTGTCTAAAAGCGGTTAATATGACTACTGACAAATAAAATTAGAAACATTAATTGGCACACAAGCTAAAAAAAAAATATTGAATGTTATTAATGAATTTTATAAATAACCACCAATAATACATAACTTCATTTGAATTTTTTTTTCTGTAATTTAAATAAACATTCTTTATAAAAAATGATACGTTTTGTTTTATTAAATGTAATGAAATGTACGCAATTCCTAATGGTTACTACTTCGCATCAAATACAAGTTTCATGTTTATCAGACACAAAGTTATCAATTAAAACATAAACTAAATAGCAGAGAACAAATCAGGTGTAGGAGAAACCATTAAAATGTAAAATTTTTGAAAACAAACAAGGTTACTTTGACTACGCCCACAATAAGAAGATGAGTTATTTTCCATTCCCAGTGGAGGTTCAACACAGTATTCCGTGCAAGCGCGAAACGTGGCTGACGTTGACGTGAAAGTGTTGGAGTTTCCTGGGTTCCATTACTTCCGCTACACATCAAAATCATTCCTTCGCTGCTCCATTTCATCGGTTTCACTCTTCAACTTCACCCGTCTTCCAGCCACCTTGATGTCGAAAAGTAGTGTCATATGCTTTAATC
This sequence comes from Bacillus rossius redtenbacheri, assembly GCF_032445375.1. Taxonomy (NCBI): domain Eukaryota; kingdom Metazoa; phylum Arthropoda; class Insecta; order Phasmatodea; family Bacillidae; genus Bacillus; species Bacillus rossius. The sequence goes on from NC_086341.1 coordinate 21,783,337, forward strand.
CTAAAACGAGGGGCCAGGAGAAATGCAGCGATGTGACAAAGGAATATCGCCTTTTTGTGAACATAATTGTTTAAACTGGGTGACAAACAAACACAGGCAACTAGATTAAACATGTGACTTGCCTTGCATTCGCATTTTACATACGACAGCCATCGACGTTTTAAAAAAAAAATGGTAAAAATATGCCTTTTTTTAAAAGGGAAATTTAGTTTGATCAAAATTTAATACTAATGCGAGAAAAAATTACAACACATAAACGTATAAAAATATTTCGCAAACGATGCAGTACACTATAAAAAAATGTTTTGCTATCACTAACGCATAAGTTAAACCGTAATTGGAAAACAAACACAGAATGCTTTTTTCAGTAACTTTGCGCGCAAAAAGGGATAGAAATAGAATATGTATATATACACACAAACACACACATACACACACATACACACATAAATTATGTTTTCAACTACATTATTTGACGTGAATCACACGTAGTTTCCGCACCCGCCGCTAGAATTCGTTTCCTGGGCAGCCACGTCGACTATTATCAGACCATCCAAACTTCGAGGCCTTCTTTGTACATACCGTAAGTCTGCGTCTTTAAAACTCTTCACTTCAAATATGGAATGTTGAAACGAAAACAAAATCGTAAAAAATAAGATAATTTAGGCTATGATTGAGTTGCGTTGCGTTGTTGTTTAGTGTTGCGTAGTTCATAAACGAATGTCTGAAAACGTTGTTATTGAACTTTTTTTGCGACTTGCATTTCTATCGTCATTGCGTTTCTTGCATAGTTCATAAACCATGCCTGGTAAAATATTTTTGCTTCAGAGGCTGAGCTGCGTCGAAGTGATTGATTACAGTGAATTTTCCCAACCCTGAAGATGCCTGCTGCAATGCAGACCGAAACACTGTTGCAATTTCACACTTATTCGTGGCTAAAAATTGAAGAGCCAAGATTGTTCATTGGTTAACGGCATCAAGAGCATGCAATGTACACAGGAAAAAACAAGTACTTTTACAAAAGATTCATTTAAAAACCATTGCAAAGAAATAGTTTGTAATACCACAATAAGAATACTGTACTTTCGTACAAAACGTGGCTATTTTTATTTTTGCATACATGAAATACGGTTTTCAAGATAATACTGAATGTTTCTTACAAAAATTAGTGCAAAATTTTATATTTTATTTGATGTTTCATTAAAGCACAATTTTTTTTAAACCATGGAAAAGATAACAGAATATTCAACAATTAAACTTTATTACGTTTTAGTGTGCTTAGTATTGTGCACAGTTAATACTGGAAAGCTATTCAGGGAACGGTTTAAAAGTAACTTCAACTATTGGAGGTACTGGGGACAACACAAAGCATAAATGCCCGGGTAAGAATCCGAACCCAGTATAACTGCGATCACTATTTTGTAGTGATACAGTTGTTTTTCACGTAAAGGTACAAATTTATTCACAAATATCTGTCATTTCACCTGAATATTTCTGTTCCGTTTACAAAAAAAAAAAAGGTGGGGTTGTCTGTAAAGTCGGTTTACGGACGATAATATTACGTCATAACGTCATAAGAAAACATTGATGAAAAATTGCATACTTTTTATTTTTCAAATATTATTTACAGTTTTTGCAAATTTAATTTAAATAATTTGTTTAAATATAATCACGAACAATTAGTTAAAAAGCTCGCCTTAACCTGTTTGATACTATCTTGCACGCTCGGCTCAGGCGGAACGTGGCAATGAGTCATGCTTTTTCGTGCGTGCAGTCGGCGTTCATCGATTTATAAGACGTTCTCACGTCCAAAAAAAATACATTTGGAGTGTACGAATTTCATTCCGTTTATTTCGAGCTGGGCAATGGTAAAGGTCGATTCGGGTCGAGACAGGAAGCAGCAGGTGTCTCGGAAACCGACGTACACTCCCGCGTTCATGACTGCGTAATCACCAGCTAATAGTCGCCTCCCACTCCCCCCCCCCCCCATACTCCCCCGGACCGACCATCAATCAATCAATCATTCAATCGGCCCTCGCACGCTCCATTTAGCAATCCCGGCGTTCGCATACGTGAATAATTTCGCAACCTAGCACTCGCGTCCGTCCTCTATCGCGACCGGACATACCCCCGCCCACTAGCCGAGCGAATGCGTGATGGTCGGTGATGTGAAAGGTCTTTAATCCGGCAGTCTCCGAGTGCACTTTCCGTAATCCGGCACACATAACCGCGAAGCCTCGCATTCAGAATTTCGATGTGTTAGCATCTTCTTGGATCTCGGTGTACGGCGTTCGGTGGGAGTAATTTTCGTGAATGCGACGGAAATGCGTAACAGGAAGTGGGGAGAAGCGCGCGACATTCAATTTCTCGGTGCGGTGCCTTTTGCTGCGAAGTTTCAGCGAGAGCTAACATTTCAATGGCGTTCGGGAGGAAGAGAAAAATGGACAGTTATTTGTTAACCGTTCGTTCCAATAACGGTAGTCTTGAACTGCGTGACGTACTACTACCATGTGGCTTTTTTAAAACGTTATAAATATTTTGAGTAATATATATAATATAAATTAAATAATTCTATAAGCGTTGTCTTAAGTTGTGTTGTGTTAATACATAGTTCATGACACAAATTCATGTTTGAAAGTTATTTATAAAACGTTAGAATTAATTAATAATTTCTGTAGTTAATATTATAATTTTTTTTAGAAATTTGATGTTCATTCCTTTAATGGCCATGTTAATTAAACCTTTTTTTTAAATTGGAACATAAAAAATTAACGACATAATTATAAAACAAATAATTTTCTTTGTAATAATAATTATTTTCTGAATCGATATGATATTGTTCATTTTTTCTTTAAATTCACAGTACATTATTTTATATTTACGTCTAACACGGTTGAACTTGTAGCTTTTAGAATGGCCAAATTTCAAAAAAACAGAAAAAAAATATATTAAGTGCATACATTTTGCATAAAACCAGGTAAAGTTGAATTTTTAAAATGTTCTGTGTAGTATTGATAAGGAGAACGAAATTGAATAAATAACTGAAAATATTGTATTCAAAGACAATGCTGGTTTCTACTGCGTGATTTGGTTTAAATTTTTTCAGAAATAAATAAATAATTTTATTCAGTCTTTAAAATCATAAACATTCTGATGATTTTAAAAGGCTAGGTAAAAAAAATATTTTTTTTTCTGAAAGAAATTAAACCATATCACAGTAAAAGTACGACCAGTAAAAGTGACTTTAAATCTAATAAGTTCCAGTTTTTTTATTCCATTTTATCCTCCTCATCCCTGCTACACAAAAACGTTAACATCAAAAAAAATTCCAGCTAACTGTGCAACAACTAAACGATATATATATATATATATATATATATATATATATATAATTTTGTGAAAGTTAGGCCACTTAAAAAGTCGTCAATTTTAACCGCTTGGAACGCAAGTATAAACCAAATACCAGGAGTGGGAAATAAGCCCTTTAAACTTTAGAACAGACACCCGATCCATGGACTTATGTACACATCCATGGTTAGACCGGAAGCAAACGTAGAGGTATAATGACACAGGCATGACTCAAACCAACTTTTTTTTCCCGTTCTCTTTTAAGAAGACGTTTCTTACCGCGAATAACGCGCGCACATATCTCACGCGGGTGTCGGGCGGTTGTAAAAATACACGCTCTCTCGAGAGTCTAATGAGAGGCTGTATCTCCCCGCGAGGCGCTCTGCCATCAATCTTGGTCCCCTCCCCCCTCTTTCCCCCCGGATGGAGGACCCATTACTGGCGGGGGGGGCGGCCCGAGATGGCCCGGTTAATTAAGGCAGACAATTTAGGATAATTAGCCGCCTCATTGCGGGACCACGTGTGCGCTCGCGCTGGCTGGCATAACGCAGGCGCAGAGGGGAACGGGCGAAGACGCCAACCGACTGAATAATTACGAGCATAGAGAGAAGGGAAGACAAACAAGAGTGATGAGGAAGAGACGGAGGGAGGGAAAACCCCTCCCCAGAAGAACACATGTCACGGTTAGGCTACCAAGCGAGGCAGCTGTTATCCTTCCGCGACAGCGGTGATGCGAACCGCGGAGGAATTAAACCACTGAGTCGGTGTTCTGTTCCGAAGTTGATGCCACTCTGGCCAAAAACAAGCCGTAGCTACATTAAAAAAAGGCATATTCTAGTAGCTTAAGAACATACGGTGTGCAGAGATGAAGAAAAAAAGAACCACACGATTTGAAAACTGCTCAAGATATCTGAGTAATGTCCAAGATAAGACTTTGGCGGATGATTATTTCTTTTTCCGTATTCCGTTATTTAAATAATTTTTTTTGAAGATAAAAGTTGTCTGAAACGCCTATGAAACGTAATGAAACACATGGTACACATTCTTGAAAACAATCATGTGACTTGCATTGCACCTTTGTCTTCAATAAAATCTCATCGATGCACCATGCATGACGAGAGTCTTGCGGGCCAGTTCAGAGACTAGCGCTTAGAGGCGATACCGCGCTAGAAACATCAGCGAGCGTCGCACCTACCATCCCGCCTCGTTAACACAACTATACAAACCACTTTAATAGGTCAGGTTACAGCGTTACACCTTATAACAAAATAAAACAACTGCTGTTAGGAGGGTAGAGAAGGCGTGGGGGATCGTTCGCATTTTGAATTCAATTATAATCATGACAAGGCTTCAACACAAACACTTCCCATCTTCTTACCAGCACGTCGCGAATTGGGTTCTCCCCACTTTGTCTTTCTATTTGCGGTTGCCCTCTCATTCAGTATCCTGCCCCGTATGAAAAAAAGAGAAATACATAAATCAAAATAATGACATCAAATTGCTAGCAAAAAAAATTGTGACGGAGAAAAGGGAATGATAGGCCCTTATTGTAACAAATACTTTGCGAACGGAAACTTATGATTTTTCTTTTTTTTCGTTAACTTTGCTGATACAATTGTTGTTCGTTTAAAAATTTTATTTGCTCAAATTCTTACATAAATGAAATATTTTGAGAAGTTTGGGAATGTTTAATTTTAGGTTTTTATGGATTAATTCCTGAAATAAATAAGTTTTACATAAAAGCATACAAGACGGTTAATTAAAAAAGTTTGGGATACCACATTAATATATGCTCTTAGCGCACTCAATATTCAAAATAAAATTAGCTGCCTTATAAATTAAAGCCTTTAACTAAATTCCTTTGCGCAAAAATGAAATTATTAAAAAAATCATACATTCTATTTTTAATACGATTAAAATCACTGACAGAAAAATTGTGCAAGTAAATAATTAAGGAAACTACGACGTTAAAAGTTTTCCCTTGCAAGCGCTCGCAGATAAAGCCCATAACCCTCCCGCTGAATATGCGCTGTTAGTGATTACAGTAAATGACGAGAATTTTCAACGAAGAAATTGCCTCCAGTAAACGTGGTTCGAGATAACTGGGTATTTTCTTTTAGATGTAGACTTAAACAAGAAATATAAGATTCGATAACGCTGCAAGATGATCCTCGTCATTTGATATTCGAAATGAGTAAACTCAAATAACCATAGAGTTACAAAGAAATACTTAAACTTATAAAGATATTAGGAAAAAAAATTCTAAGCACTGCTCTTCCTTAAGTTCAAGGTGAAAGGTTTTAACGAATTAAATCGGTTATATATTTTTTTCCTTCAAAAAAATATAATATTCGTGATAGTATTTTAAGATTCGAGGATTTGATGGGCCTATACGTAATATTTATCATATGCTAAGAATTGCTGGGAAAGATTTGAGATCTAAGTAGTTATTTTCTGCTGTCCTGCCCTCTTACAGTCAGTTTCTAAGTGTATTTACCATCAAGGGGGTTGTCTGCCTTGCGCGCAGCTAATGACTAGAGGTGGAACATTGACGCAGTTAATGGGTTGGGGGAGGGGCAGGAGGACCCCGAGAAAAATCACCGGATTACAGCAACGTCCACCACGTTTTCCAGATAGAAAAAATATCAGCGTTCGACCTATTCTTGGTGTCGCCTTGGTGAGGCGCTAGTTTTCTGTCCGCTCAACTTCCGCGGGCTACTTTTTGAATGATTGAAACACTAAGGCCTAGTTTATAAACTACGCAAATATTAACAAATTGCAAGACGCCGAATTTTCACATTAATAGATTATAAACTATGCAGGACGCAATAACGCAACGCAAGTGTCGTTCAACTTCCAGCTTTCATGCGTTTTTGTCTTGCGTTTCCTACAGGCCATACTGGAAGAAAAGTGTTCCGCAAACGCAGACGCTTTGTGCGCAGAAGCTTACGATGTTCTGTTTAATACATATGTATATAACGTTTTTACTTGTGTTTAACATCCACACAGAGAAAGAAAACAACACTTTTGAAACGAATTATTGAAAGTTTCTTGTTAGATATGAATTATCAAGAGAAGCCTAAGGTCGAAATACCAGCTATTTGTTTTCTAATCTTTTTACAATTTAATTTGAAAGGTAGTTACGTCTTATAACTTGCTTGCTTTTAAAATGACTGTGTTTTTTTTTTGCATCGGCTGCAACGCTGCAATAGTTGCGTCGTTTACAAACCCGGCCTAAGGACGAAAGTCGTCTTTGCGCGCTAGGCTGGAGCTATCTAGCAGTTTCATCCGCCGTGAAATGCGAGAACTTGTGACTACGAGCGAAATCCTTACATTTCAAACGTGGACGGACTAAATAAAGATTTTACGTAGTCATAAATTACATGTTTGCATGTGTGTCTGGTCAATAGTTGATCGAATCCAAAACCTTTTTTTTTTTTTAACTTTATTGGATATCTTATAATTATAGGCATTTCTATAATTCTTAAAACGTACTTATTATTTATAATACGAAGTTAACTTGAAAGGTGTCATATTTGAGTAGCAAAATTATTACGAACATTCTCCACATTTTATATAAAAAATCATATATTAAAATTGCCTGAAATTGATGTAGGCCACATATAGGAAATGTATTTAAATGCATTGTTAGCTTGTTAGTTTCTTGAACATAAAGTATTAGAGGGAAAAAAAACAGAAGATAGTGACGCGTTTAAGAACAATTTCTCTTCTTATTCGTGTTCTACTAATATTTTGTTGATCGACATGAATTAACTCATGAATAATTAATGAAAAAAATGAGCTCATGATAAAATAATTTCATTAGTATTCAGAAAATATGCACGCGTTACAATTTGATTACCAAACATTCAAAAATTTAACAGAGAAATTCCAGCTGCTGTATCGGTAATTGCTACGTATAAAAGATTCATACGCTTTTTTTGCGTTTCCACGCAAATAAACGATTGAATATGCTGAAAGTGAGACGCAATAATTACTGCCGAAATTGGCAGTTCATCATCTATTTTCAAGTGCCAAATTAGGCCAATTAGGCACTGTCCTAAGTAGAAATTCAAATGATAGCGTGTGGTTTAGTGCAGCCAATTTTCACATGCTCCAATTATTACTTCAAAAATAGTGAAATATATGTATATACACATATAAACGTCCATCATTCATGAAAATTATTTGCAAAAAAAATTGTCCGTCAATAATGCTATGCAGACATTATTTGAGGTAGCATTTTTAAAAATGCTTGATAACTGAATATCAGTTTTTACCATTAGTTTAACACTGATTGTTAATTTACTTAAACTTATAGTTAAACTTATATTAATTATATAATTATATTAATTATATTTATTATATTATATTTATTATACTAAATATTATATTAATTATATTATTATATTAAACTTATAGTTTAATTTACAGGCACACTCGCATTTATAGGGATCCAATTACAATTAGATATAAATATGATTATCATACTGAAATCTATAACATTTTTGATTATTTATACCTACTTAACTTACTGTATTTGTCCACGCATTCAGAAATAACAAAAAAAATTAACTATATTACATTTTATAAAATATTCATTTTATCAGATGTGCTTCACAGCAATAAAACTTAGGTAAATTGTACAAAATTCTATGAATAAAAAGACTTCTCAAATAAATGGCTTATGCAAGGACTCTAAAATAGAATTTATTCCAGGAAGAAAAAAAAGTTTTCTTGAAGCTCGTGACACCACGTCATATCTGTGACAGAATTTACACACTTCGAGGTTGTTTGCGGCTTTTCAAATGCCTTTGCACACACGATTCAACGACCCTTTTGTGCTTGTTGGTTCTACTTTTTAGGTATGCCACCATAGCTGTGTTTATTTCGTTGCCGTTGGAAATAAATGTTCTCCCTACCGTTTTCCGACCCGTGGCGTGCGATTCCCCCTCTTCAATTCAGTCTCGATCAGTATCACTTTGTGGACAGAGAGCTAACCTTCCTCCCCTCTTCAGCCATCCCCTCTCTCCGCGACAAATGACGAACGACGCGCGCGTCTAGGGATATATAAGGACAGATGGGCCACCCCGTGTCTGCCGGGAGTGTATACCTCCAGGCGTCCCTAAGGGTGTGGCGAGGGCAAAAAAAAAATATATAAACTAAGTCATAGGGTGGAAAAGTCTCTCCCGATGACTGAAAGAAGGGTATCCAACCACGAAACAGAGACAGAAATGCAAATTGGAAGTAGGTTTTGAATGGTTTCTCAGGTGCTATTTCATTTCTACGACCTAAGCATCTTACAACCGTTTTTTTTCTCTCTCCCCACTCTGGTAGTGGGCTGTGGGGGCTGTGAGGGGAAGTTAAAACAAAATGGTGCCCACTGAAATGGTCAAGCCAATAAGGAACCGTTAAAGAAAAAAATATAAAAATATATAAACAAAAGTTATATAAATAAAGCGTATTTTCGAGTAGTTCCATGTGAGAAAGTATCAGGGGACCAGAAGTCACAGAGAGGTAGTTAAAGCGCCCCCCTAACCAGGGTTGTTTTGGCGGGCAGTGGCCGAGGCTGCAGCTGTGTTCGCACCGCGGGGGTCCCAGCCACTTTCCCCCTTCAAAGAAGTCACAATCCGTAATAGGGTGTTCCTAAACTTCCCAACACTGCTGCTCTAATAATACAGGAAACCAAGACTAAAAAAGGCACAGACCTGTGAAAAATGTGTCCAAAGCTTAATTTTTGCACAGTGGTACAGCCGACTATGCTAACAACATGCCAAAAGTTTACCGCGGCATAAGCGGCTATAAGCCGCGTGTTTCCTTCACCTGCAGGGGATTGCTCTCACTAGAGACCTGTCTGACTCACAAATAAAAAACCTAAACCTAAAGTAAGGAAAGAACTATTCTGTTTTTAAGATTGGCCATATATTTTGATGAATGTAATTTAGAGAATAAAATAAATTTCACTGCCAAAACTATCCTTAAGTCATCAGTGTGATGAACATTATATTAAATTAGTGAAAACTATAAGAGTTTTAAAACCGGTAAATTTTCCTTCAATTTTAAAGTACTCATACTATAAAATAAGGAAAAAATATATAATTTTTAAGTTGAGTATATCAAAAAATCTGATAAATTTTAAAAATCAAGTAGAAATCTTTTTCGTTAAAATGCAAATATAACTTGGGAAAAACTCATATTTCTATAATTTTGCAGGCGCACTGGCCAAAACGTTTTTTTCGTATTAATATTACCAATGTTGTACCATTATAATAAACAATTGTTAAAAAGCAGTGCTTTTAACAAGATACCCAAAGTGATAAACTGCAGCATTTAGCGAGAATAAAAAATATTGCAGTACATAAAAATGTACGATGGACATCACTTAGTGACACGAATACTGAAGGAGACTGAAAAATAATCTTAATCCAAGCCGTAGATAATATTATTAAATTATTTTTTAAAGAACTAAACAAAATCACGTTCTAATGTTGTATGAACTAAAAAGAAAATAATTAATCTTTAAATATAAGAAATGTGTTCAACAGCGACAGAATTAACTAGAATTATGTATGACAAAAAATTTTAATGCATGAGCTTAAAATAAGATCCAGTTAAAAAACAAATAAATAAATCAATTAGTTTTAATGAAAAAAGCGTGACTTGACATGTATGTTTACAGGTGTGTGAGTGAGGTAAGCTACGGCCACACAGGGCGCCATGCTCGCTATGTTCACTATGTTGGCTATGTTTGGACGACGCCAGGTGTTTGGTTCTCGGCTATTTTTCTAAAAACGTCGCTGGCTTCGGGAATGTGCAAATAAAAATATCTGTTTCCGCCCGGAATTTCACTGTAGCCTACTTTCTGTGTATTCTTTCAATTAGTAGCCTATCACGTCGACGAAAAATTTGATTGAAGTACAAAAATAGCCATGTTTAATAATAAGAACGATAAAATCCATAGTAAGCAGTGTATGCAAGATATTGTCTGTGTTTAGATTTCAATGGTATGATAGGAAACTGTAATGTATTTATTCCTCATGCAACTACTACATCAAATGATGAAATTATCCAAATTAATATATTTTTGGACAAACTGCATGGACTCATTTCATTTTTACGTTTACATACTGTGATGCCAGCAGAATATTATCATCATCGAATCATCACTTGAATCCCACGGCATGCGTCTATCCAACATCGTGAACTAGACTGTGTGGCCAATTGCTGCAGCGAATATAGCGAACATGCGTAGCTTTCTGTGTGGCCGAAGCTTTCGATGTATCTCGGAGTCTTCACTGGATATTTTATTTTGTGGCTTTTAAGGCATTATAGGATACTTAATTATTGTCCCAATTTTTTTCAATAAAATATTTCAGTTTTGAATTGTAATCAAAAAGACACAATAATATACTTAAACCAAATGTTTTATTTGTCTAATGTATCTTTACCATTAAAACTCGAGGAATGATGGAGTATGGGTCTTAAAAATCAGTCAGCTAGCCTTTATTTTTTAATTTGAATTTGAGAATAAAATATTTAAACTTTGTATTGTTTCTTATCGTCTTAAAATTTCAAAACTCCATTTAGATATATCCTACAGGAAATACATGTTGCGGCTCTCTAAAAAAATTTAGAATCTGTTTAATATTTGGCTGATCTCTCTCAAAATTCTTTCAACCCCTGGTCTTACTTATTCACTGATTTTATATTAATTAGTTAGACGATTTTTTCTGGACTGGAACACACATATACAAGTAAACATTGGGTGCACAAATAGTCTTCTGTTTGTAAGAAAATAACAAATTAGGCTTAAAATTAGTTAATTCACTGAAGTTACCAATTGTAACAAGAAAATCGTGGTAAGTTATAAATAACATAGGTAATAATAGAAATGATTTTGAAAGGAATCATTATTTAAAACGATTTTATGTTTTACACAGATAAGTAGGGTACTTATAGGCTATCCCATTTTAATAATTTGTGCTGTGGTGGATAAAATTCTGAATATAACTACATTTTTTGACAAGGCAGCTATATACACTCATATTTTACTTAAATGAGGCCAACAAGAACAAAAACTCAAATTATTGTACTTATAATTTATTTCACAACATGTCTGAACGGCGAATAGAATGTGAACAGACCCCAAGAAAATTCAGTCATCAAGGCGAGGCATCAACCCAAAAATAAACACGATGTAAGGCGTTTCCTAGGACTATGTGCTTACTATAAAGGTTTTTTGACTAGGTTCGCAGCTGCTGACCGATCACCACATCATCTGACTCAGGAAAAGATACAGTTTTTTTTTTGATTTCATGGTGTGAGGCTTCCTCTCAGAACCTTTAGGAGTCACTATGTTCTGCCTCCATTCTTGCCCACATTTATCATAATAAAAACGAGCAGACATGGGCTGGGTTCTGTAATTTCCCAGGGTCATAATGAAAGCGATTGAGGTATCAAGTTCACAACAAAGCTTTATCCAAGATAGAAAGTAAATAATTAATATAAAAGAATTTCCAGCTGTAGTTAAGGCACTGCAGCATTTTCACAAATATTTATGTAGGAGATAATTCCTTGTACGCTGACCATGCTCCACTATGTGTTATTTGCAATTCAATCACACAAAGGAACAAATCACTTGGTAGAGTGAACCAATACAGCAATGCAATTGCAAAATCGCACACCACAAGGGCCAAACTGACAGCAATGCTGTTGCCCTACCTCACTGACCATGCAAAGTAGACTGCAACCATTGCAAAAGGGGAGAGAATGATGAATAAGTCGAAGACATCTGAGTTACGACTGATGTTAACAGCGAGCATAAATTGGACTGTGCTAGCCTAAAAGTGAAACAGCAACAAGACTCTGGCCTAGGGATACAGGAAATTATCATATTGTCGCATTCCAGAATTTTTCGGTGTAGCAGGCTTTAAATTTCTGTTGGTTTTCTGGCATCGCACATACTGATGTGTGGCATGAGATGACCATAGATCTGGTGCTACCTCGTGCTAATATTTCTGAGTCGCTCTGTGGTGAAACAGGGGGCTTTGTCCCTTGGGGAGCGAGCGACTCGGGGCTCACTCAGCTAGCATGTGCCCTGATTGCGAAATTGGGGGCCCGCGAGCCCTAAGTCTTCTGTAATTGGTAATGATTAGTCAGCCATCTGTTTGTAGATTGGTTTTTGCGGTCGAGGAGATGCCGGTAAGAATTGACGAGATAAGGTGCTTCCGTCGACATATGCTATGCATATTTCCTTGATGATAAATCCTACTTGCGACATGAACCCTTGGATATTAACGAACATGTTGGTGGCAGAAACTATACTGAACTCTTTTCCGCATTTACACTAGTATTTACAAGTAGTATATGAATGGGGCTCCGGAAACAGGCCTCAGGCGGTGGATTGAGATTGTCGGTCCGCCATCTTGGATTTGTGACGTCACGGCGGCAAAAATTCCTCAAAATTCCTCAAAAATGACTCAAAATGACTCAAAAATTCCCGTTTTAAGAAAAAATTTCCCTTTTTCGAGGGAAAAATTCCCGTTTCGAGGGAAAATTTCCCGATTTAGTCCTTAAAAATCCCAACGGCTAGAAATGTCCTGATAGAGGCTTAAGCATCCTTAACTCAAGCCTCAGTTAAGCCTCTATCAGGATGTGCCTTGACCTTTGACCTTGACCCCGACGGCCATCTTGAATCCACCATCTTGGATGACGTCATTTCGTTTTCTCGAACATTCCGGCATTGTGTTATCCGCCATTTTGAATTATGACGTCATCGTTGCAATTTACGTTACGGCCACCATCTTTAAATTTATTATCCGATTTTAATGAAAAAAAAAATTTTAAAATTATAAAAAATTAAATAATAAAATTTTAAAAAAATATTTAAAAAACAAACATTTACGACACGGAGTTCGGAGTCCTCGGTTCGAAACCCGGTGAGGGCAAAAAAAATAAAAATGGTGACCGATCCTTCCCCTGTGGCGGGGGGTGCTGGCAGACTGACCCCCACCACTTATGTCAATGCACATATACCATCAGGTAGTATGACGTCATGTCCGCCATCTTGAAATTTGGACGCCATCTTGAAAATCTTTATTTATTATCCGATTTTAATGAAAAAAATTCCAAAATTCATCAAAAAATTAACGTATTTGAATTCTGTTTGATTATATCGATGTACGTCCTTGGTTCGATTCCCGACGAAAGTAAACAGTCGATCCTTCCTCCATGAAAGCTACCTAGACTTATCTATCACCACCAATACCAAGGTATATATCGTCAACTGGTATGACATCATGTCCGCCATCTTTTCTTCATCCACTGGAGACCACCATCTTGTTTTCGTCTGCTAGAGTGTGCCGATATCATGTAGTATAATTATCTGGTCACCACACCTTTGACCTTGACCTTGAACTTTGACCTTGACCTTGAACTTTGACCTTGACCTTGAAATTTGACCTTGACCTTGAAATTTGACCTTGACCTTGAAATTTGACTTTGACCTTGAAATTTTACTTTGTCCTTGAAATTTGACTTTGTCCTTGATGTCCATCACGGATCCGTCATTTTATGTTCAGTACATGCTACCAGGAGCGACCACCTGCTGGAGTACACCATCTTGTGCGTGTACTCGTATTACCATCATGCTAGTTTTATTATAACATGCTACAGTGCAGTAATCATTTATTATTACTGAGGTACCCACCATCTTGAAATTTGACCGCCATCTTGAAATCATGTAATTATTTAGCTAGAAATGCGGGAAAAATTCCAATAGTCTCCGAAAAAATCATTTATTAATTTACAAATCGAATCGATGGATCCCTGTCCACGGTTCGATTCTTGACCAGAGACAGTTGTAACTAATTATTAAATAAATGTTAGGTTCTGTTTTCCATTACCTTTCGCAGAGTTTATTAATCATTCACTCTACGAAAATCAACTCAAGTCAATATACCGGACCAACGAATTAAATCAGTGCCGATTAGCCTATTATGAAAGTCTATTTTTTTAATAATCTGAATAACATAAAAGCCGTTCATGTACAAAGCCACACATATAGATCAATTGCCTTCAGTCCATGAGACCGAGTCATGTCATTATCAGACGTATAGGCTAGTCATTTCAGGACCACATGACCTTCGTAATCCATCGTGACATTTTTATACATTCTAAAGGACCAAGTAACCTTGTAAAATATTTTAGTAACACCAAGAGGTGATAAACTAGTAAATATTCAATCACTACATTTTGTACTACGCGCAATCAACAAAAAAGGAAGCACCGACAACGAAAAGACAGCACCACCAACGAAAAGACAGCTCATTTGGAAGCACCGACAACGAAAAGGCAGCACATTTGGAAGCACCGACAACGAAAAGGCAGCACATTTGGAAGCACCGACAACGTAAAGGCAGCACATTTGGAAGCACCGACAACGAAAAGGCAGCACATTTGGAAGCACCGACAACGTAAAGGCAGCACATTTGGAAGCACCGACAACGTAAAGGCAGCACATATGGAAGCACCGACAACGTAAAGGCAGCACATTTGGAAGCACCGACAACGAAAAGGCAGCACATTTGGAAGCACCGACAACAAAAAGGCAGCACATTTGGAAGCACCGACAACGAAAAGGCAGCACATTTGGAAGCACCGACAACGAAAAGGCAGCACATTTGGAAGCACCGACAACGTAAAGGCAGCACATTTGGAAGCACCGACAACGTAAAGACAGCACATTTGGAAGCACCGACAACGAAAAGGAAGCACATTTGGAAGCACCGACAAAGAAAAGACAGCACATTTGGAAGCACCGACTACGAAAAGGCAGCACATTTGGAAGCACCGTCATCGAAAAGGCAGTACATTTGGAAGCACCGACAACGAAATGGCAGCACATTTGGAAGCACCGACTACGAAAAGGCAGCACATTTGGAAGCACCGACAACGAAAAGGCAGCACATTTGGAAGCACCGACAAAGTAATGGCAGCACATTTGGAAGCACCGACAACGAAAAGGCAGCACATTTGGAAGCACCGACAACGAAAAGGCAGCACATTTGGAAGTACCGACAACGAAAAGGCAGCACATTGGAAGCACCGACAACGAAAAGGCAGCACATTTGGAAGCACCGACAACGATATGGCAGCACATTTGGAAGCACCGACAACGAAAAGGCAGCACATTTGGAAGCACCGACAACGAAAAGGCAGCACATTTGGCAGCACCGACTACGAAAAGGCAGCACATTTGGCAGCACCGACAACGAAAAGGCAGCACATTTGGAAGCACCGACAACGAAAAGGCAGCACATTTGGAAGCACCGAAAACGAAAAGGCAGCACATTTTGGACGCACCGACAACGAAAAGGCAGCACATTTGGCAGCACCGACAACGAAAAGGCAGCACAGTTGGAAGCACCGACAACGAAAAGGCAGCACATTTGGAAGCACCGACAACGATATGGCAGCACATTTGGAAGCACCGACAACGAAAAGGCAGCACATTTGGAAGCACCATCATCGAAAAGGCAGCACATTTGGAAGCTCCATCAACAAAAAAAAGGCTAAAAGGAAGCAGAAGTTACGAGATCTAAGTCTTAGTTAGAAATCAGAATACAAAAATAAAAACATTAAATTCTTATAATTTAAATTATTTATTTTATTGCTATACATTATACAAATGCAAGTAAAAAAAGCCATTATTGTATGTAGCCAGCATTCCTCAGTTCCTTGAGTATGAAGGATATTTCTTTGATGCACGAATAGTTTCCTGCACAAAGCGAACCATGTAGAAGTCTTAGCTGGTCAACCAATATGTTTGGATCTTTCCATTATGTGTAATCATTCTCTTCTACCACCATCTTCCTTGCACCTTTATAATAAATATTATGATCTCTGGTGTCTTCCGTTTTACCACCAACCTCAGGGTAACTTTCATGTTTGAGACGGTGATCATCACAAGCTTGATCAGATTTATTTAATATATCACGTAGTTTCCACCGTTTCGGTCTTAGGACACCGCCACATTCTTCGGTCTTGGCAGCTTTAGGTGCTTCATCATAGTCTATGTCTTTGTCAACAGCCTCAGAGTCACTGTAACAATCACCGTAGAAGGAAACGTCTTCACCCAATTTACCGTAATAATTCGGTGTTGATGATGTTGAAGTGTCTTCATCGTCTTCATGCTTCCATTTTAGGAGTCCATCATTTTTACAAAGTAGGAAAGATCTACTTGAATTCGGCTGGAATATATTCTCACTTTTCACGTTAAGGATTCTTCCATTGTCTTCATTCTTCCGTAAATCATCAACCTTCTTCAATTTAAGTTCTTTGTCGAGATCGGAAGAGCCAAGAAAATTATTGTCGTAATGCAGATCACTCTTCCTTAGGCTATTAGATTCATCGTTGTCCTCTAGCTTGTACGCAGGCTTGGCGCTACAAGTTCTGCCATGTCTTTTTAGGCTCTCTCTCCGTGTAAACGACTTGCTACATCGAACACAACTTATCATATTGCGCAGTGGATTTTTAACACAGTCATTCTTCTCGTGTTGTCTTTTATTCTTTCTCAAGATAAACTCTTTACTGCAAAACTTACACCTATGTTCTTTCGATACAGCGTCAGATCCCAAATCGGAATTCATATTAGTTACTGAGACTAATGCCAGATACCAATTGAGTGTTTTAAATTAGATTCAATACTTAAATAGAAATTTTTTCATATTTCATCAGCGAGAATTAATATATCTCATGCAAAAATACTTTATGCTTGTAGTTCTGCTTTTCAACAACAGATGTCGCCACATGTTGCTTGCAGGTAAATAATATTTAGTTATTTTATGCGGGATGCTCACTAACGATCGCAAAAGAAGGATGGCTTCGCTAGACTCCAAGGAAAAGGAAGTTCGTCTTGCATGTTGGTGATCCACAGATGTCTCATGGCGTAATATTAATTTGACTGAGTAATGATATTTGTTAATTCCACCTGATAAAAATATTGCAAGTTTTGATTTAGTAGCAGAAATTATCGAATTAAATGTAACTCCAAATAAAATGACATGTCTCATTAGACCAAAAAAAAATCCATGCAGAGAGCGGTTTCTCAGAATAGTCAGAAACACTTGAAGAAACCACAGGAATGATTGCAAGAACACGGGAAAAACCATCAAAATATTGTCAAGAATAATCAGGAGCACACGGAGAAAACCACCATAATATTAACAATAATAATCGGAAGCACACGGAGAAAACCATCATAATATTGACCAGATTAATCGGAAGCAGACAGAGAAAACCACCACATGTTTTCTTTGATATCATAAAATTACAGGAAAAAATATTTAAAAATAAATTAATAAAAAAAATTAAAAAAAGCATAAACAGTTTCTGCTAGCTTGTAAACTTATCATTGTTGAGCAAAGATAGAGTTCTTGTACAAGCCAGAAATTTATGCTTTTTTTAATTTTTTTATTAATTTATTTTTAAATAATTTTTCCTGTAATTTTATGATATCAAAGAAAACATGTGGTGGTTTTCTCTGTCTGCTTCCGATTAATCTGGTCAATATTATGATGGTTTTCTCCGTGTGCTTCCGATTATTATTGTTAATATTATGGTGGTTTTCTCCGTGTGCTCCTGATTATTCTTGACAATATTTTGATGGTTTTTCCCGTGTTCTTGCAATCATTCCTGTGGTTTCTTCAAGTGTTTCTGACTATTCTGAGAAACCGCTCTCTGCATGGATTTTTTTTTGGTCTAATGAGACATGTCATTTTATTTGGAGTTACATTTAATTCGATAATTTCTGCTACTAAATCAAAACTTGCAATATTTTTATCAGGTGGAATTAACAAATATCATTACTCAGTCAAATTAATATTACGCCATGAGACATCTGTGGAGCACCAACATGCAAGACGAACTTCCTTTTCCTTGGAGTCTAGCGAAGCCATCCTTCTTTTGCGATCGTTAGTGAGCATCCCGCATAAAATAACTAAATATTATTTACCTGCAAGCAACATGTGGCGACATCTGTTGTTGAAAAGCAGAACTACAAGCATAAAGTACTTTTGCATGAGATATATTAATTCTCGCTGATGAAATATGAAAAAATTTCTATTTAAGTATTGAATCTAATTTAAAACACTCAATTGGTATCTGGCATTAGTCTCAGTAACTAATATGAATTCCGATTTGGGATCTGACGCTGTATCGAAAGAACATAGGTGTAAGTTTTGCAGTAAAGAGTTTATCTTGAGAAAGAATAAAAGACAACACGAGAAGAATGACTGTGTTAAAAATCCACTGCGCAATATGATAAGTTGTGTTCGATGTAGCAAGTCGTTTACACGGAGAGAGAGCCTAAAAAGACATGGCAGAACTTGTAGCGCCAAGCCTGCGTACAAGCTAGAGGACAACGATGAATCTAATAGCCTAAGGAAGAGTGATCTGCATTACGACAATAATTTTCTTGGCTCTTCCGATCTCGACAAAGAACTTAAATTGAAGAAGGTTGATGATTTACGGAAGAATGAAGACAATGGAAGAATCCTTAACGTGCAAAGTGAGAATATATTCCAGCCGAATTCAAGTAGATCTTTCCTACTTTGTAAAAATGATGGACTCCTAAAATGGAAGCATGAAGACGATGAAGACACTTCAACATCATCAACACCGAATTATTACGGTAAATTGGGTGAAGACGTTTCCTTCTACGGTGATTGTTACAGTGACTCTGAGGCTGTTGACAAAGACATAGACTATGATGAAGCACCTAAAGCTGCCAAGACCGAAGAATGTGGCGGTGTCCTGAGACCGAAACGGTGGAAACTACGTGATATATTAAATAAATCTGATCAAGCTTGTGATGATCACCGTCTCAAACATGAAAATTACCCTGAGGTTGGTGGTAAAACGGAAGACACCAGAGATCATAAAATTTATTATAAAGGTGCAAGGAAGATGGTGGTAGAAGAGAATGATTACACATAATGGAAAGATCCAAACATATTGGTTGACCAGCTAAGACTTCTACATGGTTCGCTTTGTGCAGGAAACTATTCGTGCATCAAAGAAATATCCTTCATACTCAAGGAACTGAGGAATGCTGGCTACATACAATAATGGCTTTTTTTACTTGCATTTGTATAATGTATAGCAATAAAATAAATAATTTAAATTATAAGAATTTAATGTTTTTATTTTTGTATTCTGATTTCTAACTAAGACTTAGATCTCGTAACTTCTGCTTCCTTTTAGCCTTTTTTTTGTTGATGGAGCTTCCAAATGTGCTGCCTTTTCGATGATGGTGCTTCCAAATGTGCTGCCTTTTCGTTGTCGGTGCTTCCAAATGTGCTGCCATATCGTTGTCGGTGCTTCCAAATGTGCTGCCTTTTCGTTGTCGGTGCTTCCAACTGTGCTGCCTTTTCGTTGTCGGTGCTGCCAAATGTGCTGCCTTTTCGTTGTCGGTGCGTCCAAAATGTGCTGCCTTTTCGTTTTCGGTGCTTCCAAATGTGCTGCCTTTTCGTTGTCGGTGCTTCCAAATGTGCTGCCTTTTCGTTGTCGGTGCTGCCAAATGTGCTGCCTTTTCGTAGTCGGTGCTGCCAAATGTGCTGCCTTTTCGTTGTCGGTGCTTCCAAATGTGCTGCCTTTTCGTTGTCGGTGCTTCCAAATGTGCTGCCATATCGTTGTCGGTGCTTCCAAATGTGCTGCCTTTTCGTTGTCGGTGCTTCCAATGTGCTGCCTTTTCGTTGTCGGTACTTCCAAATGTGCTGCCTTTTCGTTGTCGGTGCTTCCAAATGTGCTGCCTTTTCGTTGTCGGTGCTTCCAAATGTGCTGTCTTTACGTTGTCGGTGCTTCCAAATGTGCTGCCTTTACGTTGTCGGTGCTTCCAAATGTGCTGCCTTTTCGTTGTCGGTGCTTCCAAATGTGCTGCCTTTTCGTGGTCGGTGCTTCCAATATGTGCTGCCTTTTCGTTGTCGGTGCTTCCAAATGTGCTGCCTTTTCGTTGTCGGTGCTTCCAAATGTGCTGCCTTTACGTTGTCGGTGCTTCCATATGTGCTGCCTTTACGTTGTCGGTTCTTCCAAATGTGCTGCCTTTACGTTGTCGGTGCTTCCAAATGTGCTGCCTTTTCGTTGTCGGTGCTTCCAAATGTGCTGCCTTTACGTTGTCGGTGCTTCCAAATGTGCTGCCTTTTCGTTGTCGGTGCTTCCAAATGTGCTGCCTTTTCGTTGTCGGTGCTTCCAAATGAGCTGTCTTTTCGTTGGTGGTGCTGTCTTTTCGTTGTCGGTGCTTCCTTTTTTGTTGATTGCGCGTAGTACAAAATGTAGTGATTGAATATTTACTAGTTTATCACCTCTTGGTGTTACTAAAATATTTTACAAGGTTACTTGGTCCTTTAGAATGTATAAAAATGTCACGATGGATTACGAAGGTCATGTGGTCCTGAAATGACTAGCCTATACGTCTGATAATGACATGACTCGGTCTCATGGACTGAAGGCAATTGATCTATATGTGTGGCTTTGTACATGAACGGCTTTTATGTTATTCAGATTATTAAAAAAATAGACTTTCATAATAGGCTAATCGGCACTGATTTAATTCGTTGGTCCGGTATATTGACTTGAGTTGATTTTCGTAGAGTGAATGATTAATAAACTCTGCGAAAGGTAATGGAAAACAGAACCTAACATTTATTTAATAATTAGTTACAACTGTCTCTGGTCAAGAATCGAACCGTGGACAGGGATCCATCGATTCGATTTGTAAATTAATAAATGATTTTTTCGGAGACTATTGGAATTTTTCCCGCATTTCTAGCTAAATAATTACATGATTTCAAGATGGCGGTCAAATTTCAAGATGGTGGGTACCTCAGTAATAATAAATGATTACTGCACTGTAGCATGTTATAATAAAACTAGCATGATGGTAATACGAGTACACGCACAAGATGGTGTACTCCAGCAGGTGGTCGCTCCTGGTAGCATGTACTGAACATAAAATGACGGATCCGTGATGGACATCAAGGACAAAGTCAAATTTCAAGGACAAAGTAAAATTTCAAGGTCAAAGTCAAATTTCAAGGTCAAGGTCAAATTTCAAGGTCAAGGTCAAATTTCAAGGTCAAGGTCAAAGTTCAAGGTCAAGGTCAAAGGTGTGGTGACCAGATAATTATACTACATGATATCGGCACACTCTAGCAGACGAAAACAAGATGGTGGTCTCCAGTGGATGAAGACAAGATGGCGGACATGATGTCATACCAGTTGACGATATATACCTTGGTATTGGTGGTGATAGATCAGTCTAGGTAGCTTTCATGGAGGAAGGATCGACTGTTTACTCTCGTCGGGAATCGAACCAAGGACGTACATCGATATAATCAAACAGAATTCAAATACGTTAATTTTTTGATGAATTTTGGAATTTTTTTCATTAAAATCGGATAATAAATAAAGATTTTCAAGATGGCGTCCAAATTTCAAGATGGCGGACATGACGTCATACTACCTGATGGTATATGTGCATTGACATAAGTGGTGGGGGTTAGTCTGCTAGCACCCCCCGCCACAGGGGAAGGATCGGTCACCATTTTTATTTTTTTTGCCCTCACCGGGTTTCGAACCGAGGACTCCGAACTCCGTGTCGTAAATGTTTGTTTTTTAAATATTTTATTAAAAATTTTATTATTTAATTTTTTATAATTTTAAATTTTTTTTTTCATTAAAATCGGATAATAAATTTAAAGATGGTGGCCGTAACGTAAATTGCAACGATGACGTCATAATTCAAAATGGCGGATAACACAATGCCGGAATGTTCGAGAAAACGAAATGACGTCATCCAAGATGGTGGATTCAAGATGGCCGTCGGGGTCAAGGTCAAAGGTCAAGGTCACATCCTGATAGAGGCTTAACTGAGGTTTGAGTTAAGGATGCTTAAGCCTCTATCAGGACATTTCTAGCCGTTGGGATTTTTAAGGACTAAATCGGGAAATTTTCCCTCGAAACGGGAATTTTTCCCTCGAAAAAGGGAAATTTTTTCTTAAAACGGGAATTTTTGAGTAATTTTGAGTCATTTTTGAGGAATTTTGAGGAATTTTTGCCGCCGTGACGTCACAAATCCAAGATGGCGGACCGACAATCTCAATCCACCGCCTGAGGCCTGTTTCCGGAGCCCCATTCATATACTACTTTTACACTACTTTGTCCCGGACATTATATGTAGCCAGCCTATCGTGCATAATAAGAGCATACGCTTCAGTGTTTGCAGGCGCGTTTTCTGCAGCCATAATCTCGATTTTGCAGTCTATAACTCCAGTATTAATACGGTCGTCCTGTCTAATCACGTCAAATACAAAGAGAGGAGCAATACTTTTGAATTAATTCGGGTATAATATCGGGGATGGTAACTGAACATAATACGATTGCTGATATTGTGCATACATCCGGTAAGCGAGCAAATATCTTCCATTTTCAAAGTCTGCATTCATATCCAGATAAGGGTTACTTTCAGAGTTTAACAAAACTTTAATATTTTTTATCTTGTCGTGATTAAATGTAGAGCAGTCTGCTCTTATATCATTTTGTTTGTTTGTTTGAAATGCTAATATAATGTATCGCGGCTTAACTACAGCAAAACTAGATTTTACATTCCAATTTATGTTTTGAGACTGGGTAAGATTAGGGTAGGTTTCCAAACTCCAAAAACGAAAAGCAATGTCGATATTTGTACCTTTCTCGACAAATTTCAAAAGCCTAATGCGTCCTGCCGTATTCACTTGAACGTGAGGAAGAAGCCATTCGATAGTGTGTATAGATAAAGTTACATTTTCCGGTTGGTTGCTTGTATCGAGAAGTGCATTTGCCTGGGTGTTGGCTAAAAGTATCACCAACTCCTGCTTAGCATTAATTATGATGTGCTTGTAATCTTCTGCATATGTATTCTGGTTCTATTCCCCATCAGACCATTTTAGCCGCGGATAGTTGATTATGGGTTAGCGATGAGTAATTTTTTAAAGTACAAGTAATTCCCACATCTGGAGTTTGGTTGAGCTCGATACCATTTAAGATATTTTACTGATCATGTGAAGAATACCATTACGTACGATCTTGGTAGTTGTAGGAATATCACCATAATCTTTTAAAAGTGTGCCTCTAAATTGCAAAAAAGAGTTGCAAGGTACCGTATATATCTTGGTTTTGTACAGAAATTCATATTTCCGACGACAGAGGATATGGTCCAGAAAGATAAGGTAAGTACGAGTGTATTTCGGTCTTTGTAATAATATCTTCGTAACTAACTGCATCTTCCACGTTCAGGATTTTCGTATCCATTCCTAATCACTTTATACCCGAGTTGATTCAAGAAACGAATGTTAGCGCGTGTTAACACGCTTGAGGTTTGTGTTATACTGACTGTAAGTTTGGTAGTGTCAGTTAATTTATAGTTTTTTCGTATAAAATTAAAACCCATCTCTCTTCAAGTGTAAGCGCAATGTGATTTCATCCTCTCTAAAATTTATCAACTTATCGTCCTGGTAGACTATGCGGACGACAATTTCGTGTACGCTCTTCCCAATGACCGGTGAGTAAATGAGTGTTTTAGGCACTTCTACAACTTTGAACCCAGGAGGGACTAGCATGCTAAACTCGTGTAGCGTAACCTAATTGCAGTTTACTCTTATAACATTTACAGGAAGACTATTCGGTAATGTTGATAGGGCCTACATGTAATTTACCCCCTTCGTAAATTTTATTTTGAAACCCCAGCATTGCTGCTAAAGTATCCCGCTCCCTAAAGTCAACATTAGTGCTACACATCATCTCGCTTTATCGAGTGGTTGGGTTACCACGAAGATAAAACTCTACATCATCTTGTAGTAATGCTTGCTTAATGTATAATGCGATATCCTCGATTTCAAATGATCCCGTGGATACAGATATTACTTTCAAAACATCATTTTTCATATATCGTATTTTACAGTTTGACCTATCGACATTCGGGACGGAGAAATATGTTTGAAAATCGACTAATGCGATACTCCATGTGCCTTCCAAATTCAAGGCAGGAAAATAAGTAGATCGGAGCTCCGAGCTTTTACCCGATAGGATAAAGTTATCGACATAACTGACTTGTTGTTGTCTGTGTTAAAGCTCTTTTATAAGCATATTATTTCATAATTTGTTAACTAAGAAGCGGAGGCACAAGTGACCTCAATTCCATTGATTAGGCAACTGCTCTGCTTTATAATTATTTTTAATGTAGTGTCACGAAAATACTTGCGTAATTCCATAGGTGGCCTAAGATTCCCGAAACTTTCATAGTATTCTGCCGCATTACCGGCCTTTCGGTATGCTACCCAATGTGTCCCGCACCCATTCTTACCATCCAAATTTACGATTGCGCACTCCCTCAACTTGGGTTTGCGTGGTAGTTCATCACGCATGTATACATTGCGGAAATATGGTAAGTTGTGTGTAATAGCCGGTCCTGAAACAGGCGCCAGGCGGTGGTGCCGGTGCCGAGCCACCATCTTAGATTTGTGACGTCACGGCAGCCATCTTGGACTCAAAAATTCCTCAAAATTCCTCAAAAATGACTCAAAAAACCACTGTTTCACTTATCGTTACGGTCGCCATCTTGGATTATATAAATGTTGCATGTTTCGTTACGCCCGCCATCTTGGTTGAGTACTATGTCATCGTTACACTTTATGTTAAGACCGTCATATTGGATCCTATTAATGTTGCATGTTTCGTTACGGCCTCCATCTTGAAAATCTTTATTTATTATCCGATTATAATGAAAAAAAAATCAAAATTCATCAAAAAATTAACTTATTAGAATTCTGATTGATTATATCGATTCCCGTCCTTGGTTCTAAACCGGCGAGGGCAAAAAATAAAAAAAAATCAACACATCCTTACTCCACAGAAGCCACCTACAGACTGACCCCCGCCACTTGTTTCATAGCATATGTGCTCCCGATTATCAATGTCAATATTATGATGGTTTTCTCCGTGTGCTCCTGATTATTCTTATCAATATTTTGATGGTTTTTTCCGTGTGCTTGCGATCATGCCTGAGGTTTCGATCAAAGGTCAAGGTCACACCCATCCAAGATGTCCGCTGTGACAACAAAATCCAAGATGGCGGACTGTAAGAAATCTGAGAAGCACTAACAGGAAGGACGAACTTCCTTCTCCTTGGATACTATCGAAGCCATCCATCTTATGCAATCGATAGTGAGCATCCCGCATCCCGCATAAAAGAAATAAATATTATTTACCTGCAAGCAACACGTGGCGTCATCTGATGTTGAAAAGCGGAACTACTTGCAGCAAGTGCCTTTGCATGAGATAAATTAACTCTCACCACTGAATAGTGCTATTGTTATCAGTTAGAGAAATGAAGTTTCGTAACCACGTGGCCAATTAGTCATGCAATCTCGTAACCATGCGTTCTGGAAGCTTCGTAGTCCTATGGCCTCGCGATCACGTAACCTTGAAGACTTGCAATCGCATAGTCTCGTAACCTCATGGCTCGTGGTCTCGTAGTCATAATGTATTGGAGCCTCGTAGACTAAAAGCTATGTAAGCAAGTAGCCTTGTAATCTTATAACATAATGCTGATGGTGCAGATGAGGCAAAAGAGAAAATTCCGTCGAAGACAGATGCGGCAATTGGAGCCTTGTAGACGAGTAGCTTCGTAGTCAAGAACTCATGCAGACTTGTAGTCCTGTATCCATGCAGTCACGTAAACTTGTGTTCTAGAAGCTTCGAAGCTCTGTAGCCTCGCAGTCTCGTAAACTTGAAGATTCGTAGTCACGTAGTCTCGTAACCTCATGGCTCGAAGTCGCGTAGTCATGATGTCTTGGGACCTCATAGAATTATAGCTACGTATCCAAGTAGCCTCGTAGACTTGAAGCTTCGTAAGCAAGTAGCCTTGTAATCATATAACATAATGCTGCTGGTGCAGTTGGAGCAAAAGAGAAAATTCCGTCGAAGACAGATGCGGCAATTGGAGCCATGTAGTCGAGTAGCTTCGTTGTCAAGTACTCATGCAGACTTATAGTCCTGTATCCTCGCAGTCATGTAAATTCGTTTTCTAGAGGCTTCGTAGCGTTGTAACTTCGCAGTCTCGTAAGCTTGAAGATTCGTAGTCACGTAGTCCACTTAATGTTGCTGTTGTAGTCAGTTAGAGACATGAAGTTTCGTATCCACGGGGCCAATTAGTCATGCAGTAAAGAAATAAATATTTGCCTGCAAGCAACTCATGGTGACATCTGATGATGAAAAGCGGAACTACTTGCAACAAGTACCTTTGCATGAGATAAATTAACTCTCACCACTGAATGTTGCTATTGTAGTCAGTTAGAGTCATGAAGTTTCGTAGCCACACGGCCAATTAGTCATGCAGTCTTGTACCCATGCGTTCTGGAAGCTACGTAGTCCTATAGCCTCGCGATCACGTAACCTTGAAGACTCGCAATCGTATAGTCTCGTAACCTCATGGCTCGTAGTCACGTAGTCATGATGCAATGGAGCCTCGTAGACTTGAAGCTACGTAAGCAAGTAGCCATGTTATCTTAAAACATAATGCTGGTGGTGCAGTTGGAGCAAAAGAGAAAATTCCGTCGAAGACAGATGCGGCAATTGGAGCCTTGTAGACGAGTAGCTTCGAAGTCAAGTACTCATGCAGACATATAGTCCTCTATCCTCGTAGTCACGTAAACTCGTGTTCTAGAAGCTAGGTAGCTCTGTAGCCACGCAGTCTCGTAAAAGTGAAGATTCGTAGTCACGTAGTCTCGTAACCTAATGGCTCGTAGTCGCGTAGACATGATGACTTGGGACCTCCTAGAATTGTAGCTACGTATCCAAGTAGCCTCGTAGACTTGTAGCTACGTAAACAAGTAGTCATGTAAATAATAACATAATGCTGGAGTAGTTGGAGCCGAGTGGACTTGTATTCTTGTAGCTTCAAAGACATGTAGTTTCGTAGCCATGGGGTCTTTTAGCCATGCTGACTCGTAGCCAGGTATAACTCGTAAATAACTAGATCCATTTAGACTCGTAGCCTTGTGTCCTCATAGTCTCTTAGACTCGTAGAATTCTAGCCAAATATATTTGGAGCTGATGAGACAAAATACAGTTGGAGCCAATGACTGTAGAGGCCAATGACTGATGGAGTCACTAGACTGATGGAAACAATAGACTGATGGAGCCAATGAATATTGGAGCCAATGAATATTGGAGGCAATGAATATTGGAGCCAATGAATATTGGAGTCAATGAATATTGTAGCCAATGACTATTGGAACCAAAAGACTGATAAAGCCAAAAGACTGATTGAGCCAAAAGACGGATGGAGCCTTTTGGAGCCTGTTGGAGCATTTGGAGCAATTGGAGCCAATGAATATTGTAGCCAATGAATATTGGAGCCAATGAATATTGGAGTCAATGAATATTGGAGCCAAAGATTATTGGAGCCAATGACAAATGTGCTGCCTTTTCGTTGATGGTGCTGCCTTTTCGTTGTCGGTGCTTCCAAATGTGCCGCCTTTTTCGTTGGCGTTGCTTCCAAATGTGCTGCCTTTTCGTTGACGGTGCTTCCTTTTTGTTGATTGTGCGTAGTACATAATGTAGTGATTGAATATTTACTAGTTTAAAACCTCTTGGTGTAACTAAAATATTTTTCAAGGTCACTTGGTCCTTTAGTATGTATAAAAAATGTCACGATGGATTAATTGAATATAATTAGCTAATGACGAAGGTCATGCGGTCCTGAAATTACTAGCCTATACATCTGATATTGACATGACTCGGTTTCATGGACTGAAGACTATTGGTCTGTATTTGTGGCTTTGTACATGAACGGCTTATAGGTTATTCAGATTATTGAAAAATTAAATTTTCGTGTTAGGCTAATCGACACTGTATTAATTCGTTGGTTAGGTATATTGACTTGAGTTGTTTTTCGTAGAGTGGATGATTAATAAACTCCGCGAAAGGTAATGGAAAACAGAATCTAAAATTTATTTAATAATTAGTTACAACTGTCTTGGTAGTTATGTTGCAATGGTAGAATGTTCTAGAATTCAAAATGGCGACAGTAAAGTGAAAATTCAAAGCCCCATTAGTTATGATGTAATGGTAGAAAGTTCTAAAAACAAAATGGCGGCCAGAAATTACGTAATCCAAGATGGTGATTGCATAATGGTAAAATCCTAAATCCGAATCCTCAAGCCTCATTGGTAGTGACATAATAGAAAGTTCTAGAATTAAAAATGACAGAACATTCTAGACAAAATGATTGTCGTAAAATTATGTAATCCAATATAGCGATATAGCGGAAATTCTTGGAAATGATGTAATCAAATATGGTGACAGGAAATGACGTAATCCAAGATGGTGGCCGGAAATGATGTAATTCAAGATGGCGGCAGGAAATGATGTAATCCAAGATGGTGGCCGGAAGTGACGCCAGGGGTCAAAGGTCAAGACCATGACGTCAGAGGTCAAAGGTCACGCATCCTAATTCTATTCCCCGATCCCCTGTCCCCGGATCCCCTATTCCTAACTACTGTTAAGGTAGTGGATGGTCACAGTGAGATCCGAGAAGGCTGTTCTGTTTATTGTCACATTACATGTAACCAGATTCTGCCGTAGGTAACTAGAAAGCAGAAGATTAAAAGCATCAGAAAATCATATATAATCATAATAATAGTCCTACCGTCTTTATTGATGGCAAAGTTAAGACAGTACGCCTTTTCTTACTTTAAACCACTGTTTTGCAATTACATTAAATATTGAACTATTACAAATAAAGCATGACATAAACAGTGTGATTTTCTGTCGCATTTACTTGTCTGAAATTATAGCTGTAAAAGAACACACAAAAAATTTATTGCATAAGTTACGTTGGAAATTTATTCTGGTTCATAAATTTCAAAATAGGGATATAAAACGTAGACATAGATTTTCATTGAATAAAAATCCAAAGCTACCGCTGTTAAATCCTTAATACAACAGGAAGGTAATAATATCATCTTGAAAATTACTGATATTTGTTCCTAAATTTTTGGGAGTTTAAAGCTATTATGGACAAAAAATAAATATTGACTGTTTATTTCCTTGGCAAAAAATAAATTAAACTGTCACCAAAATTTTAGATATGCTTGTGATCGATCATACGGTGTAAGTGAATTTAAAACACAGACTCCAAAAGAACAAATTGCACACTTCATGAGTTTTTTCTATGTATAGACTGTATATAAAATTGCTGTTCTTGTTTATATTTATGAAATTGTTTCGCTTTTCAGTTTTTAGCTGAGATCAGCTTCTAAATTTAACGCGGCCGGTACGCATAATTATAACAAGAATAAATTAATTTATATTAAGAAAATTAAACCTACTTTTGTAGAAATAAAAACTTAAATTAAAAATAAATTAAATTTAATTATAATTGTATTCAAAAATGATAGGAAGTCTCAAAACTGTAACATAAAAATAAAAATGTGTGGTGCTTGATAGCCTATCAGTTGACTTGAACTTCTTATCTCCAGTTATTCTGAAATTTCATGTCTTTATAAAATTTTAATTATAATACTTGATGTGATTTGATTTTTATTTTGTATCAATAGCTATTAATATTTGCCAAATCAATATAAATACGTAAATAGGAAGGTTGATATAAGTTGACTCTAATTTCATATAGTCATTTATTCAGCCATTCAAATTCATTTCCTACATTTCCTCAATTTTAATAACGTTACGTACGCCTAATACAAATCTGGCCTCAGCCCTCTATTTAGCTCGAAGCTTTCGCTTTCTTTTCTAGCCCCCCTGTCTTTGAAAACACTTTTTCACGATGGGGCGTCAAGCCCACTCTCAAGGGTCGCGGACATCTTGTTGTCAACTTACCTCCCATGGCATTCTGAACGCCGGATACAAAGCTGCTCCGAAGAGCAGAGAGGAAAAAAAAAAGTCTCTGCATGAACTTAAATTTATGTTTTAGAGGGATTCGAGCCAATGACAAGGTTCCGATTCATACTCTGTTATCTGACACGTATATTTATTTTAATATTTTTCTTTTCTTATCCCTAAGGCTGCGCAATGTAACTACAGATAAAAATACTTATGTGTAACAATGACTTAAGATATATCAGAACGTTCGCCCTGAGTATTTAAGTTGTAAACAAAAAAAAATGAAAGCATCAAATCATTTAATGAGAGTCTAAAGACAAATAATATGTTAATAGTAAATAGTAATAACAATAAAAAACTATTTTGTGGGTTTTAAAAGTTATTCGTTTACATATATATTTTCATCAACTTGAAAACTGGATTGTTCAAAATACGAAGTTTTTTATGTGATGAAAGTATAATTTATTTTAAATGCAAATTATTTTCATGATGTTTATTAGTTTGTTATAAATTCGTTTTCTTTTTACCAATCACTGGTTAGTTTTTAGAAATAGTTACGGCGCAATTAGTGTAAGTGTACCTACAAAACCTATTTCCAGGAAAAAAAGCAAGCACGTAAGCAAATATAGAATTTAAAACTGCAAGAAAACTAACATTTGGTACAATAAATTATAGTCAACATTTCATTAAGTTGTCAAACAAAATTCTTGTTCATCTGTAGTAAGGTAAATTTGATAATTGAAACATTTATATTAAAAAATTACATGGTTAAAAATAGTACTGTTTTTACTTTTACAGCATATATATACTGTTTTTACTTTTACAGTATATATATACATATATACATAAATACACACACACACACATATATATATATATATATATATATATATATATATATATACACACCCTTCTACCGCAATAATAACAAATTTTTGGTTATGCGTTTTATGATACTAATATATTCTTTACTGTTATTTACAAAGCACAATATTGGCAAAATCAAAACCATTGTAACAATTCCATACACGAATTTGTATTTAATTAACTGGGCTATCCAACCTGTTATCCACACTTTTTGAACCTCTTGACAAAACACTTTTTTTATGTGCCAATACGATTTATCTGAGAAAAATAAAGTAGCATAACGATTGAAGTTTAACGAACATTTATGATGCATTTATTACAAACCAATCTTTCTATATACGCATCTTGTAAATAGTACAACTATTTCTTTTAACGGGGTGGGTAATGTTTAGTAAACATGAGATCGTTAGATACAGAAACACACATTAATACTATTCAGGTATATTGCATGGCTTGCAAGTAAAATCTAACTCTTTTTATACCTAAAGTAATTTACAGAAACCATGGAAAACATGAATCGGTATGACTGGTTCGGAATTCTAGCCCAGATTTTTAATATCGTGTCACTTTGCTTTATTGCCAATGATATATTTTAGTTATTGTAACGAGGCTAACACTTCAACATTATTATAAAAACATGACAACATAAAAAAATCCTTTCGGCACCTCCTACATGCGTGAGTAGATTTATAAGGAATTATTTATTTTGGAAATGTTCTGAAAACTTTTACAAATTCCTGAAACAATTACAAATTTGAATGTACCTACTATATGAATTATATGTTCACCAGTATTAAAAAAATATATCTATTAAACATTTTCTTATACTCCAAGCAGTGAATATATATTAAATATTCTTTTTCTCAACTGAATCCATCCAGCATTGAATGTATAAACGAATTTATTATTATGCCTCCTGGTAGTTATGCAATTGGTTTAAACCTTCAAACAGTTTTTTTTTTTTTTTCATCATTCGCACAAATACGTGGTCGTTTGAAAATTTTCTTTTGACAAAGATTTGTGGTAACAGTCAGATAGTCAAAAATAAATACGACTAAAATTTTTAATTCACCCCTTTATTTCTTCAGCCCCCTGCAACAATGGCTCGTATTATCAAAAATATTTTTAAATGAAGTTTTGAATAAAAATTATAAAATGAACTCACAATTTGAACGGATTTGATTGTGAACCTACCAAGGGAGTTACGATTTTAGTTGTAATTTAACCTCTCTTTTTTCAACCCCTTGCAGCAACGGTTCATATATGCAATCAAAATTAGTTTCAGTCAAAAGTTTTGGGCAAACGTTGTAAGATTAATAAAAAAATCGTACGGATTCGATGTTGTGCGTAGGAAGGGAGCTTTAATTTTTTCGTTCTCCGACACTTGTTTATTCCAACCCTGGCAGTAATAGTTGGTCGTATATTTTTTTGAATAAAACATGTTATGTATAGTAATTTAAGGTTATAAAAAAGTATTCAATATTGTACATGTGTTGTGTATACGGCAACATTAGTGTTTTGAGACATTTAGACTGTTCACTTGATCATTTATTAATAGTTAAGCAAAGAGAGAAAACATTTAAAATGGAACCATGCATCTAATCCTTTAAGGAATAATGTGTCTTATGGTGAAATTATATACATAATATAAAATTCGAACCTGATAATTTTGACAAAATTCTACAAAAATATTAAAACTTTTTTCTTAGTTTATATATTTTTTCAAACCTTAGAAAAGCTTTCCTTAGTGGAATGTTAAACCATAGACCAGTATCCAAACATTTATGTAGGTGATTCAAAGTATAAGCAAAATAGTGATATTAAAGGATTTTTTGGTGATACAAGATAAATAAATAAATAAATATATATATATATATACATACATATTTGGATATAATGTTTGATTGTATTCAGTATTAAAAAGAGTTAGTACAAGTAGAATAATTATTTACATTAGTTACAAAATATAAAAAATCTTAACTGCTCTCTAATAATTTTTGACGAAATTAAACTATAAGGGATAAATAACTTGAAATTTTTAAGTTCATATATAACTGTATAAACTCGTAGCATAATAACTGGTTAGTTTTCAGCAATAGTTACGGCGCAAATAGTGTCAGTGTACCTACAAAACGTATTTCCAGGAAAATAGGCAAGCACGTAAGCAAATAAAGAATTTAAAACTGCAAGAACACTAACATTTGGTACAAAAATGCGAATTAAATATCGAGACTATTATACACAGTGCCATTTTTTAAATGTTAGATAGTAAATATTGTAACTAATAGTTAATAGAACATAAAATATAGTTACATTGTCTTGACCAGATTTAAAGTAATGTATGTATTTTTAATGCTTTGATACTGACTCCAAAGAAATTAAATTTATCATCCAATTTAGATATCTATTAAACAGGAAAAAAAAATACTGAAAAAATGTGTATCTTAGGCCATTTAGTAAAAATTAAACTTCAAAAGCTCTGTTACTAACAAAATTTCACGAAATATTGATAAACATAAACGATCAGTGACGTTGATATTTTTCATTTAAACTATATCAACATGCTGGTAGTGCCACAGAAAGCTGCGCTGACCTCTCGCAAAGTGATGAGCGCCTGATACCCGGCTCGCCTGAGCGCTCCAGCGCTCGGGCCACCCCCAGGGGTCCCGGGGGAGCCAATGAGGACAATGGGGCGGGCCCATACTTGGCAGTAGGTCTCGTGGAGGGAGTTCAAAGCAGTGAAGGGGAAACGGTCGGTGATCTGCACAGGTCGTGCATCTGCGAACCGACCGGTTTCTCATTCGTTCGTTGAAACTTAGAAAGTCCAATAATCATCGTTTTCATGTTTACCTTTTTCAAACCATTGGTTACAGAGTATTCTTATGCATGTGCTGAAAGATAGAAACTTTTTTTCCCCCCTTTCAAACCATAATGCAATGAAACTACATGCTACTGAACGTCGCGAGATGCGGTGAACTGAACTTGGTTATTACTTGAATATATCTATGCACTATCTTCACTTCATTTTGAATAGCATCTGAAGTTTTCTTGTGAATAAAGACTTTTCACTTCGTTATATGGTTCCAGAACGTTCTTAACAGATGCCTGGATGGACATGTAAGAAATGTTAACCGGGTGAAAGAGCAGATTATTTTATACTCTTTTTTTTTCTCTCGAACGTTCATAGAAGAGATAACTCGTAAAGGAAAATATTCGAAATGAAATCAGTCATATCTGTATTGAAAGATTTTTTCAGAAATTATGCATTGTTAAAAAAAATGTATCGTCAAAAAAATATATTGTTAGTAGCTAATCCAGTTTTATGTTATTATGTGTCATTTTATTTGTTTATTATTTCTGGTTAAATAAAAAAATATGTGAGTGAGTCTATCAATATTCGCTAATGATATGTAAACTTCTAACCTCGGTAAAGAGCGAAACGAAACTTTGAAACGAAATTTAACGTAGTATTATTTTAAAAAATAACGCCGAGCGTGATAAATATTCGAAAATAATTATTTTTATGGGAAACACAGTAGTGAAAATTCCCGTTATTACAACCTATCTATAATTCGATTTGACAATATGGCTACTATTGATTTCTCAGGGCTAGTTGAAAAACAATAGAACTGAACGCGTCGCACTTAAATGCCTCAACGCTGACCATGTGACATTTCCCCCTAGACCGGAATTATCTTCGCTTGAGTTTTTTGAAGTTATACTTCTTTAGGCAATGTGCGGGTGAAATATTAGTATGAACCAGAATCGCAATGAAATAAGTGCAAATTACAAAAGGGAAAATTGACATTTTGAAAGTCCAATTCGCATGCATGCAGAAACTGCTTTAGCCGCGAGCCAAAGTCGTAAAGATGGCTGAACCACGTGTGGCTAAATGAATCCGTGTATGTTTCACGAACCTCCGGAGATGTACTAAGTGTATTGGTGTATCAAAATAAACTGTTTGGTAATTATCTGTAAATATGCAATTTCACAGAACTAAGAACCTGAATAATTTTATTTTGTCTTTGGACTCGAATGAACGCTATGAGAAAAGATTATTTTATTTTATGTGCATTGTTTTTGCAAAGGAGTGTAATATCTTTGCTTACTAGTAACATAGAAGTTTTTAAAATGAAAAAATTTGGAAAGTTGGATTATTAATAGTTAGTTCGGAATAAAATGGTTTCCTGTACGAAATAATTAATGAATTGCAGTGGCGTAGCCAGGATTTGTGTATGGGGGGTGATAAGAAGCATGGCCCCAACCCCCCGTATTAAAGCGGGGGGTGGGGGGGGGGGGGGGGTCCTCCCCCGGGAAAATTTGGATTTTTAGGTGTAAAATAGTGCTATTTTAGCAGTTTTCGGTACTTAAATTTATATATTGTAATGGTAAAAAAAATTAATAATTTTAATATTAAATTTTGTTGAGTGATGAATAAGAAATTAATTAAAGATTTGGTGCTAAGGGGGGGGGGGGGTTTGAACCCCTAAACCTCCCCCCCTGGCTACGCCCCTGATGAATTGTATAACAAGAACTAGGTGATTTAAATTGGAATGAAATCACCAAACTGGTATAATAAATGAAGAAAGATTGTTGAGATATCAATATGATTAGCATTAACGTATTGGTTCATGAAGTTTCATCAAGGTATGTGTGTTACAAATATGAATAATTGCAACTAGATATTATCCCAGTGGTAGAGAAATAGAGGACCCATCGCTCCAACTGAGTTATCAATTAGCTGGCAAAAACTTTTAAATTATGATATTTTTCAGAACATTTGACTCGTGTTGTGCGCCCTACTATTAAAGGCAACGCTAGATACTAATGTTTAAATATTGCTTTAAATTACCTTCTGCAGTGATCATATTTTATTTATGTCAAAGTTTATATACACAGT
This sequence comes from Bacillus rossius redtenbacheri, assembly GCF_032445375.1. Lineage (NCBI taxonomy): Eukaryota > Metazoa > Arthropoda > Insecta > Phasmatodea > Bacillidae > Bacillus > Bacillus rossius. The sequence continues at coordinate 21,819,389 of NC_086341.1, forward strand.
CGATAGTAATATAGAGGTCAAATATTAAAATTTATCAAAGTAATATAATATTACATACAAATATATGACACTCAACGTTACACTCGCAATATTTATATTTAACATAAAATATCAATTATACTGTGAGGGTTAGCTTCCTCGCAGAAACTATCTTGGAATTCATGTTGTAAACTTAAATAGAAGTAAGAAAATATAATAACTAAAAAATACACATAATTTATTATCCAGGAAAAGTGTGTTCAGAGGGACATAGTCAAACACATTTAACAATTTGTTGGTTCTCTAAAGCATTACGAACGTGGCGACATCTTTCAAGTATTTTTCAAACTGAAAATTTACAGTCAAATAGATCCCGACTTGTTTTCGACAAAGAATTTTATTAAATTTACTGCCAATCTTGTAAAAAAATTCATTGAACAGTTAAAACTATAAAGTTTTCGCACACTTTAGAGGATATACTTATATGGCTTTACGAAAATATTAACTTAAAAGATTTTAAAACGCATATTATAACACTAAGTATATATTTTTAAAATTTATTTTTTTTAAAAAACGACTGATTTCATTAAGTAAATACTACTAACCTTATTTATACTGAGCTGATACAACTTTATTTTTATATAATACCATTATATTATAATGTTATTAAATTTAAAAAAATCCCAAGTGGCGAGATTTGAACATCGTCCCTTTATGTTAACAATTGCGCGTTCTACCACTAAGATAATGGGACAATGTCAGTATAGGGAGGAGACTATTTACCATCGATAGTTTAATGCCATATTTCTAAACTATTTTAAAATATGGGATTACTTTTTACCATGACTATTTTACATCATCAAATATATTCCAGGATAGTTTAAGTATCATAGAGTTTCATTTGGCACATCAATATGTTTTGTATGTAGCCTAATTTTTACCAAAGTGACAAAATAAGGGAGTATTTTGCTGCACGTAGGTCCGCCATATTTGTCCAACATATCCGTCCATTGACTTCCGTTACATTTTCACGAAATTACGTCTACTAAATGCCGTATACCGAGAGCTAAGCTGTTTACATATCAAAAAGCAATTATATATATATAATAATACGCACACGTTATTTTCTAGGTTTTTACATATTCACAAAATCAATGTTTACTAAAAAAAAAAAAAAACCAGGTAAGTTGGCTTTGTTTTAAGGAAAGAAACAGTTTTAATAAATACATTCTAAATGTTTAATTTTTAATTTTGATGGTAAAAATGTATCTTTTGTTAAAGCACAGAGGCCACATTACTTTATTGTCTGAAGTTAATTAAGAGTGGCAATTTTTATTTCAATTATTAGATTTTCCAAACTATAAAATCTTTTAATGTAGAATTAAGTTCACTATAAGAAAGATTTCGTATTTATATTTCTAAATAATATTTTTTTTTGTTGAAATATTTTTTTTACATTTTGTTGCATCTCACACCTAGGATTTTATAGTAAACTAGCTGCTGTACACGGCGTTGCCCGGGCTGAACACTGGATGAAGGGGACCTTTTTCGAAATCAGATTAAGTTAGTAATTGTCTTCTTAATTTGAATGTCAAGTGTGAAAAATAATTTATCACTTTCAAATCCCGAAAGACTTTGTTCTGCCAGTGTATAATTTACCTATATATATATATATATATATATATATACATTGGTGGTCTGTATGTTATCTAGACTCTATAAATCACTCTAGAAAAAAGCTGAAAAATAAGAGATTACTAATATTGAAAAGATTCCTAGATCTAGCTAATGCTCGTCATGCATTGCAATGCCTCATTAAGTTTTGTTTTTTAATATGTTTGAAGTAGTTACACATTTACAAATCATCTATCCATCTCTCTAAATATATATTCATCTCTATACATATATATCTTTATATCTACATATATACATATGTACCTCCCACTATCTATATCTCTTCTATATATAAATCTATATATAGCTCTGTACATCTATATATCTCTTTATCTAACCCATTTCATTCTCTATACCTCGCTACCTCAACTTGTCTCTCTCTATATCACTCTATCTCTGACTCTCTTTTATATTTAAATAAATTTTGTCATGCGTGCGCACCTATACAACAAAAACAGACGAAGTGCCGCTATATAATGTGAAATAAACACCGTGCGCATAACAACTAACCAAAATTTCATCGCAATCGGATGAATGGTATAGGAACGCATACGACACAAACAAACGAAAATTAAAGACATGACAAACACATTAAACGATGGTGCGTTTAAAATTCAAGGCAACTCTATCTATTGACGAAGTTAAGAACAAAACTGTTATGAGCGCCTTTATTTTGCTAGCCACTGCGAGCTCCACTAAGCGGGTTGGTCTCACCAAGGAGAAAAATATGAATTTGCCCGACCTTACTATGCGTATGATTCGTGTGGCAACATAGAGATATGACACTCACTCACTATTTGTATGTCTATGACCTATGATTTTTTTCTATTATAAAATGAAATTATAACTTTTTCACTCCCTTAGGGATAGAATTTCATAATAATATTTGGTCTATGTGTTAATCCAGGTTATGAGCTCGCTGTAGGCCAAATTTCATCCAGATCCATTCAGTAGTTTTAACGTGAAAGAGTAACAAACATCCATCCATACTTACAAACTTTCGCGTTTATAATATTAGTATGATGAAAAGTGATGTACTGATGGTTTGATTCCGTAATAGATAGTGTATATATATACACTATCGATTATGTATATATAAAGTATATATAGTATATATATATATATGAAGTACTTATATTGAAGTTCAGACAACAAAGCCAGATAAAATCTTTTACTGTTAACATTTGCTAGGATGGCAGCATTGTGCGCACACGACTTTAAAACTGCACACAAACAGCTGACAACATTCTTGGTGGTGGCAGTTTTTGGACGCCGTTCCACCGCGAAAGAATTTAATTTAAGGTCGCTCTGGAAAAATAAAACGGTGTATTCGCTAACTCAAAACAGTAAGTACGTGACTCGAAATAACAAAATAAGCTGAACGCAAACACCGCGTAACAATCTATTTATTATGCCAAAAGTCTGGCGGAAAAACAAACAACAAATTGTAAGTGAAAAAACCTAACTTACAAAATGAAATAAAGTATTTTAAAATTGTGTTGGCAATTAATTAAGAGATTTAGAAATATAATTATTAAAAATTATTACTTTCTATATTTATAAAATACCGATGAATATTCAATGTCGGGTACATTACGTAAAACGTTTTCCTGACACATCCATATTAAAGGGAAAAAAAATCTGATATAATACAATATCAAATTCAGTTTACAAAATAACTATGCAAATATTTTTTTTTACTTGATGTCTAGATATACTCAGGATTGTATATTAAACGATAAAATAAATATTTGTGTAATAAAAGGTTAGGTTAACACCTTGTTTAGGGAGAGGCTACTCGCTAGTTCAGTGGCTTTTGCTTACATAAAGGCGATATTGCGTTTAATGCACCACGCAGCGCCGCACTTATCAATGTGACTCACTGACATATACGCACTCAGTTTTGTTTGCAGTGTCAGAAAAGAAAAATTCAAGCAACTGATTTTGATGGTTAAACTAATGGAGGAACTTTTAACTTTGCTTCAATTTTCGACTGTGAATTCTGGTATTCGGTTTCTTGGCAATTTGTTTTCCAAGAAATCTATTGTAAAACAACATTAATTTTTGAAGTGAAAATTCCTTTAGCCGCGTTGAGCGATTTTTGGTAGGGACAAAACTTATGGGTTCGCTTCACCGACATGCTAGTGACGTGTTGCGCCAGACTGGCGACGCGCAGCGGCCTGTGTACATGTAAACGCATATGTATTGTATATAATCGACTGTATCATGTACGTGTTGGACTCTTTTTGGATGGGTAAAATCTTGTGAGTTCACGTCACCGACATGCTGTAGTAGCAGTGAGTGAAGTTAAATTGACCGCGTCAATCGATTTTCTTTTGTTTATTTATTTACGTAGTGAATGTTCATTATTTGTATATTTAAGTTCAAGGTTTTTTTTTATTATTTTTCAAGGATGAAACGTCATTTATTCTAATTTTAAAGTTAAAGTTTTTCATTTTATTTTTATTTTCCAAGGAAATTGTACCGTTATTGTGTGGTACATATTGCACGTATTGGCTATTTTTTTGAGGTAGTGTTTTTTTCTTTTGTTTATTTATTTACGTAGTGAATTTCTTCAAATGTCAGGTTATTGATTTATGATAGTTAATGTTGATTATTTGTAGATTTAAGTTGTTTTTTCAATGATAAAACTTCATTTCTTCTAAATCTAAAGTTATCATTGGTAGGTGAAAACTTATGGATTCGCGTCACCGACATGCTAGTGATATAATACCAAAATCATTTTCTCACGTACATTTGACGTAGAAATGATGTCATATTACACATTTTAATAACAAAGTTTTAAGTTTTCACTTCTGTCGACAGTCCCCATTACTGACTTTTTTTTTCTGTGTGAGAGGCAGTTAATCGCGCGGTGTTTGTTCTGAACGTGGGAAGGTGATGAGGCCGCCATGAAAAATTGCTACAATTGCCGCTGTTTAACTTTAAAACAGTCAATTTAAATTACGCACGAAGGAAGGATCATCTCGGGTCAACTAACAAAAGAAAAAATACAAGGGCCATTGCACTACAGTGCGGACCAAAAGAAACGAAATTTAACAGTGGTAAGAGACTCTGACTAACTCTCCGAAAGGACCCAGGTTCGAATTTTGATCCGGACATCCCAATTCAGGCTTGTCACGTGATTTACCTTCCCTCAGGAAACGTAGGGATGTTTCTTCACAATTTATAACGGCCATATTTCTTTCTTTAACATGTACGGCTCACGTACTCGTCTGTAAAGCTGCCTCAGTGTCAGTATCCTATTTTATTTTTGCTTTTAAATATAATGATTTTGCAAATAATTTTATGTCACATTTAACTATGCAAAAACGGGGCTTTCTCTACTATAAAAGTCCTTATTTAATGGCAATAAGTGTGAAACTATCATAAGGAATCATTAATTCACACGGAAACTGTATTTTTACACCAATCTTTAAATTTTTGGAATATCAACCTACATTTTGTGTAAAATTACAATAATAAGGTAGTAGTAATTTAAACCAAATAATGTCTAAAAATACATAAACCTTGTATCTTTTTTCAAATTCAATAACCAAAATGCAAAAATACACTAAACCCAAAAGTGTAAATGAATTCCCCCCCCCCCCTCCCAGGATTTATATGAACTTCAAGGCAAATATTTGTGTCAGTTATGGCATAGGCCCATACTGAAAACGTGAAATCATGTGGTGTACTTTTTGGGATTTACCGTTCATCTAGCCTGCGTTTAACACGCATTAATATTAATTAGTTTAATCAATAAAATCAGGTTTCTTTAGTTTTCGGAAGACCAAATTTTTATTAATAATAATCAATAATACACCAACTACAAATAAAGACATGCAACGCAGGCTACATACGAACGATTAATCCAAAAACGTGTAATAAATTATTTCGTACTTTCAGTACATTCCATCAAATAAGGACTTGTAAAGTAAGGGAAAAAACTGTTACAAATATTTTGATATGGTCACGTTAGGAATTTATTTAAAAATCATGTAAGAAAATGAAATTTATACAAGCAGAATGATTAGGGATACTGCCCAGTTAAGCACTATCAGAGTTGGAAATTTTAAAAAAAATAATAATTGGTGCCAAAACGCGTAGCCGACGACTGAAGAAAAGTTTGGTTTTATTAAATTGCGGCGAGAAGAGAAATGTCGAACGCCCGAGGTGTACGCTCGGTCGGAAGTTAGGTTGGTAGCCGTGGGAGGGGAAAGAGTAGTAGCGGTGAGCAGTGGGTTGGTCTTCCTGCGCCCGGCGGCATGACGTCACAAGTCGTAATCGCGTGCCATGCATGACGGCCCGGTAATTACAACTGCTCCCAGGGCTTAATAACGCATGGAGCTCGGTGGTGGCGGAGGGAAGGGGGGGGGGGGTGAGATCAAGCCCGGACGTGGCGGTGGGGGGAAGAAGGCTATGGTCGCAGACACTAATTAGCTTCGGGCAGCCTCTCCCCCCCTCCCCCCCAGACACCGACTGCCCTTGACCACAGTCTCTCCCGGGACGCATCGCGATTCCCCTCCGCTCCAGCGTCGCGACGGACAATGGCCGGATTCCCGCCGAAACCCCCGAGGCTGAATTCTGCCCGCGAAATGTTTCATTATTCTTTTTTTTTAAACCACAGCGGACGCAAGATTTAATTTCATCGGGGATGTTTGATTCGCCGCGGTTTTCCCCTGGCGTCTGTCCGGAAATCGGTCCGAAAGAGACCCTGGGCGGGATGTTTTCAATTTGAGATTTTGAACAAAGAGAATCTATAGCGATCGCTGGAGGACGGGGAGAGGGGGGAGGGATGTAGCTCTTCCCCTTCCTCCCCTCTTACGGAATTGGTGAGCTGGTACATCACCAGCAATTGAAACAGTGTTTGAAGAGCCGTTTCTTTCTGTAGGCCCACATGCCAGTGTATTGGTGTCAATCGAAACGTATTTATTTTTAAGTAGACAATATAAAAAAATTATATTATGTTGTCCATTCTTAATACAACCTTCCCCCGCCTACCCGGGAAAATTTTCTTAATTTTCCGCTGCAAGCGGGACGCCGTTTTTACAGTGCTAAAAACGATTGTTCGTTTATTTTGCGAAAGACACTTGCTTGTAATTAATCAACATTAAAATTTTTTTAACTATATAATTACTTTTTTCCCTCCGTGGGTTCGAACGGAGAACTATGAACGTGTTTACTGGAGTGCATTTTAAATTTTTTATACCCAAGCATGGAGCATGGTGTCATCCAACAACATGACAGTTGGAGTTGAGGTAACGCGGAATGGTGGACGGGGTCAAAGTCAATGACAAAGGTCAAGGTCATCCAAAACTGCAGACACCCCCTTTCCCGGTTCCTTCTCCTCACTGAGATTCAAGTCGTCGGAGGAACCGATACCTGCTGTGGTCATTTCCAATTTTTTTTTGTTCGCAAATCTGAGAATGTTTTGCTAAAATAGATTGTTTTTTTTTTCCTTTTTTACATGGAAAAAAGCATACCTAAAGATTTGTTTGAGTTAATCATCATTATTTAACTACTTGTTGGCTTCATTCTGATTGGCCAATATCCTCATAGCTCGTGTTGATGCAGAAAACCGCAGCTGCACTAGAACTTTGAAGTTTTTTTTCGGTATTTGGACGAAGTTCCGTTTCAATAGAAACGAAGTTTGAGTTTAAAAATGTAAACTTTCTCTCCTTGTTCCTCATAGACAGACTCGTGTATTTAAACATTTCATTCGGATATGAACAAGCTATATAAATATATCTGGCATACTTCTAAAAAATTTAATTATATTACAGTTACAAAGGTTAAAGAATTTTATATTTATGTAATTTTATTTTTTAAAAAAAACTAGTAGAGTTGGTGTAATTTTACACAATTGATTTAAGAAACAGCATTTTGCAACAGCCTTCGGTAAAAATACACGAATTTTAATTTATTATTACAATACCTAACGTGTTCAATAACTTATACGGATGTTTAGATGATATTAAACATACCTACATAATTGTTTAATTAATCATTGTCCTATTTTTGTACTTGTAAGTACACACGTGCGTCACTATAGAACTGCTAAATATTTGTTTTAGTAAATAATTTAATCTTCCAAGGAACTGTAACAAAATATGTCCATCATATTAAATTTTTTACAAAGCCCCATTATTTGTACTTTCGGTTATGAAAGTGGTATTCCCATTACGTAAATATTTATTAGTGTACACGATGTTCAAGTGTTTAAGACGGTACACTAACAACCAAACTGCCGTGAGAGTAGTTTACTTTAACAATTTAAAGTAATAAATTGCTTATACAAATTGCTTTTGACAACTACAAGCTGAAAACAAATATTTTTGGAAGTTTTAAAAATTAACATGTTGATTTATATTGTAAATTTACTCAATGATGCAATAAATTTACCAGACAGCTGTAGTACAAATACACATGCATGTATATGTAAATTCATATACAACAGAGTAAAAATACACCAAACCATACAACTGAACTTTTACCCTTTTGACAGAATTGTTACTTGAACACAAGATTAAAAATACATCAACACATGTAGGTGTAATATTACACTAACATATGTGAAGACATATTTACAAATTTTAAGCAAAATTACACTTTTTTTTTACCGCTATGGATGCAACCGTGGTTTAAAATGTTTCACCGTGTCTCTATTTTAGTTTTAAAAAAACACAATTTTTAACACTTATTTGAATAGTATTTCAATAAAATAATCATCATGTTATTGATACTCGCAAAAGATAAGACATTTAAAATGTTCGGGGTTATGTTTATCTGAACAAAGATAGGTTTGTAAGCGATAAAATCCTTTAAATTTATTGACGATTGCGAAGTATCAATTTCTTGCTTTACTCAAAGTTTGTTGTTCATTTGCTTTAGACTGGAAGAGAATCTTCATTTGTAACCGGAGTAAGAGGTTATGTGCCAAGGTTAGATGCCGCTATCACACCTGGCGTTTTTTTTTGCCGACAGGATGATAGCAGGAAATTAAGTCAGGCCTGGAGGCACTCTCTTAATTGGCTGGCACAACAGATTATCGCGAGAGAAAAAAAAAACACTCGCTCACCTCTTGGCCACATGCAGCGTGAAGGGCGAAGCGGTGTGTTGTAGCAGCCCGCCACGGGTTTCAGATGTCCCTCCGTTCGTTGAAGCAATTAGTAGATAATTTTAGTAGTCAGGGTTGGTATCGCGTGACCCATCATCGCGATATTTACCGCCCCTCTCCTCCTCATCCTCCCATCCTCTACTCAAACCCTTTTCCCGTCTGGCCAATGAGCATGGTGCGTTCCGGAACGTTACCCCGCCAGGAAAACTTTACTCTCCGAACGTCCGAGAATAGTCCCGAGTTAAAACCGGGGATGTTCCAATACCACGGATCCACTGCGTCCGACAACCCCTCCAAACTTGAACTTATAGTTTAAATTACCATCCACAGTAACTTTGGTGGGGAGCAGAAGCATTACATGTGGGCGGGAAATTTGAATTCAATGAAGATCATTTTAACGAATCTAAAACTTCAGAAAGAAGATTAAAAAATCACCCTCGCTGTTTAGGATAAAACATGAAAAACCATTAGCAAAAATGAATACTTAATTTTTAAAGTCAACAATAAAAGTTATTAAAATGAAAATCATATATGTATATAAAAAATTATGGCCTAGTACTGTTTAATAATATTAATGTTTTAGTTTTAAAAAAAACTTTAAGGGCAATTCAAACATATATGAATACTATTTTTATACAAACAACGTAACGTAATTCGTACTCAAAAAGGAAAAGACTTTTAAAGTGTTATTGTTATGTAAACAAAGTGTGTAAGCGTCCCATTCAGTAAAATTCTTGATCGTTGTAACGCCAAAATTTTTATTTATTTAGAGATAGTTAATTCTGCATTTCTTTACTCAGGATCAACTGTTTACTGCCTTACTATTTTCTAGTGTAATGAAACGCAGACCACGTTTATAGGATCCAGAAAAACAAAATTTCGCAGGAACAAAAATATAATGATAGGCGTGGTATTGGGACGTGATGGCACACTACAAATTTAAGTCTTTCGGCACTGTCGTCAATTTATCATCCCACTGTACATTTTTCGGCCTTAGGAAGTTGATAGGAGGCAGTCGATTGATTTAATGCATCTTAAAAGAAATGTTATTTCAATAAAATATTTAATTTTAAATTCTGAACCTGAGACGAAGTCCCACGTACAAGTCTCTGGCGAGTACTGAAAGACTACCTAACTAACTTATTTTTAAAAAAAAATATTTTTGCATACTTTTAAAAAAAATAATTTCCTATAACTTCGAAAAAGCTCAGTTCTTATTTGTGCAACAACATTTCGTTGCGATATCTAAAATTTCATTCGAGCGATGGTAAAAATAACAAGACCATAGTCTTTTTTCTGACTTTCGAGATTGGACTACAGCATAGTACCTAAACTCTTCGTGCGACGTGACACCATATCTTAGGAATGGTGATTCTTAGGAAAAAAAATAATATTAGGACCATTTTTGTAGATAATTTTATAATCTAAAATTTTTGTCTGAGCTATATTTTTGATAAAACTTACCGTTTTTGAGGAAAATCCAAAAACATAAAACGAAAATTTTGACCTTTGACCTTGAATAACGTTTTTTTTTAGCACACATGGGATCTATGGGGACTTCTGGCACTTTATTCCTACTGGAGTACCCAAGGTCTCAACCAAAATTCATCTCTGTCGGAATTTTTGTTATTTTAAATGTCTATTTTGACCGGATTAATAAAGAAAAGACAATGACGTTCAGCCGTTGTCACGGAGATATCCATCCGAATGTACCATCGCGCGGCCTCTACCAATAGGAGAATATGCGGCGGAACCGCTCCGGTGAAGAAGGGGTTGGAAAAGGAAACCCTCTGGAGGGGGGGGGGAAGGGAATAGATGGAAGCAAATTAATTTGCCGACGCCCGGGCGGAGACGGTTCTCAAGGCACACTCCCCCTCCCCCCCTCTTCAACTCCCCCAAAACACCACTGCCTTTGGGACGTCACAACCACGTCGAAACCGGCATATTAATTATTCGTGCCTCTCGGCTGGTTTTGAGGCGGGCTTACACCCTCAAACCCTCAAACCCTCAACCCTCAACACTCAACCCTCAACTCCCGTGAGCGACAAGCCAGCACGTTCTACGGTAGCTCCACCCCTCTTGAAAAAAACATGTTCACCTTGAACACGCGAAGAAATCTGCTTAAAGTTGACCCAGGTAACTTTGTTTATTCACGGATATCATCGACAATTGTTGTTTGATATTTTTTTTCGTTTGTAAATGGAAAATTATAGATAATAATTTTACATTTTTTGTTTACATGAACGATGTCAACTGCATCGCTACAAGGCATTGTTCGCAGTAATACTGGGTTCGGATTGTTAACCGTGTACTTACTTATATGCTTTGTGTTGTCCCAGTACCTCCAATAGTTAAAGTTATTTATTAGCCGTTCTCTGAATAGCTTTCCAGTATTAACTGCTCATGTTAATAAGCGCCATAAAATCAAATAAACTCAAATTACTGAATATTCGATTATATTTTCCATGGTTTAAAAAATATTATGCCTGAATGAAACATACATTAAAATATAAAATTGTACTATCTCGAAAAACATATTTTATATATGATAAAATAATAATAGCTATGTGATGTACAAAATCTAAATTATATTTATTGTAGTATAGCAAACTAATCCTAGGCAACTGGTTTCCTAAGAAATATTTTGTAAAAGTACTTTTTTTTTGTTAGATTGCTGCAGAATCCAGCTTTGTGATATTCATTTCACATTGACTAGGTAGCATTGCACACATGCGTCACTCGGTTCCAAAATGGCAATGGTTTCCAATGGTTGTGCTTTAGAATAGCCGCGGATCCTAATGTAGTTGAGACAATTACCCAAAGAATTCTAAACAGCTGGTATTTGGTTGCTGATTAAACGATGGGATAGGTTCATTAATATTGGTGGCATGTTGAGAAATGAAAGTAGTTTTCAAGTTTTACTTAGTCAGCATTGCCATCGGACACACACACACACAAAATAAGGAATCAGCCATGGCTAGAGACCTGTAAAATTCACGATTTCAAATCCCTACAGGATAGACTCCATGATCCTCTATGCACTCGTGCAAATTACATCTGCTGATTGGTTACCAACTCGTAACACCTGTTGACTGGAATGATCGTGATTCGCTAATTTTTCTGTTAAAGATTTTTCATTGGCCCAGAGTCCTTCAGATAAACTGTGGCCCAATCACTGAAGCAAAATAATGTCAAAAGTATTTGGACTCTATCCAATCGCGAAATGAATCCGCGAATTTTACAGGTGTCTAGCCATGGCATACTGAAAGGAACAATTCCGTTTTTCTTTTTATAGAGTGATATTGGGGGAAAACCATTGGAAAACTAAATATGGATCTCTGGTCCGGAATAGCATTCGAGTTATCCTGAATGGAAGTACAATGTCTTAAAATCGCTTCAAATTGCTCTGTACATGAGGGGGGGGGGTGAGGAAGAAGCATTAATGTTTTACTGTATGTCCTATGAACGAAGCCTCTTTTCACACAGCTGATTGTATGCACCATTTTTTTTTTTGCGGAACATCCAACAGTTTGCTTAAAGTGGGGTGTTTGAAATACGGAAAAAGTTAAAAAAGATTATATAACATCCTAATTTCTAACTAACACTCTCAAACCATAATAAGGCGTTCTAAAGACCTTCAAGTTACAAACAAATGTGACAGTGAGATAGAATGTGATTTCAACTACGGAAGTAGCTTTTCATCTCCTGACAGTACCTACATATCTGAATGGCTGTGCAGATATTAGCTTTACTTAAAAGGACTATCGTAGCACAATACATTAATTAAAAATTGGGAAATTTCCGTCAGGTTCGTGAATTGGCGAAAAGGCTCGGGGGAATTTAGATGGGGAAACTCCCTTTGAAATGAAATACAGACAAAAACACTGTACTATATTTATAAGCCAAATATCAAATTCATTTAAAGACATAATTTCTCGTAGATTAAAACCAATTCTTTTGTCTAATTTTTTTAAAATTTTTATCTAAAACATTTTGATTCAAACAATTTTTTTACACGAGCACTCATCACTACAAAGGGTGTCATATAGTGGTGAATGGACAAAAACATTAATAACTTCCTTTGTAGATATAGTATTAAATTAATTCTAAGTTTTATGTAAACGCTTCTAATATTTTTATCCAAAACAATTTTTTATACAACGAACCATTCTTGCAAAGGTTGATAAAAATAGGCATTGAACGACAAAGAATGGTATAGCTACGTTAGTAGGCAAAGTTTCAAATCTTTTAAAATTTTATTAAATATTTTCAAATCACCCAAATATTTGCAAAAAATGTTCGATGATTAGCTTATGTTACAAAATAAATATGTTATCTACATAACAGTTTTAATTTGCAACACAGAACAGAACATAACTACTTGCAATTCCATTCAAACTTATGGCTACACACTCTTATCAAGAATATTCTAGAAATTCTAAAATTTGGTTCCTTGGATAGAAAACTTGCGAAATATTTTGGCTACGTGAAATATACGGAAATGTTTGATATATAATTCTGGAATATTAAAGAATATATTGGATGTTTTGTACATTTGGTTTTAAAAGTTCCAGTACTATCTAGAATGTTCCAAAAGTTTCAACAAACATTCAAATAGAATAAGGTATCTTCAAAATTTACCTGAGGTGCCTAAATGATTTGTTTACGAAGTTATTAGATTATTAGTATATCTTTTTTTCTTAATATGTCTCTTTTTTAAATACAAAATTTGTTAATACTTAATTGTAGGAGAGAGTTTTTTTTTTGGAATCCAATAAGGCAATGAAAAATATCCCTTTAATATTATATTAAATGTATTATATAGCTACTCATACTCGTTGTGCAGTTAATATGATCATATGCAAGAAAATTTCTTAAAACATTTTGACAAAACTTTGCGCGTCCTAACGAAAAATTCAAACTAAATTCGATATTAAATATGCCTCATGCAAGTATTATGGCGTATAATATCGATTATAATGTGAAATAACAACTGTTAAGAACAACCAGGTTTACAATATATTCAAAACCATTAAATCAATAATAATATATAGGAGATATTTATCAGATATCAATTATTGATCAATCAGATATTAACGAGAAATGTTTTGTATCAATGGCTTCTAATTTTACATTTTTAAATACAATTTTTAAAAAACATGGTAATATTTGTATAAAATTTTCTCTCAACTTACGTATGTGTGTACCAGGCATTAAATGCATAATTATTTTGGAACGGAAGTTGTTGGAAGTGTATCAAACAATATGGTGAATGATATAAGCGATTAATATTTTCCATCAAATATTTAGTTGTAGTAAATTTACCGTTCAATTGTACAAGTTATTAAGTGACATTTTGTGATTAAAAATTAGTAAAAGAAATAAATTGTAATAAGTGCTGAACTAAGTGAAATACAAGACAGTCGTTTATTCCCCACATTCGGATCTAGGTGAAAGGACTTTGAAAATAGAGTTCGTTCTGTTGTAGGCCAAGTAGGATTAAATTCGGCCTCACAATCCTTCAAGTCGTGTCTTTATAAACGCAAACAAAACCACAGAAAACAATTTTCTGAACTTTTACAAAAATATTCCTTTGGAAAACAATTTTCCAAACAAATAGTTTGTACTACTACATTAAAATAATTGCAATTTTGTTCAACACATAGCAATGGTTATTTTTTTTTCAAATACGAAATGTATATTTAAAAATAAATTTGAATATTTCTTACAAAAATTTGCAAATAATTTTATATAATAATTGATGTTTAATTCAATAATCTTTTCTTTAAACCACGGATAAGATTATCGGATATGCAATGATTGGTATTTATGTTGATTTATTATGCTTGTTTACGTGCTAAGTAAATACAGCGTAGGAAAAGGACCATCGGAGGTACTGGGACAACATAAAAGAATAAATGCTCGGGTTAAGAATCCGAACCCAGTATTACCGTAGCGATAAACAGTTTTTTTTAAAAATGTGAATGCACAATTTCACAAATATCTTTAATTTTACGTGAATATGGCCCCACGATCCTGCAAGTCGCGTGCTGACAAAACGCGAATGAACCGCAGGAAACATATTTTCTGGGCTTTCACCAAAATAAATTGGTTGTCTGTAAAGTCGGTTTACGGACGATAGTTTAACGTGACGTCATAACAATACATTGATGAAATGATTGTATACTTTTATGAATAAAATTGAATCATTTTTATTGAATTATCACTATTTTGTAGGGATACAAAGGAGTGAAATGAAATCTAAAATTTTATTGATAAATTTACTTTTATTTGCACTCATCAATTCAAATATGTTTGTTACTTTAACGAAGAGATTAATTTAACTATAACTTTTATACATGTTTGCTATTTAACTTCTTCCAATCTGTGTTATTCTTTTAGGGATAGGACGATGATAGGAAACGTAGGAAACGAATGGGAGTGTTTCAAGTTTAATGTGCCTCGAAAAAGTCACATCGATGGTTGTTTCAATCGAGTGGAAGAGGGATAGATGCAGCGCAAGCGTACAATGAGCGTAACGGGACACTTTTTCGTGCGTGCAGCTGATGTTCATCGATTTATTAGACGTTGTCACGTCAAATATATATATATATATATATATATATATATATATATATATATAGGGTGTCCGTGAAAGACCTCACTTTTTTCTGGGATCAGTAAGAGAATAAATTTATGAGACATGGAGTATGAAATCTTCACCGATTTTTGATCTGACCCATAGGTAGGGGCAGGCATTTTTCGCGAATAAATCTGAACGCCTATTAGACTGCAACAAGGTATAAGCGCACCAGCGGTTTCTTCCTTGTGATTGGCGGCCGTCTGGCGAAATATGTTGTTGCCTTGTTTGACCGAGCTACTCAGACGCGTTTGCTACCGCACTGAATCACTATGATTGGAGTTGTAAAAAATCGTCGTGTACCTGTAAGAAAGACTCCCAATCACGAAACACTGACGATGTTACAGTGTTTTAACTTTCAGCTAATATAGGAAACTTTTCGCGAAATATGCATGCCCCTACCCATAGGTAATTAGTAACTAATTAAAATACTTAACCAATGATTTGCGCGCACATGCTCGCTTACTGCTGCTTGGCCCCTTATACTATTGGTACGCCGTGAGAGACAGTAAGCAGTAGTACCTCGCGCTACTCTCTCTCTCTCTCTCTCTCTCTCTCTCTCTCTCTCTCTCTCTCTCTCTCTCTCCGGTAAGCAGTCCCCCCCCACGCTTCTTCTCTCTCTTAGAGCGCTCTCATCATTGGTTAATTATTTTAATTAACTACTAATTACCTATGGGCAGAGACCTGAAAAATTCGCGGATTAATTTCGTGTTATGCTAAAATTCAAATAATTATACCTTAGAGCTGCTTCTGCCATTGGTTCACTGTTAATCTGGAGGACTGAGGGCCAATTAGAGACCCTCACTCATAGACGTGTCGAATCACAGGCCACCCGGTCGAGACGACTCACAAGTCAGCAGCCAATTAACAGTTCGCATTTGCCCGAGTGTGTATTGGATATTGGAGTCTATCCTGAAGGTCATTGAACCCGCGAATTTTTCCTGTCTCTACCTATGGGTAAGATCAAAAATCGGCAAAGACTCCCTGTCTCAGAAATTTATTCTTTATCTGATCCAAAAACAAAAAAAAAAAGTGCGGTCATTCACGGACACCCTGCAATGGTGGAGGGCGAAGACAAAAGTCTTCACGAAAGGTCCTCGTCACTGCGGGGGCCAGCGGTCACAATAGGCCCGCCCGGGGGTCTCGCCCGACCATTACCGGCCGCGGTGTGAATAGGGGGCGTGGTCACGCAGTGACGGCAGAGGGGCGTGTGCGTGCGTCCACCTGACACGCACCCTCCCTGCTTCCGCGAGAACCACGCCTGCGAGCTTGGCGCGTGAGCCAAAACCTCGGCCTTACCAAATTTAAAACACAGCGTTTCAATTAAAAAAAATAATATTAATAATAAACCTGAGCGAGTCTCTCGTTGTTTGGTGACGAGCAAATTCACGTGTTCTCACGTCGCAAACATTCTTCGCAATAATGCCTGTCCTGATGCATTCAACTACAATCCGTTGCACGGAGCAGCTACGTCGAACTATTGAATCGTTTTGAAACGAGTGTCTCTCTCTCTTCTCCCACTGGTACAGTAAGGGGAAGAGGGAGGGCCTCTAAGAAAACCACTAATTTCAGGCGTTAGAACTTTTCCTTTTATTATTTAGAATTCTTTTCAAAACTTTAACAAAAGGTGATAACAGAAATTTATATTAATAGCTGCACGCCACATTTGCCACATTCGCCACTAAAACTAACAGTTTTGCAGATTACAAACATGCTAATGGCTAATCTTTATATATATATATTTCTTGTGTGCGTGTGTATGTCACTGAACTCCTCCTAAACGGCTGGACTGATTTTGATGAAATTTTTTGTGTGAGTTCACGGGGATTCGAGGATGGTTTAGATTCACAATTTGGTCCACTGGAAAATGTTTATTTAATTAATTTTTTATTTATAAATTGTTGTTGATCTTGGAATGGTTTAGGTTTACAGTATATATATGTGTGTGTTGTGTATTTATTTATGTGTTGTTAATCTTTGGATGGATTCTATGGATTGTTGTTATTACATTAAAATTAAAATAGAATTGCTTATTGAGAATATATTATTATTTATTGAAATAACATTTTAAAGTGTAATTAAAAATATACATTGTGCAAATTTGTTAGGTGCAGTATTGAAGTGAGTAATTAACATTATTTTTTCGTAATTTTAATGATGCATACACGTACATTCAATACCAATCAACTTAACCTACAATTTTAAATCGTCAGTTCTCATTTTATTCTATGCAACTTATGGCGTATTAAACGCCTCTTTAAAAATAAAAAATATAAGTTTGTAAAATAAATTATAACATTTATAAAATAAAAATTGCATATAGTAATTAAAGTTTAAAGTATATTTAAAATTTAAGTTTTATATTTTTAAATTTTTTATTATGTTTTTTCATGATTTTTTGTTAAGTTTTAGAAAAATATATAATTTTAGGACAACGTCCGTCGGGTCCACTTTACAATATGTGTTCAGGTGGATTCAAGAATGGTTTAGATTCACAATTCAATCCGATAAATAATATTTTTAATTAATTAAATTAAATTTAGTTGTTTTACGTTGGATGTTTTTACATTGGATCCAGTAGGAAGCGCTGTTATCGCGTTATCGAATATTTATTTTTATTTCAGTTCGACCCGGCAGAGGGTGCTGTGATCAGATTCAGGGAAATTTCCTGTAAATATTTTCAAATTTAAAACGTTTGAACAGAACAACGTGTGTTGGGTCCGCTAGTCTTTATATATATATATATATATATATATATATATATATCTATATATATATATATATATATATATCTTGTGTGCGTGTGTATGTCACTGAACTCCTAGACGGCTGGACCGATTTTGATGACATTTTTTGTGTGAGTTCACGGGGATTCGAGGATGGTTTGGATTCACAATTGGATATTTTATCTCGATTCTGAGTTAAGAAAAAACTAAAAAATGTAATGTGTGTCATAGATATACAAACTGTTAGTGTCATTCCTCTATGTCTGCCGAGCAATAGCTTTCAAGCCATTACGTTACGTTTTGCTATTGTAAGGAACTAAGTAGAGAGTAAGAAAAAAAAAGCTCTTGACAGTTTGTAGTGTCGCCATATTTGTTTCAATTTTCAATACCGTTTTTGTATATTACAATTTAAATTGCAGAAAAAAATCATGTTTCATAGACACATAAATAGTGAGTGTCATTTCTCTATGTCCACGAGGTCTCGCCACGTTATTTTCTCCTTGGGGCGAACCCGTCCGCTTGATTAAATAAACAGGTTTTATCGAATGATTTCATGATATATTTCATGAAAATCTGCTCTCATAAAAAGTAAGTTTTATAGACATTCAATAGGTCTCTCTCTCTGAAGATCAATCTATGAATCGTTACAAATTATTTCCTTTATTTTTTTAGTTTGATTTGATACAATATGATTTCACTAAAAATCAATTTCTACCCCTTCCTATTTTCATTTCCACATTACGAAGTTTCACTTCTTCCACGCGGAGGGACTCCACGCAATATTTTTGCATGCAATTAAAAACTATTTTTTTATGATGCCAAAGAAGTATAACTTCACATGCGCGTACCTAAGTACACGCACCCATTTTTTTAATTTAATTTCTTCTATATACATTTTTCCTCCCTACCAAGGGCACTCATAATTATTTTAAATTTCACGTGTATATTTTCAATGTCATTCGAGTTGTACAATTTTTTTTTGTCAAATTAGTCATTATTTATACTTTGTGTCATTTTGGAAACATACGTATTTTAGGTATTATGACAAATAAAAAAATTTAGTTTAATATTATGTAGGTACATAAATTCTTAAACTTATAAATTTTTTTCGAAATTTATTCATAGGTAGGTAGGGCCTACTAATATTTTCTATTTGTCAATATTGTTATTTTGTTTTACATTACCTACTTATTTGCAAGGAGTTTGGTTTAGTGTTTATATTTTATCTGCTGAGCGTCAAGAGTCTTAGGGCTGCTGAGACCGAAGACCAGAAATATTTATCAATTATGTAATATATTGTAGAAAAATTTGAATTTAACTATTTCAGGAAAGTTGATTTTTTTTTTTATTAATTAGAATAGTTACGTGTAATTGCCATCTTCCTTTATTTCATATTAAACATTATGTTTGGTTGAGTGTGAGATAATTTTATTTATGTATGTTTTAATTTCATTTAATTTCTTATATATACATTATATTCTTACCTACCTACTTCTATTAAATTTCAGGCGGATGTTAACATGCAATAATTAAAAAAATGACTAAGCGTACCGGTATGGGACTAATTATACAATATGAATAAGGTACTTTAGTGTGATCGTGTCTCGATTGTGCTGCGCCGTTAACCAAATCGTAAGTAGAGGTTATGTTTTTTATGGGTCTATCACCACTTGATGTGGGATTGCATGTAGATGGTTCTAGGCTATTTATTTTTTGAACACCTTAGACCCTATACCTTTTTTTAAATTTTTAATTTAATTATTATGTTCTACGTAATTTTTAAACTCATTTGATCTGCTAGGGATACCACCACACATACTTAAATTGAAAATATGTGTTTAAATTATCCTCTTGCGGAATATTAATCAGCCAAAACTCTGCAACGGCACGTGACTTTCAGTTAAGAAATTAACGAATAACGTAGTGGAAGCAACGATTTTAACGGGGCCTTTCAAAGGTAAAGATGTCTTCATACCTCGAATACCCATTATCCCGACCGATACACCATTTCAATTTAAAAGATTACAATTCCCAATTCGATTGACATTTGCAATCACAATCAATAAAGCTCAAGGTCAATCTTTAGAATTGTGTGGTTTAGATTTAAATGCGGATTGCTTTTCACATGGACAACTGTATGTTGCGTGTTCCCGAGTCGGACAACCAGATAGTCTTTATATCTACGCATACAGTGGAAAAACAAAAAACAAAACAAAATATTGTATATCCACAAGTATTTCAAAATTAAACTTATATGAAATGTATTCTTTGTTTTGTTTCTCATTTCTCAACTATTCAATCACAATGTGCCACAGCGAAGCGTGGCAGGGTACAGCTAGTATATCTATAAATTGGATGTTGGCATGTATGTCGTCGATAAACTCTTACACCGTTTGACCGATCGCCATTAAAGTTGGCACATCGAAGTGTTTTTATCATTGAGAAGGTTTTTATGCTAACAATTTTTTTTGTAACTCGCCGCTAGATGGCGCTGTAGCGCATCAACTTCTAAACCTTTCAACCGATCGCAATGGGTAAACAGAAAACCATAGGTCACAGATACACAAACAGTAATTATGTGTCATTTCTTAATGTCCACTACACTGGACATATCGCTATCCATTTTGCTGTAACTCGCGGACAATATATCACCCGGTGTTCAGCCCGGGCAAAGCCGGGTACTGCAGCTAGTACATTCATATAAATTTCCTAAGATCACCTCATCCGACATTTTCCACTAAAACTTTGCAGATTACAAACACGCTAATGGCTAATACATTCATATAAATTTCCTAAGATCACTTCATGCGACATTTGCCACTAAAACTAACGGTTTTGCAGATTACAAACATGCGGGTGGCTAATACACTCACATAAATTTCTAGATATTTCTATACCATTTTATATTATTATCAACCAAGTTCACATAAAAATTTAAGTATTTACAAATATATATATATATATATGAAAGGTGGAATTAATTAATTAATTCCCTAAACCTTTTTCGATTATACAGTTTCAGTAAAAAAAAAAATTCTTCAAAAGTCACGCTGCACTTAAATTTTTTTTTGCGTGATTGTGCAGTAAACAGGCCGTTATACAATATAAACTAAAATCTATTCCAACCTGGGCCACCGATTATTTCCGCCCCTCCTCGAAAAACAGGCAAACTCCAGGAAAATGGCTGCTTGCGGCGCGGAGAAATGGTATAATCCCATCTCAGGAATTTCAGCTATCGGAGGAACGGGACAATTCCACCACAGGAATTTGCTGCCATCGGAGAAACGGGACAATTCCACCACCGGAATTTGATGACATCGTAGAAACGGGACAATTCCACCACAGGAATTTGATGACATCGGAGAAACGGGGCACTTCCACCTCAGTAGTTTGATGCCATCGGAGAAACGGGGCACTTATACCTCAGGAATTTGCTGCCATCGGAGAAACGGGACAATTCCAAATCAGGAATTACTGCCATCGTAGACAAAAACGACACAAAAATATTATAGCTCACTACTATACTATTCGCGAACCGCGAATCCACATCCTCTCATGTGTGTCGTACAACTCTCGTCAAGTCAATCCCCATTTCCCTTGTCGAGCCCAACACTCTTTTCCTAGACCCGTTAAAGTCTCGTCTCCAACACTCCCCGAAAACAAATTAATAAAAGCCCCCCTGTTTCTTCGAGCTTGTCCCGCCTCGTCCCACTGCCACCTCCTCAATAGCCTCCAAAAACAAATCTCCCTCCTCCTATGTTTCATGCAGCTCAACACCGCGACAACAAAAGAACAACGCAACCGCCAACCTCACAAAACCAAACTTCCCACGTCACACTCTCAGAAATAAAAATGGGGCGCTGCCAGCACACAGCTAGCAGAGACGCCTTACGGTTAAGAATAGAAACAAACAGGTGACGGCCAAACCCGTCACAGTTTGATCAGTAGACCGATATTTTAAACTGAATAGCGAAACGGCTCCAATGAAGAAAAAAAAATGAAGGAAAAAAAATGAAGAAAAAAAGACTTGTAAATACTTCCCATCTGGTATAAAATTCTTAAAAAACAGTTAATGCTATAAATTTGTCCTTTGTCTTTGTGAACTCCTAGCGTGTATTTTTTTCAGCATTTACTTGCGATTATTGCCAATAATTACTGGCTTTTCGCACGGATGCGATCTACTAATGTAGCGTAATTTAGATTTAATAATTAAGAACTTTTTATGTGTTAAATCTTAGCTCTAGGTACACGGCATTTGGTAGGACTGATTTCGTGAACGGAACGGAATTCGCCCACCCCATCCAAAAAAAAATCCTACAATGAAACTATGGCCAAACTCACGTTGCAAGTGTCAAAGGAATAAACGTAACCTCAGAAATGATTTGTGAACACAATAGTAAGCACCTGTGTGACCTGGATAACGGTGTAATTTTTGACAAGGGTATTTTAATTCAGTACTTGTTCATCATTTTAAATAAATCTATATTATGTGACTTTTGTAAAAAAAATATTTTAATAGGTGTATCACTTTTATAATTATTTTATAATGGTTTTTTAAGAAAAAATTCAGGCCAATTTATATTTTACTCCTAGCATTAACATCGACCACGTAATCGTATGGTAGGTATACAGTTTTTAATCAATGTTATCTTTGCAGTATTTTTTGTAATATATTTCGCAAATAAATATAAAATACTGTCTTCCAAAGAGTACGTATCGAAAACTTAATTTTGAGTAGATTTGGGAATATCGGCATTTTATTTATTTTATTTTTTACAAGCATCTTTAAAATATTATTCGCAGGAAAGTTTCGCACTAATAAAATTTCATTTTGAATATATATATATATATATATATATATATATATATATATATACACATACGCTTAGACGAGTTCCCACAAAGTCAAGAAACCTATTATACAAGCATGTATGATGCCACACGGGAGTCCATCATCTAGTAGACGACATGCTTCGTGGTACAGCAGAAACACTGATGAACTTCAACTTCAACAAGTTAAATTTACGTTCAATGGGTTTCACGCATTCCCTTACATACTAAATTTCACCTTCAGTGCGCCTAAAGAAGTTTAAATTTAATCATTTCTAAGAATTCTATGAATTCAGATCGCACGCTGCATTTATTTATTTATTTTATTTGTAAATGGAGAAGAATTATTTATGAAAAATTACAGATATTTGTAAATATGTGCAATTACATAAAAACAAATATCATTCCAAAATAGTGTTTGCAGTATTACTGGGTTCGGATTCTTGCCCAGGCATTTATTCTTTGTTAGTTAAAGTTTTTGTTAATCGTTCCTTGAATAGCTTTCCAGTATTAACCGCGCATATAATAAGCATGATACAAGTTAAAGTCAAACTATTGAAAATTTGATTATCTATTCTATTGTTTAAAAATACATATACTTGAAGAAAACATCAATTAAAATATAAAATTATGTGCCGATTTTTTAAGGAATTCTCAAATTTATATTGAAAAACGTATTTCGTATAGGTATGCAAAAATACCTATAGACATGTGTTCTACAAAGTTAAACTATCTTTCTTGCAGTATTACAAACGGTTTCATGACAACTGTTTTCCAAATGAATCTTTTGTAAATGTACAGATTTTTTTCTGTTCTGACATTCGTGTCCAGAGTCACTAATGCCTTTTTTTTATTTTGAGTTGAGGCCAAGTCCCATTGAAATGTCGGCATCTTCGACGTTTCGGCAGGCCATGTTCAAGGGAGATCGACAACTGGAGGACTGGTGTCATGGCACAGTCGCTGTTGAAGATAGCTGCAACGTGGCATGCCGAAACTTCGGGCAAAACATCATATTCGAGAACGTATCCCGACCCCCCCCCCCCAAAAAAAAAAAATAAAACCGGAAGTAGTCAACTCTTTCGGGAAAATTTTTTTCTACTCGCTAGGTCATGAAAGAAAAAAAGAATGTACCGTTATCTTTTTAACGTCAAGTGTCTTATCAGCCTTTTAATGCAGAGCTTCTCAGGTTGTAGGAGAAACTTGAATAAATGATTATAAAAAACCATGAAAGTTTTGCTACGGTTGCTAGGTTCGGGTTTTTACGACGCATCAAAAACACAAAAACACCAAAAAAAAAGTTAAAGGAGGGGATGTAAGTTGAGGGTAAGATAGCAAAAACAGTACGGTTAAATTCGGTAACTTTAATTAAACCTACAGGTTTGTATGCGGCACGTAGGCAGATTGGTGGCCGGCGACTCTGATATTAACTATTTCAAAAGTTGTTTATCTACACATACAGGTATATCAAAACGGTAATCGAGTCATTTCCACAAATATAATTCATTATCAAAACAGTATTAGGTACATCTAGTAACAAGAATAATAGAGGGACCATAAGCACACAATAAAATATTGATTATTTTATTATCTTACTTCATAAGCTGAAAATAATATAATATATTTCTCAATCTATCACGCCGAAAACAATCCTATTTGTTTTGATGAAATTAAGTACACACACACACATGTCGTGAAGTGATATTAGGTAACTTTGTAAGATGTATACCATAGTACTTCCAGGACACGCATTTGTTTTTGGAAATAATTAACATTACTCATTTAGGTGCCGGTATTTTAAAGTCAAAAATATCTCCGAGAAATACACTTTATATATACTCCACATATGTTCATAAACGGCTGGGCAATCATTTCAGCGTTTAAAAATTCGCTGGCAGAAATACATACGATTATTGCGACTCCATAACATATTATAGATAGAACGAACGTGTGTGCTAAAGAATTTGAAACGTATCGAGAAAAAAAAAAATATTGGTCACAAGGCAATAACGCGTTGGTCACGTTTGTTCTTTTTGGAAATTCGACAAGTTATTCGTCGGTAATCGAAACGACAGCCTGCGTGGAAAGTCAATGTGAACATTCGTGCCATGGGCTACGTCTCATGAGAAAAAAAAATTGACAGTGTTACAAAAATTGTATTGAGGGGAAAAAGACGATTCCGTTTAGTTTGATTCTCAAACAGGAAAACAAAAATGTAGAAACAATTAACTTATAGCAACATCAATGTTCACAGTTCCTCATGATAATATAAGGAAATGAAATTTAATTTTTAAAAGTTCAATTGCTCAAAGTTAGACACTTAATATTGGTCATTTCATCGACTTCAAATAAAAAATATTCCGTAGGAGCAATAACAAAAATCATTTAAATATCAATGGTGTTCTGTATGTATGACAGTTGTGTACTTACTGTTCGCCACAATGAATAAAACGTGTCGATGAAAAAGTTGGTACCACACTGAAGGAGTGCAAATGTCATGTTAAAAATAAACACATACGAAACTTTAACTGTAAGGGATTCATCAAGGTTTTACCTCTACTGCAATGTTTTATTCATTAGTTTTTTTGCTACTTTAAATTTTTATAAACAAATATTTCGAAAAAGATGCCAAAAGAGTCAATTTTTATTATGTCTGGCCAAGTTGTAAAATTAGCGGGCATAATCTTCTAGTGAATGTCCATTAACACAATCAAACAAAAATAAATATTTTATAAATACTCGCCTGCTTTTCTTACAAATAAAAAATGGTGTATGGATAAAATCTGCAAGAAAAACATAATATGCAATGTCTTAATATGAATTTATTAATAGGAATTTTTGTAGCAGAAAACAATTGACAATAAAATGCAATTACCCAACCTTTATATTGTTAGTTTCATTTCATTTCATTTCATTTATTAGCGTCCTATATTTGACAGTACATATGTCCAGGTTTTGTCAGTAACATTATAAATAAAATACAACATCATAAAACACTAACAAAACAAAACAATATAAAAAAAATACATTATAACACAATAATATATGATACAATAAAAAATGATAATAAAAAAAACAATGCAGCAATTTATGAAGATGCACTGAGGAATTCATTAACAGAGTATGGAGCTATTCGTAGTAGGTAATGTCGTTTAAATATGGTATGTGATTGGGATGCTGTATTTAACAGGGATATCGGTAGAACATTTATTAGTTTAAGGCCCATGTAAAAATGGTTCAATTCGTATTTTTTTGTTGAATGAAAAGGAATATGATTCTTATAAATGGATCTGGTAAAGTGATTATGTATTTCATTATTCTTTACATACTTAATATTTTGAATTACATAAATGACAACCGAATATATATAAATGGCTGGAAATGTTAAGAGTTTGTTATTCAGGAAAATAGGCCTACAAGAATCTGTCTTACTAAGATTATAAATAATTCTAATAACCCGTTTTTGAAGCTTAAATATTTTTAGCCAATTTAAGGAATTTCCACAAAAAATAACACCATATCTCATTATTGAATATATGTTTGCATAATACATAGCCATTACTGCTTTATGTGAAGTTACAGTATTAATAGTTTTTATGGCAAAACAAAGAGAACTAAGTCTACGACACAGAAAAGATATATGATTAGTCTAATTTAGATTCTCATCAAGATTCAGTCCCAGTAATTTTTCTGTTTTTACAGTATTAAGAATATTATTGCCAACAGTCACTGCAATATTATTTAATCTATTTATTTGAGAGTTAAAATATATAATAGAAGATTTTTGAATATTTAGAATCAGTCTATTATCAGTAAACCAAGTTTGCATTTGGTTGAGGGTTATGGAAATTCTTCTTTGTAGTTCCTGTAAAGTCTGGCCTGTTACTATAATGGAGGTATCATCTGCAAACATGATAGTCTGGCCATAATCTAAAAACAAAGGTAAATCATTAATAAAAAGCAAAAACAAAAGTGGACCGAGAATTGAACCTTGGGGAACACCAATACCAATTTTCAAAATTTTTGACCTAGAAGTAGTGGTAATATTATTATA
Source organism: Bacillus rossius redtenbacheri (assembly GCF_032445375.1). NCBI lineage: Eukaryota > Metazoa > Arthropoda > Insecta > Phasmatodea > Bacillidae > Bacillus > Bacillus rossius. The sequence continues at coordinate 21,846,409 of NC_086341.1, forward strand.
AGTCACATTAATACTAGTAATTTGTGAACGATTTGATAAGTAAGATTTTATAATATTGTTTGCAACACCTCTTATACCATATTTACTTAATTTTTCTAATAAAATATCATGGCTTACACAATCAAATGCTTTGGTTAAATCTACAAGTATGCAAGCTGTCAAGACTTTATTATCTAAATGAGAATAAATACTATTGAGTAGAGTGAACAATGCTTGTTCCGTTGACTTGCCTTTAACAAAACCATACTGATTACTGGTAATTATATTATAACAATTTAAGAATGAAAGCAACCGTTTTAATATAATCTTTTCAAGAATTTTTGAAAAATTTGGTAATAAAGCAATTGGTCTATAATTATTAATGCAGGTAGTATCACCCTTTTTATGTAGTGGAATAATTTTCGCTATTTTGAGCCTATCAGGAAATATGCCATTTTCTAAACATTTATTAAATATATAAACAAGGGGCTTTTTAATGTGTTCTGCACATGATTTTATTACAGAAATAGGAACATCATCAAGACCAACAGAAATTTTATTTTCATACCTCTTATTATTTGAGTAATTTCATTTTCATCTACTGGTGTTAGGTACATTGAATGCAAATGCAAATGAATATCAAGTATTCTAGGTGATATTCCTGTATTTATAATGGTTGAATTGTTTTTTATTAAAGAGGATGCAATTTCCGTAAAAAATGCATTAAACTTATTAGCAATTTGGAAACTGTCAGTGATTGTATTATTATCATCATCAATTAAAGAAATGTTATGTTTATTATTGAAACATTTCATATCATTATTAATTATTTGCCACATTGTTTTACATTTATTGGTGGAAGATAACAGTTTACATTCAATATAAATTTTTTTAGCATCTATAACAGATTTATTAAATAGTTTTTTAAATTTTTTATAATCATCTCGAATGTATGAATTTTTGTTGCGGAGAAGCTTCTCCTTATAATGATTTAAAATTTCAAATCCAGAGGCAAGATCACTATTAATCCAAGGAGAGGACTTATTGTTAATGCTTATCCATAAATAGGGAAAGTATTGATTAAAATAAAGTAAAAATGTATTTATAAAAAAGTTATATGCCTTATTGGGATTGCAAGTGTTATAGATTTCTTCCCACAATACAAGTGCAATCTCATTACAAAAAATATCTATTGTATCAAGTTTAAACAATCTTTTCAATAAATGAGTAGTGGAATTATCATTATATCTAAGTTCAGTGTCACTTAATTTTAATATTATATGTTGAGCCAAATGATCAGAAATAGCAGTATCAATAGTTTCTGCAAACAAAGTACTAGGGCTACATCTAATATTAGTAAGAATATTATCGATACATGTATTAATTGTATTGCCAATTCTTGTAGGGGTAAGTATCGTTCTATGTATACCATATTGCCTAAGTAGACAAAAAAATTTATTGTTTGTGTTATTTTCCTCATTAAAATTTATATTGAAATCACCACATATCATCACATATTTTTGTATCCTTAGAACTTTTTTTAAAATTAAGTCAAAATAATTTAAAAACAATTCAAAATGACAAAATCCAGGGGGTCTGTATATACCAACAATACAGCTATGTATTGAGTTTATAGATATACAACAGCATTCAATTATTTTATCAAAGCAGTATTCAGATATATCAATGATCTTGTTCACAATATTTTTTAGAGTATAAATACAAACACCCCCACCTTTACTAATAGTTCTGTAATAACAAGAAGCTAAGTTATAACCATAAAAAAGACAATAGTCAAGTTCATTATGTTCAAGCCAGTGCTCAGAAAAACAAACAATATCAAATTTATAAAGACATAGCAAATGTTCTAAATTATGTTTTTTATTAAATATACTACATACATTTTGATGAAATATTGATAATTCTTGTAGATGCGATTTCATAGGTTTTAACATAGATTTTAACATAGGTTTAAACGGGAGTGCGTCGTTTGCCCTACAGGCGTTTGCCCTAAACGCATTTTCGAAGCATATTCTCGCATTCCTCATTCCAATCAGGCGTTTGCCCTAAAAGCGTTTGCCCTAAAGGCGTTTGTCCTAAAGTCGTTTGCCCTACAGGCGTTTGCCCTACAGGCGTTTTCCCTACAGGCGTTTGCCCTAAAGGCGTTTGCACAAAATGTTTGATAACCACATTCGGACCAAGCTCCGGCATTTGCCCTAAAGGCGTTTGCCCTAAAATAAGTTTTTCGACAGTCGTTTGCCCTACAGGCGTTTGCCCTACAGGCGTTTGCCCTAAAAGTTTGCGAATTTTCAATAATCCGAAAATGAATGCTTGCCGGCGTTTGCCCTACAGTCGTTTCCCCTAAAGTCATTTGCCCTAAAGTCGTTTGCCCTACAGGCGTTTGCCCTACGAACCTTTTCGAAGATAGATGTCCTTACGTGTGTCGCCCCTGTTGACAAATGTTGGAACCATTCTCCAAATGAGTACAAAGTACAAAATTCACAAATTAGATGGCAGCACATACAGTTTGCTTTCCCAACGTTGAAGTCTAAGAATGCAGCTGGTAATTGAACCTTACAACAGATGGTGCGCCAATCTCAGTGACTGGATTGTATTTTTTAAATCATTTTTTAACAGAGAAGTTGATGATGTATTATTTTCCAGGGTGGGGGGTGGGGTGTTAACTAGCGAACGAATTAACTTAATTTAATATTGCTGCTATATATAAAAACAAGCGTTAACAAAAGGAGCTTACAAAATTTTATTATCCTTGCCTGCTGGAACGTTCACTTAAAGTCGTCCTAAAAACGATGACCCTAAAATAATTTAAGGCAGAAGATTATACATATGCATTTATAAAAACATTTTCACTGTTTAAAAGTTACTGTTAAAATAGCCTCCGAGACCTTCATGCCTATTTTCAATTTTTATATAACATGTGCCCAACTGAATCTGTCGTTTTATTAATATTTTTGTAGAATGCGGTGAAAATACTTCCATCGAGAGTGTGCATATTTTGCTAATTCGTCCAGACCATCTATAGCTTAACCCCTAATAAGTTTTATTAGAACAAGTGAGGTATAATGAAAGACTGATTTATGTGTGACAGCCAATGAAATGTACAACTTTTAAAAATGCATTTAATCATATCATCCATATTGCCACAAGATTTGAATGAATGTCATAGGTATGAGTGTAAACTAGGAACGATTTTGATATGTCGTAGAATGTACAATAATGAATTACGTAAAAGTATAATACACAAAGAAAGATCATTAAATATAACTCTGTTTCAGATGCTAATGAATCAGCAAATACTGAATCAACTTCTCTATACTTTTTGCAAGTGAAGATTAGAAAATAAATATTTTAAAATATAATTCACCGAATTACATAATTTTCAAAATAAACCGTTGCAATTTTATTTAGTTAATTACATATTTGTCACATGCCCACTTTAACAGTGAGCACTATATATATATGTGTATATATATATATATATTTATTTATTCAGTATTTGGTTAAATGTACGCAATAGGTTTATCCAACCCGACTTGCTTGCCTTGGTCGGCAAATATGTTGGCTGTTTTCTCTGTTAGAACTCTGGGTATCGTGTGTATGGAGTAATGAATTCTTTCTTCACTTCTGCTAATGAAATTTATATACCCACTTTTATACCCATGGGTATAATAGAATATAAAGCAGAAATTGGACGTCGTGTGGGGCGGGCTTACAGGACAGCAAACCATAACAAAAACTGTTAGCATAACAATCATGTATCAAAAATAGTATTAGTTGTGCACGCGCAGTTCATCTCCACAAATTAAGTTTGTACGTGACTATAATTTTTTTTCTCCTGAGATCGTTTTTAGGTAGATTTCTCAGAGCGACTTACAGAAAATTTCACGATATTTTCTCCTATCTAGGTCCTATGAATTTCAGAATTTCTAATTGAGGTAAATATGAATGTCTAATGTATTGTTGGATTGGATTTATATCCCATACATATTGTTGAGCCAACAATTAATTTGCAATTTATTGTTACATTGGATATTCTAGAAATATTCATAAGATTTTACATAGTTATTTAAACTTCTGGAATTTTTCAGAAAGTTTTTTTTATATTGGTAGGCCGCACAGCGAAATTTACCTTTCCGACTGGCTGCCATCGGGGATTTTTCATTTATAATTATGGGATATATGATTTCACACTATTATGCACACAGACACTTCACATCTAAAACAATCTTGTTCAAACGAAAGGTTTTTAATTTTTTAATAAGACTTTTTTTTTGTGACAGATATTTCAAAGAAAACAAAACCAGTAATTCGGCAGAATTCTATACGAGCCTCGTTGCCTAATTTAATGGACGCAAAATAATAAATTACCTACACACAGACACAGCGAGGCTCCTTTCAGCGTAAATGTTACATGGCAGGACAAGATTCAAGAATGGTTTAGCTTGGGAGAAGAGTCCTTTCAAAAAAATGACAGGTAGGAGCCCTGGTTCAATACACAAGAAAGTCATTCGTAAAAAGATTCGACACGGCACAACTTGGCGTAAACTGGCTTACCAAGAAGATAGTCGGTTGAAACTAAAACGGCGTGAACTCCAATCGACTTAACCAAATGTTGACTATGGATTCTCATCAGGGCAAGTTACTGAAGTACAAGGGTGTGATCTTCCTGAAAATGAACTATCAAGTAAGTGTGAACATTACATCGCGTCACTGCAAGTCACTTTGGAAGAAGGAAGGAATATTGTGGAACAAACAAATATGCATACAATCCCGCAAGGAGAGTCGTTCTGTGTGCGGTGGGTTAAAGTCACATTATTATTATTATTATTATTGAGAAATACCATTACGTATCTTCATTATTTTATTTTAGGAATTTAAGTGGAATCCACTATGGAAATATGGGAAATATTATGAATATATTTAAATATATATTATATTACGGATATAGCCTATTTTAAGAATCATGCCAACCAATGACTATTATCGGCCAACTCTTATAACTGAACGTCAAAATTATATAACACAAACATTACAAACTAAATGCAAATTATGGAAAACCCAGAACAAAACGAACTAGAATACTTCTTCATTGTGTACTTCAGCTGTATGTTGTGTATACATTCCAGAATAAAATAGTATGAACAATATGTAGGAGTTTAACCGCATTAGTACTTTTATGCTAATTAAGAAAATGTTTAACAGCTAGTATTCGCATTATTTACCTATATGATCGTAATATTTTAAGTAATCATAGCGTAATGCGCGTGTGACAGCTGAAATTGAAATAAGCAAAGCCCCGGAAAAAAAGTTGAACCTTTTTCGAGCGTTATTTTTGTTAAATCGCCAATACTGTTTTTTTATTATACGATTTCTTTTTTTGGTCTAAGACCTTACATCATCTAATGTTTCGAAATATTTTACAGAAAAAAATATTCGATAACATTGAACTTAGTACAGGGAACCATCTGTTGGTGAATATAGGAAATTCATACCACATGAATTCCCACCAAACCTCGATATAGGCTTACATAAGTGCCATCTAGCGACGGTTTTGTAAACTTTGCATTTAGAGGGAAAACATTCATTTAGGTACTGCCACCTGCGGAGGAAATATAAACTACGAGAACACTGTTTGTATCGATACATAATTGAAAAAACCTACATTACCCAAAATAACATAAACTTCGTTTACCCTAAAGTCATTTGCCCTACAGGCGTTTGCCCTAAAGGCATTTGCCCTACAGGCATTTGCCCTACAGGCATTTGCCCTAAAGGCGTTTGCACAAAATGTTTGATAATCCCATTCGGACCAAGCTCCGGCATTTGCCCTAAAGGCGTTTGCCCTAAAATAAGTTCATCGACAGTCGTTTGCCCTACAGGCATCTGCCCTACAGGCATCTGCCCTACAGGCGTCTGCCCTAAAAGTTGGTGTGGTTTCGTTAATCCAAAACATAAGTGCTTGCCGGCGTTTGCCCTACAGTCGTTTGCACTAAACGGCATTTGCCCCAAAGTCGTTTGCCCTACAGGCATTTGCCCTACGTTTAGGGCAAACGCCTGTAGGGCAAACGATGTGTACCCGGTTTAAACATAGGTTTTAAAATTGGTTTTAACATAGTTGGCCCCTTCATATCCATACATTGCAAGGGGCCCTCTAAAAGTTTTCCTGACTTGGGAACTGATGCCAACCCAAGGCAAGTGGTTTAAGATTTACAAAGCATTGAGCACTATTTTGTTCATGCATTATAATTTTTCTAATCTCATTAGCAAGGCGATCTTTGCCTCTACCATTTAAATGGAGGCCATGATGAGTATGATTTTCCCTAGTCAGGTTATTTACGTCAATTACTGTAACATTCTTAAAAGAACTACAAAGTTTGCTAATATTTTGGTTCACCTTTTTTGTTTCCACATTTACACAAGAGTCATCAATAAGATCGTATCTATGTGGTAGGTTTACAACAATAACATTGACATGTCCTAATTTAAATAAATTTCTTTTTAACGTGGTAATTACTTCATTACCTTCATTTTTTGCAACATCATTTGCACCACCTAATATTATGACAGTATCCTTATTAGTGAGCTTCTCACAGTTTTGTATGAGCCCTTCTGTGACAATACGCAGAGGAGCATTTGGTTTAACAATACCGTTTACAGTACAATCACTAACATTATTTAGAATTTTTCCTGCTACATCACGTCCATGGCTGTCAGCAAACAACAACACTTTTTTACTTCTTACCTTAGTATTCATACAGTTGTCTAAGGATGGTACTTTTACATACATTTTCTTTTGTAACGGTGGAAAAGCTTCTACATTATTTAATAAACTATACCTGTTGTTGATGGTCTTATTTTGATATGTTTTTTGCATCTCAAAATCTTTAATCCTTACTGTTCTCTTGGGTAAACAAAACTCTGCTTCGTCAGTTCTACTTTTTTCAAAATGTTCCAGTTTCGCAAGTAATTTATTATTTTCTTCTCTATTAATGATCAAATCTTTTTGAAGTACCTCAATAATCATCTGTAGTGAGCCAAGTATATTATTCTCGACAGTTCCAATGGTATCTTTTGCCATATGAGAAATATTAGGTTCTTTAATGTTCATGCATTTCTTACAGAAACCATCTGTAAGGAGTTTTTTGTTTTCTTCTTTTAGGTCTGCAATGTCATTTTGAAGTAGGTCTATAATCTTTCTAAGCGATTCTGTAACACTTTCATTTTCAGAATAGTTAGCTTCATCATCTTCAGCTTCTTGCAGTTTATCCACACTTTCATTTACTTTTGCAGGCGCAACCATTAATATACACTTATCACAATACCACTCCGAGGTAGGAATATTAATTTCACTTATATTACAACACCTTTTAAAATGAAACCACGTGTCACAGAATTCACATATTATCCCGTTTCTGACATTCCTATTGCACTTACCACATTTCGCATTATATCTAACTGGTCCTGAATTTTTTACCGCCATCACTCTGAAGAGGAGATAGCAGAACACTTTTTCGTCCAATTATTATGCAACGTGCAAAGACAATTCTTTGCAAATCTATAGTTTTACAAACAAATTTTTTAAAATGCATCAAATGCGATTTTTGATTAAGTTATATGTTTTGAACGAAATCCTAGATCTATGTGAAAGAAATGATGAAGCAAAATGTCTTTGCGATGTATTAAAATGCTCGGTGTGTAATATTTAGATGCAATTAATACAGTAATATGTGAAATAATATTCTATAATTATATTAGCTTCGAGCTGTCTTATTGCTTATGTGAATTTTAAAATCATGTTTTACAAATAAATATGTAGCTTTCAATTAGTAGTAAATTCTTGAGATGCCACTATTAATTACTATTAATTATTAATTAATAACTATATAATTATTCCTGACCCCTCTTCATTTCATCGATTTCAGTCTTCATGGCAAGTAATGAAATGAATCAAGATTTTGTTCTTTTAATTTTGCAAAAAAAAACGTACCTATACATCTACGTCTTGCGAGTTTCATAGAATGTGAATAAATTTTAAGGTGTGTATAGACATTTTTTTACGACTGCTAGCAAAGGAATCTATTTTTGTAACGGTGGTGGCAATCTACCAATGGCTAACCCACTCGGAAAAACGTCCAGAGTGTAGCGGTTGTTATTTTAATGTATTTCCTAAAATTATTAATTATTAACAAAATTCCATCTACAAATAAGAACAAAGTTATTGAAGAAAAGAAGTTACGGCCAAATCATGAAAGTGATTGTATTATATATTTTTAATGCAATGCTATTTGCTAATTAATAACGGACAATCACGAGAAAAAAAATATCCAAAGGAAATTGAAATTTTGATATGGAAAAAAAACAATAAAACAGTTTACTCTAATTAAACCAATAATAATTAACTTATAATGCAAATAAGGACAATAAAATATAAAGTCTTGGCTGGGTTACATAAAGCTTGTGAAATATTTGCATGGAAGAACAGTAAAGATAAAAGGGGGAACAAATTAATCAGAAGAGTAAATTGGTTAACATCGTTTACGAAATCAAAAACATAAGAAATCGCATTAAGTTAAAACAATAATGGAATTTATCGAGAGAAAAAATTTCCAGTGTCATTTTGACCGCTGTATTTACAAACATTTCCAAGAATAAAACGAGACCCACAGTTTATTTATCAAGATAAATGGTGACCGCCATTTAATTAGACAGAATATTTTCCGAAGTGAGAACTTAACTTGCGTGTCTTTGACTTGAGGATTTTCCGAAGAAATGAGTTGTTTGTATTATTTCGTCACCATTTACTGCGCCATTCAAAAACATTAAAGTAGTTGACAGAATAAAGAAATTCCAAAGGAGTTCAGAAAAAAGGGGAGGAAAAATACACGGGAAAAGAACCAGGGGTTTAGAAGCGACGTGGTGTCGGAAACATGACACTAATTAACGAGAAGCGATGGCACATTTCAGGCAGGCGTCACAAAAGAAAGGACAGCGTTTGAACCAACGAGACGGCTCGATGAGGTGCAATGTTCCAAAGTTTAGGTGGGTGGGGAAAGGGGTGAATTGGAGGAGAGGAGGGGGTGGGGTAGAGGGTGCCGGGAGTGGAAGATAAGTCCACTTTCAGTCTTTTGAGTCTCGCTGTTTACTAAACGCGGGCGAATCATTCCTCTCCTCTGGAGTCCTCCCGCCTGTGCGACAGAAGGGTTACTGCTACAATTACTCCGCCACTTCAAACGGCCCTTTTGCCCGTCCCGATCCTAATTTTGACCCCCCCCCCCCCCACCAACACTCCCCCCTGGCTATTTCTCCGCCCTTCTGCGACTCTTCTCTTGATGGCGGTCCCCGATCCCTCTCTCCCAGATCCTCATCGGCAAAGGCCCATTCAGGCGTCGGCAGATGAGACAACCAGGACAAATGGCACCCATTAACACTCATCGCCATCCCGGATCCAAGGGATTTTACAGGAGAGCCGGAGATTAAAACGAGTTGGGAGAGCTCCTGAAGGAAGAGGAAGGGGTTGCGAAGTGGGGGGGGGGGGGAGGGTTCTTAGTGGCTCGCTCCCGTAATTGAATAAGAGCAAAAAATTATGCAGTAACGAGACACTAAAGTGCTTCTGGAAGCGCCCCCTGGTAAACTCTTTAAAACATCATGCAAGGCAGCGCCGCCAGTGTTAGGCGGAATTTGAGAGTTTGCACAAGAGGATGGAATTTCATTAAGCATATGTTGCCAGAAGCGATCGTGCTGATAACGCTCCTGTGATTATCTGCATCGGAGATTCTCCTTCCCACATGTTACGCCCATGATGGAGTTTCATGCTGCTGCTATTCTAGTGTAAAGGACTTTGCAGTAGGTTCAAATCACCAGAATGACTATGGTAGGATGAAACCTCGCTACAGTCATTGAGGTTCTATGATTATTAAGTTATTCCAGTGTAAAAAAAAAAACTTTTTTTTATTGAAGAACTGACATCTTTACATGCTGATATACGTTTACAGATATATTTAATAAAAAATCTTCTTAAAAACGCCCATGTTTTCATCGAAAGTTAGAGTCCCTAGGTAAATGTTATCTAAACTATTTACTTTCATCAGTCGCTGATAAAATTAGTAAAAATCATTTCACTTTGTGACCTACCCATGAGGTATATCGAGTGGAAGTTTAACACATAATTTATGCTGAAGCAGCAGTTAAGTACAGTGATTTAAGACTTGTTTTTCTTCAATGGCCAGTCGCAAGGCTGTCCTCAGTTCTAATAAAGTGTGCGGAATTACTTTGCTCGTGGTAAAGGCAGCAACGTATTCATAGATTAATCCTATCCGCTTAGTGTATACACAATACCATGATTTAATTGCTTATACAACACATGGGTGTCCACTCTGGGTATAATTCCAGCTGTCACGAATTGACAGTAGGAGAGCTAAGTTTTACAATCACACGTATAGTCTGTGCACCGAAAGGCGAAGGAAGAGAGAAGTTTTAATATTATACAACGCTCGACACCAATATTGTACTCACTCTATGTCATGCAGGAGTTTATGCCTCCTGAATTCACGAGCTTAATCAATTTACACTCGCCATTAAAAATAAACGAAATAAAAGAATCTTAAGATTCAAGATTCCCATTGTAATCACTTAAATAAATTGTGCACGCAAAGGTATCCTTGTCCTGTTGATTAATTGACTGCAATGATTGAATTGCAGGCCGTTAGGAGCGTTTCGGGAAGATAACTTGTCACATATTCCAGTTGAGTCAACCAATTGTCAACGCCAAACATCCTCACCCAAGCGAGCCATTGGTAGGTTATGTACTTCCACCCCGCGCCCTTCCCTTTTTTTTAAATGACCCGATCAGCAATTTATCACAGATGTCACAAAAAAAAAAAAATGAAAAGCGCCAGTGGCTACTCGAGTTTTCGAATGTCCGATTCGTGTGTTTTCACATCGGGAATTGTGTGAAATAATTCAGCGAATGTTAGCCGACAGTTGGGATGGTACACACATGCACCATCGCTCACAGAGGACCATATCATCTCGTTAATACGTGTACCCGTCGCTGCGTCACTTTGCAGTCATCAGGGAGGTTATATATACCCCTTGATGAATACTTGAAGCTGACCTGGTCTCCAGAAAGGGAGCTGTGATCAGGAATTCGGATGTCGGTGTGCGAATTTCAACTGTGAATCCACAGCAGGTCCCGATATTCTTGCACTGATCCCTAAATAGCCCGTCAGCTACCCCTCTTGTCCTTATTTCAACCCCATCGGTGGAGCCTGGCCGTGTCTGCGGCTGATAAAAAAGCGATGAATACTTGATGCGGACCGCGGGGAATGAATAGTTGATGTACTTTTTTTTTTGTCTCTGCTAACTAGGGTGGAAGAAAATATCCACGCTAGGTTCCCCCGTTTTGGTGACCACTTTCGTTACAACGCTTCCAGTTATGTCGCACGACTTCCCATGAGTCGTTTATGTTGATTTCCTTTGCTGAAACTTCAACACTGATGAGAAATGACTTGCAGAATTTGCTTCTTTTTTTACGTGTAAAACTCTTAAGCTCCCGGTATATGACATTTGGTAGGAGTGGTTTCGTGATTATTGAACGATACTGCGTCTGCGCGGAACTCTCAGAAACCTCGAAAATATGGCGGATCTGTGTGATTTATTCGTACGTATATATTTTTGTATTTATATTTTTTTCTAGTTTTTTTGGAAAAGATGGTCACCCATCAATGTACCAACCAGACGCTATGGCGCTTAAATTTGAAAATAGTCCTAATTAAAGCATACGCCTTTACCCTATTGGACACCATGACATTATGAAACAGAACAGTTTTATAAACATATGTGTAAAGTAAAAATATCACAGAAAAAAAAATTAAATTCTTATGAGTACCTTGATAAAAAATTGATTTGAATAAAATTTATTCTATAAACTTAAGATATAGCCCCCCCCCCCATAAAAATGCCCTATTCATTCATATAGTGTAGGAATAATGTTATTAAAATACTTTTTAATAAAATTATAATATAAAATATCATATCACGTAGGTAAGTCTTTGTAATCCGCCCCTTTATCCATAATTTATATGAAAACACATGCTCCTCCCTTTATCTTTTATATACATAATAACCAACTGTTTTTAAAATATATTAAGAACGTTTCTTAAATAAAATGTTAATATAACTATAACCATATGACATTGCTACGTCTTCAAAGTAAGCCTTTCCTTCATTCGTGCCGAATATAATAGGATATTGTATAAATATAATATAAAAATATTTTAAATCTAATACCGTAGGTAAGTCCTGGACTATATGAATTTTCATTTGTTTTATCTGTCACTATGCCATAAAAACATTTAATTTTTTATAAATACTATTTCAGTAAATTTATGATTTTATAGTGGAGGTTTTTAATCAACATACCCACTCTAAATTATACGATATAGCATGACTTATGCTAAAAAATATTAAATATTTTAAATACAATTTAATTTACAGTTATAATTTTTTAAAAATAGGTATGTTCTTGAACTTATGCACGAACTACGTTATAACTGTTCCGAAACAACACGAACGGACCAAAAGCTCTGACATTGAAAAAAAAATTGTGGGAAATAAATATAAACTAGTCTTACTTACCTGGATTGGCATCGTTGCGTAACAAGTGCACTTAATTTACATTTTGTTATTTTAAGCCACCCCTGTCTACACCAGCGCACGGAACTTCATTATAACTGTTTCGAAACTACCCGAATCACATCAAATGCACCGAATTTGGGGAAAGTCGTTAGGGAATTAATTAAAGTTTGCCTAACCTGAGTTTTGAGTTGCGTTTGGGTTCGGCTTAGGTTATTACCCCCGTGTTAAACAGAATTAGGTTTAGTAAGGTATTAAAAAGGGAAAATAAATAATTGTTTTTCCCTGAAAAGCTCGAAATTATTTTTTAAGAATTGAATTTCGTGTGCGTGTTTCGTATTATAAGTTTATTTGCAACATAAGAGCACACGAATCTCCTCGTTACAGAGTTTAAATGTTTACACATCACTGGCGAGTACTAAAAAACGTGTGCTTATTTTTTTATTTGGCAACAGCCTAGCATGAAAATCTGTGTGAGCATGAACAAACCTTACCATTTGGTCGGGAGTTATTTTAAGAAACGGAAGTCAACGACGTACAAACAAACAAAATAAATTGATTTAATCGAGTTTCAATCGGAGAGAATATGAAGCGTGGAAATTGCCTACGAGCACATGGGTAGGCCTATATACACTATAGTGGAGTCCAACCTGGCGCCAGAAAATAAGGAGAATTTCGCCGGTATTTACTCACGAAACTGAAGCACAATCCGATACAGCTTTAAAAGACTTGTTCCAGTAGAGTTCCAAGTCACACGATGGGTTTTAACTTTTATTCGGGTATAAATATGGGAACCATGCAAACAAACAAACAAACATTATTTAATTCTTAACATTTACAGCGGTATGTAATATTTTATATCCTTGTAGTTTTTTACATTATATATGTGTATTATTAATGTAACTGGAAATAAAATACATTTATGATAAGACACAGAGGGTTGTTCTCAAATCTTGCATAATCTATTTTCTTCTTTTTTTATGTCCGCAGCATTTTTTATTGACATAGCACATCATACTCGACAAACAGAACAATCATTATTTAAAATTTCTTAGTGATTGTTTAAATAAAGTTTAATGTTTTAAAAAATAACATGTTAAATACACCAAAACCATATTTTTTATCAGTAATAACTGCTGTATACAAACAAGATTTTTTTTATTTTTGTAAATAAATTCTAAACTTTTTACTACTATTGCACACAATTTCTTTTGCATTAGAATACTCACTATGCTACGACAAAACTGACACTCATACCGCAAGAATGTACTTTTTTACGCCATAATTTTTTTTTTTAGATTGACCCCAGCTTGCAGTAGGCCTACAGACGCATAATTTAATGTTTTGCCTAGACAAACCACGGGAACAAGTGTGACGCTGAAGACAACATTAGTGGCAGCGTAACTATTACGCCAATTGCATACGCTTATGTAAAATAATCAGACAGATGAAAAGAAAAGACTATAAATATATTTAGTATGCCTTTGTCGTGTCTTAAGACACCTCAAAGTAGATACAACAACAAAAATACATACCCAATTGGATACGCTTATGTGAAATAATGAGACACGTAAAAAATAGAGCAGAAATATATTTACTATGCTATTGTCGTGTCTTAAGACATCACAAAATATAAATAGGCTATAATTAAAATTGCAAACTCAATTGCATACGCTTATGTAAAATAATCAGACACGTAAAAAAATGAGACTATAAATATATTATCTATGCCTTTGTCGTGTCTTTAGACATCTCAAATTATAAATGACAGAATCCAGAATGGCGCAGTATGTTCCCCTTGTGTTCGAATCAAGACACCGCGACGGGTGTGACGCGATGTAAGCGAATATTTTTCTAACCAATCACTTTCGAAAAAATCTGTGACAAAAAATGCGACCAAATTCGTGATAGCGACATACTTCGCAATCAGATTTTTATTTTATTTTACATCGTGTCTTGGGCGCGATATTAATGAAATAAACTGCAGAAGTTTATTTTCAAGTAATGGTCTAACTGGTGCATTGGCAAAACAATTGTAATTCGTTTGTGAAATCTTAAATGTAATTTCAATAACAGTGAATTTTTTTTTTCGGATTAAACCATTATTTTAATATCTCAACTGAACGTATAATTTTAAACATTGCATTGAAAGCTGTCGTGTACGTGTAGTGTGCACGTGAAGGCAAGTTTTACACCAAGTTGTCTGTTTCTGTTATTGCGCTGTTTGAATACAACGGTTTTTCTAAAAATTACGACGCATTATTAGGGGCATGCAGATTTCCCGAAAAGATTTCGGGACTAAATGAAAGTTAAAACACTATAGCATCGTTTTTGTTTCGTGATTGGGAAAGTTTCTCCCAGGTACATATCGATTGTAACAACACCAATCACAGTGATTCAGTGCATAAGTAAACGCGTCCTGAGTGGCTCGGTCAAGCAAGACAACGACTTCTCTCGCAGACGGCCGCTAATCACAAGGCAGAAACCACAGGTGCGGGTATACCTTGTTGCAGTCTAATAAGTATTCAGATCTTTTCGCGAAAAATGCCTGCCCCTACGCATTATTTACCGTCGCATCACGTCTATCATGTACACAGAACTTTTTTTTGTAATTGACAAAATATTCCTTTAGAAACCAGTCACCAAGAAATAATTTGCAATACTAAAAGACAATTTCTTCAACACAATATATTGTCACGCTTGCGAAAACTGTTTAAAAAAATTATTAAACATCAGTCAATATTTAACAACGGGAAAGATTATTGAATATTTAACATTTACTCTTTATTTATTTTAATCAACCTATTTACGGAACGGTTTACATATAGCTTTAACTAATGAAGGCACTGGGACAACACACAGTATAAATGCCCGGGAACAGATTCCGATCCCAGTTATAATGCGAAAAAAAATTGTTGAATGTACAAATTTACAAATACCTGTTAACTTAATCTGATAATTTCAGTTACATTTACAAAAAAAAATATTACAGTGTGTAGCATCTGTTGCACTATTGTGATTACAGCATATGCATGAGTGGCTCTTGTTTTTCAGATCGAAGCTCGTATTTACATCGCAGTTAACCAGATGCCTTATTCAATCAATGGTAATGGACGTAGGAAAAAAAAAAACTTCTTTTTCTTTTTTTATTCCACCTCCCCCCCCCCCCTCCTTAATCCGTCTCGAGCCTAATCGCACAAGTTTGAAGAGCTCACCGCGACACGCCGGCAAATGAATGAGCGAGGATTGCTAAAGAAGTGGATGGGAGACGTTTCTGGCGTAACGGATGTGACGTCTACGGAAAACGGGGGGGGGGGGGTGTCTCTCTTTGAAGTTCCCTTCATCCATTTTGTGGGGGGGTTCGATTCGTTTCTGTCCCCCTACCCCCCTCCTTCCCAAGAGGATTCGAGACCTGGCGGCGAGCGACAGCTGAAAAGCGACGGACATACTGCAAAAAAAAAAAAAAAAAAAAGTAGAAGTGACAGTACTGGTAGGGAAAGGGTTTAGTTCATGCGGGCTTTCAAACTGCGTGTTTTTCTGTCGGCCGCCATTTCGGCGTGACTGCGCCTACGGCAGTGGTACCAACGTCAAGGTCTTGAAAACATTTTTAAAAGTACAAGCCGCCAAATTTTCACGGGAGCCGAAATATAAAAATAAATATATATATTCACACAATTATATTTATAGTTTCGAATAATCTCCATTTGGTATATATTTTTATTACATCTAGTCCTGCTTGTAAAATGTTCATTAATTACTGCCTTTGAAAAAAAGTTTATTTTTAACTATTTGGAGTGGCCAAAACAAAACACATCACATGTCTTTAATATACATTTTAACTGCTCGTTTTATGGTCTTTCTCGATCAGTCAGTGAACAATCCAGTATTCTACGGGCAGAAGAGAAATTTACGAAATGTCAAAATCGATGATAATTTTTGAAATCTCGTCTTTTTTTTTTTTTTTACGATTTCTTATTCTCACTCAGGTAAGTTCAAATAAAGATTTATAAACAACCAAATGCTTTTTTTTTTAAAGAAATGGATGTCGACAAATTATTATTTTTTTATAGAGGAAATTCATTGTGTTAAGTGTGCACTGCATATGTTCCATTGTGTAAGTGTGCACTGCATATGTTCCGTTGTGTAAGTGTGCACTGCATATGTTTCGTTCTATAAGTGTGCACCGCATATGTTCCGTTCTATAAGTGTGCACCGTATTTGTTCCGTTGTATAAGTGTGCACCGCATATGTTCTGTTGAATAAGTTTGCACTAGATATGTTCCGTTGTATAATATATACATTCAGTTTTTACATATCTTTTTACCTTAAGTTTCAAGTTGGACATACATACATCTAAACTAAATTGTACCTTACTAAATAATCGTATATACGGCCAAATTGATGTTTGGAAACACCGACTTAAAGGTTCGTTATTATTCTAAATCCAAACTAAAGGAATATGTTTCCTTCCTGGCTTTAAAAAAAAACTTCGTTCTTAATAACTCATGCTTTCACACATGCCCACTAATAAATTTGTTTTACATTAATCACAGTTAAGACGAATAATTGCTTGAACAATAAAATATGTAGCAAATTCTTCTTTAAATTTTTCATTAAATTTCAGAATATAAAAATTTAATAAATTAACTGAGAAAAAATGTTTCGACGAAAGTAAACATTTGAGTTTACATTTCTCATTTCGCTGACATTTTAAAAGATTTTTAATAGATTTTAGTAAGGAAATACTCAGGAAACAAATATATTAGCTCTGTGAGTTATTTAACTTTAATGTCATGTTCCAATAAATTTACTAGAAAACTTTAACAAACCTAGTTAACGATTTCGGTTAGCTTTTATTAGCTTTGAATAGCTCCGTCATGTTTTTTGCTGCATATTGAAAAATTATATGATCAGAATTATTGTATGCATTAATTTATTATGTATTACGAATTTTTAAGCTTTATTTTTCATTTAATCTTATTGAGTGTCTTTCTTCCTTCCACGCCGAATTACTCGTACAGTATGTATAATAACCACCAATAATATATATTTCGTTCCTCTCCGGATTTGAAAATAGAAAATATGCACTGTGAGAAAAAAAGCATATTTCTGTAATGTTTACCCCCTAAAATAAAGTATTTTTCAAGAAGTTATTAAAGTGAAAAATTAGAATGAACTCTTACCTATCTGGATAAAAAAAAAATTTTCCTTGGTTATGAGATTTAGTGCCTATTTCTTGCTGATGTGTAGTTAGCATATTTATTTAACAATAACCACTACATAATGGCTATTTTTTTTTACTTTTATTCCTAGCGAGTTCCTTTTATACTATCAAACAAACATATTGCGTCGTTTTTGTAAAGCAACGGTTTGTTTTGATAACAAATTCCAAACTAGATAGGAGTTACTTCAGCTTTACAGCAAACAACCCACTCCATAGTCCAATACCGCCATGGATTTTAACTAACTCAAGTTCATAAACTTAGCGCACTAATCTATGTCACGTTGGAGTTTTGAGCGCCTTTCTGGCCTGAACTATAATGTTAATCAAGTCAGCGAACTGTCGTAGCGACAGCGCGTGCAGCTAATCTCTAAACATGAGCCCATCCCCTCGCAGGGAAATTTTCCAAACTTAGCTCTCAAACTTAGCACTAATCGTTTTAACTCTTACGATGCATCAGACAAGAAGAAAGGTTTCATCAAAGTTCAGCAATTCAAAGACACTTATTAAAAAAAGTTACGCCCACAATTTTTTTTGGAGGGGGTTTGAACACTCTTAATAAATGTCGTCGTTGAAAACCTTTTTATTAATGACGTAATTTCGGCCTGGGATATATCACCTTGGCACGGGTTCAAACGAGGTGGTTTTCTAGTTCACCTTATGAATATCGTACGCGCACGTCATTTATTTAGCACGTACGGAGCGCGGTGGTGTAGTGGGTAAGATACTGCACTCTGGGTTCGCATCCAGGGCCATGTATCATGGTTTACGCTATCCACGGGAACATGAAGTAATCCTAGGCAAATGCAAAGACAAGTTTCTTGGTAGGCTCTAGGCCTACATATAAAAACACCTCTGATTTATGTCGCTTTGTAATAACTTCTTTCTAAAAAAAAAACAATTTGTCGAATATTACTTGAACTATATAAAATCCAGTTCATCAGTTTTCTACACCTGAGTCCATAAAATTGAATTGTATTGATTTTTGAATAACAAATATTTAATATTTCGCGTGTTAGGAAATGGGACACCTAAACCGAAATTGAACGTAGTTATTTTTTTGTATGCTTGTTTTTGCAGTTTATTTCAAAATCTTACTGATTATAAAGACTGAAAGTTTAAAAAAGTTCTAAATCATGAACCTATGATTAACCTAGTAAAAAAGCAAATTGTGCGCGTGGAGTAGGCCTATATGAACTACAGAAGCGAAACTTCTTGCTTTTTAGATACAGATAGAAATAAATTATTTTCATTTTCGATTAAACTATCCAAATAAAAATGAATAATAATTATAAACTCAATTGAACAAATCAATAATTCTTTTCCACACGAATAAATAAATTGTAGATTCTTTAAATAAAATGACAGAAAAATGGTAGCGCCAATCGTTAGCCGTCACGAAAACTGAGTAGACAAACACAATCAGCGTTATGAGAATTCCGTAGCATCAGTGCAGCGGAATTTATGCCTATTCCCTGCCGTCTCCCCTTCCGTCCATTACAACTTGCATATAGCATGCTCCGTTAAGCATCTCACCCCTCCCCACACTTTTTTCCCGTCTTTCTATTCGACCGCTAGCGTATGCGTTGGATTGGCGTTTGCCCGAGTATGCAGAGGAACTGATCAGTAGGGACTGGAAAAATTCGCGGTTTCAATGACCTCTAGGATATAGACTCCACGATCCCATACATACTCGGGAAAATACCACACGCTCATTGGCTACTAGCTTGTGAGACTTGTCAACTGGGATGCTTCCCATTCGATACTCCTTGGTTGAAGGTTTTTCATTGGCTATGTAAAATCTGAGCCAATAACATTATCAATAGGGAAGTATATATGTTTGGATTCTAGCACAACACGAAATGAATCCGCGAATATTTCTGATCTCTACCGATCAGTGAAAGCGCGAATACTTCCAATTCCCAATAACGGGTGTATGAAAGTACAAAAGTCGTGCAAGTGATGATAATTACAAACAATAAAAAAATATTTTGGCTAGTTCGCGTTTAAATTAAATGAACTCAACACCCGTAACTGCACGAACATAGTACTAAATTTATGAATATCTCCGATATTTATTTTTCATACATTTTAACAGTGTCGTAGCTGCATTTGATAGATGCTAAGGCAAAAAAAAATTTCTTTTTAAGAGTGAAAGTTCCTTCCACCCAAGATGATGTATCATCAGAGTGCAACGAAAAGTGCAACGTTTATGAGTGGAGCGTTCGATGACGAAGATGGTTAGAGGCACGGTGGACAACGAATGTAGTACACATTCAGAATTCAAATTTTCGCAGGTTATTAGTCGCCATGTTTGTTACAATAATTGTGACCCTCCAGTAAGCTTCATTTTTTTTTTGTTTATCATTAAAATGAATCATCGAACATATGTTCTTCTATTATTCAAGTGGATTATTGGAACGTTAACTTTCACTTTAAACGTGCGAGGTGGCCACTGTTTAACACTAGTGACGCTTCCTGAAAAAAAAAACTTGTAAATGGAACTGAAATAATCATGATAAATTACAGATAATTGCATATTTTGACTTTTACGCAAAAGGAAATGTATAGCATCAAAATTATGCTTGTGGTGTTATTGGGTTCGGATTGTTGTCCGGGAAATTATGTTTTGTGTTGTCCCGAAACCTACGTTAGTCGACGTTATTTGTAAACCGTTCCCTGAATAGCTTTCCGGTATTAATTGTGAACTATGATAAACACAATAAAACAAATTAAATTACAATTGTTGATAATTCGGTTGGATTTTTCATGGTTTGAAAAACAAAATTTTTCTGTATATATACAGAAAACATAAACATATGTTTATAAAACATAAATTAAAATATTTTATTTGCACTAATTTTCGAAAGCGTGATCAGAAATATTCAATATTGTTTCCAAAAACGTATTTCATATATGCAAAAATAACCATAGCCGTGCAGGTAATAGTTCGTCATTGCGTATCCAGTTTATATCAAAAATTTATACGTCAAATTTAAAAGTAAAGTTAATTGTACTTTGGAGCAGTTTCGCATTACAAAGCACAGTTATCTGCTTACTTAAATGTAATGTTCTAAGTTAAAATACTATAAGAATAATTGCTTCCAGGGACAATTATCCTTATTGTGCATCCAGTTTATAACAAGTTTTTTAAGTCGTATTTTTCAGATGAAATATATTTTTTCTATTGTCCAGTTTCACATCACAAACACAGTTAAAACTTAATTTTTTAAATATTTTAATTTAAAATGAAATGGGGTATGTTACACAAAACAATTGATCCCGGAAACAATGATCCTCAAAGTTTTAAACATATTTTAAAAATCAGTTATATTTGGTAATCCTACAGTATTTCATTAGAAACATAACCAAGTCATTTTTATTTCAATCTATATATTTATAAAAGAAAGTCGTGTTAGGTACACTATTTATAACTCAAGAATGGCTGAACCGATTTGGCTGAAAATTGGTAGGGAGGTAGCTTAGAACCAGGAGACGGACATAGGATACTTTTTATCGTGCTCCCGTGAAAAAAATAGTTCAAAAAACTAAAAAACACACTTTATATAGAAAACCAAACTAAAAAATAGAAAATCAAGAAAGTATATTGTTCACAATAATCATAACCCACTCTCACTTTTCATTTAATTAAATGTAACTTTTCATTTAATTAAATGTCACAATATTTAGTAGACTTTGTTTATATCGCGCCAAAGACAAACTGAAAGAAAAAGTTCGCACATGAGCGAAATGGTTTTCTTTACAATGTGCGAACTCTTTTCTTTCAGTTTGTGTTTGGCGCGTTATAAACAAAGCCTACTGAATATTGTGAAATTATATAAATTGACGAAAATCTTATTTTGCAAATTTAATAATGGAATAATCTTATCAAATTAGTGTATTGTCATCGGTCCTCGATAAATCTACAAAGTTTGAATGAAATCTGGCCGTTTAAAGTGGGTCAAAATCGCACCCAAAGGAGTCGGTTACAAACATACAAACAAACATACAGGTGAAGCTAATATAAAGCGTGTAAAAAAAGTGGTACAACGAAACGCATCCGAAAGCAAAACGAAAAATTTATCAGTTAAAACATCAGTCTAGCCGTTCATTTGTTAAAAATGTTATAGAAAAACGCAACTGACATGGAATAACAAAACAACTGACAGCTAAACGTAATGTTGTCTATGTTTAAGTATGGTTGAAAAATTGACAATTAACAAAACACAACTGACAGCTCAACGTAATGTTGTCCATGGTTAAGTATGGTTGAAAATGTGACAATGTAAAATTTTAAAGTTGACCAGTTGATGTGTTTTTTTCGAGTTTATATTGGCTTATCGTGCCGATATTATCATTAACAATACTATGCTGTGACCAAGACAATCAAATCTTTCCCGACAAGGCCGCAATGCAACTAGGATTGGAAACATTGCGAATGAAAGGACTGAGGAAGAACAAGAAATTGCACGTGGAGAGCGCCGCGTTAGTATTGCTCGACTTCGTGCTTTTCAATCACAAGAGCAAAGCGAGGCAGCCCGTGAAACGGCTCGGTTGACAATGCGAAATCGTCCAGCAAACCTCAGAGATCAAAAACTAGATAATTTTCGACGCACAAGAAGAAATTTATCAAGTACTGATTTGAATCGAGCAGCGTTTCGATACGATTGCAGCACTGATTACTGCTTGCATACTAGCGTTCGCATTGGGCCAATGGACGTTGTTTGCGAGTTTTGTGGCGCATTGAAGTTTTCCGGAGAAACGCCAGGATTATGCTGCCTTAGTGGGAAAGTGAAATTGCCATTATTGACTCCGCCACCTGAGCCATTGCATTCATTGTTACGTGGCGAAACACCCGAATCACGACATTTTCTAGCAAACACTCAAAAATACAATAGTTGTTTCCAAATGACCTCATTTGAGGCAGACATTTTTGAAGAACGAGGATTTAATCCAACATTCAAGGTATTTATTTATTTTTGTACCTACATACAATACAGTAGAATAATAATATACTATACTTTTTCTTATGTATTACTAGCTTTTACCTGCGGCTTCGCTCGCGTTATGTTCTTCAGTATCAAAGATCATTTCAATGAAAATAAAATATGGTAATTGTTTTTTTTTTATTGCGTGACTGGAATCATCAGTATTTAAAAATTCTAACATCCGATTTAGCTTAAAAACTGAAAACATGCTACATTAAAATATGATTCACTATTACAAAAAAAAATCATTTTTAATCCTAACATTTTAAAAAGTTAAAAAAAAGTTGAGTGATTAGATCCACATCATTTTCACTAAATTACAAAATTCTCTTGAAAGTAAAATATAACATTCAGCATCAATGTCCAAACAACAATCACCGAAGAAAATAGACACCTAGCCTCAAAAATTTAAAAAGTTTAAGTATTGCTTTTATCTTAATAAAAAATTGAATTTAATAAAATCCAAAATCTGCTCATTTATTGTCTCTAAGGCGGGACAAAGTTTGCCGGGTCAGCTAGTATTTTATATTTAAAGACAACTAGATACGCAACAAGGAGCATTTAACGATTTTTTTAAACAAACAAAAAATATTTTTCATATGTTACATCTTAGCTCTCAGTATACGACATTTGGTGGGTGAATTTATTGAATGCGACGGAAGTGTGTAACAACTAAGTTGCCGCCATCTGTAGCAGATGACGTGAATCAAAGCTCACAAAGACAAAGGGAAATATTATAGTATTAACTTTTTCAAAAATTATAAAAAGATGGGAAATATTTAAATAAAATTCTTTATCAAAAATCACGGTTTAGCATTTTTTTTAAATTTTTTTTTCCTTTATCGGAACCGTTTCATTATATAGTTTAAAATATCAGTCTGCGAATCGAATAAATCGATTTTCGACGTAACTGCTCCGGCAGCGAATTCTAGCGGCGGGTGCGGAAACTACGTGTGATTTGCGTATTTTTTGTCAGTCCTACCGTTAATTTAAAGAATTCTACGATTAATTTCACGGCCGAGTTTCGTATTATAAGAGTGTGTGTGTGTGTGTGTGTGCAACATGAGAACACGCGAATTCGCTCGTTACCGAGGTCATATTGCTACACTTCTTTGGCGCTAAAAAAAAAATTTCTTTTCGGTGCTGGCATCGACTCGTCACGAGTAATTTTCCCCGTGACGCGTCTCTCCGGTCGCAAGGACGTTTAATTACGAGAGAGAGAGAGAGAGAGAGAGAGAGAGAGAGAGAGAGAGAAAGAGGACGACGGATGCAGGATAAAGGGTCGGGGCGAACACGGCCGACGGGGAATTCGCCGAGTCGTCGACAGGTGTCCCTTCCCGTTAATTAGACGCCCCGCGCACTAATTACAAACTCGCGCGGAATCTGTTATGACTGCGGCGGTGCGCACGCGCCAGCTCCCGACCGCCATTTTCTCAGGTATGTTATTTCTACCTATCGTTCACAGACCCCCGAGCAGCACTTTGGAATAACGCACGCGTCACGTCCATAATCAAACATTATTATTATTATTATTTTGTTCTGCTGTTAAAGCAAACAAAAGTAATGAATTTTGTCCTTGATTTATTTTTTTTCCGGGAGTTGGTGTATTTTACGCACGTCTAGTTTGCCGTACCTAAAAAGGAACGTTCGTTAAGTTAGGGAAGTTTCCTAAAAAAAATTCGTAAAATCGTTGCTAAAGCATTAAAAATTCCCGCAATCATTTTTGTTTACGGTTTTTTTTTTTTCCACTATTCCCTATTCAGGATGTATTTGCACCTGTCTAGGTGATTGTAACTTGAATTAAAGTTAATTTTGATTAGCAAAGCTAAAGTACTCGGACACGTCATAATATATAAACATCGCAAACAAAATTGTACTTTTTTTGAATTCGATAACTATTTTGTATACTTATTTTCCTAACCCAACTAAAACTAAGTGTGTATGTAGGAGGGGTCTGGGTTAGAGGGGACCTAAGAGATGCCTATATGCCTAATCATGCTGGAATTAGCCGCGCAGGGAGAGGGTCACAAGCATAGAGTGCTTTGTGCGAAGATTGGCCCACCATCGCAGCGATTGAAGCCATGACCAACTCCCCTATCTCATAAACTAGATTAAAACCATGCTAATTCAGTATAAGATAAATGATGCATAGGCACAGGGAAAACCCTGGGCACAAACGTGCGGGGTGCATTAAAAGTGCACGAGAACACAGGAGATGTAGGTCGGTGTGGATGAAGAGTTGGTCAGAGTAGAGAACAGTCTACCATGCGGGGTTTTCGGGGGACACTTGGAAGCGAGATTTGCTTTCATATTTTTGTCGAATCTGAAATTTGATAGCCAGAGACGTAAGCGCTCCTGCTGTTGGTTGTCTACACTTACAACCTACCCAGCTTCCAGCTGCACTAAAGAGTAGTTAAAGTATAAACAAAAAAACTATAAACAACGCAACACAATACACTTTATGATATGCAATCAAGTATACTAAACAAGTGGCTAGTTTATAATAGAGCGGTGAAGTTGAAAGAGCAAGCCGCGAACTTCGTATCAAGTTCAGAACTGATCGGGCTTCAATTAATATTACGCATCCCATTCCCGCGGGTGTTTCAGGGAGAGCGACCGCGGAAGAACAGGTTCGTGTTGCTCCTGTTCTGCGCGTAACCAGAACGACAGGTTGGTGTTGTTCCTGTTCTGCGCGTAACCAGAACGACAGGTTCGTGTTGCTCCTGTTCTGCGCGTAACCAGAACGACAGGTTGGTGGTGTTCCTGTTCTGCGCGTAACCAGAACGACAGGTTCGTGTTGCTCCTGTTCTGCGCGTAACCAGAACGAAAAGTTCGTGTTGTTCCTCTTTTATTAATAAATATGTTTGTGGACTTAACAAAAAAATATTTATCACAGAAATTTGCTTGGCTCCATAATGACGAAACATCTTATATTATCTACATGAATTTTCTCTCGTTAATTAAAATGGTACATTTAGGGATGTCTTAATGCTATAAACTGTAATTGATGTAAAAATTTGACCGGAAACGCAGGAAGGTATTGTTGGTGCATCCCTTGCTATAAATTATAAATAATATATCAAATATTTTTTTTTCGTGAAAAACCAATTAATGCTTGAGGAATTCAATCCAACCTCACCCACAATCAGCTCACAAAACTTAAAATAATAAAGAGTACATTATCCTCTGAAGAATATCGACTAAAATTATGCTCATTAGTGTTAGATTTAAGTCAATTGTGTTCATATTGTATTCTTGATTCAGTTAAAAACTGTTTCCAATTTTACTCTAAAAAGAATTTTTTGGATCCACGGTGCATAATGAGATTTTCTAATAATAGTGTATACGTATCTCAAAAGGTTTTAACATTTTATTATCTTTCTAATACTGTGGTAACATAACCAAGGATTTTTTATGTATGTTGATCTAGTCCAACTTTCCTTGTTTCTTTCTTAAAATTATCTTTTTTTATTTCCAAATACTTTAGTGCAGATTAGTCAATCAACATTAAAACATAACGAACAGTCAGAAACCCTACTTGATAACATTTCAATACCTTTAGTATTATAACTAGTCATCTCGTGCGGAATTCCGCAGTGCGCACCAAATATTTTTGTGTGGCATTCCATTATTTAAAAATTTAGGAGAAATGACATTTTAAAGAAGAATAGAAAACAAATGAAACGGGTGTTGGTACGTACAAAAGAAGACATGTAACACATCAGTACAAACAGCTGTTACACATTTTTAAGGCAAAAGTATTATATTCAAACATACCAATAATATACGCGTTTACTAAACCTCTTTACAATGTTGGAAGTAATAATAGGATCATCGTTCACTTTTTGGTTGTACGTATCTTCAGTAGGCCTACTAACTGATGCTATGAGAAGTAAATGTAAGAGGTAATATTTGTAGGTTATGTTTGTGATACAAAATATCAACAGTAATTTCAAAAGTACTTATAAGAAAAGTCTGGCGTGCCAGAAGTTTTGGTTAAGTGGTTTTTTGGTGAAATTTTTTGGTTAAGTTGAAGGATCCTCTAAGATTTCTTTATCATAAGTTCTGTTTATTATGACGTAGGTACAATTAAAAAAAAAAAATATGTAAACTCAGATGTTTCAAGTGTATATCTGATTCGATATTTATCGAATCCGATTCGATATCTATCGAAAAATCGACACATCCATTAAAGGACCTCTTTTTAGATGATTTTAAATCCAAACTTTAAGAGAAGCGGTACATTTTTAGATCGTGGGTCTATTTTTCGTCATTATTCGGCACGATAAGCTTTAAAATGAGAGGGAAATAATGTAATTTGATAAAGGAATAAGCAAGATCTCGCGCACCGACAGATAAACAGGCAAGATGTATAATATGTAAGATTTGTAATGCCTACTCGGTGACAAAATATACAACAAAATATTATATGCGATGCTATAATTTCACTATATAGTAAAACATTTTGACGTATTAATCCTTAAAGTAGAGAGATAAGAATGGAAGAATGCCATCTTGATTTTTACACGTTTGAAGCCATAAACCAATTTTTAGAGCTTAATATTTGATATTTGACTTTTCCAACGTATATTTCTCAGTTTATGGAATGCCTGAAATTAAAAGAGACTGAATGCCACACATAGTTTCTCCTGCCAAGTAATTGCCGTTGTGCTTTTAATGTATTTTAGAGTATGACTACCGATGTAATAATACTATCAGCACACATTACTGTACAGTTCTCTGAATGATTCTTGCAATGAGGAAAATTGTTTTTAAACATATTTTATGGACATACGTCATTCTTTTCAAGGAAAACTCTGTTTTGTCCATGCGTTCACACAGTCAGCTGATTTCGGCATGTTTTTCTTTGTGTTGGTGTATTCAACTTTCTTGTCCATTTTTTGTGGTTCTACCTATATGACATAACAGTTAAAACCCGCATGTGCGTAAGTTCGTATATTTTCTTGAACAATTGTACAATTTCAAGAATCCTCTTTATTTGTGATCTTTGCATTAACAGAGGCAAACATGCAATACTTTATTTCACAGTAAACCGTTGTTCAAACCAATATGGCATCAGTTTTCGCCTATTCCTCCACTTTAAACGAAACTAATAACTTAAAATAATATTTATTCAGATTTAGGGTTAAAGACAAGCCCTTAGATTTCTGACCAACACATTTAAGCTAGTTAACGTGAAGAGCTTTGATTCTTGAAGAAAATGCAGCCAGAGCGCTAGTCTAAGGTTAAGGTGGGAAAACCCCTTTATAGGAATAAATCACCAGCCTCCCTTTCTCAATGTTCCCTTCCTTCAGCGTACAATTTGCGGATGAATGATTCACTGATCAAATGGCTTAAGGTCACGTCGGCTTCGAGGTCATTTGTGTCGATCAGAAGTGGTAATTCGGAAACGGATTATCGACGGAATGAATTGGTGGGTACACACGGGTGTAACCTGATAAAATACCACCGACTAAGTGTTTGACCCCACGGAGAATAGAACCCCGATAGCTTTGGTGTCAGATGAGCGATCTGACCACTCAAGAAAATTTACAGAAATATTCCGTAAATTCATTGAAACTTTTCCGTAATGAATATAAAAATATGATCATTTTATAATATTAGCTGTACATAGGGATATAAAAGAATTTTCTAGATTTATAGTTATTTAAAACATCGACTTTTCACACTTCACAGTCTTAAAGAAGTATTCAGTTGAAATAATTTTATGGTTTTTTTTTAATTAAATATAATTGCCTAGTCAAAAAAATAACAAAGAATATTTTTTTAAAATTAAATTTCCGAAAGAACAACAGCCTGAAAATTTTGCATACGTTTCTGAAGATTTTTTTACCCTGAACTTTCCGTAATTTCACGGAAAATACCTCTTCATAACCCTTTCCCACCCACCCTATATCAGTTTTCCTTTATCTATCAAAATCACTTCAATCAAATACTGGGTATAGCGTTTTATTGCATGT
The DNA here is from genome assembly GCF_032445375.1 of Bacillus rossius redtenbacheri. Taxonomy (NCBI): domain Eukaryota; kingdom Metazoa; phylum Arthropoda; class Insecta; order Phasmatodea; family Bacillidae; genus Bacillus; species Bacillus rossius. The sequence continues at coordinate 21,875,232 of NC_086341.1, forward strand.
CACAGCCGACATTTTCCGGCAATTTAAAAGTTAATTAATTTTGTTTATATTGTCGATGGGTCGTGAAGGCAATCCAATAAGGTTGAATCGACCACCTTCAAATACTTCAGCGAATGGAATTATTGGCTGTTACCGAAAATCTCCTTTAAGTTTCTTTGAAAAATGCCTCATTAATAGAGACTGGAAAAATTCGCGGGTTCAATGACCTCCAGGATAGACTCCAATATCCTCTACACACTCGGAAAAATACCACCTGTTCATTGGCTGCTGACTTGTGAGTCGTCTCGACTGAGTGTCTGTGATTCGACACTTCTATGAGTGAGGGTCTCTAATTGGCCCTCATTACTCCAGATTAACAGTGAACCAGTGGTAGAAGCAGCTCTAAGGTATAATTATTTGAATTGTAGCATATCACGAAATGAATCCGCGAATTTTGCAGGTCTCTAGAATAGTTGTCTTTGTGAAGAGATATTCCAAATTTTCAGCAGATACGGGATGAGTATAAATTTAGTGAACTTTATTACCGCAGTTAATAACATGGCAGATCTACTGAAACATCCAAAAAGGTTTTAAAGTTGTGGTACAGCCGTCAAAAAAACCACCTGAAATAAGTTTAAATTTAACGTAGCATAGCTCCATCAGTATATTTCAGTCCGTTTGGTAATATTATTTTACATTAGGTAAGCATACAACCTTTATTATTTTCATCTATACCCTTTACTCACCCTTAAAAACGGAACTTCGCTATTTAGTGATGAAATTTTGCACACTTGACATTCATAATAAGACATAAAATTAATTTCTACATCTGATTAAAACAAAAAAAAATTCCTCCATCTCCCATGAAAGAGTGTTTAAAATATTTGATTTAAAATTCTAATTTTTTATTTGCGTTACTAAAAAAATAGTGTAAATCCTAGGCAATGCCATGTACTCAACGCTATATCCATTCTAATGCAATTTTTTTCCCCTGTGAAAACAGTTACGTAACCAAATTTCGATCATTTGTGTGACTATTAATTTAAAGTTTAGTTTGTTAAAATCAAAAATATATTTAACTTGTAACGCACGAAAATAAGTACACGTGACCTTGTTTTATTATAAAGTGCTCAATTATCGGAAAGCCGATTTATCTCGTGCACCGTCGTACATTCCTGGTAACACACCTAACAGATATATCGTTGCGTGGTACTTAACTACCCATGTGTGTGGTTGTGTGTGTGTGTGTGTGTGTGTGTGTGTGAGTGAGTGAGTGAGAGAGAGAGAGAGAGAGAGAGAGAGTGAGAGATCGCGCTAGCGGTCGTAAAAAGCCAAGGAAGGTTGGTAAAATATGATCCCCCCCCCCTCTTTTTCATGAAATTGTCCGGACGTTAACAGCGATTATATCTCGACGACTAAACATATAGTCAGCATATGATACGAACGAGCATAATTTTCTATAAAGTAATTTTGTGAGGTGTTTTTTTTTTTAATTTTCACGCTAATGACTAGGGGCATGCATTATTCGCGAGACTATCTGATCGCTCATTAGACTGCAGCAAGGCTAGCCATTGTTCGCTTGTGAATTGGTGGACGTCTGCAAGAGAAACCATTGGCCTATTTGACCAGTCAGGACGAGTTTTGCTGCCACACTTCACGGTTCCAAATGACGACAGTAGATGTGAATTTACCTGAAATTAAGCTTAGGTAACCACGACACACAGACAAATATACAAAAAGAATTTAACATACAGCAGGTTTGGAAATCTTTGCATGGCCCTACTGATGACTCTCCTATCATTTCTGAGGAAGACAACATGTGTATTTTTGGCTATAAATTTTTTATCTATAGAGAATTCCGTTAAATTAAATATATATATATTTTTGTATGGAATGACAAGTTTACTGCTATAATGAATCTGTAAATAAGCAAAATATTTTAAATTCGTTCTCGGATGGACTACATACACAAACATTGCGTGTGGCTACATAATAACTACAAGCGTTTAAATAGGACACCTAAAAACCTTTTTAATAGCTAAATATTTTTTTTGCTCTGTTAAGCTTCAATAATGTACATATTTTTGAGTTTTGAACAATTTGTGTTTGTGATGTAGTTATGCAACGCGGCAACTTTTTTTTAATATAAAACATAAATAGCTTTCCGTTAAGTAAAATGTACTTTCCTTATACTTATATATATATGTAAAACACTACATATTTCACATAAAAAACTATCAAATCCTTTGTGAAATTGAGTAAACATTAACATCACACTACAAATAATGTTTGCTCTCAGGTACGAAATATCTCTGTATTTTGCGTATCTAAAGCAGCGAAAATATTTTTTTTTTTTTAACTAAAGTTTGAATATAATATTTTATTCAGAAAATTGTGTTTTAACTTTTCTTTGTATGTTATTCATGTTTTACAAAGATTTGTCGGAATTATCTAAAGTGTCTCTCAAAAACATATTTCTTTGAAAGCCAAAAATAACAAGTCAGTTTTTATAAATAAGGGAACGATTTTAATTACGATTGATTTCAAAGGTTTCAGAATTCTGCTTTCTATTTGAAATCTGCGCAGTTTTGAAACATTATGTAAAGTTTAATCACCTAAAAAAACAGCAAAAATGAGTAACATTCAACACTAAAATATAAAGTAAATCTTACCTTTTGCTATCTCCACGACCAACAAAATCATCACAAATAAATAGTTGACGTAGGATCGTGTCATTGCACCCAAACGCGGCCGTGGTAAAACAAAAGTCAACTAATGAGTTGCGTTTGAATGATGATTAAAAAGAAAAAAAAATCAAAACGGTACGTAACGCAAGGAACAGTTATCCGGTTGCCGTGACGAAGAAAGGTCACATGCTGTTGGCGTATTCCAGTTCGGTCTGCTTCGCAAGGTTTAACAGTTGGACGTTGTGCAGTTAGCGTTCAAGAACACGCAAACTGTGTGAGCCGAACGGAACGCGTGGCTGGTAGCGAACGGACTTAAACCCCCGCCACTCCGGATGTATCCCTCGGCGAGCACTCACAGAGGCCGACTGAAGGCACAAGAGTCTAGCGGCAGCAATGCTACCTTCCTGCAACTGGCTGCAAATGCCGATCCTCTCCGAAGTTGGCCGATCGGGAGCGCCTACCCCCTGGATGTTTTTTCTTTTTACGCGCGCGTTTTTTCTCTCCAGTATAAAAATGCCACATAGACTGTTTAGTGGATGGTTGGTTATATTAGGTAAGTATAGCTACATAAAAAAATACTGTAAAATCATTTTATGGTTGCTTAGCAAATAACTTTTTAATATATAGCTATCCAGCGCTAGGAAACCGTTTACATGATTTCCAAGTATCTTTAATGTAACTATCCTAACCAAATCAACCGTCCACAAAGTTTTAAAGTATTTATAATGTAGCTAACCTAACCTAATTGACCATTATTTATCATGTCCTTACCTGAAAATTACAATTTAATTAATAAATTTACTTTTATTTGCATTCATTATTCAAATATATTTATTACTTTTGAAATTATACATGCTCGTATTTATTTTTACAAGTACAAAAAAAAATCGCACCTGCCGGGATTCGAACCATCAACCTTACGATTAGAAAGTAGCGCCGCTAAGCGCTCAACTTTTTTTTTTTTTTCAACCACGAGGCCTTACTTCATAATTAGAAGTTTCAGATGACATATATGATCGTGCCGCCGGCCCCGGAACGAGCCAGTTGCCAGTTGCCAGTTGCAGGAAGGTAGCATTGCTGCCACTAGACTCTTCTCTGAAGGCTAGCGGCAGAAAAGAAAGGTTTACACCCGCTTCCACATAGCTCTTTCGAAGGGGAGGGGGGAAAGGCACGAAGATTCACCAATCCCCGATCGGTCTTTCCCGAAAACACCCGAAGTTCACCGCTTGCTCCGACAACTTCCCTGGTGAAAAAAGGGGAAAAAGAAAAAAAAAACATTTGCGAGCCTTTGAAATTTTTCCGACCTAACCAACAGTTATTTATTTTAAAATAAAGTAAAGGCGCAAAAAAAACCCCCACCCTGCTGGAGGGAAAAATATGTAATACCGAATTTTTTTCAAGCGACTAATTTTTATATGTAACACAGCTACTTAACCTTACTTTTACTTTTTACAAACAGCAAACAAAAAGTGTTATTCGGGCGTTTAGACTCGGGTTCAGTGAAATGTAGGTTTCCCCAACGTACACGAAAGCGCGCGCACACGCTAAACACACACACACACACACACACGCGCGCGCACGCACGCACATGCGCAGCTATCGATGCGCGGTAACACGGCGAATGTTACGCTTTTTTTTCAAAATTTTTCAAATGATTATAGATATATATCTATAGCTAATATAATATATAATATATTATACATGTAGGTATATTTTTTTTAAAACCAAGACTAAAGGCTGATTTTACATTTGAAGTAGAGTTTCATGTCAGCTTCGCCTGTTCTTATTGTTCAAACTAAAAAATAAAAATTAAAAATAAATTAAAAAAACTTGAATAATGAAGGGCAGAATATTGGAATTTAAATGAGTACCAAAAAATAAATAACTCAAAGAACTCGTTGCTAAAAAAATCCTATTTCGGGTGTTGGTTTCGTGGGGAGGTCAGTTAGTTAATTGTATGTATAGGTTATGTATGCATAAAAAAACTGTTTTCATACCTAAGATCACCAAAGGATAAACAATTATCTAGATTTATGTAGCACAAACTGAGGTACATGGATTCACAGGAGTAGATAAATAATGTTAACAGAAACATAATTTTGTTTAAGAATCGATATAAAAACTGCTATGTAAGTGAATGCCATGTGTCCGACCCATTGATACGCCACTAGATGGCTCGCATATTAAAGTGTATATCGCTGTTCTCTTGATCTGCTATCATTGGACGGTATTCCACGCATGCGAATTAGGAAACACAGAGGATGTTTCAGTGGAGATTCATTTATCTGAATAAACTTGCAATTTATGGTCACAGTCAGTTTGATAATCTATTTCTGGTTTTATTTACAAATATCGCTCTATTAGTGACTTAGCCTACGACCATTTAGAAACACATAGCTTTAAATCAACGGAAATTTAAATAAAATATAAAAACCACTCAATCACGCGTTCTTTATACAAGACGTTATAAATAGGCCTATTAACGAGAAAAAATTAACGCGGACAATTTAATGAAATACTTTTAAGACTGTCAAAAATTTTTCGGTGGTTGTAAAATACTTGTTTAGTTAAACAACTACCCAGATTATCAGTGTTCCATCCTAAATAGTATTACTAGCAAATAAAATGTTCAGCTCGAACATTAAAGGCATGTGCCAGTCTTGGAAAGCATTTTTGACCATAAGAAGTGTCTTTAAGTTTTTTTTTCACGATGAACCGGCCGCCGAAGATTATGGATCGAATTTTGCTGACTCATCCTTTAGTTTAATTGTTTCGACATTCCGATCATTTATGATTCACGATCCACCATGGCCTATCTCATTTTCCTAAGCTTAGCAACATAAAAATTTCTTAGCCGCATACTGTATCAGAGAGTAATTTTGGTTCGTATGTGAATTGATAAACATCAAACCGATGTCTTTTATTTTATAGATACCCAGTTTTTGACTTTCAAGAGTCCATCATTCTGAATTGTGGGTCAAAACACAGTTCAATACCGTCCAGTTTAGAATTTCCATTTTTTAGATGCCATATTAGCATTCAAAAACACGTTAATAATCAATTTGTAGTCGTTCATTAATTGGTTGGTGTAAAATCTTGACTTCTATTACGATAGTTTCATGATTTGGTCAACTAATTTTTTGTTAACTGGCTTATAATCTTGTGAGCGTGTAAAATAATATAAATGTGCCACAAGTAGTTGAATGGGGACAAGGTTACCTCGGTAGCGCAACTGCCCATAAACGTAGAAGGGATTCTCGAAACAAAAAAAAAGTGTTGGTCCACTCACCTGTGACCAAAGGAAAAAAGGTAAATCTGTACTAGAAATTTTTGTAGGTGGGAAACTTGTCAGTCGTTACCGTAAGTTGGTGTGTGTCCATTTTTTTTCCCGCCATTTCAGTCCACGAATCTACATTCTTTTCTCACCACATCTCATCGTCTATTACTACTCCAACTACGACTAGACGTTAAGCCTTTATTTATTAATCACTTATACATTCAATCTAATATCAATGGTGCAAGGGAGTGTGTCAGTCAAATAAAAATAAAGTTTGGAATCTATTTGGGCACCAAATAAGGAAATGACATGTACATATAATGTAGTGATATTTCATCTAGATAAAAAGTTAAATCATAATTTATTCCTAATCAAATTTTTGGTTGATTTCCTATTTTTATATCATTTTCTTTGAAATTGGTTCTTTCTGAATTCCTTGATTTCGTTTCCTCGTTATTATTTTTTTTTAATCCAACACCAAACGAAACTCAACTCTTCCAGGGAAAATTTGTTTGTAGCCAAGCGGAGATCTCTTATAAATGCGAAATATGTCATTCGGGTGATTAAGCTTCTGTCACGCAGATTCCTTTAGTGCTAACCAAACCGGAAATTCTCGCCCATTGTCATCGCAGGTTGTTTTTTAGTTCATTTCAATAGCTTTGATGACAGTTTCGATTCATTTCGGGCGTGGGTTCCTTCTCATAACAAATAACAACCGTTTCGCGACCATTGTCTGTCTGACTTGGCTTTAGCTTGCGGATTTTTTCTACCTCAAGTTGAAAACAAAATATCGGGCAAAATGTCAGAAAACTATTTATTTGAACTTGACGAGGAAATAAAAAAGAATCACAAGCTAAAGCCAACTCTGCTGTCGCCTTTTAAAAATAGATGTGAAAACGGTGGTTAGCGACTTTCTCAGAACAAGTGGAGGAAAATAAATTTAAATTTTCTAATAATGACACATTTATTAGATCTCTGATTAAAATAATGGCTCTAGTGGGCGATGTTTCGGCCCTTGCCTTGCACTGGATCTTTTATGAGATCTGTCACATCGGCAAGGTACTCAACTAACCAAACACGAATACCCGGATATGGTATTCCACATAAAAAAAAGATCCAGCCCGTCTACTTATCTATAGCACCGTATCTAGAGAGGTATTCGGTGTGTGTGTGTGGAAGATGGTAGTAGGGCAAAAATCACTAGACCGAAAGGCACTAGACCAGAAGGCAATAGACTAAAAGGCAATAGATGAGAAGGCACTAGAAAGATAAAATTGAATTTTAATCTCGCTAGGAATATGTCTTAACTCTGGAAACAGGCAGTTGAACGAAAGACACTATACCGAAAGGCACTAGAACAAACCGGCACAAAACCGAAACCGGTTAAGTGCCTTGGACTGAATATTCGGTCAAAACTCTTTCTTTCTGAGCATCCCACTCTTAGATTGCAGTGTGGAAGTAAATGGGCGCATTCTCTCTCTCTCTAACACACGCCGATTGCCGTTAGCACTGTCCTTGTTTCTTCGTGCGTTGTTGCCAAATATCAAACGAAATTTAAAATTTTAATTTTTGGACCAAGCTTTTTTTCATATTGTATAGAATCAAAATACGCATCAGGTAATGCTTATTTTGAATACTTAACAATATTTTAAGTGTCCGAAAAAATTAAAAAAACATAACTTATTCGCTGCGAACTGTTTTGAAGTATTCCGATATGTTTCACATCAAAAAAATAAAACCTACATGTGTATTTCATTCAGATTTTTTTTATTAGTAAATTAATGCCTTAGGACGCCACCGAACAAATGTTAAGACAAAAACTGTACAGGTTTCACTTAAATAATTTTTTTAATATATTGAAATGCATTTTCTCACAAACTGACACATCAAAAAGTTGACCCGCGGAAAAATTTTTTTCTATTAAAGATAGATGGGGGACGAAAGCGAGAAAAATGTTCACAATGAATTGAATTAGTTTTTAAAAGCAGCCCCATCTCAATTGCTTCTACAGTTTCCGTGGAAATAGCTGTTAAAGATGTGTCTTATCAGAACAAGAGCGCGCGCTGCCGTCGTAAGAGGAAACAGGGTCGTGTGTTTAGATAAGTGGGGTTCTGTCCTACAAGCAATTTCAAATACATGGCTTCCTTAGTCAAGAAAAATTATGATAATCGATTCTTTAACATAATATGTAAAATGTATGAAATAAATACGAAGGAATTCAATAGCGATAATGGTACAAAATTTTGATTTATTTTTCTATCCTTCTCAACACCAAGCATCTTATCAAACATTGTTTTAGACAAAGTTTTGGAAAATAATTATGATATTATTACAAACAATTTAAACAGATTTTATAAGGTGTCTACTAAGGCAGTTACGTTTTTTTGTCCGGTGAAAATTTTTTTTGAACCCATGCAGTTATGCCTGGTCGTATCAAAAATGTATTTAGAAAACATTTTTCGGAATTAGGTAATCCGAGTTATCATACGTTAAAACTGATTCGATATTATTCATATTATGGGAGTTGTTGCGATTCTTCTGTTTTTCAAAAAATCTTCCCCATTTGAACCAATTGTTCGGATTTTTCCCATAACTTACTCGACCGAGAATTTCCATTACCGTATTTTATTTGTCATTTTGGACATGACTTGTCCAAAAATACGGCATTTATCGGGCCCATGAAAATGTGATATATATATAATTATATATGGGATTTTTAGAACAGAGAAGAAAACTTTAAGAAATTTTCGTCTACAATAGGTAGTTTTTATTTGAAATTTACATAAAAGTGGCATTATTACAAATTTATATGTGTAATAGTATAAAATATTATAAATTACGATATGATTTCTTAAAATGCTTCTTGTTCGATCCAAATTAGATACAAAGACACGCATCTCCTGAAATTCGTAATGTGTTAGAGATATTGCAACAGCGCGCGCCATAAGCCGTGTACTGCAATCTAAGAGTGGGACGGGCTATAGTGCCTGCTACCCATAATACTTGCGGGCATATAAACTGTAGGCCTAGTTGAAAGGTGTGTTTTACGTGTGAGGATTCTGCACTTTATTTTTCTCACTGGCCCCTCCTATCGACCTATTTAATTATAACGACAGCGTAACAGCTATTTATTTATTTATTTTTTCGGATCGAGAGCCTCGCCGAAGCGATAATTGTCCCGCGCGGCACGGGGGAAGTCGTCCTGTTTCCCAGCGCGTGCCGCCGCGAACTGGCTCGAACAGTTTGACCCGCGCGGCTATTACAGCGCCTCTGGCGGCTGCGATCGCCGACCGCCGATACCAGAGCGCAGCACACGCGCTCAATTATTCACGTCCGGCCGCGGGGCACACACGAACCTATGCGCGACGTCCGTGGTCTAACGGCTTCTTCACAGACGAGAGAGCCACACCCGAAGTTTCCCGAAGTTCATTCTAGCTTTCCCCCCCCCCCCCCCTTTCCACGTTCTATCTCATTGTATAAACCGGTGTGGCATTCAATTTTGCGGTCGATTAGGATAGGTTAGCTACATTATAAATACTTTAAAACATTGTGGATGGTTGGTTATATTAGGTAAGTATAGCTACATTAAAAATACTGTAAAATCATTTTATGGTTGCTTAGCAAATAACTTTTTAATATGTAGATATCCAGGGCTTGGAAACCGTTTGTTTACATGATTTTTAATGTAGCTATTCTAACCAAATCAACCGTCCACAATGTTTTAAAGTATTTATAATGTAGCTAACCTTACCTAATTGACCATTAGTTATCATGAGTTACAATGAACAAAAAAATTAATAGTTTTAAAAAAACTAAAAAACACGTGTTTATAGAAAATCCTACTAAAAAAAATAGAAAATAAATTTTAATAAATTTGAATTAAAAATAGTCTAAAATAAAAAAAAAAAGTATTTTATTTTAAAAAAAGCGTGGGGTGCATGGTGTAAATAGTTATACTTATTTTATTGACAGATATGAGTAGAAGGATTATCATTTTGATAGTATTTTAAAAAGTACCCCACGCTTTTTTTTAAATAAAATACTTTTTTATTTTACACTATTTTTAATTCAAATTTATTAAAATTTAATTTCTATTTTTTATTTGGATTTTCTATAAAAGCGTGTTTTTTAGTTTTTTAAACTATTATTTATTTTCTACTTTTTAGTTTGGTTTATTTATAAAAGCGTGTTTTTTAATTTTTTAAACTGTTATGTTTTCTAATCTACTATTAATTCCGTGATAACTATAAGTAACTGTAATTATTTTCCAAATTATTAATGTGTACAGCTGTATTGATAGTCAAATCTCGATTTAAGAAGCCATTCAAAGATTTTAACGTTATCAATATATACAGTGAGACTTAATGGTATAAGGTTATTGACGAACAAGTGATATCGACCAGTCTTACATACTGTACGAAATTAATGCTGTGAAGCAGGAAAGGATGGGAGTTACGGATTAATTATTACGTGAAGCGTTCCACATTTACATAACAGGAATTTTGGCAAGGATAAGGATTAAGAAAGAATGAGGAAAGGACCTTCTCAATGAGAGTGTCTAGAATATGTGAGAAAAATTCGGATAGCCCGGACTGGGATTCGAACCCAGAGACTTCCGATAACATGTCGGCTGCTCTACCAACGGGCGCTGGATGTACGATAAATATGGAACAAAGCGCCCCACGCTTATTTCACAATAATACTAGTATTTTTCATTCATCATTGTTTTAAGCTTATTTTAAAAATTATTTTTCACTTTTTAGTTCGATGTGCTTTAAAAGCGTATTTATTACTTTTTTAAAAATATATTTATTTTTCACTTTTTAGTTTGAATTGAAGGACTGGCGAAGACCCAGACGAATGACAGTTGGATTTACGGCACCAATCCCAAAATTTGTTGAAAAGAAAACATCACTGTAACTACGAACTAATGATAATTAGTCTCTTGTTAGCCCCTTACTGGGTCTCATTCCATCCGTGATGTCCATATGCTTTCCGAGACAGGACGATTTAAGCAGTGGTTCGCAATTACATCCCGAAGAATGAAGATGATTTGATTTATTTTTAGCTTGGTTAAATGTTGCACGTTTGACCACTGACCAAAATAATGGGAAGCTCACTTTCTTGAGATTTAGATAAAACTGCCCGCCAAAACTTCTTAATGAAGCCTTTTCATTATAGACGCAGAGCCTTGGAAACGCAAGGTACTTCAACAAGAAGCAACACACAAATACTTGAAAGGAGCAAATTTTTAACCTACATTCAATAAGGGATAAACTAGGAAAACATCATAGAGAAATTTTTGCGGGCATAACATATCTATGTATCTTATAATATGGAGGTAAGATGTTAGGGTGTTGGCGTACGTGTTGTATGTCATGGTCATACCTTTAAGTCTGGATTGCAAAAGATTTGTAGTTAATAATGAAGTTTAACGCTAATTACTTGCTTATGTGTTTTGTCAACATCTCTGTAGACCGATGCCCACTTCATGGTGGAATTTGTTACGATTATTCTTAGCGAGTTTCTTGCCAAATATTAAACAAACTTACAATAGCTACCGCTTGTTGATTTCTAACTAGGGTGACTATAAATTTGAATAGACAGCTGTTTCATGACTTCTTGCGCCAAAATTAGCGAAAAGAAGTGATCCAACTGAACCTACTTGCATGGCGATAGATAATTAACGAATAAAAAATGTACATACGATTATTGTTTTAGGTCTCATCGTGTTGATATATAATAGATTATTAGCCAAGTATGAAAATCGAAGCGGAAGAACTCAGAGAAAACAAATACGTTCACGGCAACGTCATTCACATTTCCCTCTCTCGTTAAAACAAACAAACATTGGGTTTTATCCCTAGATATCTGGATTTTTTTCGGGGGGAGGAAGGGGGTAAGGAGATTGGTGTGACCACTAGCCAACGGGGCCCCCATAACGGAACGACTTTCGCGGGCACCGCGCGTTCGTGCGTTCGCGCGAGGAACGGAGCTCTTGACTCGGATCGGCCTGGCTGTGCGCCCCGCGAGCGTGAGTTTTATATTTTTCGAAAAGGGACTAAAAAAAAAATATAGGTAGTCGGGAAGAAATGAGAAGCGGCCGTGTTGCAATTAAATCAACAAATGGCTTGTAATTCCGGTGTTATTAGATGGGGGCAGATAGTTCGATGCATTTTTTTTACCTGCTCACATCACTCACGGTTTCTGACGATTACGATCCGTTGGCGTGCCGGCATGATGCGATACGAGAACCCCCCCCCCCCCATAACTCCCCCATCCACCGATAACGACGCGAGAATTATGGGTGTGCGGGCACAACATCGAGCGTGGCTGGGAAATATTCCCCGAGCTAAAGGATCATTGAAAAATTAAATTGCTAACACCACAAAATATTGTAGTCAACACAGAACCCACCAATTTTTTTTGTTGATAACAATTTAGTCTAGTAGTGTCCACTAGGTGGCTAGTAAACAATAGCATTAATTTTTATTCCCTAATAAATTGCTTTGTTAAAAATAAAAAAATGTAAACAATTTTGTTTTTCATTACTAATTATTTCATTATTATATATGAGGTAAACTCAAGAGAAAAATGTTTTTCTAACACATAAATTTATTTATTTTTTTAAATTTTTTTTCACTTCAAAATACTTACTTAATACAATTAATAGAATTCATCATATGCACATATAAGTATTGTTTAAATAAGATTCCATGAAAATTTAAATGAGTTTTAAAATGCTCTCAACACATAATTAAATGGAAATTGAATTAGTTCCATTTAATATACATATGTTACCAAACATAAAATCTTTCGTTAGTATTTTTTTGTTTTTTGCTTTAGTTTTGTTCCTGGTAATTAAACTGTATTTAATGTATTTCCAAACAATACAAAGTTATTGCTATATATTACTATTATTTCGCATATTTGAGAATGATTTTTCATCTTATTTCTCAAAATGTTTATGGTTTAAAATCTTATCTTGAAATAATAAACCGGTTTATGGACGCGCGCGTACGTACACACACACACACACACACACACACACACACACACACACACACACATTGTCGATAAATTATCAAAGCCATTAATCAAGCCCTTGGACTTAAAAATTTACAGTTCAGAAGTTATGACATCATGTGAATTCAAGAGATTTAATTCAATTAAAATGGATGGTTAATTGAAGCCAAATTTAAAGTGTGAAATCGCCTTAACGGTGGCAAAGTCTGGAAAAGCCATTTTCAGAAGAAGAAAAAAAAATGTTTAACATTTTTTGTGTCAGAAAATCATTCATAAACTTCCCGAATAACAGCATATATAAATGGAAGTAACAGCATAGATAAATGGAAGTCACGAAACATCAATTTCGATCAGCCTTTTGATAACCTACATTCTGTTTTTTGACACTTCACTTCTATTAACAGTTGCGAATTAAATATAAGTATGCAGTTAAGTATTCCCACTTAAATAATAAGAAAATTATCCCTGAACAATTATTAGCTTTGTTACATACATATCATCACATTAGGTGACTGCGTGGCCAAACTTTAAATAGTTAAGGCAATTACACAATTTTTAAAATCTTTCAGACCAGTCTGTATGTTAATTGTATTTTTGGTAAATAAAAAAACACTCAAATCTTCTTTTTTATGATATGCAAGTCACTATAGAGTATTAGTAAGTAGAGTATGTTGGGGGATCCGAGTCTAGATTTGGCGTGCCATGTTGTATTGTAATGTCACAGCCGCCATCTTGAATGATGTTTACTCTTTACGTTAATCCTAGCAGCCACCCTCATTACTATCCCAGGGCTCGGATCACAGTTCTAAAACACACGATGTTTCAAAATTAATAGTACATTCGTTTGGGCGTTATAAAAAGCAACTGGACGAAGTCACCATGGAACTCAACAGGTGAAGCGGTGCTTTTCGGCAAACGATGTTCACAGCAATAGTATCCAACGAGACGGATGCACACGTTAATAAAGAGAATGTACGGGGTTTTAGGATGGCAATGTGTAACGCCCCTCGTGCCCTTGATTTTTAGTGTTATAACACCTCTTAAAAGTCCTAGGAAACAGCTGAGCAACAAGCTACAAAATTCACATAAAATTCGAACATCACCAGAGGTGGCACGAGGCGGGGAACAAAATAATTTAGAAACTCCCTACAAACAATCCATTTGGGAGTCAGTGGATCGGTAGAAATATACATATAGGTACTCAATTAAATAAAAACAACAAAATAAGTCATGTGATCTATAGGCTTGCTGGTTTATTTATATTAATATTCTTTTATGTAGTGCATAATCTTTCTTTAATTAGATTTTACCAGAAAAGATCAAGGCAGATTAACCATCGATCAACCAATTAGAATTTTAACATCTTAGCAATCATTAATGAAGAAAACATGAACACAATTTATAGTGCTAGCGAGTCCGGACCGCGAATCTAGCGAAAATTTAACAAGGTTCTAGCCATAGTGAAATGTTTACAAAAATAGTTAGAATATATTGCCTTGGTTTTGAATCTTATGCAAAAAAATTGCAATATCACCATGTCCAATAAGGGTTAATTCTTCTTGAGTCATAATTACTGAAGATATAACTTTACATAGTTCACAAAAACTTCTCCCCTGTACACTGGCACACCAAGATTAATGAAATTTTGTCGTTCAGAACTCACGACCAGGTAAAATTCGGCGGGAAGAGCAGAATAAATTTTGTTGGGGTTCACTCAATTGACTTTCAATCACGACCATTTGTGGAGGGGTGGCTCTCGGATGACGGGGGTGTTTCTTCAATCGGTAGGTATCTCTTGCACCCTGCCTGCAACAAGGTCCAATATCGACAGAGATTAGACCAAGTAGCAGACAGACCATCAATCAGGCAAAAGCCCGCTAAAAGGGAGCGAATTGGGGGAAATATTGAATGCAAAAGACTCACCGAAGCAGGGTGATGACAGATGATTCCATTCATGTTGCGCGATCGCCAGTTAGGACGCGCATCGCGGAGATGTCGCGGAAGCACAACTAAAACGTAGCTATTCGGGTTGGCTGACTAACTAACAGAAGACAAAGAAAAGTTTTAGGGAAAAATTCCCTCGGCCAAGACGATTACATCCTATAGCGCAGAAGAAGGCAGATCTGCACGCGATTTATTATTCAAGAAGCAGATCGACAGAGACGCCGATGTAGTCAGCCCAACAGCCCGCGCATTAATCCATCATGGCGGCTAGATCGTCTAAAAAAAAAAGGATGCTGGGACCCGGTAGGCCGAAAAAGGGGGGGGGGGGGGGAGATATGGCTCAGCGCCGAAAGGAGCCGAAGACGTCCGAGGCAAGGTAAAACGAAGGTCTGTTGCTTGGTAAAAACCTCTATAGCCGTCGAGCGCCGCGCGCTCTATGGAGGCGCAGTTGAACTAAGTTTAACTTCGACTCGCAAATCTCGCGCTAGGTGACTTGCAACCAGGATGGTGCTAAAGGGGTGGGGGACAAGTGTGCTCTCTGGCGGCCAAAGAAAAGAGAGAGGGAGAGACTTAAGGACACGGCCACTAGTGTGCGCCGAAAACCAGGGAAAGAGAACTAGGATAAAAAAGGTTTGATATGAGTGTACAGAAGTCTGACAAAAATTAAATAAGAATAAAAATGCAAAAAATTTAAAAATGAAAATTTGAGCCTAAAAATTAAAATCTGTGCCAATCATACCAATAAACGGCACAAATGCAAGGAAAGCCAAAGATCATTGCATAACTACACGTTTTCCATCAAGACTGCGTGCGAAGCCTGTGTCGCCGTTTATGATGTGGGAAGTGTTTGATTGTGTGTAAGTGGATAAAACATTATCCTTAAAGTAATCAAGTGTCCTATAATATGTCCTCTTTCGGTCTTGTATATTATTATTTAATAATACTTCACTTACCGCTCTGTGTTAATATTTCCGTATTCCACTTGCCTTTCCTTTATTTTATGTATATTGTCAAAGTTTTTGACGAAAGCCATCCGTTCTTGTGTTGCTATTTTACTGCTCAGGTATTTATCCTTCAAATTTGTGTTCACAGTTAAAGTAATTTTAATTTGTAGTTTTATGGATTTGTTAACAGAATGACAAAAGATTCTGTTAGTTCCTAGTTTATGTCATTTATCTCCCGTTTGTTTGGAATTATTTTTAAATGTGTTAACATTTCTCCAAATACATATTTCAAATAGTTTTTATCTAAAATTGTAAGAATTGCAAAAAAAATGGCCCATAAAGATTAGGCGCATCCAAGTGTTCGAAGGATCTTCAGCAAAACTGAAAACTTTTCCATGGATAGAAATCCGCGGGCGAGGAGCGGTGACTGTAAAAATGAACGAGACTTCGGAAGTTTGGGTGATTTTTAGAGAAGACAGTTCTGGGAGGAAAAAAGGTGTACTTGGACGAAGTTCCTTCCCTTTAATAACGTATTTCCTGCCACCGTCTTCCCTGAACGCAAAGTGCACGCAAACAAAATTCGATCAACCTCTGACCTCAATTTGAAGCAACGTGAGTTTGGTTGCGGTACTGTGGGCTAATCATGTCCCAGAATCTACAGCACATAAGGCTCTGCGTGAAAAATAAAAGATTACATTAATCAGACAATTCAATGTACATTTAAGGCCTAAAAAAATTTAAAGACTTTTCAGGCATCACATGAAAAAAAAAACGTTACGAAATCTGACAGTAAGTTAACGAATAAAATTTGCAGTCCATTCAATAAAATAATTTCAAATAATGGACTACCAAAACTGTTGGGTAATATCAAGTAAATGAACTAAGAAGTATTTAAAATTCAATATTGTTTTCACAAGGACTGAAAACATATTTCTATAGTCGTATTTGGGAATAAATACACGTTTTTGTCAGGCTAGAAGCGTACGTCCAATTTCTGTGTGTGCAATACCAAAGAATTATTCGAGTGGGGTAATATATATATCAGAGTATCTTTTTTTTATAACCTGGAAGTGCATTCGAATGGTTAATGGAAACTGGCTCAAAGCGAGGATGCAGCAACTGGCAGAAATATTGGCCCGGCGATAATGGAACATATACTGGTGTGTCGGTAGAGAAGAGAACGTGTTACACTCATGAAATACATACATACTATATTCTGGGCGTACTAAATTTACATTTACCGAAATAGATGCCATCTGACCAGACGTAATAATATGTTGACTTTTTGCTTTATATATATATTTATTACATTTAAATTTCAAAAGAGTTTATTTTATATTATGGTATTAGGTGAACTTACTTTTAAAATATTTTCATTTATTTAGTATTACTATACTTTTTTACTCAAGAGATATTTATATGTTTGATTACTTGTATTGTAATCTTTTTTTGAGTATTTACAAACCTGTGATAAAATATTTTTTTATTTAGGTTGCTTATTTATATAGTCTATATTGTGCAAACTTTGTGATACAAATGTACGAGTAGCTATAAATCATAGATATATTCGCATCACAGAACTACGATAGCTGAGTATGATCCATTTCTCCCTCTCTTCAGAAACTATGGAAGAGTGTGTTCATCTGTCAAGTTAAAGAAACTGATATGACTGCCTGTCAGTGGAGTGCCCTCGTTAGCTCTGGGAAGAGAAGGGGGGAGGGGGGTTGTACGCACGGGATCTCCCCTGGCAGTCGTTTGGACTGCGGGTGGGGAAGCCGTTCAGGATTTTTTTTTTCCTAACCTAACTAAAACTAAGTGTATTTTGTTTGGGAGGGTCTGGGTTAGGGGAAGACTCTAGGTGCGTCCCAGGCCGAAGCCTTTACGCCTATTCATGCTGGGTTTAAGCCATGCAGACAAGGGAGCATGCATCGTGTGCTTGTTCGGGGATTGGCCAGCCATGGCTGCGATTGGCGCCATGACTAACTCCCCTATCTTAATACTAGACTATAACTAGATAAGTTGGGCCCAGGTAAAACCTCCATAGACAGAGGGAAAACCCTGGGCACTTTCATGCGGGATGCAAAATTTCATGCATTAATTACGAGCAGGTTGGTTACAGGAACAGAAGGATGGTTCAGGAAGAAGAGTTGGTCAGAGTAGAAAGAGTCTACCATGCGGGGGTTGGGCGCTTGGACTGTTGTGTCCGTATGTGGTGTTTAGGGGCACTGGTTTTTTGGGGGCGACTTAGTCGTTTCCCCCAGCTGCCAGCCAGATGACCGTTCAGGAGTGCGGAAGCCGTTCAGGAGTGGGGCACCCCCCTCCCCCGTGTCAGCGGCTTTCCGGGGGTCGAACACACGACCGACCGAATGAGAAGCAGGTCGCAGCCACGCACGACCGCAGACACGCTCTGGCAAACCATACACGTTCAGCAACCAAAACGTTGGAGCGTGGTCTCTGGAGGATTTATTTAATGTTGTTCGCCTTCGGTCGCTACCCCCCGATCCACGTTCACGCCACAATAATT
Organism: Bacillus rossius redtenbacheri; assembly: GCF_032445375.1. NCBI lineage: Eukaryota > Metazoa > Arthropoda > Insecta > Phasmatodea > Bacillidae > Bacillus > Bacillus rossius. The sequence goes on from NC_086341.1 coordinate 21,893,613, forward strand.
ATTATCCGTGTGTACGTAAAATGACCACGTATTCCACACTTTTACTTGCAAAATTGAAAATTGCAAAAAAATAATAATTATGGCATAATAGTATTAACTTTTAAAATAAATGCTTGTTTGTTATTAGCATTCTTTTATATTAATAAAAACATGTGTTACGTTGTTAATGATTGTCAAGAGTTGTATCTTGTAGTGCGCCATTTATCGATTATTTAAATGAAAATCTTTAGAAATAAAACTATGAATACTTTTAGTAAGATTGTTTTTTAAAACAAAATATATTATGAGATTATAACTTAAAAACTATTTAAAATCCTTTTCTTTAGTATAAATACAAACCACGTTGAAAATCAAAAGTTTAAACGAAATTGTTTCCAACTGGTTTTCCATACAATAGTGATGTTAGTATTTCGTAATCGCAAAATCTTATGTTTATAAACTTCCTAAAAAAAATTTTAGTTTTATGATTTCCATCACTTTGATCACTATTGGTTGTGTCGTAAAAACATATTTTTTTAAAATTAAAATTTTATCCTACCCATGTTATCTTTAAGTGGACTTGGTTTTTGTTTTGGTTTTTAGTGTTCTTTTATTGCATTTGCTGAGTGTATTTCAACTACAAGGTTATCTACTTAAATCTGTAGTTAGTATTTTTAGTTTTTCTGTTGTTTGTTTTGCGTCTTTTTTTAACAATAATCACTTCAAAATTGCATTTGTACCATTCATACTTTGTAACAAGTTTCTTTCGAACTATTAAACAAACTTCTGGCTACGGAATTTTTTCACTAATGAATACAGCCAACTAGGGTGACTTTACTATTAATCAGTCATTCACTCGCCCCGCATAAAAATACCTCATTGACCTGGTCGACATTTCAAAGCATGTATCTACTTGATTAAACTCTAACACTGACTGACATACAACGCACAGATTAACCGATGAATTTGGAAGCATAAAATTTCGCACCTGAGTTCCTTATATAACGTAGGTGAGCACTAAAAAATTATTTTAAATTTATCAATATATTTCAAATTTAAAAACTTTGAGTAGCTTAATCATAGCAGCTTTGAAACGTATAATGAACTACTTTGAAAATAAACCTTCTAAAGTTATAAAATTTTTATATAATCATGATACGGTTTGAAACTTCAAAGGAGACTATATTGCAAACTTTTAAATTTTTTTCCCCGAACATGCGTGTAATTATGTAGGAGTTCAATTTCTTTATAATACATCTCGGGTTAAATATTTATGGGATGAAGTATAGGATACTTAGGCTGGTATTCCAAGACACAAAAATAAGGATTTAGGTGTTGAATTTGTTACCCCTGTATCCTAACCGTTTTCCTAGTGCACGATAGGCACGACCAGTCCCTTGTTTTTAGGGAACGGATTTTGGTTGTCCTATCGTTGCCGCTCTGTTGCCCAAATTCCGCGCATGCGCAGAACTCACGTTTTCGTTGATTTATCCAGATGGCGTACCCGCGTCAGGCACCATGAACTCGTATGTAGTCTTTTTTTTTATCATCGGGGGACGTACCAAGCATGTTGGTGTGCCAAATGAAACTTTATGGAAGCGAAACTTTCCTGGAATACATTTTGTACACTTTAATGGAAAAAGTGCCACTTTAAAAGTACTTGAGAATATTAGTTAAGTTTTTTTTTGCGATAGTGCTGCCATCTATAGTATATTTTCCGTAACAATTGTACCAACGGTTGCGATACATCCCTTTTAATGGGTTGAAAAATGTTTCTAGCCTCGCGCAGGGCTCCAGTTTATTAAAACAGTTGCCGATTTGTTCCCTTACGTCTTGGAATACAGCCCTAAGTAAAAAAAATTTTTTAACTGGCTATATTATACGTATTTTTTTTTTTACTTTACAAATTAAAAATTGTTGATAAAAACGTTGCAGTAACACGTGGCTGATGTGCTTTGGGTCACTTTGTTAGACGTAATAAATTCATGCCAAGTATTTTAGCCCCAGCAACTGAAGGGAACAGGAGAATAGTGTGTAAGAGGCTGTCAGGCCGTCACATAAATAATCAATGGCAAGTGCGTCAGCGGTGAAAAGCAAACGGAAGGCCTGATGATGGGGTTGGTTGAAGAAGACGAATGACAACCGTTCGTTTGGGCTGGGAAATCATTAAATAGTTATAAGTATCATTTACGACCATGTCCATCTAATGGCATGCGCAAATATGGTACTGTTTGATTCAGTATGATGACAGAAAAATTAAAAAAAAATTGAAATAAAGGCTTATATTTTTAATCATAATATTTGGTTAGTGATGATACGTTTTTAATCGATAGGGCTTAAACCAGGCACGGTTATTCACAGAAGCTTGATGTTGCTATCACAATTACTAAAGATTCGAAGCAAAGCAAGACAAAATATGGCGTTAATTTTATCATGCTGTTATTTTTCCCGAACGAGAAACAATAAAAATTTATATATAAAGATTTTTGTTGTTCAACATCGTATGTCGCAATTTACGGCATTTGGTTGGAGTAATTTCTTAAATGCGACGGAAGCATCGGAACGTAAATATTTAACAGACGGTGCTGCTATCTGTGGCGGACAGCGACAACCAAGGTTGAAATAGCCAAAGTGAAACTTTAAAGTTTTAACTGATTTATGAATTTTAACAAGACGGGGAGTAAAATTCCTGTCGAAAATCAAGGTCCAAAGACGGGGTTTAGTAATTTTTTAAGATCCTTTTTCGCTTTTATTGGAGCCATTTCGTTATATAGTTTCACCTTTCGCGCTGCAAATCGTATGATTCGATAGTCGACGTAGCTGCTCCGGCAAAGAAGTCAAGCGGCGGGTGTGGAAACTACGTGTGATTCATGCCAAGATATAAAGTTAAAAACACAAATTCCGTATATTTATCAAGCTATGAATTATTCTAAAGAATTCTAATTAATAATTTAATGTCCGAACTTTTATTATAAGTGTATTTGCAACATAAAAACAAATGAATTTTACCGAGGTTACACATCTCTGGTGAATACTGAAAGACTTACTTACTTGTTTTTATTTTTGTATTAAATAAGCTTTAAACATACGACAGCCATAAACGTTTACAAGCCTTTTACTTCGACAAGTTGGAGTGAAACTGCAACTAGGCCTTGATCTAGTGATAGTTGTATGCTTAGTTATACCCATTAATAAATAATATATTATGATCAGTTCAACATGGTTTTATGTCGTGAATTCATTAAATTTAAAATGTTTGACATCTCATAAGGACATTCAACACAAACTTAAATATATAAATATTTTTACGCCATCAAACAAAAGTGCTAAAACCCATCCTAATTAGCCTACTGAAATTTGAAAAAAAAAAAAGTTTTAAATTACATAATTATTCTAATTTACGTAAAACAGCAACATTCTTATATTTCAATTTAAGAAAGACATATATAATTACCGTATATTCCCACAAATACTATATTCATTAAGTTATGTGTACACGTCTCAGAGTAATGGTAAAATTACATGTTTACTGATGTGCTTTATTTTCAAAGTGAAAGTGCTCGTGCGAGCTGAAACGAACTGTTGCAAGAAATGCTTGAGATTTTTTTTATTTATCAAAAATGAAGAATTTTCAACTCAAACGTAATCTAGCTCTGACGTCAAGACATTTATTTCTCTTGGGTTTTATTTATTTTTTTTTTTTAAATCGGCAGTCTTGGGGAATATGGCTACCTCCCCGGGTAACTTTTTAATCTGCGCAGTTTTTAGATGAAAGACCAATCGAGCGTCGCGTTACAAATTGCACAACAAGAGAGAGCGAGAGAGACGGGCCTGCGAGGTAATGTCAGGAGATTGGAAAACCCGGCGGGGCATTATGGGTAGCAGTCGCTTTGGAGGGCAACTGGGTCTCGTGGAAATAAATGGCAGTCACTTCCCCCCCGAGATTCTTAGTGATAACTTCTGGCAGCTACTCGATGATCCAAACCCTGGATGTATGTGAAGAGGATACTTTCTTCCATTAGAGCTTCAAAATGTAGGTCACTAGTGGCTGCAAAAAAATAAAAGATGACTTCAGTAAGTGCGTGCCGAGTGTCCGTTTCCAAGTCAAAGAATTAAATAAGATCTTCCAAGTAAATCATAGTAAAAACCCTTATTCTTTTTTTGTTGGGCCAAATGACTGAGATATCTACGCTAAACACGAATAAAATGGTTGAAGGGAAATGTTTAAAGTGTGAGGTGTTATAGAAATATTCTGGGGGATATTCAATGTGCGTGTTACTAATAAAAATGTTAATATGTATGTACATTTGCAACGCTAGTTTTTTCATACTTATTTATTTAGTTTACTGACACAACACTAGATGATATACAGTCGGTAATATGTGATTTAAATTTATTAAATTTACTGATATGCAGATTAATTGCTTAAAATTTTCTAGAGATAAATATGCACTTTAATTTCTTCGCAATAAAACATTCCACACGTTTTCCAATTTTTTTCACTAGTTTTTCAATTTTTTAACTGATACAGATAATGATGAACTAGTTTTTTTTTAACCATGCTTGAACGTTTTCCACATTATTAATTACAATTTGTAATTTAAATTGCTAGGAATTCACGAACAGGAAAACATGTTTTATATAATGTCGACAGCAGGTCCGTGAGGAAGTTTGGTGAAATCGTAGAAGCGGAGATGAAGATAAGTTTTGGGGAATAAAGTTACCGTCAATCTCACAATGTCCACGTGTGAGTGGTATATTTGTTCCAATTCCTTGTGAGAGGCAGTATATATGTTTTTACTCCAAAATATTTTTAGTACCAACTACGCGCGATCTAAAGATTAATTTCCCCGACGGTTAATAATGCAACAAGTTGGCGGGTTCGTGCAGAATTTTTCGAGACGGTATTTATTCTTCTTCAATTGTTCATATGGAAGGTACAAAATAATATTCATTATTTCAGGTGACAAGTGAAAATGGTTAGCAAATAAAACAGATAAACGAAAAACTTTTAAGTATATTATTCAGTATCATTGAGATGTGCTCAGCAATTTACGCCCGTAAATGAATGGGCAACCGGCATTAAACAAGATACTACTAAAAATTACGAATTTAAAAAAATTAGGAAATTGACATACAACAGCAGCCATCATATTTCTCCGCAATTGCCACTTGTTTCGAAAATTGGTCTTAAATACACAAAAACCAGTGTGCGGTAGCTGTTGTGTGTTAAAATGCGCGCGTAATGTAACGGAATGATGTTTCGCGAGTTTGTGTGCTGTCGGCTTCGTGCGGGTAACAAAACTCGACCTCGGCTAGGATTGGTTTCTCCGCCGTTTTCGAATGGCCACACGCTTTCAAATCTACTGCAAACAGAAGGGATCATTCACTGGAGAGTTGCTAGAAACTGCTGAAGCAATTTCTAAGGAAACCGTTTTATACAGTTTCTTAGTGGAAGTTTACTGATTCACAGTAGTTCTCACAGTTTAGAATTAACAGTGCAATGCACATACACAGAGTTAATTTATTAGCAGATGAGAGTTTTTCTTTGGGAAAGAGCCCTGGGTCTTGACGTAAGCTGTTGAATTTTCTCGGGCTACTTACGTTTCCATTGCCCATTCATTCTTCAATTCTTTATTTAAATTTCTAATTACCTGTCGTCGTATTTAATGACCTTGTGTTTAATAAAATCATAATTCGAATACTACATATCGTTAAAGGTCCGGTATAAGTTTACCTAAACTGAATGATTTCGATGGCTGTTTATTATTCACACCTGCTTAATTATTTTAATATGTTTTTTTTTATCACCTACATAACTTAATATTTTTGATTAAGAATGCGTGACTTGATTACGAGCCGAGTATTTCAGGAAAAGCTAAAAATGTGAGTTAGGGGCGTTACGTATGGAAATTTTCACGAGGTCCAAAACTTTTGTACGTCGATTCTGATTCTGATTCTGAATCATGCGCTCAAACAAATCAGTTAACAAAACGATTAAAATCACCAACCCAGATTTTCATTGCGATTGGGAAAATTACGGTCATATGCGGTCGGGTTTCGCCGATTATCGTATTCAGATGGAATTTCAAACATGGCGTATCACTGCCATTTATGGCAGTTAGGCACATTTAACGGGAAAAAAATTCTGAAGCAATTTACTTTCTACTGGCTGGGTCCGTGACCTCATTCCAGGGAACAGCATAAATTTAGTTAGAAAATAAGGGTAGTTATTTTTTAATAATATGTACTACATTAAAGTTAAAGTTACATGAAAGCACCCTTTATAACTACAATTCCAACAAATTGAGGAGCAAGCTCATATATATATTAAGTAGAATCAATATTTCGATAATATGCTACGTATAGCTGTTCATGAATAAAGCCACTTTTACTTAGTCTGGTTATACTTGTGCTTTATAATTATCATTAAAAAAATACAAATAACGGTAGATTTCAGTCTTTTGAACTGAAATGGGTAGTTTGTGGGTTGTATTAGAATTCTTGGGTATGTAAAAATATTAAAAAGCCCGGTAACTGAGTGGATTTCCCTAAACCTCGAAGTAATAGAGTATGCGCTATGTACCAAGCAAAAGTTTATTCATAAAAAAAACTGAATTTATAGTAGTTCACACAAATTATAAAATATAATTCTTCCTTCACAAATTTCTTATCGTTCCTGATTCTGGGTGCGCCAGACTATGTCGAAAGCGATACTGTAACAAAGATTGCAGAATTAATGTATCTGGTAAGCTGAAACCATATAATGAACAATTATATCCCTGCACTTTACTTTATTCTGTGCACCTGAATTATTGGAAAGCTTATTTTCAAAACAATGTGCTAGCACCTTGTAATTTTCAATGATATCTGCGCATTAATTAAATTATCATACATACAGTCTACAAAAGTTAAGGAGAAGAATTCAGCTAGAAATTTTACAAGAAATCCAAATGAAGTTATCAAAATAAACCACAACAATTATTTAAAAGTTAGTCTTTATCAAATAAATCACAAACAGAATATGCCAGGCCACATATCGCCGAAACGGCCCCCGTACACGTATGATAGGTTAGGGGGGTGGATGGACTTCACCCCATAACCAACATTTTATAATTTCACACATACAGTGAAATTGTTCATACGTCTGTGTAAATTGTAGTGATTATTTTTTTTTAGTAAGTACATAATTATCATTACGTCATCATCACATGTTTGGAAAAATTTTGGATATCAGGGGAAAAAACTAGTTTAGATATGGGGGAAATATCTATATTGTTTTTGTTAAACTATAGTAATTGCAATAATTATTTTGAGTGAAACTATTTCCTAAAGATAGACATATTATAAACTAAATTAAGGTTATACTTCGTTTACCAAAAAGAAAAAAAAATATTTAAAATGTAATTATATTGAGATTACAGACAAATTTATTTGTCTTTATTGTTTAGCTGTTAAGCCAGGCGAGAACATAATTTAAATACCGAATACCAAATAATGACGAGTCATTTAAGCCAATTACTGAATGTCGTGAACACAAGCAACCCGTGGTGATGACATTCGTGACGTCCCTATGCTTTCCGAGGCCGGACGATCCTGCAGTGGTCTTCCATTGCCTTCCGCGGGACGACAGTGCCAGACTCATTACAAAAAAACAAGCCCTGAACTGAGTGAGAAGGTTTTTAAAATCCCTTCACCGACCGGGAATCAAACCCGAGCCACTTGGTCACCAGCCAGGCACACTAGCCACTGGACCAAGAGGGCGGACCGAATAACTACCAAATAGAAAATCTAAAAAAAAAAAAAAAAATTCAATTGAGAGACTTTTCTTCCTCCTGATTTTTAGTCCTTGATAGAATGGCACTACAAAGAAGGAAATCTCAGTTCATATTTAAAGCACTATAGTATTATAAACAAAATAAAATTTTGCAAGAACTATCCCTGCTTAAGCCTTTGAAGGCAAAAAAAGAAATAAAACAGGCCATGGGGCATAAGTAAACCGCCATTGTTCTTTAATCATTTAAAAATTGGTTATTAATGCTAAGCTTTTAAATGACGTTTCTTAAAACTCACCAAGCAAAAAAAAATTGACAAACCTATTTTATTCTTATATTCACGTAGAATTTATTTAAGTGAATTTTTTTTCCTGGTAATAACTGTACGTGAATAAGATTAAGAAGAAAAATTTCTTCAATACGCGGTGCTGCTGTCATATGTTGTTTTTTTCAAGCAACTTGAGCTAAAATACGACAAGTAAATACGCCACTCTACGGGCTTACAGGTCACGTGTTTTCAAATTTGCATAATCCTGCAAGTTAAGTAATACTGTAGTGTAAAGTAGCTTCAGAATGATGCGCGAATTAATCTGTGTGGAACGTGCAGCTACAACACTTCTCCATACCCGTTTGTCCGGTGGTGTGCCATGTAATTGGGATTGGAACAAACATGGCGCCCAACGGAAATGCAGTTACACCATTCTTTACCATCGTTACAATTTCTCTCCGTTACGCTCCGATTATTATAAGCCCTACTGGCTGTACAAGAAGTTTGAATTCAGAAATAATACGAATGTTAGAGGGTTATTTACGATCAGCAGTATTTAAAATTGTCGTTGAACCACAGCCGGTGAATAAATCCCTGTAGGGAGCATCTTGCTGCGTTATGGACGCGGGTGTAGATAACAGCAGAGGATAGAGGGAGCTAGAGAGGAACAGAGAGAGAGAGAGAGAGAGAGGAGTCAAGTACGTACTGCATGTAGTCTGGTCCGTACAGTTAATGATCCCAGGGCAGGTACACACAGACACAGGTCTAGTTAGCACCGCGCTCTCTACTCGCTCCGCAAGACGTTTGTCACGCGGGGCCGTAGAGAAAATGAGATGTGCGCCGGCCTTAAGGAGTAATGAATCTGCTGTTCACAATGGGCGTAACTCACCCCGAGACCCGCTCCACGGCGGGACAGTAATTGCAGAGGACTTAACGGACGATGGTGGAAGGGGGGGAGGAAAGGGTGGATCAACGTTGTTGGACGTTCCTGCTTTGCAGTGGAGCGCGGACGCGCTAAACGTCCTCACAAACCAACATTATCCCTATAGTTTACGCTGACGTCACGTTTATTACGCCGTGGCTCCCGCAGTTCGCGTAGTTCCCGCTGAGTTACGGCCGCGTTAATTAAGTCGGCCCCCGCATGTACTACGAGACTGGAAGCGCTGTAGGGGCGACATTAACCCGCACAACACGTGCCACCTCGCCCCTACGGTGGAAGCCGATGCACTGTACAGCTCAAAGTCTTTTTCAGTGCCTCTACGAGACTGTAAGTCATAATAAGAGGTAGGATTTTTTTTTTGCAAAAAAAAAAAATATATCTGAACGCCTCATTTGGTTGCCAGCGGTTTCTGCGTTGTGATTGGCGGCCGTCTGCAAGAGAAGACTTTTTCCTTACTCAGGACGCGTTTGCTTCCGCACTGCGGACATGTGCCTGAATTGAAACTAAGCCAATCACGAAGAGCAGACGTTGCTGCAGTACTTTAACCCTCAGTGGGTTTCGAAATCTATTTCGCGAAAGTATGAGACGCGTCTATTTTTTCCGCGAAACTATCTCAAATAAGGCATGCGACGATAGTTGGCGGTTGTCTGCATGGGAAGCACTTTCCCTGTTCGATTTGGTCATTAAGGACGCGTTTGCCGCCGCAAAGAATTGTGTGATCCTTGTGCCGATGACAAAGCGCCTTTAATGCACAACTAGAGGCTCGAAAAACTTTCCCGCGAAATACGCAATTCCCTAACGCCTCAAGCGGCTATCTTGCACTGCGAAAATAACTTTTGCCGCATGTTCTTGAATATTTATTAATTTCAATAATCTTGTACACGTGGGATGGAAAATTTTGGCGGATTTCAATGACCAGTACAAGTAACTCCATTGTCCTCCTCATGGTGTGCACTTGGAGCGAAGCCATGCCGAGTCCACTGGCTGCTAAACGTCTTAAAGATGTCCAGTTGACTTCTTGGCACTTTCCAGTAGTAATGCTAGTCACCAGCGCAGAGATGTACGCTCAAACTGCGGGATATTCAAAGATGCAGCGCGCTCAGTCACAAAATTTCTGTTTTTTTATACGTCGTAAAATGATTTCCGATAATTTTTTCCGGTCTCTACCTGTAAATTGCAGAGCGAAGGCGGCGTACTCGCCTCGTACTAACTTAAAAACCAAAAGTGGCACAGGGTGTTGTCTCTCAGCAGGTAACGTGCTCTTCACGCTGACTTCTCCAGCACTGGAGTATCCAGCTTCGAACTCTGGGAAGGGCCAATGACTAGGGACCGGAAAAATCCGCAGATTCAATGACCTCTAGGATAGCCTCCATTATCCTCTGCATATCTCAAGTAAACACGCGTGTTAATTGGGTACTAAATTCTGAGGCGTCTCCACTGGGTAGCTTGTGATTCGACGCTTCTTTGTTCGATAGTCTCTCATTGGCCCAGAGAGCTCCAGTTATACTGCGAGCCAATAGCAGAACCAGCAGAATTGAACACATGTTTGAATTTCAGCCTATCACGAAATGAATCCGCGAATTTTCCCGGTCTCTACCAATGACCCGAGGGTTTTAAGTCGTACAGGCAGAGACAGAAAAAAAAAAAAACTTCGCTGATTCATCTCGTGATAGAGAGTGTGATCGAAAATTACAGTGAACGAATTTTCACAGCGGCAAAGCGGTCGAAATAAACGAAGACTTACGTTTATTACACAATTGGTGCATTCAAGACGGTTTAACACAAAGCTCTTCGAAATGTGTATACATGATAATAGGCACGCAGAAAATATTAAATAAATTAATAACTCAATAGATACTAGGATAAATAACTGTCCCATCTCCACCCTACCAAAATTACAGAAATCTTGGTATAAAATTTTATGAAAATCTAACATGGAACAAACACATATCTATATTACTACAAACAGGATATTGCCGACTTCAGCATCTGTATAAATTAAAACACTTCTTCCCACCTCCCAGATATTGAAATTAAATTATTGACTCACTTGTGTTATCACCATCTAATTACTGTGTGAAAGTATTTGTCGGCCTCGAAAAAACCACTTAATTGTAGAATTTAAAAATTAAAACTATAGAAAAAAATTCTTGCATTTTGTATCCTTTTTAACCGACTTCAAAAAAAAGAGGAGGTTATCAATTCGACTGTATGTTTTTTTTTATGTTTGTTACCTCAGTACGTTCGACTGGGTGAACCGATTTTGATGATTCTTTTTTCATTTGAAAGCTGGTGCTTCCCGTGTGGTCCCATTTAAATTTGGTCCAGTTCTGACAATGGCATCCATGAGAAAACCATATAAGTCTTAAATTTTCATTAAATGTGTGCGCGACAAAAGGACGAATAACTCAATATCACGCCAACCGATTTCGATAATTTTTTTTTTATTGGAAAAGACGTACTTCAAGGGTATTTTAATGAGAGTTTGGTTAGGTTCTGATCATGGGATCCATGACAAAGTAACGGAACTCTTCAATTCTTAGGAGCCTGCCATGACGCTAATTAGCAATAGCAACATTTTTTTTAAGTTTGTTATTTTAATTTCATTTAATTTGGTTAAACGTGACTTCAAGAGGTAGTTCTTCAAGACACAGATAAGACACGACTAACACGGGCCGATACTGGTACATGAATCTATAATGATCTGTATAATGAAGAAGCACATTAACATATATTATTATTAAAAAAACACTTCATACCTGTATTTATATTTACGAAATTAAATTAAAAAGTATAAAATAAGTAATACTTCAGATTCCCTAAAAATGAAAAAAAATAAACAAACATTTTAACAAAAAAACCGACTTCAAAATAAACAATTCCAACACAAAATAATATGCACTAAAAAGTAAAAAAAATAATTGTGTATTCTTCTACAACTTATTAATCAAATTACTTTTTCTACTCATCAATATGCATGTACGATCTATGTGTTTACCACGCAAGAAGGTAGGTAGGTACCAACCCACTTCAAATATAACTCAACACATACCTATGAATAACAAACAATGATCAAAATGTTTTATAGAGTTCTCCTAAGTAAAATGAAATGAAAAATATTAGACTACTTAAAAGTCAATCAAATTATTACGATAATATAATGTAGTTACAATTATTGTTAATTTTGGAGTCGGTGTCAGCCAAGGAAACAAATAAACTAGCATACTTGGCTGACACCGACTCCAAAAATAACAATAATTGTAACTACATTATATTATCGTAATAATTTGATTGACTTTTAAGTAGTCTAATATTTTTCATTTCATTTTACTTAGGAGAACTCTCTAAAACATTTTGATCATTGTTTGTTATTCATAGGTATGTGTTGAGTTATATTTGAAGTGGGTTGGTACCTACCTACCTTCTAGCGTGGTAAACACATAGATCGTACATACATATTGATGAGTAGAAAAAGGAATTTGATTATTAAGTTGTAGAAGAATACACAATTATTTTTTTTACTTTTTAGTGCATATTATTTTGTGTTAGAATTGTTTATTTTGAAGTCGGTTTTTTTTGTTAAAATGATTGTTTATAATTGGTAATGTGTTTCGTGAAAAACATTAAATATTAAACACTAAAAACGCAACGATTTAGTGTTTTTAATGCAGTATGCCTCTAAACGTAAGAGTTTTCTAATTGCGCACATGGAAAATATTATTTTGAGTGATAACAATATAATATGGCAAAGACAAAAATTAGTATATTTGAAATATCTTTAGAGCTATGAAGAATCATCACAGGGAGTCTCATACCAAAATATTATTCCTAATACACTAATTTCATCCATTTTCACTCTACAAAAAACTACAGCTTGAAACTGAATACTACAATCGTACTGCCATTCCAAACTCAACATAAACATTTAGGTAAACCAACATCACTCGGTCATTAAGAGCAATTTTTAAGTCGCGCATGTTCTTCAACAGAAGTTCTGATCACGGTATGTATGTGCTATGGGGAAGGCTGGGCATAGCAGTGTACCGTAAGACACTTATATCACACACACACACCAAAACACACACACGTGACGTCATTTCGTCGAGGACATGTCCAAGGACACTAAACTCGGTGGTTAAGGGACGCATGCCCGTGAAAGTCTGGATGCCATTATCTGATTGAAGAGTCTTCGTTCTGGGTGGGCCCTGAGAGAATAAAGAGATGGGGGCGAAATCCTGGCAAGAAGGGTTCGGAGAAGAGGTACGCTGTAAATTTTTGACGTGACAGCCTCTAATAAATCGATTTACGCCGGCTGCACGCACGAAAGTGCTCCGTAACGCACATTATCCCGTTACGCTGTGTCCCGTTACGCTCATTGTACGCTTGCTCCGCATCTCTCTTTACTCGATTGGAACAACCATCGATTTGACATTTTCGAGGCACATTAAACTTGAAATACTCCCATTAACTTGAAACAATCCCATTCGTTTCCTACTTTTCCTATCATCGTCATATCCTTAACAGAATAACACAGATTGGAAGAAGTTAAATAGCAAACACGTACAAAAGTTATAGTTAAAATAATCTCTTCGTTAAAGTAATAAACATATTTGAATTAATGAGTGCAAATAAAAGTAAATTTATCAATTAAATTGTAGATTTCATTTCACTCCTTCTTTGTATCCATGTAAAATAGTGATAATTCAATAAAATTGATTCAATTTTATTCATAAAAGTATGCAATAATTTAATCAATGTTTTGTTATGACGTCACGTTAAACTATCGTCCGTAAACCGACTTTAGAAACAACCAATTTTTTTAAAATGAAACAGAATTTTTCATGTAAAATTACAGATTACTGTAAATTTGTACATTTACATGAAAACAACTGTATCACTACAAAAATAAGTGATCGCATTAATACTGGAGTCATATTCATATCAGGGCATTTATTATTTGTGTTCTAACAGTACCTCCAATAGTTAAAGTTATTTGTAAACCGTTCTCTGAATAGCTTCCAGTATTAACTGCGTACGTAATTAGCATGACATAAAAACATACTTTTCGGCCCTCAGCGAATTCCTAAATGCTTTCCGTAAGCAGATCCCACTCGGATACCTTGAGTAGTTTTGAAATCTGTTGTTTTTCCTGGAGCTCTGCGCACCGCATGTGTTCCCGGGCAGCCGGCGCCCTTTAGGACTTATTTTATTTTTGAAGTAATCCTGCAAGACAGTATGCGTGCTACTTTGGAACTCACCCCCACAGATAACGAATATCAAAAGTTAATGGATAGCTTTGAGACTAAAATCTTTAACCCAAATTACCGGAAATAAGTTAAGCTTCACAGTTGTAACACAATGGACTTGCGTCCCAAGGTTAAACAGTGTGTCTGACCGTACTGATTTCATATGGTTTTATTTTACCAGAATTAAAGTGGCGTATACTTACTACACGCCATGGTATATTTCTTACCAACTTATCACTCTTGCTAATCTTCTTATCTGTTTTGTTTATTTCGTCGCTTATTAAAAATATCTTAAAGCAAAAATACAGTGATATGAAGACCTAGAAATCAAATGCATCGATAAAATATCGTAAATATAACTTTTTTAATTTATTTAAAACACAAGACATTATGCTTTTATATCTACAGAATAACTGCAAAAATAAAGCTGCAAAAATAACTTGGATATAAGTAGAAAATGTTTACTTTACATTATGTTTTACCCAAAAAAATTCCCTGGCAGCATTTTATTGAGTAAAAATGCAGCGGTCATTAAAAAAAAGGTTTTTTTTAATACCAAAAAAGGAATACTTGCTATTGATTACAGCATAATAAATTAATGCAACAATTATACTTAGAATCACTGTATTGTCACAGTTGAAATTCAAATTTAACATTTCTTTTAATTTTTCATGTTATAGTTCTTTTGGCACGTTATGGAAAAAAACGATTAGAGTGAATTTTACTATGCGCACGCGCCACGCAACGAAAATTTCACAGGAAGATGGCGGACCCACGAATGTTAACATAAACCCATATAAAGTTACGTCCACAAAAATTAGGGGAGATACTGAACGCATTAAGGTGGCAAATAAAATTTTATGATTGTGAAACTACTTTGGTATATATTTGGTAAACTATAGTAATCATAGTAAAGTTTTTAATTTTTTTTAAAAACCTAAGACTACTGGTATTAAAACAATTATCATACATATTCCCTTTACAGACTTCTGTCTGACTTCATTGCGCCTAGTAAATGTGTGCGGGTAGTAAACTAAAGGAATGTTGTTTAAAACGGGGTTTAGTATTTTTCAAGTATTGTAGTTTGTTTTTTTGACGAGATAACGTCTAAGAAATCGTAGAACGCCGGCGGCACGCACGAAAAAGCATGACTCATTGTCACGTTCCACCTGAGCCGAGCGTGCAAGCGAGAGCGCGGAACAAGCGATAGAGAGGCACGATCGGCCTAAGCGTTCGGCTTGTGACGCATCTATCTCTCTTACACTGCATCGGCCGATGCGTCCGAGTAAAAGAGAGACAGCGGCAGCACACAACAATGTTTTCTTATGACGTTATCACGTAAAATTATCGTCCGTAAACCGACTTAACAGACAACCCCCCTTTTTTTATTGGAGACGTTTCATTAGATAGTTTAACATTTAGCTCTGCAAATCGAATGATTCGATACCTAGTCGACGTAGCTGCTCCGGTAGCGAATTCTAACGGCGGATAAGTAACTACTTGTGAGTCACGTTCAGAAATTTAACGATTGATATTAAATACTGGTTCATATAAATTAAAATACTTAATTATTGTCAATATTCGTGATTAGATTTGTTTTTAAAATTTTGTGAGTGTTTTTTCAACTCTATTTATATAGGTTAGGTTTTATGTTACTATATGTATAATTTATTTGCACTATAAAGTTTAAAAATAAATAAATTTTTATGTAATAAATAATAACTAATGAATTAAAATTAACATTGAAATATTTATTGATTTAAATTATTAAAATTTTCCACCATTATTTTACTAAATTAAAAACTAACTATTTACACATTTTTCAAATACTTAGTATTAGTTTAATTCATTTTTGTTATTGTAGATTTCGAAATAGTTCAGTGTCTTACATATAAAAATAGTAAAACTTCTAACGCACGTAGGTACATTAGAACCTTTTTTAACCACATTGGAATGTCTGAAGTAAGTAGTAATTAGGCGTTACAAATAAATTCCCCTCTGAAGTCACAAGCGTTTAACATTGTTATTTATTAATGGGGATTACTAAAATATATAGTTCAGTATAAAATACATTAAGTAATCTGAAAATGTCTTTGTGTGTATTCTCTATCCAAACGAAAAATATTTTTCGATGTCAAGAGTTCAAAAATTGTTATGCATAATAAAGCTTTAGTCCAATATGGCATCTTCCGGTTTCTATCTGTAACATAAGCAACTTTGAGTGTGGTGTCTTTAAAGAATACACAAAAATATTCTTTAGTGAACTATTCGAAATAAACAAGTTTATTTGCCATTGGGGTATCGAACAAATCACTAACTTTTCGATGCCATACTGAGAAAAATACAAACAAAAGTATAGGGCAGAGTATATCTATTTTTTGTTCACTGTTCCTATTACAAGGAGCATGTGGTTTTCCTGCTCCTTGTCCATACGTGTAGTGGTATTACTGCATTATTCCTAAAAGACTTCTTGTCATTTTGGATTCCTTCTTTCAGCTTACGTAGAAACATTTTCTAATGAAAGAGAAGAAAGCATATGTTTATTTACCTGTTCCGTCTAGCATATTACAGATGGTCACTTTGTAAAACAACAAAGGGTTGCTGTGAATCTACGAAATTTCCAACCAAAACACACCTCAATTAAACGAGTTCTTAGTATTTTCCAGACAACTGGATCTTTGAAGCAACTCACAGGATTTCATATTCAAACTTCTAAATTTCGTTGTAAACAACTAAACTGTGCAAGTGGAAGGAGGAAGAAGTTTTTTTTAGACTTAACTCGTTTTAGAATGTTTCTGTAATTCTAAATCACGTTTCTTCTGAGTTAATGTTAATATAGAGTGAACTCTTAACCCGAAAATTACAGATGCTATCCATAAATATACGAACATCTCTGTTTATTTGTAACCAAGTTTCTTCGTGCATACAGAGGTAAAGTGAACATTTTTTAACCGTGAACGCAAAGTACTAAACTATAATTTCTTAAATTTAGTAACACTTAATAAAAAAAGATAGTCATTATTTGTGAAATATCTTTCCAAAATTATTGAAATTAAGAATAATCATGCAATATTTCACGTATATGGTGCAAGGGAAAAGTGTGCCTTGCAGGCCTTTGTAAAAATTACTGTCCCCTAAGAAAAGAGATTTTTTTTGTAGTAGGTTTCTGAGTACATAGCTGAGTCAGTTTAATATTTATATATGTATTTTTAAAAAAATCTGCACCAGATCAGTTCACTATCTGTAGTGTTTTAACTGAGTAAACTTAATATAAACACTGAAATTATTACACCACAATAAAGAACAATATTAAAGAAAGAAAAAATTAAAAATAAACTGATAATATAAGACTAAAATATAAAAACTAAATTAGAAATATTAATTTTAAAATGCCTAAAAGTTATTAACGATGCTACAGTTGTCGTGTTTCGGAAAGAAAAAACTTTGGAATAGAGTTTTGTCTACTTCTAATATATCACCGACGGTGACGTAGCGCAACGACGTGAAGATTTGGTTGAAACTCCACGCTCACAATGACGTCCACCACGTAAAAATAAAATCCTGTATTTGACCCCGCCAGAATCAAACCACGTTCACCTTTGTGAGCGGAGAGATATCTGACCACTCAACCAAACACACTCGTTGATTGTTTATTTAATGTTTTCCAGAACCATAAAAACAAAATAACATTACAATCATAGCATAAATTAAGATCACGAATTCATGTATACATTTTTATATGTAAACGATTTCGAAATACCGTTCGTGTATAGCCTTTGTGTTAAACTTTTTTTTTGTTTTCCCATTTTCCTATAAACAAGAGTTACAGTGTTTTTTTTTTGGGAGGGGGGATATATATTAATAATTGAAATGCTTAAACTTAAAATGTCTTACGATAGTCCTTTCAATACAGTTACTCAAAAACTGAAAACACGTTTACTTTATTTAGTTTATGCCCGGGTTTAAGAGGAATTGGACTGTAAGATTTTAAATCATTAAATAGCCATTGAATAAACATATAAAACCTATGAAAATCATTCAGCGAATATTATATTTCAAAGCAAATTAAAATCGTAAGCAAAAAGTGTAAATTATTGAAGAAAAATTATTTAGGACCAACCCCTTACGAGAAAATCCCAAATTCACCGTTTATGAGATAAGAATTATGTTGTATGAGACTAACATTATTTAGTAAGACAGCAAAGATTTTTTATTCATACAGATGGGGAACTTGTGTTTCTTTTTTTTTTGTGTGTGTGCTGCAATTAATTTGTTGTAAGTTGTAGTCTAGAATCAGAAATTAAAGTTTTGAAATGGAAAAAATAATTTCGTAACTTTTGAATAACAATGTGATTTGCTTATTTTATTTTATTTATTGGAACAACAGCTGAAGTTAATAAAGTTAAAGAAAAATTCATTAAATTAACTTTTTATTTTTGTAAAAAATAACTAATATGAACTCTTTAATGCTGATAATCTTAGCAAGGTAAGAAAAAAAAATTTGTGAGTTAAATTGGAAAGAAACTATCAATTAAAAGGAAATATATTCCTTGGAAAGTGAACTCACATTCCAGATGACCTGAGCTTATAATCACAGCCCAGACATTTTGAGTCCAAATATTCATGGTTTCCAGAAAATCACTCTAGGTCAAGACCGTTTCCTTTCCCAATGTAACTGTTGTGTAGTTGTCTAACCTTCTCTAGTGAATTCGCTGTCTACTAAACATCTAAAAAAAAAAAAATTCCTGCGTTGCTGCGTTTTATGTGGAACTTCACACTTCAACGATAAACTATAAAACTAAGTATCCAGTAAGTCATTTGAAAGATTAAAACTTAAAAATAAAGTACACATCTTATAGTTAACAATGGACATCCACAATTTTCAACAAACATGACGACGATAAAGTTTTCAAAGAGTTTCCCACGTTTGTTCGACTTTCCACTTCATTCGTCGTTTCTCCTTCCACTTGTCCGTCATCGAGCTCCCCACCCCTAAGCGTTACACTTTGCGTTACGCTCTGATGAGTCATCGCCTCGAATAACCCTAAATGGACGTAAAGAATTTTCACATTGACAAAATAGTTTTTTAAAAGCTTTGAGAAGCACGTCGTAAACTAAAAAAATAAAATTAATTCACGAGTATTGCTAAAACAAAATGTTCGCAGTAATACTGTGTTCGGATTATTGCCCGGGCATTTAATTGGGTGTGTTGTCCCAGTAATACCATCACTTATGGCTATTTGTAAACCGTTCCCTTACAGCTTTCCAGTGTCAACTGCGGATATTTATAATCATTTAAACACTCGATTATCTTTTCCGTGACGTAAAACGTTTATGCTATTATGACACAAATTTTCGTGAGGGTGACATGTAGTATTCACGTTTTATATACGCGCAAAAAATAACCATAGCAATGTGTAAAAAAAAATTAAATGATTTCCTTGTACAATTAAAAAAAGAACTATCTCTTGGAAGCTTATTTCAAAAGGAATCTTTCGAGTAAAATAAACCAAAAATTCTGTTAATTCGTTTCAGTAGCACTTTCGTCCCCTGAAGCAAGAAAACATGTCGACTATTGTGGGCCTACTCGTTCATTTTTAAGCAAAAAATTCTGTTAATTCGTTTTAGTTGCACTTTCGCCTCCTGACGAAAGAAAAAATGTCGACTATTGTGGGCCTACTCGTTCATTTTTAAGCCGGTCACCGCTTCCCGCAGTTTCCACGGAGGGGGGGGGGGGGAGGTTTTTATTGTCCGCTGCTTCCCCCTCCTCCCTTCAACCCAACCCAATCACCCTCTTTCGGGATCATTTAAGTCACTCCCACCGAGCCTCGTGCATTCTTTACCGCGGCCTGTCAGGCGAGGAGAGGCTTTCAAGCCGGGGGCTTCCTTCCCTGCGTCCGAGGACCGCGCGATCCATCACCGTCGCTGGCATGGCCGGAAGGAAGCAGGAACACTCGCGAATTCGCTCGGAACAAGCTGTATCTCGCTCGCTAAGGGCGGTATTCCAAGACTTTAGGGTAAGGCAGCGAGTAAGCACCGGCCTTGTTGGGACCACAACCGTAACCTAACCTCGCGGGCCGTGCCCGATCCGAATCCCTGTTAAGGATCAGATCGGCAAACATTTTTTTAAAAGGTACCCTGCGCGAGGCTACAAACTGGTTTCAATGCTTTAAAGTGGATGTTTCGCAACAATAAAACAAATTGATACGGTAAAAATACTAGAGATGGCAGCACCATCGCACAGAAAAAGAACAACAGCCTTTCTAATTTTTCTCAAGTTCTTTTTTTACGTTGAAATTATCGCTTGTTATGACCGTTAAATAATGCAGAATGAATTCTAGGATAGTTTCTCTATGATAAAGGTTTTTTTTTGGCATACCAACACCCCCGTGGATCAGAAAAATGGTATATGTACAAGTCAATGGCGCCAATGAGGGTCCGCCATCTGGACGAAATCAACGAAAAAAAGTGGGCTCTGCGCATGCGCGGAATTTGGGCGACAGATCGGCAACGGATAGGACAAAAAAATCCGTTCCCTACAAATAAGGGGCTGGTTGTGTTCGCTCGTGCACTAGGGACACGGTTACTGTACAGGTGTAGCATATTCGACCCCTAAACCTTCAATTTTGTGTCTCGGAACACCGACCTTAGTGTGTGTTGCACGGCTCCGTAAACCCGTCTCGCTAGTCACACACACCTCCGCCAATACACCCATTCTAGGAACACCATTACGTTTCTCGATAACTCTGGCCCATTACGTAACTCATAACTAGAGCTGTAAAATTCGCGATTTCAAATCCCTAAAGGATAGACTCCATGATCCTCTATGCAATCGTGCAAATTACATCTGCTGATTGGTTACCGACTCGTAACACCTGTTGACTGGAATGATCGTGATTCGCTAATTCTTCTGTTAAAGATTTTTCATTGGCCCAGAGTCTTTCAGATATACTGTGGCCCAATCATTGAAGCAAAGTATGTAATGTCAAACGTATTTGGACTCTATCCTATCGCGAAATGAAACCGCGAATTTTACAGGTCTCTACTCATAACTCATTGTGCGTGTTATTCGTGATTTGCTTCAGTGATAGTTTTTTCATCAAATCACCTTTACACCATTTGGGGTCAAATTAATGAGGAATATATATCATTATATCGTTACAAAGTTATTCTGCTGAGTTTTTAACCTCACACTGTATTGTATCCGAAGATATATATCTGTCTTCATGAATCTTCTTCTAATATCAACAGGGGTGCAAATTTTGAAAATGGTAAAAATATGCAGTTAGTTTTTGTTTGTTTACTAACTACACAGAAATTATGTTTTTAAACTGTTAAAAAAGGCTTCTTTGGCAACCTTGTTGCAAAGATATAGTTCATAGCACTACAAGAAAGATAAAGTAACTTCAAAATCAACATTGCTATGGTTATTAGTGCATATATTAAATATGTGTTTGCAAGATAATACTGAGCATTTTCTGCGAAAATTGGCGCATAAATTTTAAATTTTAATTAATGTTTCAATCTAACATAATATATATATTTTAAACCATGGAAAAGATAATCGAATATGCAATTATTTGACTTTATTATGTTGTATAAGGCTCATTATGTGCACAGTTAATACCAAAAAATTTTCAGGCAACGGTTTAAAAAACTATTGGAGGTACTCGGGATACACGAAAGCACAAATGCCCGGGTAAGAATCCGAACCCAGTATAGTTGCGAAACTCTAGTTTGTAGTGATACAGTTGTTTTCACGTAAAAGTACAAATTTACTAATATCTGTCATTTTTCATGAATGTTTCTGTTCCATTTATAAAAAGTAATAATTGTGCATTTCAGATATTTTAACTTCCATTTAAATAATTTTGGATACACAATATTTAATCGTTAAACCATTATGAACATTTTGGCCGCTCTCCAAACATTTGGCATGTTTAATGTAAGCGAAAGAAGATGATAATTAAAAGAAAATAGTATCATAGAAATAATTTCAGTTGTTTTTGAGTGATGAAAATAGCCATTTTCTAAAGTTTGTTTTCATAGATGCATGCCATTTATAGAAATTTTACCCTCAATAAGTTTTATTGAAGTGAAACTTCTTTACAGACGGTATGGGCAGTGACTCTTCAGAGCGTAACTTGATGTGCGACGTTTAGGAGTGGAGCGCTCGATGAATTAGAAGGGGAAGGAAAATATTGTGCGCCCTTTTACTCATTATCGAGATAGTATCAGTGCAGAGACGCTACACTGCTGCGTTTGATTGTTTTGCTGGAATCAACACACGTTTTATTTTTAAAAATTAAATTAAAATAGAACTGTTAACAAATTATTTAGAAGTGTCCAATAGTGTAGCGTGTCTCTAGAATGTGTCTGAAATAATTATGTACCTTACGAAATTCATATTTCTGTGACGTTTCACTTTTAAAACACGTGGTGGCCACACAACTCTTTTTTTTTACCACGCTAGCTTCACCTGTATATATGTATAAATGAATGGACTATGTAATAAAATCTTTCCATTCTATTTTTTCCCCATTTTTGACGCCATAATGTGTTCAAATTTTGCATTCATAAAATGAACCTCTGACAATACAATATTTTGATAACATTAGACCGTAGTGTTAAGGAAGAGTGGGGGTCAAAGGGTCAAAAAAACACTAATTTCTAGTTACTGGTAATAACCAGGCTTTTTGTGTATCCATGAGGTAGGGGCATGGTGGGAATATTCCCCGGGGTCCACTGTTACACTTAGGGGGATTAGGGATTAATGTCCCAACATTTCGAAATATTTTAAAACTAAATGCTTTTTCGATTTGTATTGTTTCCGATTGAAAGGTCTGGTTATGGTGGTGGAAAATGGGGCCGGGGTTAGTCAGAGGCGATATGGATACTGTATCTGAAATTATCTGGCCACTCTTCCGGCGTGATCAAGTGTATGATACGGATATTCCACCAGTCCGTGTTGATTTTGGCACATACGGTGTACATATAATTAAACCAATAACCATTTAGTTTCCAGCGAAATACAGCTATGGTAATGCTGAAAGGCGAATGTTACCATTAACTAACACTGAGTTGGGCATCTACCGAGCATAAAATGCAAGGCTGCACTGCAGATTATGCAGTTGTTTATTTGGGATAGCGTCTCTTTGCTGCCGGACAGGCTTATGTAGCTCTTAGGGCCGGTTTCACCAAGCAGGTTTAATTTTGTTACAAAACGAGATTTACAAAACTAGATGAAGAATAATCGTAAGTTTAATTCCAACGTGTGTTTCACCATCGTTACATAAGTTTAAATCAAACTCGATTTCCAAAACTCGATTTATAAATGCCTTCCACATAAAAACACCCATTACCTAGCGAATATACCTTAATATCTGTCGGAGATACCCGAATATGTATTTTTTCCCCTCTTGTAGATGCAGCTTTTGGTCGAGCGTAATTTATGGTGGCCGCATCAACCTAAAAAAAATTGTTTTTATTTTTTTGAAAAATTAGTAATACCGTGGAAATTGTCATATCGCATATAAACATGATTGGCAATGGTGCAGTTTCAGCTGCAATTAAAGAAAAGCGACAAAGAAGTCGAACTATTTCGCCACATGAGAAGACAGTTTTATTAGATTAGGTAACGGAACACTTCTCTGTGATTGAAAATCGTCGTACAGATGCTGTCACACAAAGCAGAAGGCGAAAGAATGGGAGATTATTGCGGCCGAATTCAATTCGATTTGCAATCAATACCACCGAATGCCAGACCAGCTGAAATCGTCGTGGGAGAAACTGACAAGAAAGATACATGCCGACAACCGAATTGAAACGTTATGCACAGGTAAGGTATTTTATGGCATTCATGCTGATTGTTTTGGTTGCAGTGGCCTTTTTTTTCTCCATCCGAATCTTCTTCTTCTTCAAATACAACATTGTAAGCTGCTCGAGCCATTTGTTTACATACGTTAAGCTAGATTAGCTGCGCAAACTGGAATAACTTGGCCAGTTAATATAAAATCTCGCTTTACTCTGGAAAATCGAGATTATGCAAGTGGTGAAACGCCCAATCGACTAAACGAGTTTATATTGAAAAGTAATCGAGATTAATTTGCTTAAACTACGTTGGTGAAACCGGCCCTTAGTCGCGTAAAGTTATTGGATGGTCTCCAAGATAATGAGACAAGTTCCATGTAATTTTGATGCATTAGCTGAAATGACTAGATTACGTGAACATTAATGATTAATATTTAGTATTTATAATTTGTTTCAACTACTCATATTCAATTTTTTTAGACTAAAAAGAATAAAATAATCTTACATTATAAAAATTTATATCACCCAACTTTTATCGTTGAATGAACTAAAAATTAAAAAATAAAATTTAAATTTAAATTTTTTGTCCAACAGCCAAATAATGCACCACAACTCTGTATAACTAAAAGTAGGGGTGCTCTATTCCTTCATTTTTGAAATGACTATATCCTAAAATTAGTGACAGAAAATTTAAGACAAATTATATCAAGCACCCCACGTTTTTAGTTAAACATATTTGTGGTGTATTATTTGGCATTTGGACAAAAACTTTAATCTAAATTTTATTTTTTATTTTCTTTAAATCAGGCACTTAAGACACTGTGTACATAAAGTATTTTTTCATGAGAGCAGTTGAAATTTTTTTTAAATAGTACCTCACTCATTTTCTCAACAATTTTCTACCGATAAAAAATTATGTTAATTTTCGAGTTATCCCAGATGTAAGCATTGTATGCCACTACTAAGAAGTAAAACGATGGTCTAATTTACGGTTAAAAGTACATTTTGCCCAAAAGGGGACTTAAGTGTCATACTGCCAAGGTATTAAAGACATACACGTATACGTATTAAACTCTGGGAACGTATCAAGTAGCAAGTACGTAACAGCATTGGGCATGTTTTCGGAATGCACTTTTCCGGGCGATTTCGCACTGCCGTTTCAGAGCGATAGTGAAAAAGAGAGTGAGAGAGAGAGAGAGAGAGAGAGAGCCGTTACCCATTTCGGACTCAATTTCTCTGATCGAATTTCAGCTACAAGGATTAGTACTCGAATTACTTCCCCGCCCTTGAAGGACCGCCGGCTCTTCACCGGCCCTAACGATGGGGGGGGGGGGGGGTCGTTTAATTGAAAACGTCCCTCGCGTCGCAGCGGGCACGGGAGGGCCGACAGCACCGACAAATGACGCCGTTCAAATCGCCCGAACGGGAGGCGAGTTGGATTGGCCGTGCTGTGCTCGGCAAGCGACGACGAAGGCACGTGTCGATTTCTTAAGCTGTACGAGGAGGTGCGTTCCGAAAGCAAGACTCGTAATGTTTTCTCACAAGGAAACTTTTTTGCAAAAAAAAAAATACACCGTGACATCTTTAACCTGCATTGAGACATTTTGTCGTGTGGCGTGCAATCAGGGTCGAAGAAACCACTCCGGTAAAACTCGATGCCCCCCGAGATGCAAAGGAATTGTCGCACATAAGTGTTTTGGAAGTGACGTCCCGATAGTGCGGGCTCTCAGTGCAGGGACAACAGTTCGCACTTCCACTGGCGACCACACGTGGTCGAGAAGCCTAAATGTACATCAAGTTCTGTACCTGACCGAACAAGCCCGAATATTCACCTTCGGCCAACCTCGGGATTTGTTTTATTTTTGCGCAGGAAAAATGAATTCAAATAATAAAAGTGGTCGGT
Source organism: Bacillus rossius redtenbacheri (assembly GCF_032445375.1). NCBI lineage: Eukaryota > Metazoa > Arthropoda > Insecta > Phasmatodea > Bacillidae > Bacillus > Bacillus rossius. Next base: position 21,919,534 of record NC_086341.1, read on the forward strand.
TAGGTTAGCTACATTAAAACACTTTAAAACACTATAGACGGTTAGTTAGGTTAGTATAGCTGCATTAAAATAAACAGAGAAATATAAATATATATATATATATATAAATAAACCCGGGGTTGGCCGAAGGTGAATATTCGGGCGTGTTCGGGCAGGGACAGAACTTGATGTACATCTTAAGCTTCCCCACGTGGTCAGAGCATGTCTGTCCGCCATCTTGATTGTGCTCGGAATAACCTCGGGCTCGCACAGGTCTTCTTCGGCGCTCTGCGCATGCGTCATTTCCTCCACCGCTGACGCTGCTTCCGTCGTTGAACCAGCTACGGGCGTGGATACCTAATGGCGATTGTTTGTTTCACCTGGAGTACCATCTTTACTCTCTCTCTCTCTCTCTCTCTCTCTCTTTCTCCCTCTCAAAAAAAACAACGAAACTTACTGTCGGAACGTTCCTCGTACTTCTTCTACAGACGCGTTATGAAAAAATGATGACAGTGGAAGTTTTACGATGCGCGCGCACCATGCAACGAATTTTTCACAGGACGAAACAAAAGCTACAAACAAAAAAGAGGGCTACATACAAATACAAGTTATATATGTGTTTTTAAATCATATGCTTGATGTTGGATACTGGTGCATATAATCCAAAACATTTATCAATAGTGAATATTAGTGATATAAATTGTGTGTTAATAATAAAAGTTTTCAAGTGTATTTTTGTAAGTTTGGTTATGTTGCGGTATGCATACTTCATTTGCATTATTAATAATTATATTATTTAATAAATATTAAAAATTAATAAATTAGAATAAAATATCAGCATTATCTATTCATTATTATTATGGAAAACGTTTCTTAATTATTCTACTAAATTAAGTAACTAATTTTATGAATGTATATAATAATTCAATAATATTGAACACTGCGATGAATAGTTTGATAGTTTTTCGCGTAATCCTTTATTAAGAACCTAATGAAAAAGAAACTGCTAGGAAACTAATATCTACCACGGGGTTTCGACTTATTCTTGCATTGTATGTTACCAGTGGGTCTGGTAACATTCCTATTAAGTTAGTTTGAACTTATAAATGGGCTTAGGTATCATTTAATAGCTGGCTGCCAATATATGTTAATTTGTTTGTTTCAAGGAAATCAATGCACCATTAAATTTTGAAATAACTATTTTTCTTTTGCATATTTCCTTTTTCTTTTTAGATTATTCTCGTTTAACTCTGTATTTTTGTGCTCTGCTACGTTTTTAAATTTGAGGTGTGTGTTGGACGAAATAATACCTGGGAGAATAGACGTTAAATCGTTTATTTTGTGCATATTTCCGAATATTTTGTGAATTGGATTGTGTTTATGTGAAAATTAGGCCCTTTGGTAGTGAGTGTGGATTGTATCAGCTTTGACTTTGATTTTGGAGAGAAGCAACAAGAATGAACAATAAAGATAAATACACAGCCACACAGAAATCAAGAAAATCAGCCAATGTCAGAAAAAAAATATCACAGCACAGAAAAATAGTGTTTTTGTTACCAGTTTCTCGTTGTTACCAGCCCACTTTTTATGTGCTGTGATATTTTTCCCCTGTTAATTCCGTTCATGGAATTCTCTCTGTGGTGTCTATGTGTGTAACATTTGACATCAGCTTATTTTCTAGTTTTCTGTGTAATTCTGTATTCATATTTCTTGTTCATTCTATACGATATACAGTTAAAACCAGCAATGGCGTTTGTCCATGCAATTCTTTTAAAACAATCTCTACAAATTGAACAAAAGTCTAATACACGAGCTGAAAAACCCGTGGACATGAAATTTCATCGAAATCATTTCAGCAGGAGAAACCTTAGTACTAGGTTCACACTTATACACACATATTCACAGACACATATGTACACAGACAGACAACTCTGCTACGAAATTAAAAAAATATATAATAGGTGTTATTTATTTTATGGCGAACACAATACTTATAATTTTAACACTGTTTAATTGTTTTTAGGCCAATCATAAACGTCTAGAATTGCTGTAGTAAACGACACTTTATAAACCAATGTATTTTTCCTTGAACAGTGACAGGAAAACTGTCCAATCCATTCCCACAGAAAACATCTGGGCCCTTTTCGAGACCACAGATGACGATCGTATAAGTAGGGCCGTAAATACGTTCTCATTTGATGAGCAATGGTGGGAAAAGCAACTCTTGCTCAATCATGGCCAGTTTTAAAAAAAACTACAGTGAGAATTGTGCAATGCATTAACACAGCATACCTAAGTTAAACAAGTATTAATTTTTTCCCCACGTAATATAGCTCTGTATTTAAAAATACAACTATAAAAACCGACAAAAACTGGTCCTTGTACGTCGCAAAATGCAGAAGCTACATCTCAGGGCAATTTTAACAACCATTTTATTACTGCACTGTTCTAATCTTTAAGTCTCTCTGATAATAATAAGCGTATAAATTATATTTAAATTAGAACCCGCACGAGAAAAAGAAATATTATGTAATTCCCATGTATGAAATAAAAAAGGCATACCAAACTCTGAGAACATTATCTCTTAGTAACACGCCTCTAGTACGTATGCAAATGAAAACAGTTACTTGACAAGCAGAAACGGAATAAAAGCTCTAAACACGATTTTGTATTTAAAAGGAGTCGGGATTTACATATTTATTCTGTCTGCTTTAAATCCTTATTACCGAGGCAATTAAAGTCCGGGATATATAACGGCAGCGGGGTTTTTACAATAAAGTGGTTTATACTTACTAATGGTGCGAGGGATCATTACACGCAATAAGTTTAACTCTTCGAATGTTTTAGGCCATAAAAAACAGTTTAACACGGTCAAAGAACACGTGCTGTATCAAAAGAACACATCGTGACAACTGCAGAGATTTTATTATGGGTAGGGGCATGCATTTTTCGCAAAAAAGATTCCGAGAATAGATGAAAGTTAGAAGACTGTAGCATTATCTGTGTTTCGTGATTGGGTAGTTTCTTTCAGGGACTTGTACACTGTTACAACACCAATAACAGTAATTTAGTGCGGAAGCAAACGCGTCCTGATTGGCTGTGTCAAATAAGGCAATTTGGTCTCTTGCAAGTGGTCGCCAATCACAAAGAAGAAACCGCTGGTATGGGTATAGCTTGTTGCAGTCTAATAGGCGTTCAGATTTATTCGCGAAAAATGCCTGCCCCTAATAAGTTATGGGTAACCGAATATGATGTATGTAAATTCAAGGCCTTGTAATTATGAATACGATGTATTTATCAACAGTCAATTGGAATTAGTCATTTTTTTGTTTATCGAATCAAAATATTCTTTGACATGACTTTGTTGATCAAAATAAACATATGTTTAATAATCGTCTCAATTATCGCCAGAGCTGTTACCATCTTCAACGAATCACCGATCTTGCACACGGCTCCCAACACACCGACCGCAAGTTTAGTTCTTCGTTGTTTGCCCTCGCGCCGATACGACGGGATAAGAACTCCAGCGAAGCTCACTCACTGTTAAGGTTCAAACGCTCACAGCAAACAAACAGAAGCGTTAATATCGACATTTCGCGTGTCCTGCATATATCCAACTGAATATAAAAAAAATTTTTGACGCGTGCTTCAGAATACAGCCTATAGACGCGTGCATGCATATATATCTCACTGGCGCATTGTGAGCCTGTAACCCCCCACTGACGTCGCCGCATTATCTCACAGGTGTAATGCAAAGTGCCCCACACACATGGAGGCAGTTATTGATGGTCGCGCAAAGCATTCGGAACGATGAAGGCTTGCGGTAATGCAGGGAACCAACCACACACCCCGATCCCCCCCCCCCAAATTCCGCGTTCGACCGAAACACACGCGTACACATTCAGCCTCTCACCTGTCGCCATTGGTTAAATGAGCTTCGGGAAACGGAGGGGAAATGTTAGGGAGGAGGTAAGGAAAGGAGGGGAGGAAGTTATCTGACCCCCTCCCCCCACCTCAGCCACTAATAGGTTCACCACATACGTTTTAACAGCACGCCTATCCCCTCCCAAAACCACCATTACTATTCATCTATCCGTGTCCTGGTGGTATGCCGCGTGATAGCGCCGCGACCGCGAGACTAATTGCAAGACAGGCCTAAGTGCGAGTCACCGTCCCTTCAGCAGAGGAAACCATTAAAAAATGTATGCCTGTGTTACTCTAAGGCATACATCACTATGTCCACTAATGGGCAAAATTCACTTTTAAACGTAAACTTTGAACCACTGTTTAAACGTTCTTTCTAGTAGCATACAACACTAAAATCTACGATATGTCGAAAATTAACATTTTAAAACTTATTTCTTGAAAAATTTGGTTTTTGTTTAGGAATGTAGAATATGGACAGGAATACAGATAACTCTAATCCAAAAACACGAAACACTATATTTAGTTTAAATTACTTTTTTTCTCTAAAATTATGAAATCCATAAACCAGGTTTTACTTTACATGCTATAATTCATTATCAAACATCCATAACAATAAACCAACGTTCGGGCTTCGAAGGATGGACAAAAGTCTTATTTAACTGCATTTTCATGATAACATTATGATTTTAAGGCCATTCCTATGGATAATTTCCTAGTCTTTAATAAATTTTTGCAAATTTTCTCCTCAGATATGTACTATATGCTGTCTGCTATACAAAAAAATTCACGAAATTGTTCAAATACTTGGTCCGACTAACGTGAATTCATTTTACTCCCGGCTAGACTTAAGTTGTCTATAAATAATAAAGGACTTTCAGAACGCTCATTGGTAGTCACAAGGTCTCATTGAACCCTTCTCCTTGTTCGTGACTGGCTGAGAGTAGTTAAGCAGGGCCGGTGCAAGGTAAATTGGCGCCCTAGGCAAAAAAAATCCTTAATGCTCCCCCCCTCCCCCCACCGGACACCCCAAAAACATTTTCCTTGCCTCAAAATACATCACGTAAGCCTAATATTTTGTCAACAATCAAATGTAAGCAGGCTTGTGTTTTTTTTATTTTTACTTTTTTACTTATTACAAATCATAAACAGGTCACCATGTACTTTAAATTATTATACTTAAACCTACCAATATAAATATTCCAAACTGTTACAAAAATCCATTTTCATCTAGTTTCAATAATCGTTAAACATATTATATCAGCTGTTGTGTGTCGTGCTGCGCCGCCCCCAGCTACTTGACGCCCTAGGCGGTTGCCTAGTTCGCCTATATGGACGCGCCGACCCTGTAGTCAAGGGCGTGTCAAGTGCACTGTAGTGGAGTCGTCAACCATAAAGTAGTGTTGTACATATGTTTCAAGTCATTATCTGCTTTAATTAATCTGCAAAAGAAACCCGGTTCTACTAAAGCAATAACAGTCGCTCACCGGAAAATGGGTAATTTCATTTCAACTCTTAAACTTTAAGAGTTTCATTCTTCAAAATATTTCTTCAGAAAAATGTGGAACTACTAACAAACCAAAACTTAACGTATAAAACCATAAATTTAAGATTTCATAAGACGAACATTTTTGAACACCAATGTAGTGTGTTAGCGTTGTTTCTATATAAAAAATTATTTAAGCTGTATTTTCATCCCCGCCTTATGCCGGGGAAGTTATTTAGGGCTGAAATGGGGTCAGGGGGTGGCAGGGGAATCATTGACGAGTTTACTTTTCACAAAAACGCCCATTTCCGAAGTGGAACTTTGAATCCACACTCTTAGGGTCAGCAGTCAGAAGAGATGACCGATAGACCATCACTGAGGACAGAAGCATTGAATCATGGACAGAAAAAAAGAGTAAAGTTGCATAAAAAGTTTTGAAATTGGGTTTGGGATAACTTTCACGAAGAGAGATATGGGACGTTATAGATAGAAATGAAAACTTGGGGATAACAATCACAACGGGAAATCAAACTTTTCATGGCGGTAAAAAAAACACACAATTTTTATGATATAACAAAGAAATTCTTTAAAAACTTTTGCCAAAATATATTTCTTAAAATCTACTAATACACCAGACTATGTTAAAGAATAAATTCCCAAGGAATAAATGAAAGTAAGTTTATCTGAAAATGAGTGTATTTTAGTTTGCAAGATTATGATAAACGTAGAGTTATAGCACGTTTTCACAGAATGTGTGTTTGAAAATGGATGACGTCTTTTTTTTTAACCATACATTAAATTATTTTGGACTAATCTTTTAGTTATAAAATAATTTTTTTAGAAAATTGCAAACTTCTGAAATTTTATCTTAAATTAATAATATAAAAAATAATGGGCGGTAGGTACAATGAGTTTATTGAGTCCCGTGCTTATTCACAGAAGGTTGAGGCGACGAAACACACAGGATAAAATAAAATGGGCTCCATAACACCTGATCACAACGACTTTTAATCTATCCCTCACATGGGCGTCAAACGCCCATTTATCATCCAAGGCAACATGGTGGAATAAAAAAAAAATACGTGGAAGATAAAATTTGGAAATTCTCGATGCCACAGAAAACGTGAAGAAGCTACGATAATTCGGGAATAAATACAGATCAAGGTTACAATAGTAATGGTTAAATGGATATTCTGAATTTAAAACTATTGTAAGAAAAAAATACTGAAGAAAAACAAGCGAGCTATATGCCAACATTTTGATGAGTTTCATCTTATTTCTCGGTATACTGCATTCGGTAGAAGTAATTTCGTCAATGGAACGGAAGACGCATCAAACGGAAAGGTGTAACCACAGTGTTGCCATCTTCGTCGGATGGCGTGAACCAAATACTCAAAGCCAAAGGGAAACTGTTTAATAATTTATGTTCGGTACATTTTAAAAAATGGGCAGTATTTTACTAAAATTACTTGTCGAAAATTAGGTCCAAGCCGGTGTTTCTTTTAAGTCTTTTTTGTTTTATTGGAGCCGTTTCATCATATAGTTTAAATTTTCCGTATGCAAAAGGAATGATTCAATAGTCGAAGTAGCTGCACCGGCAAGGAATTATAGCGGCGGGTTAGGAAACTACGTGTGGTTCGCGTCCAGAAATTTAGTTGAAAACATAATTTGCGTATATTTATTGCTTTAGGCGCTATTTTTAAGAATTTTAGTATATTTTTTTCCGAGTTTTGTATTATAATAGTATTTTTAACATGAGAACATAAGAATGAGCTTGTTACCGAGGATAGTTTTTACACATCTTTGGCGAGTGCTGAAACACTCGCTCACATTGTTTTTTTTTTTTTACTTCAAATGTCAAATAATTCGTGGAAAATGGTGTATTATTGTAACCAGTACAATGGTCGTTCTAGTTCACGAAAAATTGATAACGTCGCGGTGTTCTTGACACTATACCCGATATTCTATGTAGGAGAATGGTCGTAGTACATGAAAGGAATAAATTACAGATTAATATTTCGTAAACGTCGCGGTCATGAAAGATGCCAAGGAGTAATAGGATGAGAACATAGGATTTATGAATTATTGGATTATAGGGGGAAAAGCGGAATTTCTGTAAGAAACCAACTGAGACAATGTCTATTCGACCGGGAATGGCACTCATATCGTCTTAGTGAGAGGCGAGCGATCTCACAATTTAATCATCGTTTAACATTACCCTCCCACTTTAGCAACAGAAAACCCGAACAGATCCAAGTTGAACTTAAAATTTTCGCCACATGAATAGTCGCAAACAATTATTTCTCCTACGGTAGGTGGTGGGGCTTCCCAACTCGCAGAAATCGAGAAATGCTAGTGTGTAGTTTTCTTGATTTTTTAACTTATAGATTTTAGATTTTTTTTGTGTGTTTAAATTCTTCGAACCTGCAAATTTTTTTAATAGTTTTAATTTATTCATATTTTTGCATCAAACTGGAGTGATCTAACCAATCATTATTTAAACAAGTGATTTTTAAAATTATTTTTGGAATTTTCTCCGAATTTATAGCTTAGAAATTACAGATGGCCAATATGGCGGGCGCCACAGTAATAAATGAATACTGCACTCTAGCGGGAAATATTAAACTAATATGGTAGCAGCAACCTCTAGCAGTCGAAAACAAGATGGTTGCCATGACATCATACTGGCCGACGTAATAACTACTTTGGAATTAATGGTGGGAGGTCAGTCTGCCCGTGGCTTCTTTAGAGGAAGGAGCCATCGCCAGTTGTATTTTTTTTTCTCTCACCGGGTTTGAACCCAGTACCTTTTATAAATTTTATTATATAAAATTTATTATTAAATTTTGTTATGATTTTTAAAAATTTTCCTTTTAAAATATGATAAAAAATTGGGATTTTCAAGATGGCGGACAATTGTCAAAATAGTGGAAGTTTTTTCATTATAATTTAATTAAATAATTTTTCTATAAATTTTAAAATTTTAATTAACCTCACACCTCAGCCAGAAGCAAGCCGCAGGACCGGCTATTATAACCTACTTTATACATGCTATACGTTGTAGTAATCAGTGTTATGAAAACTCGTGGTTTCATTATTCGTGTTTGAGTGAGGATTCGATTATTTTATGACAGGTTAAGTTGGCAAATAAAAAGCGTTCTCAATATTTCACACACGCATGATGTAACTGTGCACTGTAAGTTTTCGTAAGTTTATGGCTACCTTCGCAAGTCTAGGTGTTCTGGGGTAACCACTTTGAACATGATATCACAAGAATATAATTAAAGTTTTAAAAAATTCTTCAAAAACATTTCATGTCTAGAGCAAAAAATAATAATTGTTCTTACTTCCAGGTTCTTTTTTATCATGTTTACATTTTCAGTAGGACATCCGAGAAAGGAATTTGTAATATATTCTACTAAGAATTATTATTCATGTGAAGCTAAGACGCGTTCTTCGTTTGGAAGTCCATGAACGACTGTAAAATGCAACAGCGTATCGATTCCTTTGGTAGGCCTACTGTAATTTGTAACAGCGTATCGATCCCCTCGATACGTCGAGAAGCGGTTTGTTCCTCTGAGCCTCCTCGATAATGAACATATCGGTCCACATCCCGTATTTCCCCAACCCCCTTCCCACTCTCTCCAAGCATCACGCAGGCGTGTGGCGCTAACCCCGCCACATGGCTATAATGGCGGTAATTGACATGCGCGCTGGAACCGCAGTAATGGGAGCGAGCAGTGAGAAATGGCACACATAAATTCATATTATTAATTTACTCCTGCCGAATTAGGGGGGGGGGGAAGGATATGTGCGTGGAGAGTTAGAGTTATCCGGTAGTTGAATTGCGAAGAGCTAACCCTCCTTTGGCACATTTTTTTCCCCCATCCTCCCCCACCCTTCCCACCCACTACTTCTTCTATCTTCACGCCAGCACACAAGTCCACTCATTCGCTACAGGGTGAGTCTGAATTCGACCGACAAACATTGGCTACAGTTTTAACTCGACCAGATTAAGATGAAAACATGAACACGAACTATGGTCTCAAATGCTTTCCAAGGCAAGTAAACGTCTTTGAACTTGGGGCTGGACGACATTTACGTCGAAAAAAAATAACAGAGAACGTATTTAAGGTCTGAGAGTCTTAATTACGTTTCATTTAAGTAAGTTCTTTAACCACCAAGAATTTTGTCGCTGTAGCAATATTATTTTATTAATTTTACAAATATTTCGGTGGCGTTTTACTAACCACGATTTATTTCAATTAAATTATTCTGGAGCAGTGATAAAATTCGCTGTGGTTTTTAAAACTTAATTCAATTAAACATAATCCAGACGGCCAGTGTTCCATTTTTAAATGCTTTATCTATTGTTAACATATAAAAAAAGTAGTTCAGCTTCATATTCATAGACTTGTACCAACTTTGGGAAGTACTTCAGATCATAAGTCGCGTTCGTGTTTTCACAACTTATTTTGTCGTGATGAACACGCTACTGGAGTTTGTGGGCCGAATTCAGACTCAGCCTGTACATCGCTGTGGAGGGCGGGGCCGAATTTTCTTTGATGCTTTCCGCGCCGGGTCGTTTACAGTTGGGAGTCGCGAGGGACGTTGCCGAGGGGGTGTTAAGGGTGCGGCTGCCCGCTGTTCATTGGCGGGAATAAATTAACAGAAGCTCTGCACGTGCGCGCCAGCTACACAGAGCCCATGTCTGCGTCGCGCCCTCGCTTTCAATAATATTAAATGAAAATTTTAATCGAACGCACACTAGGCTAATATCATCTGCATAGCAAGATTTACACACACACACATATATATGTGTGTGTGTATATATGTGTATATATAGCACGTGATAAAACTTTAATATATCTAGATTATCATTACAATCAACTTAATTAATGAAACGGCAGCATAAATTGCTCAACGTGATATAAAACGATTTTCAGAATTTGTAAAAAAAGAATAATGTACAAAATATTACCTTAATCGATAGTTTCTGCTACTACATATTTCAATTATTTTAATTATTATCATTTAAATATTAATAGTTTAAAAAAACATTAAAAATTACCTCACATACATACTTTAAATACTTGCACAGATTTTCCTAAACAATGTGATATTTACATGTGTTCTGAGATCACAATATGATTATATTACACTTAAGATTTCTCACAGGTGTTGGTCTAGAGCACTACACACTAAGCATTTAATTCGTAAGGATTGTGGTTTTGGCTTAACTTTCTGCATTGAAAATATTTTAAAAATTATCTTTAATAAACGGGAATATTAATTTAAAATTTATCCATTGTAAAATTTTATAAACAAAGTAGAATTTTTTTTCTGCTGATTGGAAAATTCGATCAATTCATGGTAAGTAAATTTTACTAACTAACTACTAACCGGTTGTTTAAATCCTATAGGACTGCTCAAATGTTTATATCAGTTTCTGAAATAGTTTAAAAAATTCTGAAGTCAAATGCAACTAATTTTCAGTAGATTTTTTTTTTTTACAGTTTCATACTTAGTGTGATCTATGGATGCTGTCGAAATGAAACCAAATTTGACAATTTACATAGTTGTACTTGCTACGTTCCTTTACCGTCTCAAAAAGTTCCAGGGTTCGTAAAAACGTACAGCTTGGTAGATGATGAGATACTGCCACTTAACGGTTGTTATTACCAACGTAATTTTGAGCCAAACATACGTAAAAATAATGAGGGTCCTGTCCACCAAATGGCCGGAGTATTTCGACAAATAAAAAAAAATATCGTTTAAACAAACAGCTTATTAAGTATTACGGAGGATCAAATGGCATTGTTTACCAAAGGACTGCACTCACACGTATCACGCATGTCGCTACAGTAATCAGCGAGAGCCGTGTGTCAAAACCACGTAGAGCGATAAGTGCGGTAAATGAGCGTGTGTGCAAGTATACTGAAACATCCCCGGACAAATTTTGTAGGGTTGATGCACGTCACGGTAATGCTCAACTGTTTTAAACAATACGACGATCTGACGAAACCTCAAACATCCATAAACCCGTCAGTGGGTTACTACAAAACTCTCGTGGTCTACAAAAACCGTGCGCATACGCTACCGTGAGGGCAAACCCGAGACGGAGTGAAGGATGGTTCTCTCACGTGTCCAAAATTGTAATAAATTCTAATTAAAGGTCAGGGGCTTCGGGAGTCGAGAAACGGACACTCCGTTTCCAAAATCGGTATGGTTATTGACAGCTCAAACAGCCCAACAGCTACGTCTAGAGGTTGAAGGGACCCAGTGGGTTACTACATCTGTGTTCAAACCTATGGTCGGCACCCTCCCCTTGTCCTTCCGAAATTGCGCCCTTTAGGGTAGATTGGGAGTCTGCTTACACATCAATATTTATACATTCCAGAACAAGTGATATTAAGACAAAGATGTCAAGGGATTACTCCCCCCCTTTGATCAGGAAGGTGTTAAGAGCTTCAGCCATGACCAGTATATTCATCACCTTAGCCCCCTGCTTCACTCAGCTAACCAGACAGTTGGCCGTGTTCTTAGCCCCTTAAGACCTTATCAGCACTGCTGGCGCCTACCCCGATCTCCCACATCACACTGGGATCCAGCAGTTGTAATTTTTTAGTGTTTGGTTATTTCTCTATTAATGTTGGGATCAAGTCTATCCTTTGTGACATAGGTACTAGCTCTAATACCCGCCGTTGCACGGGTAAGAATATATCGCAAGTTTAAAGGAACGAAGATCCATCTCACTTTATCAGACATGTGAAGTTAGGCTTATTGTTCCATTAAACGTACGATATAGTGCATACCAAAATTCATTAATAATGCAATAAAATATTAACGTAAACCACAGGTTACAATCTAAAGTTATTTAATTTTTCAGGCTGTAAGTTTGTCGTATTGTAGTTACTTATAAATAAAATATTAATTTTTATGGTTTTTTTATTAATTAGTTTTTCAAAATTAATTTTAAGTATTTTTAGTTTCAACACTTGCTTATTTGCTTTATTCGCAGTTGTTTTTGATCCGCTCTTGTTTTTCTGCTATAATATCGCTGTTAAACGCGCGTCGAACTTCGTCTTATATACCTTCGAGGTTCGATATTTCTGGAATGTTGCATTTACAATATCCGGTTCCATAACATTTTACAACATTCGGAATTTCGCGAGAATTTTTAAACATTACAAAAATTAATGGAACTTTCGACAATACTCTGATACATTCCAGAATTTCTGACAAAACTTTGGAACGAATGTGTTTCATTTTCAGAAAATTCTGGAAAATTCGAGACGTTTCTCGAAAGTTCCTAATTTTTCAGAACATTCTGTCACGTTCGTGCATCTTTGCCAACCACCGGTTCACTTCGCTACTCAGAGACTCTATTCTAAAACATCCTAAAATATTTTCGGGCTTCTCATGAGAAACCAACGTGTTAAAAAGAGATTTTCACCACCCACAGATAATGCTACAAACTCTTTTATTATCAATGGGAGACCAAGGGCTACTCTACGACCATAACCACGAGTGGGGGGCAGTAAATAGTTGTAGAGAAACGTGAGTCCTTACAAACACACACTTGACTTTTATACATTCCCCCCCCCCCCCCAAATCATGCCAGGAAAAAGCCTTGTAAGTGGTGGTTGCTTGTAATGAATTATCCTGTGTACGCCAGTATAATTTTCATGTCTTTGGGTTCAATGATATTGAAATATTTTCGTAATAAATTTGATTATAAGTTTTATTTTATTGTAGGCCTAAGTGCAAACCGGGTTTCACATGCAGGTAGTCCGCGAGCAAGTTCTCACAAACAACTGGCCTACGCATAGGGCAGCTAGACGAACGTGAACTGGCGTTCGTTGTTAATGAAGATTACGAAGCGTTTTGGGAGGAAGGGTAAAATAAGTGACTGATGGGGAACCTTGGGACTGTTGGGGAGGAGGGGGAGGGTTTGTTACAGATCCAGGAAGCTGACAGTTAAGAGAGATGAAGCTGGTAGTTTGTGGAGTCGACCGATCTTCGTGGCAAGTGTCGTCAAATGGATCCTCCCCCCCCCCCTACAATCACTCGAGAGTTCGTTGAAGGACAGGCCGCGGTATTTTAAAACACTAGTGACAGTGCATGACGTCGTCACTTCTAGTTACGCTCTCAAAATAGAGACAGCCGGAAATCCTCGTGACAGTTTGCCAGAGCTTTCTCCGTTTTCCTCTCCAACCAAACCCCCCCTCTCAACAAATCAATGTCATAAATATTCACTTAATTACAAATACTCAACGAAAAAACTTTTTTCATAATGTGTCAAACTGTGTGACCCAGTCATGATGAACCAAGGCAGAGGTTAAAATGTGTCAGCAGATCATCAGCAGTCGTCACTATCCTGATTACGTACAGTAATGCAGATTCTACCCTGGTGCCAGAAAACCACATGAGTTTTGAGTAGTTGTTAGGTATTGCGTATCCAGTTGTATTTTAAAGTAAAATATTAAAATGAAGAAAGGAATTGGTTGTGTTTGTGATGCAGGGCTGTAGAATTACCAAAATGTATTTTATTTAGAAAATGCGTATAAAATTTGAGGAACATTGTTTGTGGGAGCAATTGTTGTAACATAACAATTTGTATTTTAACGTTAAATATTTAAAAACGTAAGCAGTTAAATGTGTTTGTAATATGATACCTTACCATAGCCAAATATAATTTATTTTAAAATGTAAAATTTAAAACTCTGCTATAAACTGGATACGTAATAAGGAATATTAATCGAATTTTTCCGTTCTCTACTAATGACTAAATGATAACCATTGACTAGATGTTCTAGCGCGTTTCAAATTAACGATGATCCAATCACAAAAAGGCATGAGAAAACAAAAAAAAATATTATGGGAGCAGCGCGATGGTAAAAATAAATACCAGCATATGGTAGTGTCTGTACCAAAGAATTTTAAAAAAACTATATGTGACAAACTATGTTAAGGAACCGCATTTTTCATAACGTAACCATTAAAATTGTATGTTTTATATTTAATGTAACATGCTTATTTTTTTGACAAGAATATTCAGAAAAAATATTTAAGACACTCTCTTGGAGATATTTATAAATTATATTAAACATCATATAATTTTCTGAAGAGGAAATTTTTGCTGAAAAAATAATAATTCTGGAATTTTTCGTTCCAATGACTTCCGAGGATCAGTAATAAGTCTTTAGTTTCTGATACATTTTTAACAGTTCTATTCTTTACGTAAGCAATTTTTTTTCAAATGTGAAAGGCTGGTTTGGTTACGACAGCAACATTAAAAATATTGATAAATCATGAGAAAGTTTGGTTAGGGTGTTATTGCAGTGGTATTCCTAAATATTTCAGATAATTCAGATTTTAAAAATCCGTTTTAAAATGGAACAGAAATATTCATTTAAAATTACCAAAATATGTTAATTTGTATATTGATATGAAAACAACTGCACCACTATAAAATAGTGTTCGCAGTAATAATGGGTTTGGACACTTGTGTTGTCCCAGTACCTACAATGTTTAAATTTATTTGTATACAATTACCTAAACAACTGTCCCGTATTAACTGAGCACATTAACAAGCGTAATAAAAACAATAAATTCCAATTATTTGAATATTCGATTATCTTTTACATGTTTTAAAAAAAATTATGATTGAATGAAACAAAAATTAAAATTATGAGCCAAAGTTTGTAAAATGTTCAGTCTTATCTCTCGAAAAATGTATTTCATAAGCACAAACAACTATAGACGCGTTGTACACAGTTACAATATATTTCTTGAAGTATTACAAATTATTTCTTGGCAAAAAGGTTTCCAAAGAAATCTTTGGTAAAATAACTGATTTTTTTTTGTTTAGGATATTTAAAAAATGTTCTAATATTTGAAGTCCTGAAATTTTTATTGAAAAAAAGTTGGAACCATAGTTAATGTCTGAAAATTAATTCCGGGAAAAATACATCCCATAGTATTCTAACAATTATGGTCGTTTCCTTTAAAAAAATTCTAGCTAAATGAACAATGTTTCATGTCTTGGATACGTGGCACATTCAATCACAACAATCTCTTGATTATCTCGAATATCCGATGCCCGGTTAGTTGAAATCCTGTAAAAAAAAAAAGAAAAAAAAAGGGTAATCCGTTTCACGTTAAGGGCCGCCTTCAAATTCGGGTCGCATATTATTATTTACCTTCAGTTTAATTATGAGCACAAGTGAAGTCTTTGTGTAGTGTGTCTCAGCATATTGGACCGTAAACAATATGGCACTTTGTCACCATGCGGTCTTTCCCCGGCTGCTAGAGAGACGGCATAAAGAAATCTAAGCCCCCACCCCCCTCTTTATTCACGGTATTTAATTTTTTTGTATCCCTCGTTGGCAAGTTATTCCTTTTACTCAGTTCCTTGTCCTTTCATGAAACTAACACGCAGAGAAACTTGTGAAACGCTCGAGGAATATAAAATTAGCACTTTTAACACACCAATTCTCCGAGGCGTGCTTTTCACGGACCCAGCAAAGTAGAAGTTGCTTTAAATTCAAAGATGGCTGCAGCAATACGTGCACATGTTGCGGCGCCGTTACCGCAGTGTTACGGGTCGTTACCACAACGCCGAAATAGCACAACGCCGAACGTACAATAACGCCGAATACCATAACGCCGAATGCCAAATTGACCGCAACACCGACAGATAGAAAACTGTTGTGTACCACAAAGCCGAAATACAGTACCGCCGAAAAATGTTGCTGCGGGGAGGGGGGCCACAGGAGCAAAATGAAAAACAACTGAATGAATTTGTGTGCTAACCTTACCTAACCTAATCTTTGTGGCAGTTCTGCAATGACATTTTTTGGCGTTAATGTATTTCGGCGTTGCGGTAATTCGGCGTTGTAGTACACATCAGTTTTATAGATGTACGGCGTTGTAGTCAATTTGGCATTCGGCGTTATGGTTTTCGGCGTTATTGTACGTTCGGCGTTGTGGTGCGTCCCCCAGTGTTACTCATGTGAAGTGTTGTAATTGTCAGCGTGGAAAATAAATAACATACACCAAACTAATAATTAAACTAAACTAAGCACGGATAACACGAAAACCGAATAATCCGGGCCCGGATAATCGAGAGTTTAACACTTTCATTGGAGTATGTTTAACTTAGCAACTGGTTAAAAGTATTCTGAACATTTTCCGATCGGCGTTATTTCTCACTCAGAACTAAAAAGGTTTTGAAAGTACTCCAAATCGACACACCACATTTACGTGGTGTTTTTTTTTACGTCCACAAACGATTGATTATATAAAAAAAAAGATCGATAGCGAGTCACGCTGTAGCAGAAACACTCAACCGGTAAATAAATATATCAACTTATTTGTTTTGGGGAAGGAAAAAAACAACACAGAAAAATAGAGCTGAAGTTGGGGAAAATACGAAGCTAGAGAACTATGCAAATAAAAACTTAAACGTTAAAACTGAGATAAAATTTAACTGTTCACTGCAGACATTACTAAGATTATTTTGCGAATTAATTTCACCCTAGGCTGGAATTTACTTTCTCAATACGTATGTTCCTGCATTGAAGATTTTTTTAGAGTGCTGATTGTTTGATAACAAAGACCCATTCTTTGGCATGTCATAATGGGTATCCTGCTTTTACTTTTTTCTTCGTAACTGGCTCAAGTTCGCTAAGTGCGTGTCAAGAGCATTGAAGTAAAATCGTTAGTAAGTAGCAGTATATATATACACATATATACACACACACACTGCTCTTTACTAACGGTCAGCTACAGTCATCCAACTTTGACAGGCACATTGGCACACGCACAGCAGCGACGATAATGCAAAATTAAATGTTTTAGCTGTAACTTGAGTAAAGTTAAACATTAAAAAAGGAGATTTAATAGTTATTGGCACAAAAACAAAGTTTATAAATCAATATTAAGTTAAACCGATAGAATAACAAAAAAATGTCAGATATTCATAAAGTGAGAAAAGTATTTGCACATTATTTTAGTATGTACTCTTTTAGGACAGCTAGCAGTATTTGATTTGGTTGGTGTATTCGCAAGTTCAATGGCAATAAGCTTGACAAAATAAGTATTGAGAAACATAAAATAATGTGTGAAAATTTGCCTTAAATATGTTTCTAACAAAATATAAGTTAAACCAATGGAGAGACGAAAAAACGTCATCGGATTAAAGTTGATGATCTCCTCAACGTGGATCGCCTGCCGAGTTTGAAAATTGCTGCAACCATTACGTATGTTATATAATCGAAAACTTACGTGAGGAAAGCACTTGATTTGAAAATGTGGCCTTTTCTGAGGTTTAACCGCTCGATATGCGATATAAAGTCTTTTGGCTGAAGTTGTAGATCTTCATAAAAACCGATACCGTTTCTCATAGGTTGGCTTGACCACAATGGACCTCATAATACAAGTCTGCATCAACTTTGAAGGTGCGTCGCCATTTTAATTTTTTTTTTCGGGAGTAAATTTTTTCTACATAATTTTCCCATCACTGTTGGGTCAAGAGTTATGAGTTGGCCAAATTTAAAGTTTCTAGCTCGTATGGAAGTGGGTTAAAATTGGCATAGATTAATGAGTGAGAGACGCGTGGGGCTGTACATATTTTTTAGAACTGCTTCAAGTCTACTTTGCTACCCAATGAGTCCATGAAATAATCGTATCTCTAACTTTAAATTGCCTTGTAACCTGACAAACACTTTCTTTACAATTTAATCAAAAGGTTTCAAATGTGGCTACCTAAAAATACAAACTGAATCCAGTCACGCTGTGTTGTGTAAAAAAAAGCTCTTAAACGCAAGTGTTCAGAGGTCAACAGAAAGGGAAATTCATGGATTGCCAATAACTTTTAAACACATCTCTCAAAGTTTCCGCTTGGCTTGATCCGTAACGCGCGAGTTCCTAAACCCTCGCGGGCAGGCATGTAATCCCCATGAGGGTCTGGATCCGACGGAATAAGGCGCGGCTACGTATGGCGAAGGAAAAGAGATACGCCGTTTCATCGCGGGTCAGAGGCGTCGGAGAAGGCTGTGCCGAGAAACTGAGGCCACCCGTCCCAGCAACACCATCCAGCAAAACCAGCGGCATCCTCACTGGCAAAGCTCCCCAGCAAGTTACCATCTGGTGCTCACCTGGACCTCTCACATACTGCAAACCCCATCCGTGCATGCAGATAGCCCGTGATCCGACAGACACACCTATCCAAGCCTCTACTAGCTGGTACTGGCTGCCCAACTCGTCCACCCGTATCCCTTTGGCGTCTGATTCGCACCTGGCTTTCTGATCTTTGCTGAAACAACAAAGATCAGAAAACCAGGTGCGAATCCGACGCCAAAGGGCTCGTGGAGGGGGGGATATCGATTGGCCGTCCCGTACTACTTTACGGCACTTGGGGCTTATCCGGCCTGCTGACCCGAGAGTCAGCGGTGTAGCTGTCCCGGTCCGAGCACACGAGGAGTTGGTCACCTCGGGAGCTGGACACCCGCGGCACCATGACCTCGGATGACCTCGGGAGGTCACAGCTTTTACGGCCCCGGGGCGTGGCACTCGCCAGGAAGGGAGGCCACCGCCCAGTCCGGCCTCTTGCCATCTCGCCTCGCGAATCACACGTCGATAAGCAGGCCTTATGGTCCCCGCAGTGATGATCCCCCTCGGGTGAAATTTCCGTCCCTATTGCTGTTGCTGCAGTTAGTGGTTCTCACATCACCAGATACCTCTTTGGGTGTCGGGACCGACTAAGGGAGACATTCCAAGGCATTCACGTAAGACAGCGAATAAGCACTACTTTTTTTGGGATACAACAGTAATATAATTCTAAGGCCGTATTCCAGAACGTGTCCAAACCCAATCCATGTTAGGCAACGGAAAAAAACCAACCATTTCAATAAACTGTGCCCTGCACAGTAACTGATATCAATGCATTCTAGCAAACGTTTGAAATCCATCGATACATTTGTTACGCCAAAATTCCTACTGATAGCAGCACTATTGCGCGAAATAAATGGCGTAATTTAAATTTTCTCAAGTACTTTTAAAGCTGGGATTATTTGTTGTTCTGACCATTAAAATGTACAAAATGTATTCCAGGATAATTTGGCTATCACAATTTTTCATTTGGCATACCAACACGCTTGTTACGTTCCCCGATGATCACAAAAATTAAAACACACGAGTTAATGGCTCCAGATGCGGTTCTGCCATCTGGACGAAATCAACGAAAATAGTAAGCTCTGCGCATGCGCGGAATTTGGGCAACAGAATGGCAACAAATAGGACACCAAAACCCATTGTTTGAAAATAAAAGACTGGCTGTGTCTTATCGTGCACTAGGAATACAGTTAGGGTACAGGTGTAGCATAGTCAAAACTAAAACCTTATTTTTATGTGTCTTGGAACACTGGCCTAGCTTCTAACAGTGTGAAAAATTAGTTTTATTTTTTTCACCGGGAAATGTTCGCTACATTAGGTTGTAAAATTTACTCATTTAAGGCGCTTAGAATGTACGCCTGTCTTCTCTTGAGGGACATAATCCACAGTGACTTGTGGATTATACGCATCTTGCCCAAGTGCATCGCGAGTTCCAATACTTTAAAATTTTTGACGTGAATCCGATGTAACTCTTGCGCCATGACAGGATCTTGGCGGCACAAAAATAGGGTACTTTGAAACGCCCACTACGTCCAAACTATACGCTCGAGGCTAATAATAACTGCTACATCGTAAAGCCCGCTCTGACGGCGACGGGAAACGCTGGCTCCTACGCTCCAAAAGCGTCTCCGGCGATGACGTCACCGCGCGGCAGCGGAACGGTAAAAATGCGTAGTAGGCGCCGTTAGCGTTCAGTCGCAAGTGAGCCAGCATCGAAAGTACTTGGTCGATTTTCTCCAAAACTTTAATTATTTAAAATTGTTTGTCTGTAAAGTCGGTTTACGGACGATTGTTTAACGTGACAACGTCATAACAAAACATTGATGAAATGATTGCATACTTTTAGGAATAAATTTGAATCATTTTTATTTTAATAATACAATAATAAATACTTGAAATTATACTAGGTATCAGATTTTTAAAATGCAAGAATAATTAACCTTTATTGCCGAAATTGTTGTAATAAGCACTGAAACCACATTCACTTTTCACTTCACTTTATAAATAGTCGACGAAACAGTTCACGTGTAGATGACTTGTAATTAATTTTAAATCTGGCGTTTAGCTATAAAGTTTAAATATAATTATGAACAAGTTTTCATATAAATAAATTATAGGTAATCAAATATCTATCATCAATTATATGAATCACCATAATTTTTTAGTCAATTGTAACATAACCTATTATTACTGCACTCGCCGACAGCGTAACGGAACACAGCGTAACGAAACAATGAGCGTAACGGTACACAAGTAACAGAACAATGTGCGTAACGGGACACTTTTTCGTGCGTGCATCGATTTATTAGACGTGACGTCAAAAAAACTTAAATATTTCGTACACAATATTTTTTTTTCGCGCAAGCATCTAGTAATATTGCCCAAACCAAAAGTGAAGTTATCAAAGAAGCAACGAGTGACACAGGTTTATAACCGGCCACCTAGACTTGCCGATGCAGAGAGATGTCGGCTCTGTGGAATGGAGACAGAAGGAAGCCCAGAGAAATGCCACGGACTCGGACCAGGCGGTCTGGAGTGACGAGCGCGCACGAGGACATACGACGCCTCGAGCTGCAGCCGTCTACATCTGCCCAGCCCAGAGATAACACATCCAGTACAGAACCAATGGACGTGGACAACCCGGAGGAATCAGACGATCTCAACATCGCACCCTACTGCGCACAGGTGTGTGAATGAATAACCCCCAATATATAAAGTTTCGAAGGGAAAAAAATCAAATTTTATTTTATCCATTCCTTCAAAGCATCCTACACTGCGAACATGAATCGAATTCACGAAATATCATCGCTGTAGTCACCCCGACTTCTGCCCGCCCCACTTTTATTTTTTCCAAAAGCATTAAAAGTGGAGTAAGAAAAACCTGTGGATTTTCTCCGAGTACGTTCGTAAATCGTACTTCTTTGCAATGTTTTCGTTGCTGTTTGCTATACAACTCGTTCGTTTACCCACAAGAGATGCATCAATATAGTTCATGTTCAAGTGATCGTAAGGGAAGACCAAGTTTTCTGTAAATTTTCTTTAAGTTAAGATAGCTTGGTGGAAAACTCTGTAAATTAAGATAAGGTCACAGAATTAAAATTTGTCGGCAAGTCCAAAACGTGTTTTATACCATGGTTCTTGCGGGGTTCAAATATTCGCACATTGTATAAGCGTGTAGGTCCATTGGCTGGATAATGTGGGTCCATTTAAGGCTCCTTAAAAAAAAGTACGTTTTTAAAGGCACATAAAAATCAAAATAGTTATATTTTCTTCCTTAATAATTTATATATATTAAATATATATATTATATTTACAATAAAATTAACGAATTAAATTATTATTGGTGGTAACATATTATAATTGGTGTAAATAAACTAACAAATCTCTTGAATATAAAATATTTTGACTTACAAACAATTTTTTTTAAAAACAAATGCTTGTTTCCTCTTTAATAAACTTATTGTATTGTTTAGTGACAACGGAAAAATGATTTTACTGTAAAATTCGTGTCAAACTTTTAGTAACTTTTTTCTTTCTGTAGCTCATATTAAAATCAAAGTTTCTGTGCCGAAAAAAAAATATTATTTTTGCAAGGAAAGTGGTTTTCTTATGTAAACGGCAGAAATGTGGAAATGCTTATGATGCATGAAAATATATGTACCAAAACGGTTTAGTATTTAATGCATCTAGTAAATAAATATGACTGTAAACCATTATTCACAAACAGAAACAGAAGTATTTTAAATTTAGGTATCTTACGTTGAGTTTTCTACATAGAATTTCTATACATCCTACTAAAAATATATATTAAAATTAATTTTTAGTCAAGCGGCAAAACGTGAATCATAAAATGTTTTGAAACAGAGAAGTTTATACACGGACCCACTTGAAAATATTTGAAATGGTATTTTATATTTTGATTCATTTTATATGTGGTTTTCAATGTATCTGAATCAGATCAAAATAAATCTAATATTTTGTACTTCGTTGAAGTTTTGAATGGACAGTAGGAGAGAATCAAGATGTCGTGCAGACACCTTCGGCGTCATACTAATTACTGAATTAATCACAAACTCTCCAATACGAGACTTACGCATTGTATAGCGTAATGGGCTGCTGGCCACCTTGGCATATTATCGAAAATAACTAGTAGTGCAAGTCTGGAGTGGGGGGAGCCTGGAGTTAAATTACAGTCAATTATACAAAGGGTGCATTTACAAATGCCCGTTCCGCAACGAAGCGTCAGTTAAGTAAAAAAAATGGGAAATTAAATTGATTTTAATTGGTGGCAGATGAAGTGGGCGTTGCCTCTATTCGCCGCAACCTGGCATTATAGGGTTTCTTCTCTGGTGAATTGTAGGAGTCCGCAATTAGGAATACCTCCGAGGTATTTATAAAGATGGTGTTTAGAAAACGGCCAGGCCTGTCATTACGCATACCTGCTACCAAGACCTCCTCGGAAGTGGTATGCCGCGTATATTCGACAGACACACGTTCTCAAAAACCGTAATTAAAATATAATAAATGAATAAAAGGTTTCTTCGATCACCCAAACACCCATTTGCTCGCGAGGAAATAGACCACATTCTATAGTGTACATTTTATTTTTGTTCCTTTGTCAGATTTTATGTAACATAACTTGAATATAGCTTGTTTCATCCATAGTTTGTAGTGTTCTTTTTAATGGGAATTTTAATATCTCTTTCTCTTTCCAATACCAGAATTATGCTATTAGTGATTTTCTTGTTCCGGTGTGCTTTGTTGCCAGATACATGCAGTACAGCAGAAATGGTTAGACACAAACTTATAACGTAATGATTTTTTTTTTAATGTAGGGGCTATCTAAAATATGGTATCTTGTGAAGAATAATTTGCAATGTGAATTTCAGAAAAATAATTTCTTGTGTTTCATCAAAAGCATCATCTAGAACATTCAATTTTTTTTTGTAAGGAGACGTTATTGGAATACATCATCTTGGTTTTTAACCATTTTTGTCAACAACTTTTTATATAATTAATATCACAATTTTTGGTATTGTTTAGCATAGCACAACAATTATTAAAATGCCTTGTTTTAACCTTCTACTGGCCAGCTGTCACAAATAGTGAAATAATTATTTATGTTTAGCATTGAATTTGTTTTTTAAGAATGTCAACTGTATTAATACTGTCCATATGCTGTTTTAAAGTTCAGAAAAATCATCAAATAGTCAAATGAAAAAAATATTAAAACTTATTAAAAATCTTTTGTTGAATACCATCGTTAGTTTTAATATCAATCTGGTAGCATCAATCCGGTAATAGTGAGTTCAATTTAATTTGTGTTGGACTCGAAACATGAGACAGAGTATAGATACCTAAGAAATTTCACGTTATGTTGTGGTTAATTACTAGACCGGGCTTCACACACTTGTACATAAACCAACCAATGACTTTCACTCATTGCCTGATGCCACATTTTTAACTTCAGTACGGTTTACATTCGGTAGGGTCATGCGGATTTTGGATTACTTTCTTATTGGCTTTCTGTAGATAAGCTCGCGTCGATGACACATGAACGAATTTAAATGTTATTCTAATGAGTAACGGTGTTCATTTTAGAGTGTTTTAAATTAATAACTCATATTTTACAGCTCTTAATTCACTGCGTATAAAATTATATATTAATTAAAACAATATTCCAAGGAAGAAAATTTTAAATCACGTTTATAACATATTTTTATTTTCTTATTTTAATAAACGTGTAAAATCAATCTTTTTAAAAAAAATTCCTTTGGGCACAGCCTACAGGTGCAGGTGTATGTCCAAGTATATTTTTCTTCTGGAAATGTTCTGGAAACTTCTATATTAACATCTGTACCTTTTTAAGAACTTATTGTACATGACATACTATACCTATGATCTATAATACTCCAAAATGACCGATAAAACCTTTTTTCGTATTCGATTTTTCACATTATGCATACTAAAGTTGTTTTGAATTTCTTCTACTTTCAAACATTATTTTTCATCCCTTGCATATACGTAGTGTTATAATTTTTTAAAATCATGGTTTAAGATAACATTAAAATGGTTTTAAATAAATTCAAATTTTATATTAAAGATGTTTTGATTTTTTTTTATATTTCAACTCCGGTTTTCACTCTAATTGTTTAAAAAAAAATTTGCAACAAATTAAAACGGAAATTATAGTATACATACTAAAAAAGTATGATTTTTCTTTTGTCTTTCTGTGAATGGTACTGAAGTTTTATTTGTTATTTTTATTCTAAACCCTGGTTTTTCAACCTTTTGCAGTAATGGTTCGTCTTATCAAAAACTTTTTCAGAAAAACGTTGTATATAATATCTAAGAGATTTTAAATTTATTGTTATAGATTTTATAGTTTACCTAATATAGGAGCTATTGAATTTTTTAACAATGGTTGGTTGCATCAACAATTGTTATATAAAAACGTTTTTGATAATATTTATATGGTTTACAAAACTTAAACAGATTGGATAGTGTACCTAAAAAGAGAGTTATTAATGGTTTGTGCTTCAACCCTTTATTTTTCCACCCCTTGCAGTAATGGTTGGTCGCATAAAAAATCTTTCTAGACGAAATAACAGAATTAAAAGTGTACATGGTACGGAAATTATGCTTTTTTTAAATTCTACGCCTGTTTTTCACCCCTAGCAGCAATGGGTTGTCTTAACAAAAATAGTTTCAGACAAAAATTTTCGATTAAAATTATAAAAGGTACAAACAATCTGAACGGATACGATAATGTGCCTACTAAGGGAGTTAAAAATTTGCTTGTACTCCAACCCTTGATTTGTTTTCACCCCTTCAAGTTATGGTTAGTCGTATCAAAAATGTATTTAGACAAACCTTTTTTGGCATAACCTCTACGATTAATTGGTTCAAACGGATTATATTTTCTAAAATACAATTTTGGATAGTTGCCCATTAACGACCTCGGCAGAAATTTTCCTTTACTATATTTTATGTATTAGTTTGGAAGTAATTTGTACAATATTAAGGCAGTTATCATGACCATAAAATTTAAAACATATATATGTAGAAAAATTTTACTATACGAAGCCATGTAACGAAAAACTAAATAAAATTTTCTGGAAGTCACACAAAAGTAACGGCTACAATAGGTAGTGTTTCTTAGAAATCTACCTAATTTTTTTTTTAACATAGTACAAACTCAAGTAGATTGTTTATTTGTATCATTGAAATATAGTCTAGCATTCTTAAAATTAGGTTTTATTTTTTGAATTGGGCTTTTATAAGAATCCTAGAAACTTTATATTTAATTGTATTTATTCCAGAGTTATCAGTGATTCATGATGATATATCTAACATTAAAAATTATATCGATACAAATTAGGACAATTGTTGTATTCTTAGTTTAAAAATGTTTACTTACGTTAGTAAAAAAGATATTTCTGTAAGCAAAGTATATTACTATATATTTCAATGCATTTATGTTCTACAAAGAAGTAAATTATTGCTGAGGCAGTGGAACATTCCTTTGGGGGATTTTTTTTCCCTCTAGACCAACAAAAGAGACTTGATATTTCCGTCCCCCACTCCTTCTGAACTTACAAAGATTATTGTACACAGTCTTTTGTAAAGTCTCATTTCTTAGCGTTTTCAAAAGCTCCGTGCATCTTAAACGACTCTGACAACAACAAAAGGCTGGCGTAACAAAGGAGGTTTCTGCGGAGAGAAACGGCCCGATTGTTTCAACAGTCGGCCAGATACGGAACAGGGAACGAGAGAATGAAACGGACGAATATCGGATCGAAAAAAGCACACACAAAGAAGAAATGAATCCACCGAATTGCAAGGACGCTGCCGCTATAAAAATCTTTATTTCAAGAGTAGAACATAACAGTTCAACGTAAATTTTTTTATCTTCATACAATGGCTTCATTCTTAATTCTAACCAATGTACTAAACCGTTTAATTTCATGCAGTTCGTGTAAAGATTTGCGTCAACAAGCGTTAATAATATTCTTCAGCACACCCTTAAAAAGATTAAAATTTGTAATATAGTAAATAAAATCTCATGACTATCTCAACCGCCCCCCCCCCCCTTCCACCAAAAAACAACTTTACTTTCAAAATTTTATCTCATTTCAGATATTCACAAAAAAAATTATTTCTAAAAAGCTTAATACAGCTAAAATTATTTTAATACTGTGCTAACTGATAATGTTCAATATTTATTTCTAAAAAGCTTGTGTTTAATTTGTCCAGTTTAAAACTGCATTATAATATTTTTTGACAGTTTAAAACATTTTTAAGAACAGTAGGATTCTGATTCTTTTAATTGTAACAAGCAGTGTTTCTAATTACGTCTAAATTTTACTGCGATGTCATTAAATAATTAGGTCTAAAATCGGAATTAAAGAACATTCAGAACCTCTTCGAAACTAAAATATTTTAATGAAACTGAGCATTCTATTATTTTTTAACTACAAGATGATTACGTCTGTGACGTCATATACACTTCTAGAGATTGAATTATAATTATCAGATATTAAGTGGCATATAACTTATATTAGGTGACAAATTTTTCTGCACAAATAAAATGCATTGTAGATATATTATAAATTTCGAAATAATTGTTCAAGATAAAATAATAATAAAATCACAGTAAAACACTTTATTTTTTTTTTTTTTTGTTTTTTCCTAAATGTAAAACTTTCTGAATATAGAATTCAAATTGTGTTTATTCATTTTTCAGATTTGAAAAAAAAATAGTAATTGAACTTCGAAACAGTGGTCATGACATGTAGTCAAACTGAATTTGCAATCATCAATACAGGTCTTACGTTTTATTGATTGCAAGTGTCGCTCAAAATGTAATTCGCAGCCAAAATTTAACATACAATCCTGGTATGGTGAATAATTCCAAGAAATTGTCCTGGAATGAAACCAATGGCCTGATTTGGCGGTTACTTAATTATTGGGTGAATCTAAAACCAAAGCATGCTTGCTTCGATACAACGTTTCGTACAGGCTCCGAAAAAAAAAACTGTATCTTCCAGTAGAAATGATACCTAAGCTTGCATACAAGCTGGTATGTGTGATTTTGAGGAAATAACCCAACAATAATGCTGGAATCACAATAGCGTGAAGGACGCGATGCGGCATTGAATCGCGTTATTGTTCACACGGTTTTTAACCCGCGAGACAAAAACAGCGTGAGCAAGTCATCCAGTTCTTTCCCGCGATGTGCAACATTTAATCTCGGCAACGAGAAAATTTACGTGTTCTTATGTTGCAAATTCACTGATT
This sequence comes from Bacillus rossius redtenbacheri, assembly GCF_032445375.1. Lineage (NCBI taxonomy): Eukaryota > Metazoa > Arthropoda > Insecta > Phasmatodea > Bacillidae > Bacillus > Bacillus rossius. The sequence goes on from NC_086341.1 coordinate 21,947,402, forward strand.
ATACGAAACTCGAACACGAAATTAAAAGTACAATTACTAAAAAAAAAAATGTTAAGCGTGATAAATACACGCAAATTGTGTTTAGAACTAAATTTCTGGACGTGGACCACACGTAGTTTCTGCACCCGCCGCTAGAATTCGCTACAGGATCAGCAACGTCGAATATCGAATCATTCAATTTGCTGACGAAACGACTCCGATATAGGCGAAAAATACTTGGAAAAAAATATTTAACCCCACCATTGAACCTAATTTTCAAAAATGAATTTTTATTAAAATACTTGCCCATCTTGTGATAATTCTTTAAACAGTTAATGTCATAGAGTTTACCATTGGCTTTGTCTCCTTTCGTTCGCGCCATCCGCCACAGATGGCTGCATCATGGTTACACTTTTCCGTTCCATGCGACTTCGTTGCGTTCACGAAAATAGTCCTAACAATAGCCGTTTACCGAGAGCTAACACATTACACATAAAAAACAATCACATTTAAAACTCCTATTGTCGTTACATACGCACGCAATGTTTACAATGTTTAAGAGAAAAAAAATATGTTTTATTTAAATCCAAACCACATTTGAAGAATCTTTTATACGCGAACCAAAGTCAAATTTAGTAAAAAAAAAATCATTTAAAAAGTACTACAATAATAATAACAAAACAAATCTTACCAACTTTCAGAAATCAAATCAGTAACGTGGAGCACGCAACGCGATGGAATTAGAAAATAATTCTAATAGGAATTATTACCGCGCGCGCGCAAAAATTGTAGCGCTGACGTCACAGATGTTTCAAACCTGTTTGTTCGGTAAATTATTTAGTTCCGAGATACGTATATCCCGCCGTGCCTTACGTACAGCTAAAGAACAGAGATTTCTTAGCGAAACAATAGAAAAGCTCACCTCACAGTACGATGGTTATGACTACACCGGCTATTAGATGTCGCTGTCGAAAGACTTTCGCCCGCATGGAGCACTCCGGAAGACTCTCAAACTACGGGAAAAAAAAGACGAAATTACCTTACGTGAAACAAAACTAGTATAAAAACCGTTTAGCGGAAAACTAGTGGATCAACTAAAACTTTTATTCAAATTTTATAACCAAGTACGTCATTCTTACAATTAAATACCCAATATGTTCTTTTAAACTTTTTTACACTATATTTTTAAAAAAATTACACATTACGATATTTGAAAAAATGGAATGTTCATCCCTAACCGCAACGTCTACCTCATAGAAAATTTTTTTTTCAAATAATCTCATGCATGACTTACCACATACAAAAAAAAATTACTTGCAAAGCCATCATTACAACGTCGCCTTTTCTTTAATTATCAGAATATATATATATATATATATATATATATATATATATATATATATATATATATATATATATATATATCAGTGATAATCAACGTAAAAATAATCAACTATTGCCTATTCTTTTGAAGCAAAAAATTTGTCACTATTTTGCTCTCTGCGATTTTTTTTCACGCCACACAGGGATTAATTTTACGCGTCGATAGATTTTTTCTTATGTTTCTCAGTTGGTTTTGCATTTGTAGGATGCAATTTTTTTTTTGGGGGGGGGGGGAAGGAAGATGTGTAGTAAGGAATAAAGAGGGGAGAGGAGAAAGAAGTGAACCATAAACCGAATAAAAGGTTTTTTCTTTACTCTACGTTCCTTACGTTTTAAAATAAATAAACTTTTCACCAGCTGTCCCAACACGCAATCGATGTAATCTTCCTCCGGGAATTTTATATTTTTTTTTTGTTGGTACTTTGGGGCTGTTTACTCAAGTAATACCAACCGCACATCTCGCACACACACACACCGGGCGGTACTCTTACCTGTGACTGTAAAGGAAGCATTATGTCACCGTGAATAGCCCCTGAGCGATAAAGGGGAGGTTGAATGATGCGCATCCAGTCCGAAGGGTAATAGCCACGCATGGACTCTCTTGTACATGTCGAAAATGGGAGGGGAGGAGGCCATTGTGGGGACAGAATGACACGGGACCAAAACTTCCATCCCCTAACCTGGCCGCTTCCCTTCTACCACCCCTCCCCGCAAAACTCCTTTTTTTGGTGACAATTTTGGGGAAGGAAGCTGTCTCCTTTGGATGGAGCCCCTAAAAGTAGGGTCCGGGTTAGGAACTGCTGCTTCGCCGCACAATAGACAGCTGAGGGGTGGAGAGAGGAAGAGACAGAGAGAGAGAGAGCGAGAGAGAGAGAGAGAGATGGGCAGGCCACTATTCTGAAATACGTAATAAGTCGAGCAAGCTCCCAGGAACAACGAAGGAAAACAGGATGGTTCGACTGAAGTTCCACGACCCAAAAAAAATTATAAATACAGAATGAGTCTGAATTCGACCGAAAAACTTCTGTTCCTGGTTCATCACGAGAAAATAATTTGAAAAAACCTCAATACGTCTTACGGTCTGAAGTGTTTCCCAAAGCTAGTAAACTTTTTCTTTTTTTAAGTTGAACAACAATTTTATTGTAAATATTAGAGAAAGTATTTAAGATTGAACAATGGGCGTCTAGATTATGTTTAATTTGAATGAATTTCAGACACATTGAAATAATTGATTAAACTAACGCACTACAAAAATTATGTGCAAAATAAATGTGTTACCCACAATTATTATATATAAAATTATTTAGCTACAACGTTTATATTATAACTTCGATTAAACATAATTCAGACGTTCGGTGCTCTTAAATATTTTATCTACTATTTAAATTAAAAATATTTTTTGGCTAGAACTTTAAAGACGTATAAGCCTTAGGAAGCACTTTATAGACAGTAAGTCCTATAGAGGTTTTTAACTTATTTTATCGTTATGAACCTGCAACTATCGTCCATCGAATTCAGATTCAACCTGTAGATTGCCACGTGAGATTTAAAATTCGGTGACATATTCCCTGTACATAATTCTTGTACATAATTATGTGACACGTTAAATTTAATTAGAAATGTTTAATACAGATTGGAATTCACTAAATTCAATACTGGGTCAAAGTTCGCTTCCAAATTAAGTCGTCGTTAGATATAAAAAGACTAATTATTTGTAAATTCGAATAGCTGTAATGCACATTCGGCCTCATACCTCCTGCATAGACTTGATAATATTATATCATGCTAAGTTAACAATAAATTAACAAAATAATAGTTAAATAAATCATTGTAGAAATATCTTAATACAGTCCACTGTTGTGTCTCATGTGAACATTTTTTTTTGGACAACTACACGTTATATGAATTCTCTAAAAATCAAAAGTCACATGTAAGCGTTTAGAATCCCCTTCCTGTTTGCCAATTATTAAAACCAATTATAAAAAAAATAAAAAATAAAATATAATTGATCTTTTGAAAGAGGAAGCTAATTTTAATCGTCGTATTTAAAAGGTAAAATTTTTGATAATGTCATCACTGCCACATGTACACAAGGTTCTTCGCCAGAAAATAGCTTGCAAACACTTCCAAATCACGAATAGTAAACATACTTGAATATTAAAATAAAATTTCTAACCTTTCTTTTATGTATGTGCAATTTAGTGTGTGGGTAGGGTATAGCTTCAAAAATTATTTAATTTATATTAAATATCAATCATATGCTATCATCTTCAATTCAAAAAATTAATCATTTATTTATTGTCCCTTCTGACGCTGTAAAACCAATAAACTATCTGTTCGCCCAAATTTCATAATTTTGTAATAAATATTTCCAGTAAATTTACTTTTCATTTATTTAACGGTTAAATAATTTGACTGATTTATAATACTTCATATTCCATGACAACGTTAGCATACGGAAAGTTTTTTTTATACTCATTACGAACTATTAAAATATATGGTTCAAATGCTGTTCAAGCAAAAATATCGCAAGTATATTTAGAGAAAATTAAAAAAATTATCGGAATGTCAACTAATGAAAGTCATTACTGAATTATTTAGAAAATCTATAATCCAAATTTTCTCCCTTATTATTGATTATTTTTGTTGTAAACAGTTTATTTTATGAAATTGCATCTTTTCGAGCACCTAAATGAGTTTAGTGACAGAATAAGGACTAAAAACCAACAATGGATTACAGTTATGCCCCTATATATCTTTCTAAAATGTATTATACGATGTAAAATCAGGCTCAGCAACTGCTGGCGAAACAAATCCCCCAAATCAAAGCCAGTCTTCAAAATTATATTTAAAATAATGTTTTTATAACGTTACTTTTCGTAAAGATGAATGTCTCCATTTTTTTCTACTTTTAAAAAAAGGTAGCTTAAATATTTATGAACTTGCACTCATCTCAATGAAGTGACGTCATTGTTAAAACATTCGGCTCTTATTCGGGAGGTCTTTGGTTCGAATCGAGTTCCATTCATCATGATTTTGGTTTACCACGGTTTCTCGACATCACTCCGTGCAAACTGTGAGATGTTTTCCTAACGAGTAATGCCTTGAAATTTTGCCTTATTTTTTTTTATAATTAAATTTATATTACGTTTGTGAACTTGGCAGGGCGTTCTCAATATTCGGCTAGGCTTCAAGAACAATGATTCATGTAAAATAACACACACTCACACTGGGAACATTTGGCGGTGTGGTGTTAAGTGCGCGCGCATATTTCATGTGACGTCACGGGCATCATGGCTGATTCCAGTCCCGTTATCACAGTCGCTACATTCTCTAATGACCTCGCTGTCAAGGAAAAGCGACCCAAGAGATATCAACACACACGTTATCAGAATAAACTTGCATGCATGAGTTTATGAAAACTTCATATTTTGGGGAGTAGGTATGCAGAGTCGAAATATCATTACGATATACTTCTATTTCAGTATCTTTGCGATCGTCAATGCAATATCGAAAACGATGCAACATAAATATAACTTCTTTGAAAATATCGATTATTATTACTGAAAATTATGCCCTCTCAAAATTCTACATTAAAACAATATTATTAATTAAGTACCAACATTGTATATCTTTGTAACACGGAAATAGGAAATAGCCTACATCGAAAATCTCGCCCAAATTTTGAGAAAATTGTACATGCATGTGACAAATACATAAAATATAAACTGCAGCTTTCGAAAAAAACATATCACACCTTCCGTATTAATGATACAACAAATATCACAAACATCACTGTAATTCTTGTATTGATACAAAATTGTTTTATTTCACGTTATCGCATTTTCTATATATATTTGAGAAAATAAAATTTACCCTGGCCCAAACACGTTGCCCTACATGTCATTTAGAAATTTTATTGATGTGTTTTATGATCACCTTATGCTTGCATATGGACAAGGTAAGCTTGTTCCCTACAAAGTATAGCTTGTCAAATGCGACAACAGAGTAAAAATAAATTTGTTTCCGAGAAAAAATTATTTTTGGAAAAAAAATATTTATTGTAACTCTCTAGGCACGTACTGTGCATTATTTACGCACATTTCTGGGTCACAAAGAAAATGAATAATGCATGCGACTTCATGTTAATGGACAATATTTTGGAGTCCATAAAAACTGTTTGTTCAGGTAAGCCATTAGAGGATTATTTACCCTAGTGACTATGGTGGATGAGTGATACGATTGCTTTCTTACCGGAAAGGCGTTACGGGTTCGATTGACGGAGAGTTCAAACCCGTATTCTTCGAAAGTGGGAAATGTGGGAAACGGGTCAAACGTAGCCTTGAACATTGGGGTTTTTCGGGGTATTTTTAATCCGACAGTGCTTCATTCTCATCACAATAATCCTCATTGTTTATGAACTCGGCATAGAATAAACGCTAAGCCTATTAAATAATCAAATTCTTTTATATATTCCACATGAGTGTTTTAGACAATTTGAATAAACTATAGAATCATTTTTTTATTCACTCCAGCATGTAGTGAAAGTAAACTTTACAACTGTACGGAAAATCCAACATGAATACATGCAATCTCTCCAATATTTTATAGGTGAATGTCAAATTAATAGGAAACGTAATGTATTAGCATGGTGATTTTCCAATAAAATATTTTGACATTATAATTTAAATTACATTAAAGGGAATTTTTGCCAAAACTATAACTTACTGTGGGGCACCAGCACCTCACAGACTTGTATATGTGTTCTTTATTTGATCATGAGATTTTTAATTATAAAGTTTCAAAGATTTTTGGTTGTGATTGTATGTACAGTGTGTCAGTGTAGACATATAACTATTTAATGTGTGAAATTTCACCAGTTCAAACTGTAGTAGCCATAATTTTTAAGATAATTATATCCATTTTTATAGAACTACTAGCTGCCCGATCCGGCTTCGCACGGTTGTATTAATTGGGGGGGGGGGGAGGGGGAAATGAGACCAAATCTCTTATTTACAGTTATAATAAATGAAATAAAATGAAAATTAATTAATTTTGACAAAAACTTAATACAATGCTTTGAAATGTACCGAAGAAAAAACGAATAGCACCGATGGTTTCCCGACTCTCGAGCACGCAACGTTGTCATGGAGACGAAGTACCCACTGTTTCCCTATCTCTCAAGTTGGAAAAAATTACACATAAATGCCCATTTTCATCGAAATCAGTTGACTTGGTGAAGGGGACCTTTTTAGAAATCAGATGTAGTTAGTAATTGTCTTCTTAATTTGAATAATTTATATCACTTTCAAATCCCGACCGACTTTGTTCTACCAGTGTATAGTTATTTACCTGTATATATCTAAAAATTGGTGGTCTGTATTTAATGAGTGATGAGGACTACACTAACAATGAAATAGTCGTTGCCATGGAGACGAATGAAGCATCAACAATGCTACAGCCGTTGCCGTGGTGATTTTCTGCCAACTCATACATACATCACATTAGAAAACTCTAAAATTATAAGATTAAGACCATTAATCGAAATAAAAACTATCCTATCTCTCAAGTTGGAAAATATTACACCTAAATGCCAATTTTCATCGAAATCGGTTAAGTGGTTTAGGAGTCCATTGAGGACAAACATTGTGACACGAGATTTATATATATTAAGATTTGAAGTATATTTGAACTTCAAATAACGTTATCACTGAACGAATTCAAGAACTTTTATCCGTCTTCTTGTGTTATTGTTGTGATGCATAACTGAACTATAAAATTAATTATTTAAATGTATCTTAAAATAGTTTTCTGAGCATTTACGGTCAATTAAAATAACATTTTTTTTCTATAGATATCACAGTTGTAAGTTTTACCAAAGGAAGATCTTTACAAAATTGCAAATTATCTTTATCATTAAAATTTAAACCTAAAAATTCACATTACATTTTTGGTTTATAGATTTACGAGAAATATTTAATAATAATTCCTTAAACACACACACACACATATATATAGTTGCAAAAAAGTTTATGCGTGACGTAATAAGTAAAACATCGAAAATTGAAGTACAAAATTAAGGGTGAATAAATATTTTAAACACATGTAATTATCCATCTTCAATGGAATATAACAATTTAAAAAAAATTAGCATATGGTTTCAAACGTATAAAATATGATTGTAAATGTATATAAAATATTTTGCAATTATAATTAAATTAAAATCAAATGTCTATTAGAAAACTCGTTTGTCATTTTCCACAGAATAGCGGAAAATGCAGCAATGTGGGGTCGCTGCACTGACGCTTGCCCGAGAGTGGGGAGTGGGGCGCTCAATATATTTTAATTTTTTTTTTCCTGCTCTCCGTCATCCATCACCCCGCTCCAAAGAGTCCTCTCCTCCCCCGACTGCACGGAGAAGTTGTACCGCCGCGGCGTCTGTAGCGCCAGCGTGGAGCTCAATGTCTCGCCCCATTACTGCCAACCCCCGCCGCCCCATCGCGTGTCGAGCTAAGTACAAGCCCCCGCGGCCCGAGTCAATAATGAATGAATGCGCCGCTCTGTGTCGGTGTCATCCCCCACGGCACATTTCCTGTCCCTCCCTCCTCCACCCACCCCTTTTTTTTTGGATTGAAAGTTTCCACCCTCCCGTCTCGCGCACTCATCAAATTTTCATCATCCCACTCGACGATATATTGCTGTTTGATATTCACCCTTACCCCCTCCGCCCTTTTCTTCCTTCTTCAGTTTCCCCATTAACCATGGAACCCCTGCACGTAAGGACTACCCCGAGAGTAGATTCAAGACTCGATACTACTCAGTTCCCCGCTTTAAAAAGAAATATACATATATAAGTCTAACGTGATGAGCGAAAACTAGCGGGAGAGTGAAAAAAAAATTTTTTTTTTGCTCTCAGAAGAAATATCTCAAGATTTTCCTGCAGAAAGCGTCGGTAGTCAATGAATATTCGAGTGTATGTTGAGAGTCCAAGCGCAGAATCTGTTAAAATATGGAAATCTGTGCTTAGAAGGCACAGTAGGGCCATCAACTTTCACAATATACTTTCTGTGTTACAATTTTTTAAATCACTTCTTATTAATGTACTTTTAAAATAAACATACATATTTTTTTTTACGGAAAGTCTTTAAACATAATCGTTATATAAAGTAATGGTGATAGACACACGTCAGTAAGTTCACACTAATCGAAAACATTTGGAATCAAAGTTGGGAAAAAATTAAATCAGTACCTGTAACTTCATTCAGCTCCGCCAAGTTGGCAGCAAATCAATAACAATTGTTTCCCCTTTTTTAAACCTGGTTGATATTTATAAGTTAACTAATAACCGACCTCTGAAATATATTTATTTTTTATGTCATAAAAATTACGTAAAATATTTAAAATAGTATTATTTTTTTCACTTTTGTGACTATCTTACATTTTACAGTGACCAACGTATTCATAAAGGTCACTTTTTCTATGAAACAGCTAAAATGGATACCTAGTATATTTAAAGCGGGCCTGTCAAAACTACAAAATAAAATTTAAACTAAATATGCGATATAAGCATATTTAAGGTTATAGTAACAATGCATAGTAAATTACTTCGTAGACGTATATTACGAACCTACCGCGTAATTGAACGAATGAAGTTGAATTTTATTAATTAAAGTATTAAATAGTTTTAAATGTACTACATAAGCTAAACTATTAATTATTAACAGGCAACAAAAGTACTCTTGGAGTAGAAACTTTTGACATTTTCAAACTATTCTTTTATAACTAGAAATAATAAAGGGCATGAGAACATCCGTGCCCCGGAATATGCATAAGGCCAGACCGACTTAATTTCAGTGTAAACAATTAAAATGACAACTTAAAATCTCATAGTCGATACCATGCCCACGTACTAGACCATAGAATTCATTATTTCACTTGACCAAAACCACATGAAAAACTCGTCACCTACAGTGAAACAGCCAACAAATAGTTTGATTTCAAAGTGACATCAATATAAGAATTACATATGTCATCAAATCAAAATTTAATACTTCATAATCTGATTAATGGGCGTAATATAGAAAACAAATACTAACATACTTTTTTATTATTATTTTTTCCTAAAAGATTATTACTCTCAGGTAAAAATTATACATGCAATAATATAAGTAATAAAAACGTACTTCATACGGTTCCCCAAAAAAATTTCACTTATCAGATAGTACGAAGAGTACAAAGAAAATCGAAATAAGATAATTTAGAAGTTCTAACACAAAGGTCATAATAGGAGTTTCTGTGGTACGTAAGCCGCTCGGTACAGAAACATTAGACACGAAATTTTATTTGAGGAATTCCTAAAAATGGGACGAATGTTTGGGAACATGCCATTCCATTGCTCTTTATCTCCATGAAAAATTCTTCACATCAACGGCCACTTGTATTTTCTGATCGTTGAGCTCCAGGTTTCCTGTGAGGCCAAACAGTAATACGCAGTGACGTCAATCCAACACTCATGTAAGATTCACCGAAACACCACTTCACATTTTCGTAAATAAATGAAATTGTTTCTTAAAGCTCGTCCTCAAACGCAGTATTAAAAATCTATCTTTTTCTTTTGTTTTATTTTGGTTTAAGTTGTATTTCTGCATATTTTTCACTAAAGCTCAGATGAATTTTTATTAAGTTACAAACTTTATTTCCGACCTGTAAAATGTCACGCAATGGAACAATTAAATAAATATTTTCTACAATTGGGTAACATTTAGCTAATATATGGCGAAAATGTTTTGGATGAAACATCGAATGCAATATGAATTTGTTGCAACATCAGTTTAGAAGCAGTAATGGCAATAAAACGAAATTAAAAAAAATATTTGCGTGAGAACTATAGGCAGGACCATGTATTTCCGCGAAAAAAAGAATGTCAATACCCATTAGATCGCAACCAAGTTATGCCCACAAAAACCTTTATCTCCCTTTTAACTGACGACCGTCAGCAAAAGAAGCAAATGCCTCAATTTAACATGTCACTAAGGACGTGTTTGCTTACACACTGGATGTCTGCGAGTCGTGTACCAACATTGTACATACACCTGTCACAGACGACGCTACTTTGTTTCAGCACTCAACAAGTAATGAAATATTTTCGCGAAAAAAAAATTTCCCTACCGATGGGGGTCAATGGACGGATAAGAAGTGATAAGATGAGAAGTGATGAAATGACAACGAATAATTTAACGGGCTTAACATATGAAGGAGACTGTAATACATAAGACCTCCGGCTCGCTAAAGGTAACGTCCGCCATGTTTCACACGCGCGAAACGTTCGGGATTGGCCCCATCGATAATCAAATCCAGATGGCCTTGTTGAGTGATCTTACCTCTATACCACTGAGACCCCTGCTTTGCCTAACGTAATTAATATGTAGGGGCATGTATTTTACGCGGAAATATTTCGACACTAGCTGAGAGTTAAACACTCCACTCTGTGCTTCGTGAACGCTCGAGTTTATTTCATCAGGTACGTGAATATTGTTGTCAAACCAATCACAGTATGTGAGCGAGGAAGCAAACTCGTCCTGAGTGGCCCGGTCAAATAAGACTGTGACTTCTCTTGCAAGACGGCCGCCAATCACAAGGAAGAAACAGCTTGTGCGGGCGTACCTGATTGCAGTCTAATGGATGTTCAGAATTTTTCGCGGAAAATGCCTGCCCTTATTAAATGGTAGAGACAGGAAAAATTTGAGTTTTCTATGACCTCTGGGATAATATCCACGTCATGTGTATCTATACTCGGGAAAATGTCTCCAGTTCATTGGCAGCCGAATGGCGAGACGTATCGACTTGGTAGCCTATGATTTTCTACAAACTGTGTGCCAAAAGTGTAGTTATATAATAGGTGTACACATTTTGTCCTATCAGGAAAAGTGTTGACGATATTTTCTGGTCGCTATTAATAGGTCCTTTGAGAATGAGTCAGTTGTTTGAACATAACTGTATTTTATAATGCATGGTTTGAAAAAAAACGTCAAGCTATTTACTTACTTTAAGAATACAGTAAATTTTAATAAAATTTAAAAAAAGAAGCTTTTATTGTGTAAAAAAAAGAGCTGGGAATCGGTAATCGTTAAGACACTAGCTACTACGAAATCATTAATGAGCGTAAAAATGTCTCGTTTGGTATTTTCTGTATTTAAAACCGTAAAAAATAAGTTTTTGACCTACTTTACTGAAGTACTTTTCTTTACAAAATTAAAATATCTGAATTTCAACGTACACTTTCAGTGCGTATAAACTCTTCTTGAACTATTACGTACGAGATAAGCGCTATACTTGGAGAAAATGTACAATTTTTTTTTTTACGACTGACGCAGACGGTCTTAATTTATTTCCATGCGCGCCCAAGAAAAACTTACTTGCTCGTATCCCTATGCAGCTTGGCGAAAGAATAATAATGAACCTAGAGCGACGTAATGAAGTTTAGAAACAAAAAATTAAATACATATGCACAAAAATAAAGCAAGAAAGTATAGACATTTACAAATAATAAAAATAATTTATTATTCTTCAGTGTGAAGGAAATGGAATATTACATAATTTTACTACACACGAAAACAGGCAGCGAAGATAGGGAAAACAATTTCATCCACAATATGGTTCCTTTTTTAATCTGATGTTGGTCCATTAATATAAATTACATACTTTGAAGAGTTTTAAAACACAAAAGTACGCACATCACTCAGAACAATATTTAATTGTTTTATACTAACAGTAATTTTAAAACGCGTAACATCTTGTTTCAACAACATCAATTATATTATTTTAGCAAAACTAATGATTATGATTTTATTATGATCTCATTACGAGCTGTACAATGTTTGTATAAAGAGTTTAAATTTCCTTATTTATCCAAACAATTTTTTTTGACAACTTACTTTATTTTACTACGTTATATCACCTTTAGACATTGTGCATGACAAGTTAACATTCTGCCAAAATAACAGATTAGTTATTGATAGCTACCAATTTTTATTTTATTTTAAAGTTATATTGGTCTGTATATACTATGTTATTGTAAAACATTTTTTAACAAACAAACAAACTTTTATCTCAAAAATCACTAAGAAGTGAATATCAATATTCTAAATATTAAATATGCGTATATACAAATACCGGCATGTTAAAAACATATTCCTGTTGTGGAGTATTGTGTGTGTTTATATCCTGATAACATCAATTTTTTGCTTTATTTGTGTTTTTGTCATTTTTGTTTTTTGTAGTTTTCTTCTACAGACATACATGTACTTAGCAATGGCGTATTTCCAAAAGCTTACATCAAGTAATTTACATTAATTGATGTGCGTGTACTGTTTGATAAAGACCCGCATTCATGAAGTGGTAGTTTCGATCCTATCCAGGTGTTTTGCTCTCCAGTGTATCTCACGAATGTTTTCCCTCCCCCATCACAGGCGAATGCTGGGCCGCATTTTATTGACAGTTCCCTCATGTCAAGGGAAACCCGTATCGGTATCAGTCCGATACTTAGCTACCGTATGATTCAGAATGCGTTTATCTAGCCACCTCGTAACGAAGCTGATCTGAACGTGCAAATGTAGGTACTAAATGTTCCGTTTTACTTAGCCGTTTGGTGTATTTGGGCCTCAACTATTTTTTTATAGTTTCCTCATAACATACAAAAAAATTGATACTGTAATAAGACCTAATAACCCTGGTCTTCTTTCTATTAATTTACTCTCGAAAAAATAAAACTCTTAGCTGTTTACAAATGGAGCGTTATTTTGACAAAGAATACGTCACTACAGCAAAACACTTACTAAATAATTAATACTAAAAGATTAATTCAATGCTTATACAAGAAAATTAAACATGATCATAAAACTATAAAATACACACCACTGAACATAAAATTAGGCTTTTATTAAAATGTTTTGGCAGTAGTTATTACAGCTATTTTTTCCCTGAACGAGATGGATGGAATATTTTCTAGCTCTCCCGGTTATCATTCCATTAATTTTTAAAAGTATTTGTGATTTGATTCATTAAAAGCATACACTTCGTACGTTAGTCACCATCGAGCATACAAATATTATATACTAGCTGTACCCTACCACGCTTCGCTGTGGCACATTGTGATTGAATAGTTGAGAAATGAGAAACAAAACAAAGAAAACATTTCATATAAGTTTAATTTTGCAATATTTGTGGATATAAAATATTTTTTTTTTTGTTTTTCCACTGTATGCGTAGATATAAAGACTATCTGGTTTTCCGACTCGGAAACACGCAACATACAGTTGTCCATGTGAAAAGCAATCCGCATCTAAATCTATACCACACAATTCTAAAGATTGACTTTGAGCTTTATTGATTGTGATTGCAAATGCCAATCGAATTGGGAGTTGCAATCTTTTAAATTGAAATGGTCTATCGGTCGGGATCATGGGTATTCGAGGAATGAGGACATCTTCACCTTTGAAAGGCCCCGTTAAAATCGTTTCTTCCACTACGTTATTCATTAATTTCTTAACTGAAAGTCGCGTGCCGTTGCAGAGTTTTGGCTGATTAATATTCCGCAAGAGCATAATTGGCACACCTATTTTCAATTTAAGTATGTGTGGTGGTATCCCTGGCAGATCAAGTGAGTTTAAAAATTCCGTTGGATAATTAACTACATCATCTGCTTCCACAATGGTGTCTATCGACTTATATGTAATTTCATCACTTTGAATACTGGATTGAATAACATTATTAAGTTGATAGACATATTTATTCTTTGCGGCAAGGATAGCTCTTTCACTGAGCCAATCGTGATTTCTATGATTTTTTTGAATGTCAGGAAATACTTTTCGATCAGTTCTTCTTTCGATGTTACTAAATTACAAAAATGATCGGGAAATGATATTCGTCTAGACGTCTCATCGACTGGCAGCTGTCCGTTTCCAATTTCCAGTAACTGTCGTGAGAATACCTCAGCTGATGGATCATTCTGCAACTGGACACGCATATTCGTAGTCAACTGCAATGTACGTACGTGCCGCCATAGTGTTGAATATTTCAGGCAAGCATTTATTTCGTCTGCTGGTGTCGATTGAGAAATTACAGGCAATGTTTGCCTAAAGTCTCCTGTGAGCAATATCAATGCATTCCCGAATGGTTGAATGTTTCCACGCAAATCTCGTTACGATCGATCAAGAGTTTCAAGCGATTTTTTATGTGCCATCGTGCATTCATTCCAAACAATTAGTTTACATTTTTGTAATACTTTTCCCATACCGGATGCTTTGGAAATATTGCACGTAGGAGTCTCGATGATTTGCATGTGTATTGGCAACTTTAGAGCTGAATGCGCAGTTCTTCCACCTGGTAAAAATGTCGCAGCTATTCCAGACGAAGCAAGAGCTAATGCTATGTCATTTTTTGATCGAACCGTTGCTAGAATCAATCTAATTAGGAATGTTTTCCCAGTTCCTCCTGGCGCATCCAAGAAGAAGATCACCCCCAATTCCGTCATTTATCATTTGCATTATGCGATCATAAATGTCTTTCTGTTCACGCTTTAATGATCATCAATGTTATAACCCTGTTCATGGCGTAAATCTACATCAAATGCAGCAGTCGCAGTTCGGGTTGGTGCTGGCATTCCTAATTGACTAAGAACTTTATTTGCAATAGAACCATCTACATGCAATCCCACATCAAGTGGTGATAGACCCATACAAAACATAACCTCTACTTACGATTTGGATAACGACGCAGCTCAATCGAGACACGATCACACTAAAGTACCTCATTCATATTGTATAATTAGTCCCATACCAGTATGCTTAGTCATTTTTTAATTATTGCACCTCACAATAAAAGCATTCGCATTGTATATAGCCATTTCCCGCTCGCTTCACTTGACGTAGTCTTTTCCATTGCTAAGAGAAATCCTTTGGCATGGAGAAACGTTTCCATAACAGAAAATGTGCGTTTTTTGTTTTTATTGGTGAGAAAACACATTAATAAAATGGCGCAGTTACTTTTCCGCGGTCGCGGGTATGTTGCTGACGTGAAAAGTAGATAAAAACAATCCTTGATGCGGGTTGTATATAATGGTAAAATTTCAGCTCGATCGGTGCAGAACTTTTTGAGTTTTTGAAGCGTACACAAACCAACATAACATTTTTATATATATAGATTTAAATCATTCAAATTGAAGATAGAATAATTAAAACGTAGGATCGTACATCTTTTTCTTTCTCGTGACGTTTCGACATTTATTAGAGTTGTAATTATTCACTTTGAGCCAATATTCAGCTGAAACAAATGTCGTAATTATCGTATTTTTACATTCGTAAATGCATTCGCTTAGAGAAAAAATTTCGTAATACCTCAGTTTTCGCACAAAAAGCGAGGAAAACTGCAGGCAAACTGTGGTAAGGGGAAGAGGGGCTATAAACCGAAAAACGCCATATAAGTTTCAACAGTTTTAACTCTCTAATTAACTTTTCATGTGTATCATCTAAGTTCTCTGGTATGAATGGAACGTAACTCGCATGGAACGGAAATGTGTAACCACGATGCTGCTATCTGTGGAGAATGGCGCAGAACCACAGTTTACAAAGACAAAAGAAAACCTTTAAGTACTAACTGTTTAATGAACTATAAAAAGATGGTCAGTGTTTTAATAAATTAATTTTCGAAAATCAGGTCTAAAGGTGTGTTCAGTACATGTTTTAAGTTTTTTCTTTTTTCGCTTTTATCGGAGATATTTCAATATAACCTATATAGTTTAAAGTTTAGCTCCGAAAATCGTATGATTCAATAACTGTCCCATAAACGAATTAAATTCTATCGACGGAAGCGGAACTATGTGTGATTCGTGTCAAAAATTTAGTTAAAGACTTTTTACGTATATATTTATCATGCTTGATGTTATTTTAAAGAATCCTAAGTTGAATTTAGTGTCCGAGCTTCGTATTGTAAGTGTATTTGCAATGTGAGAAAAAACAAATTTGCCATTACTGAGGTTCGATGTTACACATCACTGGCGAGTACTGAAAGATTCGCTTACAAATAATTTTATTTTGTCTAGATATGAAAATTTCCCTTCTTTACGGTAGAGATCAAATACATATATTAACAAAGACCACACCATAATGCCTATTAACAGTATTATTACAGTTAAAGTCATTTACACAAATTAATTCAATACTTAACACTAATACCTCCACAAGGTAAACAATTCGTAGCAGCCAGTCACAATTAAATTCAGGCATTACAATAAATATTATGCTTCAACGAAGCTATAATATGAAAAATCAGACGATGGAATTTTTAAGCGGTAAATTTAATAAAATAACAATCAGAAACTGATTCCGGGGAAAATGAACCTTGAATATCACTAGTCATGTTAATTACTACATTTTGATGAAAATTAAATCGTAACAAAGGCTCCCTTCCGAAGATCACTGAACATTGCATATAGGATATATTGATGGAATGGTCATCATTTTGGTTTTTGGTCTTAGTCCCTTCTGAGTTTCAACTCTTCAATCATGATTTCTTAGAATTTGTTGAAACAAGATGTATTTTGGTTCCTCTCCTTCTTCCTCCCCACCCCCCTCCCAAACCATAAATTTTAAATACAGTAATATTTGTAGATCGAGTACTCAACCCTGTTAACCCAAATTAATATATATTCCACTTGGATTGTTTTATATACCTCCCAAAAATACTACCGACAGCATGAAAAAAGAAAGTAAAAATAAATTCATGGCGGTATATTTTTGACGTGAAGTCTAATAAATCGATGAACGCCAACTGCATGCACGAAAAAGTGTCCCGTAACGCACATTGTCCCGTTACACTGTGTCCCGTTACGCTCATTGTACGCTTGCGCCGCATCTATCTCTCTTCCACACGATTGGAACAACCATCGATTGGACTTTTTCGAGGCACATTAAACTTTAAACACTCCCATTCGTTTCCTACTTTTCCTATCATCGTCCTATCCTTAACAGAATAACACAGATTGGAAGAAGTTAAATAGCAAACATGTATAAAAGTTATAGTAAACATAATCTCTTCGTTAAAGTAATAAACATATTTGAATTAATGAGTGCAAATAAAAGTAAATTTATCAATTAAATTGTAGATTTC
This sequence comes from Bacillus rossius redtenbacheri, assembly GCF_032445375.1. NCBI lineage: Eukaryota > Metazoa > Arthropoda > Insecta > Phasmatodea > Bacillidae > Bacillus > Bacillus rossius. The sequence continues at coordinate 21,964,928 of NC_086341.1, forward strand.
ATTTCACTCCTTCTTTTTATCCATACAAAATAGTGATAATTCAATAAAAATGATTCAATTTGATTCATAAAAGTATGCAATCATTTCATCAATGTTTTGTTATGACGTTGTCACGTTAAATTATCGTCCGTAAACCGACTTTACAGAAAACCAACTTTTTTTTAGCAGGTCTTTATGTACCTCAAACCGTCTACTTCTAAACCAGTTATTTCAATAAGTGGAATGTTATAAACTAAAACTTACGTCGATTAACTGATTTTTGCCGGTGAATTAGTGGATCAGTTCTAGTGGTAATAAAACTCGTTATAAATAATGAATGAAAACCACGTATAAATCAGTGAAATCTAGCCATTAAACTGACCTGTCATAATTCACTTAGCAGATCAGTTTAAACAGATTTTGAAATTAATTTTTTTTGTAATCTCCCCTTTTTCAATTTTTATGACCCACTCGGTGATCATAAATTAGCGTCGCACCCGGGGAAAGCATCGAATCAATGACCATTGCCCAAAATTAAAGTGGAAGCTCGGCTAGGCAATCTCAGCCACCGAATTATTTACATTATATTCGACGTTACTTCCAGTGATCTCTTTACACAGTGAAGGCCTTCCAAAGTACAGGTAGTTATTATATTGATGTATATTATTTAACTCGCTTCACTCATATTCCCCACATTGGATTGTTTGTATAGAAGTTTGAAGATTGTAGTAGTATATTTAGTGAGAAAATACAAATTATATTTAACTTATTTACTAATAATACATAAAAATTAATTATTTACATGTTTATAGACGTATGAAGTAGTTAAATTTAGCGGGAATGTTTGCACGTCCGACTGCCGAAATTATGGTAAATTTGATGAATGTGTCACACAATTATGTGATAAAGGTAAAAAAAAAACACAGATTTTAATTCTCTTGAAAGATTTCACATATAATCGATGATACTACGATGAATTTCAATAGACAGAAATCGTAGAGCACATTAATTTCGATGGCCCCGCTTGGAAGGTTTTTATAAAATTTCTAATTATTTTTCAGGGGATTAAATTTAACATTTTAACGTTAGTGCATTTTTCCTTTGATTAGGAGACTACAGCTACCTGCTATCAAAATTTCGAAATACTAGCTTGTCTCGAGATGGGTTATAATTTTCACGGAGCGGTCAGTCATTCAGTCAGTAAGTCAGTGAGTCAGTGAGTCGCACATCGGGCTGTGTATATATATATATATGTGTGTGTGTGTGTGTGTGTGTTTTGTGGATACGTACTAAGTACTAAGTTTGATGTAGTTACTCATTCTTTTAAAGAAAAGTGTTTTGATGTTCACTCAAATATATTTTTTTACACCAATTGATACAAAGATTGGCATAGTAATAACTTATCTTTATAAAGGTTGTTTAAAAATGCCTTTTATATACGTTGTAAGACAACAAGACAAGCAGAAATAATCATATAACACATGTTTGGAACTCGCACAGTGTAGCTCCAGAACAGCGGTTCCCAAACGGTGGGTCGCGAGTCGATCCTAAAACTATCAGAAACCAATCGAATAAACAAACAGAAAAGGTAAAGACAAATCGAATCAAATGGAATTGTGTGCAAACACATATCTATTGTTAAATAAATAACTGTTTTGCTACAAAGTGCTTATATTTTGTCAACCATTTTCAAATCAGAACACAAATTGTTTATCAATAATCAATCTATATCTTAAAAACGCAATGCAATATTTGATGGTAAATTATATATTCATTAGGAAGGGATACGATACAAATAAGTTTTTCTACTCCACCATGGACCGATAGACCTCGAGGTGTTCCTATAAGGAAAGGTGGGTCACCAGCTGAAAAGGTTTGGGAACCACTGCTCTAGAGGATGGTACCCCGCTGAGTTATGAATAGACGCGAAACAAGACATAAAGGCACGGAGTGACAGGACACTTTTGGATTCCAGGGAAGGTTTCTATCCCGCGACTTCCAACACCACAGCTTCTAGAAATCGCGACGCATGCTTCACGCTGTACTTATCTCTGTGCATCCCTCGCATTGCGGTACATGCGGTGCATGACGGCTTTTCTTGCCATCTCGCTGGAGATCCACTGCACAAATGAAGACTTGACGTCGTGAAATGCGCGTTTATACATTGTCAGCTCACAAGCGCCCGCTATCGCTTTCCCGGTTGAGTTCACAGTTATATTTTTCTTTGTGTGGTAGCAAGTGCTTGTCTAGTTGCGTTTTATCTCCCCCTAACGCAAGTAGCCGGAATTTTGAAAAATCCTCCATATGATACACGAATAGAAAAAAAAATTACAATGAATAATAAGTAATAACTTAAAAAAAAACACACACAGAGATTTAGCAACGCTACCAAAGATTTTTCATTGAAATTCGATTAAACTGTTTGTTAATAGCAATAATGTTTTTAACAAGATATCAATGTAACCTAGCGATGTTTGTTTCGCACGTTGTAAAAATTGTTAATTTATTAAATATTTTCAAGAATATAATGATAAGAAGGACGAATTCAAATAACCCCGAATCCTTTCAGAACAAGTCACTTCCTTGCGCTTTGACTAGCGCGCTCACGTAAAAAGGAAGTTTTTCATCGCTTCCTAGCTGTTTTATCATCGGGGTAGCTTGTTATTTTTCTTTCTTCTTCTTATTTTTTTTTTTCACCGGAGAATTTAAGCCGTAAATTGGTATGATTGCCGGCGGGTCTGTTCGTGCGGGACGTGAAACGTGACGAACGTGACGAGAAGCGTGTGGTCGTGTCGATGCCGGTAACTAGCATGCTTCTGTTTTAAGCCGTTGAACATCGTGGCCAGGAGAGAATCGCTAACCCACACCAGCTACCGAAATGCTTCCTGATTCAACTCACGCGTTCCTGTTACTCTTGTGGATACACTGCCTAATTAACACTGTCAAACCCTCTTTCTTCATGGTTAAAATATTTTCAAAAAAATTTGCCGTGTAAACAATTTTTTTTCTGATACAACACCCAAGATAATATTAAATAACCACATGATTATATCACGTAGGTTTTCTTTAAGCGTGTATTTGTTTTATTGTGACGATGATATTTGTTTGCGGTTGCATAATCTCTTAATGATAAAAATATCTTCATATTTAAGAAGCTTAACGGAAATATTCAACACAAAATATTAAATATTGATTTTATCACGTTCACTGTGTCATAAAACTTAAAGTTTACAAATTGATGTAAATATCCATAGATAACCAGGTAACGGAAATTACGAAGAATTTATTTTATGTTTTTTTTTTGGCTCGGATAAAAATATACAGATTTTAAAACTCATGCAAGCAGCACTATTTACAAGATTATTTATTTTTCAATCGTCAACATTACGATAAATTTAGATTCAACAAAAACTGGCAAGTACTTCTGATTACTTATTTATAATTTAAACAGCTTCAAATATTACTGTTGTACCTCGGCTTTTTTCTTATACACATTTACTTTTTACTTTTAGTTCCACCTATACCTCTGTGTTTTGATAAATAACGTTCATGCATTCATCAGAAACATTTGGAAGTTACTAGTAAGATGTTCAAACAAAGATTATGACACATATGTATACATAATAGACATTACTTGTCCATATTAAGCTCAGATCAGGACATTACTCGAATTCCCAGGCTATGAATCCAGTCTTCGTCGTTGGTCATCTTGAAAGTCCGTTGCCTTAGCCTCTGGTTTCGAGGACTCGCAATTCGCCTACTGATGTTGAACGGCCAAGGAGTTCCACGATACTAGAATGTATCTTGTAGCACTGAATCTCGTTGAAACGTTCATCTCAGTTCCATGTTCACAATCTTGCTCCACATGACGTCAGAAACTGGTTATAATATAAATAATATTTCATAAACATTTTCTCTTTTGTAGTTCGAACGCCGTTTACCAGTCTTTATATCAATATTTCTTGACGAATACGCTTTAAGGAAACATATTTTTTTTTCATCTATAAAATGTATTCAGAATAATTTTATTTATACATATACATTTTTTTGTGTAATTTAACGCCACTTTGATGCATTGAGCAGTTTTCAAATCGCGTAGTTTATTCTGAAGCTCTGCGCACCGTATATGTGCACAAGTAGGGGGTTTATGGTATTTTGACACGATACCTCCTCTTGCAATTGTTTTTCTGCCTGAGAGACATGAGCATTATCTACTTTTAAGCTACTCCCCCTCTTCCCTCTATTACAAAAAAAAAATTGGTTGTCTGTAAAGTCGGTTTACGGACGATAGTTTAACGTGACGTCATAACAAAACATTGATGTAATGATTGCATACTTTTATGAATAAAATTTAATCATGTTTATTGAATTATCACTATTTTGTATGGATATAAAGAAGGAGTGAAATGAAATCTACAATTTAATTGATAAAATTACTTTTATTTGCACTCATTAATTCAAATATGTTTATTACTTTAACGAACAGATTATTTTAACTATAACTTTTATACATGTTTGCTATTTAACTTCTTCCAATCTTTGTTATTCTGTTAAGGATAGGACGATGATAGGAAAAGTAGCAAACGAATGGGAGTGTTTTCAAGTTTAATGTGCCTCGAAAAAGTCAAATAGATGGTTGTTCCAATCGAGTGGAAGAGAGATAGATGCGGCGCAAACGTACAATGAGCGTAACGAGACACAGCGTAACGGGACAATGTGCGTAATGGACACTTTTTCGTGCGTGAAGCCGGCGTTCATCGATTTATTAGACGTTGTCACGTGAAAAAAAACTTTTTCCGAGTACTCTGCTGCCCGTACTTCAAAAAACAAGGTCGAATCAAACATTTACCGCGTCTGGCCACGAACTGTGTCATCTTGAAATAACGTCGCAGACGCATTAAAAAGAAAAAAAAAGGTTCTTCGTTCTCTTTTCCTTCGAGGACGTGGACGGTAATTAAACGTGTGAATGATTGATTGATGGTTGGACAGGTCACTTGCCTGGTCGTTCCAGGGCTTCTTTACTCACGAGTCCAGTTTTACGACGCGGTTTTATTTTTGTGTTTAGAGTGAGGTAAGTGTTTCGTTTCAGTTTGGTTGTTTACGTGTAAGCGTACTTGAGAAAAATAAGTAGGTAAGGGTCACTAATATTACCAGATAACAATCCTCATAATGTAGAACTGAATGCCACCTCTAAACAATTCATTCAAATTTTATTTATAACAGTCAGGTAATATGGTATTTGCTTTATTTCAAAAATTAATTTCAAACCACTTCTTGAAAACACTGGCCTTAAAGTCTTTCAGTTTAGTAGTCGTTTAATGGTATGCTTTGAACTTTGCACAATAACCATTACATTAACATTTATTGTAATAAGACTAACTTCGAACTTAAACGACCAAGAGAAACATGTCAATTTATTTTATTAAAACTAATCTTTAAAATATCTGTACCAGTTAAAAATTCATCCTCTGGCTCTTTTGAAATCATCCTTATGTTTATAAATATAGTGTAGGTTTTACCTATATTAATCAGTTTTCTGGAACTGTACATTTTTTTTTTGTTTCTATTTCTTTGTTCGTGTAATTAACAGTCTAGTCTAGTTGATGTCGATAGAAATTAACTTTTACTCAAGAAAATAAATTTTCTGCACTAAATAACCAAACGCAATGTATTTTTAATACAGTGGCCTCAAGAACAATAACCACCATCACAATATGCGACTTTTCATTCTTTTTCATATATTCGTAAAGCAATGTTTAACAAAAGCATAAAAATAATTGTGATTAATTCATAGTGACTTTAATGACAAACATGCACCTGCATGGAGTCAATTTACAAACATTACTTCGTTTATCTGCAACAATGTACACTGATAAGAAATTTTTTTGTGTGGATACATATGAAAAGCGTTGAAAACCATTTTTTTTCGTTTATTTGTTAATTTTTAAAAATATTCTAGTACAGTTACCAAATTATATACAACATAAAATCTTTGAGCATATTAACTTTTTCTAACAAATAATAATTTAATGCTTCGTTTATAAAAAATCAGCAAATCTGAAGTCAAATTAACATTTACTTCAAATTCTGAAGTATTTTTAAAGATACTTACTTTCATGTACTCTCATTCAGTCTGTGGTATGGAACAGGTCATAAATTTTACAGCTCTTTAAATTAATACCAGTGGTTACCATTTTCCAACTATCACTTGCAAAGCATCACGCGATGTTTGTTTACAAACGCTGACAACCACAAGAAATTTTTTTTTACCCACACTGTTGACAGAAGATCAGTGTGGGAATGATAAAAAGAAACATTAATAATATTTTAGAGCAGTGTCAAGTTTTTGACAAGTTACAGATACAGACCATAGATATCAAACAATGAAAATGGCCGTGTAAATTTATGTATGTGGTAGGTGAATTGGCACTTTGTTGTTAAATTTCAAAGAAAAAATTTATTATTTTTTCCCCAGTTATTATCATAATTAAACAGCACACTTTTATACACAACTATAACGCTGTCGCTATCTAAATACAAAAGAGAGAACTTTTCCTCTTTTCTAAGGTAATTTCGCATTCAACATCGTGAAACGACGAGGTCAGCCTCAACTATGCAAACTGGCAGCGAAGGTTTTCATTTTCATTTCATTTTTCGAGGCGTATAGGCACAAACATATTATTTCATTCCAGCGTTTTCAATTGCCCTCTAAAAATAACCTGAAAATGAAAACCCCCCGTTACGAAGCAGCAAACGTGCAGGCCACTCACGCGAAGTTGTTTTGAAGAAGTTAATTAAGCAAATTAACGTTTTTCACCACGCTAAAAATTAACACCGTGGTCATTGGTGTGGCCATATTGGCCCGATAATTAGCGTTTTCATCTCTACACATTCTGGGTGGCAATTTTCTGTCGAAGAATTGCTACCCGAAAAATAATGTTTCGTATTTACAAAAATCGTTTCCATAAAAAGTAACAGAAGTCAATACAGACAATGTAAAAAAAACCTCAAAAAATTAAAACGGTCATTAGCATTATCCGAATGAAAAAAAAACAACAGTGCCTCTAATAAATATATTTTTTTGATCTTTTAATAGAAACAAAATTTGTAATAACTTCTAAATTTCTCATGAAGGTCTGAGTCTATGAAGTGGATGTTTTTCCTTAGGTTTAAGTCATTCTAGTTATAAATTTTTTTTTGCGAAACAAACCATACCTTTATAAAAGCGAATTCTACAAAATTGTTTGATAATTTGTGAAGGATATCGCTGAGAATAATCGTACAAATATAATTATATAAAAGTATCAATTAACAAAGATATTAAAAACTTTCAAGCAATGAATAAGCATTAAACTTTACTACAACCAAACAATACTTTTGCTTTCCAGGTAAGAAAAGAGAAGGGGGTCATTCTAATTTGGACTACAATTATTAACATGGCAAAGATTGCGCACGCTAACTCCCTCGCTCTTAAACTTACCATCCTTTATATAAAAATGTCTTAACTTTAGTTTATTTTATCACGTAAAACATAAAAATAATCAGTATTGTTATTAAAAATATGGCAAGGATTATTTATATTTGCATACGGTTGTTGGTATTGTAATAATATTTGTTATTAAAAATGTTTTCCAACGTTTACAGAAATGTTCGAAGCAACCGAAACTATCGATAGTCCAATCAAGCACAATAAAATTTATCTAAACTATCATAAGCATAGACCTATGTACTGTGTGGTTAATCGATCTTAGCCACCTGTAAAGTGCTTTTCCATCTCCACTCAACTTGCGCACTTACGTAATACACTGGTCAAAATAATTTTGGGGATAAGACGTTGTTATCTTGGGATCCAAAAATTAATAATCTGATGATCTTTTTTTTTCAAAGAGACTTAAGAGTGCGAGGATAAGAACGTCAAATGTCCCGGATCGAATTGAGTAATAGGCAAACTTTTTCTATAATTATCATGCAACATGTTGCTATTTTTATATTAGACTTTAAGTTACTTTTACAAGTGGGAAACGATTCCGGTGGTTTCTTTTTATCCGCGTGGACCCGTTTCCAAATACAATTCGTTCAATCAGTATGCCATTCTCGTCTCACGTAAACCCATCATTGTCTATAGAGGCTTTCGGGGGTTGTAAGTTATTTGCTCACTTCCATCCCACGAAGGCGATAAAAAGTTCCGATTCCTGGTGGCGGTTGAAACCCAAAATTTTTCTCCAGGTGTGAAAACGTGGCTGAACGTTTTCTCTGGACACTCTACTTTTTCTCTACCCATTCATTTCTGTCAGTGCGCCATTCGACGTCTTCGGTTACCTCAACGTCGACTGTAGGTCAAAACCCATTCAATTATTAAATCTATTAAAACGCAAAAAAAAAAAATTAATAAATAAATAAAACTGGACGAAGCGGTCTGTACTTCAATTACTGGTCGCGTCATTTGGCAGAGACTGTACGCGAAGTGAACTAACTCGCGCACATCGATGTATACCTTATCATGGTTCGACGGTGTCTTGACGGGGGGGGGGGGGGGGGGGGGGGGGGGGTGAGAGAACGTTCGGGTGGAAGTTGCGAGAGCGCGCGGACTCCGCGGTGAATCATACAGATAGCCGCGCCACGTTGGTGAAGTCTGGTTTCCCCCACCCCCTCCTCCACCCTCCCACAAAACAGTCATTTTCTCCCACACACCCACAAACAACCATCAACCCGCGGATATCGGAAAACACTTAGCGCGACTGCGGGTTGCGTTGCTTCGAAGCCAGGCGCCGCGCCGCCGCCTTGCGTTTTCAACGAGAGTAAAACCCCGCCGCCGAACCCGAAGAATTGAATTCCGTCGAACCTGGAGTTCACGCTGCAGCGGCGAAACTTGTTCACGGCAGGGCGAGTCGGGGCTGGGACTCGTCAGAGCGTAACGAAAAAGTTCAACGCTCAAGAATGTGTGCGTAGAGGGAGAGAGGGGGATAACATTTTTAATGATTAAAATTTTATTTTTATGTATTTATTCGTCTCATTTTCACGTGCGGTGAAGTAAAAACATGGACACCACCTTGTTTTACACTTAACCACTGATGTAAATTACATATATATATATATTAAAATAAAAATTATCATAAAATAGAAAAACAAAACTGAACTACGAAAATAGCTCACATTTAAACCACCGGAAGGAAATTAGATTTAAATAAAAAAAAATTCTAATCATGTGCTTTTTTATGGTGGCTTTCTTACAGAGAAAAAGTACAAAATATAAAATTAAAAAAAAAAAACAACTACAAACTACACAGTATTATTTTTAAAGCTGAAAACTGTTCATTATTTAACCATACTTATTAAGCTAGTTAACTTATCACATAAACTGTGTTTGCCAACCAAACACACACACAGACACACACACACACTCGTAGCTGAATTTTCTTGCAAAAAAAAGATCACACTCACCAACTTTTTGCTTTATCTATAATGCAAATGATAAAGAAAAAACTCGCAGAATATGAATAACGTTTGTATTTATTTTATTTAGAACATTCACGATGCCAGCTTTATTAAAATTCACGCGAAAAACGACTAAGTATTTTACAAATGAATAATTATTTCTTAATAAAAACAATCAATTTAACTTACAGGTTTCATTTTATTTTGATATGTCGGCGGTACATTATTACTGAAATAACAAACATAGACAATAGAATTAATTGGAGGACGTACGGATAGCAAAAATCATATTCGTCATGAAATACAACGGAAAAAGTAAAAGTGTTAATCAACGTCTAATTACAAAGAAAAATATTCATCTGTTTGCAAACAAACATAGGCGATAGAATAATTCACATTTATCATAATGTTAACATTGTGATACTGGGCAAATGGTTAATTAAAAATGTGTTTAATTACGTAGGACTGGGAATTTAATTAAATGAAACAAAATATCAGCGTGATCGTCCAAACTGTTTTACAACAAAAAACCTGTTAATAAACATATTCTAAATGATGATCTTTTTTCGATAAGTGTTATTTTTTTAAATTCAGGCCATCGTAAAATATGTTTTATTATTTTTATTCTGCATATTATAACAAGCGGAATTCATTCAATCAATGTTTTCACCATTTAAAGTACTTTAAGTAGGTACGATAAAGGTATAATTGGTGGTTACGAGGCATTTCCACTCGATGATTAGTTGAGATATATATTCACTCGTCTGGAATTTCAAATATCAGTTGAAGCGTAGCCTACTGCATGAAGTTCGTTTGTGGTTCAAAGCGAAAGGGACAAAGAAAATTAAGCCAACAAGAAAATTACGGAAAACATATTTTTACCAATTTAATAATACTGTGCATAAAAACAAAATCTTTTATCTCTTAATATAAAAGTAGAATAGAGGGTGAAGAAGGGGGTATCGGCCTTTAGGTTGCATCCAAGAGATCATGAGACGGACAGACAAAAATTAACGTAAGGGCAGAAAATGTCCATTGGCTACAGTTAAAGACGCCGTCCCAGAATATGCCTGGTGCGATTTCTGAGTAACAAGGAAAACCGAAATCACGTTTAATGAATCGGTATCCGACCTTCCGAATGCTACCACAAGTTCTAATGTTGGACCTACTTACTTTCTTTTAAGTTGATAATTTTTGTCACTTACGGACCAACGAATTTTCATTCACATCATCATGTTTAATTCATCAAAATTATATTAAATCTCTATTACTATAAACCCGAAACATAAGATTATTTGTCTGTTTGTTCGAGCATCTTGCAAAAACTATTGCGCTGACTTCAATTTTATGCTTTAAAACACAATGTTTAAACAAACTTCAAAACTGTTATATATTTTATTTTGCTACGAGCTCCCATTTCAAGTAAATTCACATTAAAGTGTGGTTGATTTTGAAATACAATAAAGAATAAAACGTTAAGGGGCCCACCTCGTCAGAGATGTATGTGTGTTGGTGAGGTGGGATGATAAGCGCGACGCTCGCTGGTATTTCCAGCGCGTTATAGCCTCTAAGCGCAAGGCTCTTAACTGACGCGCAGTCTTATCGACGTCACAGGATAACTGTGAAATTTGAGCGGTTACCGTAACATTAGGTATATGGCCGATAAATGATGATAAAGGTGTAATGCAAGTCCCTTAAGTGCTTTCAAGAATCTGTACTGGTTGTTTTACGCCTAAAAATTCTCTGAAAACATGCGTTTTAGCTATTTTAACTCTTATAAAAATACAGTTTAAACACTTAATCCAAAATCAAAAGTTCATTTCGGCCCTCGGCAAAATCTTGAAACCTTTTCGTAAACAGACCCCACCCCGATATCTCAAATTGTTTTGAAATCGCGTTGTTTTTCCTGAAGCAGTGCACACCGTATATGTGCCCGGGTAGGCGGAGCCCTTAAGAATGAAAAAAATATATTAGAATCAATTCCAAACAATTCCTTCAGTTTCTTCTGCGTATCCATGGGAACAGCTTTTGCACGGACAATGGCGTACCCACGAGGAGGGGCTTGTACAATGCGCAGTGCGGGTGAGTTTTGACTGTGGATTGCTGTAGCGTAGCAAGGGTGCTCCAGATAGTTCGACCTATTTGCGACGAATTTAGACGATACCAATTTAATCACGTGTCTTACCCGGTTATCGAACCCGGAATACCTTGGTACGGAGGTCAGCTACCTCACTGCACAAATACAAATTATGATTCGATAGAAACATCATGTCATTATTTATAAACACAGTTGCCTTGTTTCGTATATTTACCAGAAAAATAAAGTACTTATTCGAATGCGAACGCATTCCACGTATTTCGGAATATTGTAGATACGTGTAAACAATTTCCGAGCATGACCGGGAGAAAAATATTTGCGACATTCTACGGATTGGCAGTTTAAAAACGTGTATTTTATTTTTTGGATTTGCACAGAACGTTTCTATAAACAAACAGAGTGTTAAGTCATGGACGTAAGAAGTTAGAAAGTTGTTGTGTGCAATTTCTGTCATGTTAATAATTTCATTAGTACACACAGCACTTTTCACCTGGTTATTAAAATATTTTTTTTTGTATTAAAGTTAAACGCTTATATCTTAATGAAGCGTTTTTATATATTTGTTTAACATACTTCACTGATTACTAAACTACCCACACATCTCTTTAATGTGTCTTTCCAGGGCATTTCTAGCATTAGCCTTTGCACAGCTAAGGTTTGTTTTGTAAAACATTTTCTAACCAGATGGACTACTACTTTATAACAGACACCCATTATATTGAATTATAGCTTATGATTGGAACGACACGTTTTCGTAACAGAACTGAGGACTGATAGAAGGCTATTTTACAATGAGTAGTTAATAATTAAAGGTAATTATTAGTTCCGTCCATGTATTACTCATTGTAACTATTACTATCTAATTACTTTACAGTCATATGCACAAAGTAAAACTACAAGGACATGACCAATTCCTACTGCTAAATCTTAAGTATACAATTGTAAAATAGTCCTAAGGCATTATCGACAATACAAATAATTGTTGTATTTGTTGGTAAATGATTACTGTAACGCCAATACGTTAATTTCTAACAAAGAAACATAAATACCGTATTCCACGTTATCAAATTATTATGCATATGATTAATTTCCATTCTTATACTTCAAGAGGCGAAAACGTTATTTTACAGTTGTTTATGAATAACAGCGAAATGGGGAAAAAATAATAAAAATTAATTTATTCACGAGGCAAACGAAGGCTGCTTCCTGAAGATAAAGTTATTTGTTTTTGGTATCTTCTTTAACCAACTGCTTTTTTGTTTTGTTTTTCCTGCTCCTCTTTCTTCTTCGCACGTCTTACCTGTCAACTGCATGCCCGTGAAATATGGCCTTGCGCAACAAGGTAATTTGTTTTCTTTTTTTAAAGCAAGCAGAATAAAATTTACAACCCCGTAATTTGATGGCAGTTAAAATAAAAATATTTAAATGGTTTCTTTTGTCAGCACTATAGCAAAACACCGACCCAGGAGATATAGAATCTTGAGGAGCCGATCTTTAACTAATCGGTATTTAGGTTATTTTTTAGAATTTTTTAAATGGCAAATCTGTTTTTCTCAAGGCAGTGAGAACCCGTTAATGATTTTTTTAGGTACTGTAAAAAATAGACCACACTGTAAAAAAATTAAATTAAATTAAATACGACCAAATGTTAAAATGATTTCAGAAATATTCGTGAATTCACAGATACTTACGTAACTAAACGGATGCTGTGTTTACTTAATTTGAACACAAATACAAGCGTTTCATCTAAGAGAACAAACAAAAATATTTAAAATATTCTTAAATTTACAACAAAAACACTCCATTAGTTGCAGTTTTACCCGGTTTATATAGAGACACAGAATTCTGAAAACTAGTTAAGATGATCCGTAGTTTCTACGAAGCTCTGGCTATCTGAAACTTAGAATTCATCTTTAAAACATCCGTGGCTATAGGCTTACTGTTATTTTTAACTGCATACAAGTAATATTATAACAGTTCAAGTTATTCCTCAAGAAAAATAAAAAAAATTATTCTCATCCAATTAAAGCAGAAATAGGTATTTTTTTTTTTTCACACATTCACGTTCAACTTCAGACATTCCGTGAGGGTTATGGGCTATGTCTTGACGAAGTCAACTTTTCAAAATAAAAATGGTTGAGACGTAAAAAATAAGTTCAAATATAAGCTGGCGACTATCGGTTTATCATAATGATCATGAAAATTCAATAGTTGCACCGTCCAAATAATAGCCACACAGGCGTAAATTTAAATAAATTGGTTTAACTATGCCGTAAACATGTACTTAGGTACAATGCAAATTGTATTGTAGGTTTAATTTATATAATTTGTTTAGCATACATTTAGTTAACGTTATTTGTACGTATGACATAGGATTTTCTGAAATAACAAAATAATATCCTGTATGTAAATTTTTAAAAGTGGTGTTAACTCAATAAACAAAATAAATAAATTTTAAAATACACTGGGTGGCTAATAAGCACAATGGTATTAAAACATGCATTGGAAAAAAAAATACCATCCCTATTCTTAAGGTTTGATCCTACAAGACCTATTGGTTAATTAACAGCCTTTTAATATATATTATTTTAGAGCTAAATCTTTATAAATTTATCACAATACCTCTGTTCCGATTCACGTTTCATCAAAAACATTGTCACCAGATATTTACCAAGTTTTATCAAAGGACGATAAAAAAAAGTATATAAATGAATGTCATAGCTCGGAAATAGCGTTTAGTGATTATCTAGTGATAAAATTTGGGAACATACAAATATATAAGAGCTATCGCAATCGATTTACAGGAATATCACTTTAATTAAAGTTGATTGATGAATTGCAATAACTAAAATGACGTTTAAGATCGAGCCTTAAAAATTTATAAATGTATAGCTTGTGTATTACTGTTTTGACAGCAATTCTGAGTACTCTATTGCTGAATGTCGCTTGTAAAAACGTTTTTTCTATAAAAGGCACCTTCTTCGTAATATTATGCATAAGCTGGCAAATTTATTACGTGCGGTTACCTGTTTGAGGAAACTGTAGTTTTTTTTTTTTTGCTCTGATCCCTGCAAATAACACATGACCCTGGAGATCCCGTGTAACTAAAATAATTAACAAGTTAAACCACCGCAAACTACGGAAGCAATGCATTTCACATTCTGAAGGGTGAGCGACAATTCACAGCAAGAAACAACGTGATTAAATTGATTTATTTATAGACACCGGCGAAATGCACGCAGTCCCTTAAAAAAACGTGGTTGGGTCTTTAAATCTGTCCTATGCGCAAATAAAAATCTCAGGCTGCCAATAATAACTTAATCAAGAATAAATATACGACAAAAAACTAATACTGTTGTGTAATTTTTTTTTTGCAAGTTTTAAATGACACCTGAGTGCTAAAAAAAACATGAATAAATAAATATTGTCTTCCGTTACGCGATGTAAAAACTATATATCAACCACAATATGTAAAACAAAAATGGTATCTGTTTCGAAATTTTCTTAACCCATTGAAGTTCAGATGGTAGCATAATGACAATTCTATAGAGTTACACTTATATACACAGTAATATTTGACGGATGGGACTAGTTTATTTTATAATGAAGAAGCCATTAAAAGCTTTTTCCTAAAGGGTTCATAGAAAGCCTATATGATTATTGCGAGTTCATGTGCACTTCAAATAATAAAAAAAAACTGCAAATCAATAGAATTTCGTTGGAAACCTATTGAAAGTTTTTATATGTTGGTTTAGGTTTAACAGTTTTTCCAATGAAATTCCACTATTTTTTTAGTGGTTTTAACAGTTACACATTTAAGAATGTGAAATTACCAAGTAGATTTACGAATATTCCTGGATGATTTGTAACCAGCATCCAGCGCACATTTTTAAGATAGAAATTTTTAACAGTGCATCATCCAAATGTTGGTAGGAATTAACTGTGGTTTCTCAAGAGAGAGGGGAAAAAAAAGGGGGGGGGGGGGGGGGAAACTCTGCCACGAGTCAAAGTTATTATTTTTAATTTTGAGAAATTTTTTCTGTTATATGTTCCATCAAAACGTAACTAAGAAGACACACAGGAAGATTTTGGTAATTTTTTTTAGGAAATTCATGAATTTTTGGTAAAATAAGAGAAACTATCAATGAGACCTCCAAGATAACGGGGGTGACGTCATGAATCCAAGAGATCATGGCAAACGGTCATACTTCAAACTAGACCCTGTACCAAAAATGACATAAATATAGTTATTACAGGCCCCAACAAGGGTCTAAGGCCATTAAAAATAAAATATAATAGTATTTAACTATAAAGTTGAAGTAAACATTTATTCATAACTAAAATAACTATATTTAATTAAATTTTTATGGCTTTTTGACGGCCTGTCAGCAAATTAAATAATAATGAAATCAATAAAATATTTTTCGTCACTGCTATTTATTTACATACATATTTTTATAGTCATTTCAATTTTTAAATCAAATTTAACCATATCCCATGATCCAGATGGCATGATCATGTATACATAAATCCGGTACATGATGATTGCTTTTCTGTGATTCAGTACATCGCAAGGTCCTCGACATTCCAAAAAAAAAAAAAAATTGTGTTCTACAATGGCTTACGAAAGTAAGTTGAAAACGAAAGAAAAAAATTTTCCACGAGACCTGATAAGTAGAGACCAGAAAAATTCGCGGTTTCATTTCGCGATAGACTGGAATCCAAGTGCGTTTACTTATTGCCGCTTCAGTAATTGGAACACAGTATGCCTGAAGGACTGTGAGCCAATGAATGAACCCAAACTTAAGAAGTATCGAATCACAAGAATCTCAGTTAGCAGGTGTCACGAGTCAGTAGCCAATCAGCTGGAGTGATTTCCCTCGCGTACGTTGAGGATCGTGGAGTCTATCATAGGGGTCATCGAAACTGCGAATATTTCCGGTCCCTACTGATAAGTAGAGTACCGGAAATTTCGCGGATTCCTCTGGCCTCAGGATAGAATTCAAAGTTATAGGTGTGCTCGACACATGTTTACTTTCCCATTGGTTGATTTCTTAGCGAGAACATTTTTATATTTGTTATTTGGCACTACCTGTTTCGCTTACTTCTCTCCTGGCTGGGCATCGTTGGCTCGCGGTCGTAGAGGGGCGTGTCCATATAACTGCGGTCCAATCATGAACACAGTGCGACAGTGTGGAGGTCTGCATTCTAGCTTGCGACTAAATGAATGCGCGAAAATTCCGTGGCTCTACTGATAAGTAGAGACCTGCAAAATTCGCGGATTCATTCGGTGATAGGCTAGAATTCAAACACACATAATTTTGCTATTGGCTTACTGTTCCTCTGGACGAATCTCAACCAGTTATAAACCCTCAACCAAAGAAGGATCGAATCACAGACAAACCAGCTGAGACGACTTACAAGTCGGCAGCCAATGAACTTGCGTTATTTTACCCGAGTGTACAGGGGTATGTGCAGTCTATCCTGAAGGCCATCGAAACCGCGAATTTTGCAGGTCTCTACTGATAAGGTTTGTTTTGCATGTGTTGTGATATTCCCGAGTTTTTCCGTCTGGCCGGGAACTCGAAAGCGACGCGGGCGATGTGATACCACGCGTCTTGGCTTCGCGTCAGTGGAACTCGGATTGATTTCGGCGGTCACATTTCCCCCCGGCGCAGGGAGATGGAACGAGCGAACGAACGAACGGGCGCAGGGCAGTCGACAGGGAGAATTCAGGCCACGGTTGCCGATGACCCACGTAAAGGTGATCAATAGCCGCTTCCCCTTTCCCCTGCCCATAGACTTTTTCACCCAAGTGCAGTTTATACGTGTCCTCCTTCCGCTCCAAAAGTGGCCCCACCCGCCCCCCTCCCCATCCAACTCACTCGACGCAAACGACTCACGCCGTCAGAAGCACCCGAAATTGATAACCCGAATCGGAAACGAGCGCAGGAGAGGTTCCGCTTGGGGAAGTCTGGAAGGGCAGAAACGTCGGACGTGTATCGCTTGTTTACGACGCGCGACCCATCTCTGTTCGCGAAAATAATAATAAAAATTTCTTCAACCCGACCTTAATTTATTTGTAGTAACGTAATTTAAAAAGAAATTTTCATCAAGCTCACTATTTGGTACTTATTGTGCGTCAACATACTTCTTTACTATTGTACAATTCCCCTGACGTTATCTTCATAAATCCCAAAATAATTTAGCCCACATGATTTTTTTTTAATTCAGTCACTTAAACTAAATGAGAATTAAATTTATTAGCCTCGATGCTTTAGGAAATAACAGATTCTTTAAAACAAACATTTAATTGTTTACTTTCAGGACATATGTAGTATGTATTATAAGCACTGATTATAAGTAATTTAAGAAATAGTACACAAAGAGTTTTCACGCTTGAATATCGATACAACCATCCAAAGTAACTAGCAGTGGAAGGACCACGATGGCTCTAAGGGAGGTATTCCAAGAGACAAAAATAAGGGTTTAGGTGTTGAATATGCTACAACTGTACCCTAACCGTATTCCTAGTGCACGATAGGACACGGCCAGTCCCTTATTTTTAGGAAACGGTGTCCTATCCATTGCCGATCTGTTGCCCATATTCCGCGCATACGCAGGCTTAATTTTTCTGGCGGACCCACGACAGACGCCATTAACTCGATCATATTCAGTTGCGCGGACATCAGAGGACGTACCAACTGTCTCGGTGTGCCGAATGAAACTTTATTACAGCGAAACTATCTTGGAACACATTCTGTATACTTTAAAGGTCGTAAAAATAAATAATATCATCTTAAAAAGTTCACGAGAAAACTATAAAGGCAATTCTTTTTTCGTGCGATGGTTCCGCTATCTCTAATATTTTTCGCGAAAATTCTACCGATGGTTGCGGAACATCCGCTATAATGCGTCGGAACTGGTTTATAGCCTCGCGCAGGGCGCCGTTTATTTAAAACGGCTGCCGATCAGTTTCCTTACTGGGATTTGGTTTGATACACGTTCTGGAATATGGCCCATGAGTAAGTTAATAACGGTTGTACCCCAACAAGGCAGTACCTATTCGCTGCCTTACCTGAAAGTCTTGGAATACCACCCTAGATCCAATAATTCCTCGCATCACGATGAATGCTCTGCGTCTTGTCACCAACGAAGAGTTGTCCCGAGACGGATTCGCGCGATGAACTCGAAGCAGGAGAAATGGGGAACAAATATGGCTGCAGCCAATAGTGATGGGACTATATCAGCTTCTGCATGAAGTTATTTCCATAGAACATCTGAAACGACAGCGCCGATAGTTGCCACGCGAACAAAATACTTTTTATAACTGATCACTTTATACATATGTGCGACGATCAAGCGACAAAATTCGCCGGCGCGACAGAACATCCGATCAAAATGTTTTTTTTCTTCAATTTCCATCGCGTCATGGGTGCGACGATAATTTAAAAAGATTCACAATTTGGTATTCGAAGGCTGCTTGGATATTATTATTAAGTTATTTAGTACCGCGAGTTCACGGAGAGTTACTTTATTTTAAAAAAAATACATAAATTAAATTTAACTGTATAAAAATCACTTAAAAAAATTATAAACATCGTATTTTGGCGCTTATTCACTGGCGAGAAATAAGTTTTTTTTTTTAATATTTCATCGGTAATATTTGTTCGTCACGCGGGTAAAATCAATATTTTCAAAAGAACGCGATATTTTGCTGTCGCATAGCTTCATTCGCGTAGCTTCCATCGCACTGTTGTGTTCCCAGCCAATAGGAAGGCTAAACCGGGGTTCCATCCCGGATTCATTCGAACGCTAAATCAATTTTGTTTCACATCATCTACATCATCTTTGTTCTTGCATTTGGTGGGAGTAATTTCGTGTACTCGACAGATGTCAAGGAGCGCAAATGTGTAGCAACTATGGTGCTGCCACCAACTGTAGAAGAATGTGCTTGCAAAATTTCACGAAGTCGAAAGAAAACTTTAAATTATTGACTGTTCAATGAATTTTAACATATTGGGCAATTTTTTAAAAACAATTCCTTGTCGAAAATCAGAACACAAGTCAGTGTTTTCTTCCCAAGCATTGTTTTGCTATTATCGGAGCCGTTTCATTATATAGTTTAAAATACGGACCTGCAAATTGAATGATTCGATAGTCGACGTAGCTGCTCTGGCAGCGAATTCTAGCGGCGGGTACGGAAATTACGTGTGATTCGCGTTCAGAAATGTATTTTAAAACCCAATTTGTGTATTTTTATAACGCTTGGTATTATTTCGACGAATTATGCTTTTAATTATCGGAATTTCATATTCAAAGTGCATGGAAGACAAGCTCTTGGCTCGAGCCCCAAACATTTTAAATAAAAATCATTTAAGAAAATATAAATTTTTAGTCAAAATTTAATCATCAGGGATGGCTTTAAGGTCAAAGGCTTATATATACATACATATATATAAATTTAAATTTATCTCCACTGTTCTCTTGATTTTGTAATTTGGTCACAAATTATCTCACCAGACATTTGCCAAACGTTATTTTTTAGCCTTAAAACTTCATAAAAGTGATTAATATTATTTAATTTTGCGTTAGCTTTAAGATTTACTTTTTTAAAATTTGGTAGAATTTTTTTTGGGGGGAAATTTTGAAACTAAACATAAAATTCAAGATAGCTATTGCAATGAACTAAAAAAAAATGAATTAGAAAAAAATTATAAAACTGCGAGTGGGACCGATAATTATAGGCGACCACTTTTAATAAGTTTTGGCTATTGGTGGATACATCACTCTTCTTCACCAAATCATTTTGAGTTCGATTCCCTATAGGATGAAACCTAAATTATTTTTTGCAAATGCGTTCCCTATAGATTTAAGGGAACGCATTTGCGAAAAATAATTTAGGTTTCATCCTATAGGGAATCTAACTCAAAATGATTTGGTGAAGAAGAGTGATGTATCCACCAATAGCCAAAACTTAGTAAAAGTGGTCGCCTATAATGTTCGATACCACTCGCAGTTTTATTATTTTTTTCTAATATATTTTTTTTTACTTCATTTCAAAAGCTATCTTGAATTTTATGTTTAGTTTCAAAATCCCCCCCCCCCCAAAAAAAATTTACAAAATTTTAAAAAAGAAAATCTTAAAATTAACGCAAAATTAAATAATATTAATCACTTTTATGAAGTTTCAAAGCTAAAAAATAACGTTTGGCAAATGTCTGGTGAGAAAATTGGTGACCCCATTACAAACGCAAGAGAATAAATGGGATAAATTTACATTTTAAAAAAAAATACTTTAAATTCATTGTAAACATAAAAAATTGAAATAAACTGTATGTGTGTGACAGGGAATGAAAATTTGATATTTTTTTTTCCTTTCGTAAATTTGTTCCCTCCGGCTGCACCACGTGTTTATGACGACGACGTGACGGAGAGAGAGTGTCACTCTGGTTGTAAACACGGGAGACGTGAGAGAGAGGGAGAGGGAGTGAGAGAGGGAGAGAATGAAAAGGGCTTTGACGCGCGCCACTTGTTTGTGCGCCACGTAAGGGCGGCGACCCGGGCCTCTGAGGGCTCCTGGCTCTCGGCGCTCGTGCACGCGCGCAGGGCGCAAACAGGCCAAGTCGCGAACAGACACACGAACAAACACGAACAAACACGAACAAACATGTCGATAACACCTGGCGACGCCGCGCGGCCCCAGGGCTCGGCGCGTCTGCTCAACTTCCCGCGACAGTTAAAAATAATAATAATAAAAATTACTCTTCAAATAATTTTTCATCGCAAATTTACGAGGCACGCCTGACAGAGTAAAAAAAAACACGCATTTTAAGAGACTTTTGTTTTAAAACAGTTGCAAAACTTATTTTTTTAAGCCTTCGATTAAAATTATTTACATACTAAAACACGTCACTCTTGAAAACCCAAAATTTTATGCCGTATTCACAGATTTAAAATAAACGAGAAAACTTCAGAACTTTTTCCAAACATTCTTAGCACAGTCCTATACAACTTTTAACATTGTCTGCTAGAAAATCTACTACAACAAATATTTCGGAAACACGTTTTTATAAAGTTTTGTAAAAAAAATTTTAACGTTTGAGATCGGCTGATTTTAATTTACCTACTTGCTTTCTGTGTGTTCGCATTTCCAAAAAATGCGAGAGTCTTTCAGTAATCAAACCTCGCGGTAACGAGCAAATTCATGTGTTCTAATGTTGCAAATAAACTTATAATACGAAATAAGGGACATTAAATATAAGGTATAATTCTTTAAAATAATGCAAAGCGTATTAAAAATATAATAATTGTATTTTCAACTCCAATTGTTGACGAAAATCACACGCAGTGTCCTTACTCGTCACTAGAATTCGCTGCCAAAGCAGCTACGTAGACTATGAATCATTCCATCTGCGGAGCGTAATTATAAACTTTATAATGAACGGCTCCGATAAATATGAGAAAGTCTAAAAAAAAAAAATCACCTGATTTTCGACACGGAATTTTATTAACATACTCCCAATCTTGTTAAAATTAAATAAACTGATAATACTACTATTTTTTTCTTTGGCTTTGTTAACTTTGGTTCGCGCCATCCGCCACAGATGGCAGCACCGTGGTTACACATTTCCGTTCTATGCGACGTCCGTTCAAATCACGAAACTACCCCTACCAAATGCCGTATACCGAGAGCTAAGATGCTTGCACGTCAAAAAAATCTCACGTGTTTGTTCGCCATGGGTGCATTTACAGGCTGGCAGCTAGCGAACTCGGCGAATATGATTACAACTCAAAGGGTCGAGCGGTCAGTAAAGGCACTGTGTCGATTAACGGAGGGGAAAAAAAAAAAATCTCGAGCACCAGAGGCGGTGGTGAGCTACCGGACCGTGCAACGGGATCCGTTCCCTGTAGGAAAGACTATTAACACGCAGCTCCGCGTGAAGTTTGTTCCGTTAACCGTGACGCGCGCACATTTGCGCACAGAAACGGAACGTAAACAGATACAGCACACTTGGACGCGGGCGGTTTAACACGCTCACTACGGGGCCGGGTTCAGTGCAATTGTTTTCGTACAGCACGGATGCGTCCCTATCCGAAACAGTCTTAACCGAATGATCGTTTTAATTCAGTGATAAACGTAAAAAACGAAATCCATATATTTCAACATTAACACAGCCTGGTAACACAACCATGAGATTGCATTTACACAATTTTCACACTGTAATTAATTTTGTAATATTTTAAGTTGATCAAATAAAATTAATATTTAAAAAAATGTGCACACAGCACTTGGCTGGCAAAGCAACAGATTACCGTTAAGTTTTTACTTAAATATATCGACACAAACTCCTCAAAGGTCACAAGAATTCATCGGTGATTCTGACAAAAGGGTCCTAGCTACTATTCGAAAGGTCAAAATAATGGCTTGCATTTTTCCCGAGGAGTTTGTTTTTCGCAAAAAACACAAATATTTTGGTTAGAATTTGAGTGCTGAAGAAATAAAACGCCTGGTTAGCAAAAAAAAAATTATTATTCATGATAATCTGAAATCAATAAAATTACCCATTGCACAAGGAAAACTCCAAAAAATGGGCTCATCAAACAATTCTAAAAAAAATTTATGTTTATCATAACAAGGAAAAGTATGACAGATTATTTGTGTGTCTAAAACATGTATGTATTTGTATATATCATCGCATCTACGAGAGATGATCTCAGCATATCAGTTATTAAATTTAAATTGGGACATGAGTAGAATATCCAAGTCTATTCGAGTGCTTCAGACGAACATATCCTAGTGTATTCGAGTGCTTCAGACGGACATATCCAAGTCTATTCGAGTGCTTCAGACGAACATATCCAAGTCTGTTCGAGTGCTTCAGACGAACATATCCAAGTCTATACGAGTGCTTCAGACGAATATATCCAAGTCTATTCGAGTGCTTCAGACGAACATATTCAAGTCTATTCGAGTGCTTCAGACGAACGCATAGTGAAAATACTGGCGCGCATATTTTGGTGTTGTGCGAGTAAAAGGCGACAAGGTCGTTTTAAATTTTCCCTTGCCCGCTCCGGCCAAACAGCTGAAGCATGTTATCCCAGAGACATCAAAGCAACATACATTTAATTTACTAATTTAGTTGTGGGAGAGGGAGGGGGGAGTTATTCAATTAAACGCCCTGGTTGGCCGCGGTTGTAAAAAAAAAGTATTTCCGTCGGTCATCGTGCGGCATACTATTGGAGGACATGGAGGCATGCCCAAAAATGTGCTTTTTACGGCCTTTTGTAAAAAAAGGGGGGTATGACGTAACTGGCTATTTCTTTCTTTCTTTTTTTTTTGCATCGGTTCCGAATTTATGAACGAATGCCATACATAACCGTCCGCTCGATGGTTGAGGCGAGAAAAAAAATGCTAAAAAAAAAGGGGGGAGGTTTGGGAGGAGGCGTTTCATTGCGTGACACACAGCTCGAAATTATTTCACCGGTGGCAGTTGGAAATTGCATTAGCGCTCGCCGGGTCCTCTATTTCCTACGGGACCAGCGCTCTATGGTCGTACGTCAGCGATATGCATCTGTCAGCTTTTTTTTTGTTTCGCCCCAACCAACCACGCCCTACATTTACGTGACAGTGATGGAAAGACCCAGACAGCTGTATAAAGACACCCGGTATCAACGAGCTACGGAGTTACGTCCCGACTCTGCGTGCAACACGGAATACTGCCCTTTCAGTCTTTTTTTTTTTTTCAGTAAAAAAAAAAGTCTTATTTAGTGCTAGGGAAAGAGACGCCCAGCGAAATCAATATGGATATGAAAGACTTCCATTAACGAAATGTCTCCTTTGCAAATTTTCTTCTGCGTGGACCATACGTACAGTCTTATGGCCGGGTGCAACATTCTGATCTTCGATCCGCGATCAAAAATGATCTTGGCCCAAGAATATTATAGCCGGTTGCACCATTGGAGCTCGGGTATTGAGGTCGAGCCGTGAGCTAGTCTGATCATCGTTACACAGCATTTTTTGTTACACCATTGTGTTGTGATCGCTGAGCGAAGATCACTGGGATCTTCGATGTGAACCGACTCTTGGTTCGGTTCTTAATAATGATCGCAGATCGCCACTGCACGAGCAGACATGGTCGGCATTTCCACGGAATAAATGCAGGTAAGTTTGATCAGACGTAAATATAAGAGTATTACTTAGTAAAATTTCATATCGTATATAAATAGAGACCGGAAAAATTCGCGATTCCAATGACCTGTAGGATTGACTCCATGATCCTCTATTCACGCGGGAAAATTACTTTTGCTCATTGGCATCTGACTCGCGACACATGTTAACTGGGACGCTCGTGATTCGATACTCCTTTTGTTGAAAGTTTTTCATTGGCCGAGTGTCATTCAGATAAACTGTGGCCCAATCACTGATGCAGTAAAAAGGCAAACGTATTTTGATTCTAGCCTATCACGAAATGAATCCGCGAATTGTAACACACATATCAAATATTCTATTTCTTCTATTGTTACATCCTCTTTTAACGCGAAATACCCATTTTTTTTAAAGTTTCAAATGCTTGTCATTTTAGTTTGATGTTTTTAATATTTTGTTTCGTCAAGATTACTTTATGTGTTAGAGAGAAGGATTTTTTAAAGTCAGTTGCTATTCATATTTCCGACTGCTTTGTTTTTTTTTTATTAACAATGTCTGTTTTCAGCCGTTATTAAATTTCAGAAGATAAAAACAGCGAATATATGTGCTGTTTTTATGTGGTAATCGCCATCAACCATTTGTTCGCTAAGTCAAAATCGCTTGTAGCGACTTCCTATCTTTCCAGCCCACCAATAAAAAAAATGCACCTAACATTCCTTCGACACTGCTGCCATCGGTTGTCGGAGATTGAAAAAGTGTGAACCTCGGTTCACGCGAGACAAAGTTACTTTAGTCCCAGAATGTGTTGTCGTAACGTTTAGAGGAATAATTGTTAGATCATTCTTGGGCTAAGACCATTGGATCGGTGATCGAATAGTATAATGGCACATCTCGCTATTAACGCCGACACGTACTGGGATTACACGACCTCCGTTCGCGTGAACTACATTCCATACATTTCCAATATCCAACAGCAGATTAACAGCACTGTCGAAGAAATGTTAGTATCATTACTATTGGTGAGCTAGAACGATGTGTGTCGCAACAATCGGTTGTGACACCGCGAGCAAATAATTAATGAGATTGCCGCAAGATAGCAGCGCATATTTCGCTGCCTCATCTTTTGAATTTTAATAACGTCCGAAAACACATACTGGTATTTAAAAGTTAATACAAAACGAAGCAGCCAGAAATATGTATAAGGTTTTACTAAAAAAAAAAAAAAATCTTTTTAATATGGAATGTAATCATGACGAAATAAATTATTAAAACATCAAACTAAAATACATAACAGCATTTCAATCATTTTAAAAATAAATATTTTGCGGGAGAAGAGGTTTTAACACTTGAATAGGTAATAGTTTTTATACGTAAATTATATATGATTTGAAATACTGTAAATAATACTTTTAATATTTACGTCTGATAAAAAAAATATTACCGCATGAGGTCTGTGGAAATTCCGCATATGTCTACTTGCGATGTGTATATCCGAGATCTTTGCCATGAACCAACGATTATTCGCATCGAAGTACAAACCAGCTTATGACATAAGATCACGCTTGAACTCTTAAAGTGCAACTGGTCATTAAAGTAAAGTAACTCCTATGTCACAGAGATTGGAACATCAAAGAAATGCTGGGAAGATATTGTCACGAAATTCTTGATAGCCAATCGGCTTACATATAGGCCTACAATTGGCAACAGCATCTACCAGTAATATGACTGGTGTGTGTGTGTAAGGGGTCTGAACAGAGAATATATGATTTCAATGAGTGAAAGGGTGGGAAAAATCAGAAATTCACGGAATTTATTAAATGGACTTGTTAACGTAAAGTACCCGGGTTGGAATTGCGGCCCCAGCTATCCTGATTTCTGTTAGTCACATGTTTTCCTGAAATAACTGTGGCAAATTTCACATAGGATGTTTCCCTTGCCATAGCCAATACTCTATTACTACATCCAACATTATTTAACTGTGTCATTTATTTTCTATCACCAATTAGCACGTCCTCTTAAGAACCGCCCCACTCAATTTTAAATATTACTTACAGTCTGAACATTTACAAACATATATATATATATATATATATATATATATATTCAACTTACATCAAACTGCTAACATATTAGATCATTCATAAATAAATAAACTAAATATTTAAGAGGGAGATATTCAAAACCGAAAGATGCTAGCTTTCGTTTACACAGTGTTTGTGCCACATCAATATTTCATGATTTAATTTTCCTAATTTTAATCCCCTATAGATATTATTTGGTTAATGTCTTAAATTTACAGTAACTATAGCTGCTACACGTAGAATCTCCGTTCATAAATTTGCGTTTATAAATAAATCAATTTTGGCGAGTGACTAACACTGCAATAATACAGTCGAAAGACACTGTGTAGATGTATAACGTTTTTACGACATACGATATAATCGTATAAATTGTCGAAACCAATATTGTCCCTTTTGTATAATAATACTCCATATATAAGTTATGTACGTTTGCCTTTTAATGTTGCAAAAATCTACACATCTTCTGAACTTAGTGTAAATTTTAAAAAATACAGGCCAGTCACTATGACTTAACTGGTTACAATTTTAGTAGGTGCCAGTTTAGAATGACACAGGAAGCCCATTTTGCCGTTTGTCCAATCACACTTATGTTATAATCTTAGGTAGTGTGATAATTAAAAAACTTTTGTGAGATTCACTGATTAAATTTCTCTAATTTTACGTTTAATTGCTGTGTAATTGTATGCACGAAATTTGTTTTAAATGAAAATGTTTACAGGTTTGCAGTGTATGTAATTTACAGGAAAAGCCCTCGATAGAATATCTGGCTTCGCAACACTTCTGTCATGGGTCTATGGTATTGCACTGAATACGGTAAGTTATTAAACTATCTAACGTCTGGAACGTTAACCACTTTCTTTTTTCACTGAAAACTACTTACTTTTTATGATGATTACTTGCTCCGACAAGAATAATTTTCTTAAGGATTTCATTACCTGAAAACATAACAAAAAAAATGTTACCATACATAATCATCTCTCCTAAAAATAAAAACAACTGACTAATTAGGAAATGTGGTTAGCAAGTTTTCCTATGTACATGAATTAAACGTGTGTGTTTAAAACCAAACTTTTTAAAGAGATAAACTTTAAATATGCCATACTGTTTTAATCAAATTTAGGCAATACAGATTTTTTTACGTTTAAAATTTAAATTTTAACTTCGATAGAAAGATTGAATACAATTAGCGATTTTAATGAGCATAAAGTATTGTTTATGACAAAAGTATTACAGTTATTGCCAATACCAAAAATGTTTGTTTTCAATAATAAACGCCAATGACTTCACAGTAAAAACTATTTTTCACCATGTGAATACCAATTTAAGTAATTCCACTATATATAAATGTGTGTATGTATATATATATCGATGGTGTTATGCAGTAAGGGCCTTATCAACCAAATTTTCGATTTTGACATTTTGATATCGTTTTTCAGGATTTTCCAAGCTGAATAGATTGACAGTAAGGGCGTTATCGTAGCCTCAATAACGTAAGAGATATGGAAAATTTAAAGGGCACTATCAACACAGTTTTATTTTGTCTATCGTGCAATAAAGGCCTTATCACCTTTGTTGAGGGCACTGTCAAAGTTTGTTTAGGAGGTATATTCCGTTTTATAAATAAAGATTCATTATTTATATTAGTTCTGTAGAAGTTGTTTAACACAGCCCATTTCTTTATCTTATTCTATGACTTTGAATGGCTTGTATACATAATATTGTTTGCTGTCATTTGCTGTAAATGAGATTGTGTTGTTGCAGAAATGTCCGACTTTAGTAGAGGTCGCTTATTAGTTAATCTTGTGTTAAATCAAGAAGATGAAAATAATTCGATAAGTAACACAGGTAATATTGTACAGTCAGTGTGTGATGATACCTCCAAGCCTGGTTTAGAGGTTAAGAAACGTCTTGCAAATGTGCCAATTAGCAATAGTGTTTTTGAAGGTGAGGGTTCTGTTTTAAATAGAGACAACCGAAATGTTGACGTTAATGTGGTACAATCTTCAGTGGTACTTACCAGCAACGATATAGATAATGCCGAGATAATATTTGATGGGTTTGTGACAGTAACGGACAGAACATATGAATACCATGATACTAATGTTTATAGTGTGTCCGAAAATACAAATGCCACAGCCGAAAATTATTTTGCAAGTAACATGCCAAGTGACAATATCACTGGAAAAGTATGTAATAGTGAATTGGTATTGAACGAACGTGTCGATGAAATGTGTACGTTTGGTAGTGAGCGGGGTGACACTGTGGTTGCAAATGAGAATGGAACATTAGAAAACGAAGGCAACATCAGTGATTCTATAGGCGCACAAAATGGAGACAACGCATCAGATTCTGATGGAAATGCTAGTAATCACAATGACATGGAAAGTGAAATAGCTATTGGCAGAAAAAGGCAAAGTAAAGAAGAAAGGGGACGTGAGAGACGAAAAAGGCAACGAAACAGTGGTGAGCCCTATGCGAATGACAAAGGATTGTTTGTGAGTGGAAAAAACATGCAACCCAATCCCTGTTCTAAAGGAAAATGTCCCAATAAATGTTCAGAAAGCTTTACCGAAGATGAGAGACAACAGTTATTTCAACAGTATTGGAGTCTTCGCGGCAGGAGTAAGCAAAGGGATAGGATACTGTCTTGTGCAGCTCAGGTACAAAATAAAAGGAGATGGACTTCTGACAAATCAAAGCAAAGGGAAACAAGGTGTTATTCTTTCCCATCTAAGGGAAAACGAATAAATGTTTGTTTGAAATTTTTCGTGAAAACATTGAACATCTCTGCAAAAACTGTGCGCTATACATGGGAAAACAAGACTGGCATAAGCAGAGCTAAACCAGATGAACGGGGCAAGAAAGAACCTGCAAACAAAACACCTACTACTATTACAAAAGACATACACACATTCATCCAGAAATTGCCAGCAGTGCCATCACACTACTGTCGTAGTTCTTCCACAAAAACCTACATACCCATTGAGTACAAGAGCCTAGAAAATGTGTATAGGCTTTATAAGAAAGACTGTCAGGAAAAAATTATCCCCTTTGCTAAAGTTGGGGTGTTCAAGAATGTTTGGAAGGAATTCTACAACATTGGAATACACATTCCGAAAAAGGACAAATGTGTTGTATGTTTGGCAGAAGAACAAGGACGTTTGGAACACGGTGGTATTTCTACTGAAAATTTTGAAGACCACATTAAAGAAAAAGAGGCAACAAAAGTGCATTTTACGAACGATCAGAAATTAAGTGGCACTGAAGGATTTTCATGTGCTAGTTTTGACTTGCAAAAAGTGTTAAACACACCACATGGTGACATGTTGCTATATTACATTATAAAGTATTCTGTATACAACTTTACTGTGTATGAAAACCATACCAGAAAGGTTTATTGCTATGTGTGGGGGGAAAGCGATGGCAACCGAGGTTGCAATGAAATAGCATCTATGCTCCACATGTACATAAACAAAGTCGACTTGTAAAAAAGTGTGAACACACTGTCACTCTACTGTGACAGTTGTCCGGGGCAAAACAAGAATCATGTTATATTGAGTATGATAGCTTATACTTTGCAAAATGCACCTACACTCACAAGCATAACAATAAATTATCTTCTCCCAGGACACACATATATGCCTGTAGATTCAGTTCACGGTGTAATAGAACGCAGCCTAAAACACAAAGTGGTATGGACTCCATCCGAATGGCCTACATGGATAGAAAATGCTAGAACATCACATTGACCATACACTGTGTATGTCATGAAGTACTCAGACTTCAAAGATTGGAAACCAATTGAAAAGAAGTTTTTCCCCACACAAAGGAAAGAACATACATCAGGAGACAAGATAAAGTTTCAGGAGATACGTCAAGTGAAATTTATGAAGACGTTTGAAACAGTTGACATCAAATATTCATTCTAAGAAGGCAGCGAATCTCAAACTGTGACCATTGGCCCCCATAAAGGAAGAGGAAGACCACGACAAGAAGAAGACTGTGAGCTAAAGCAACTTCACAAGGCCAGACGTCCAATTTCAGCTGAGAAATATAAGGATTTGTGGCAATTGTGTGAACGCAACATTATACCGCAGCGGTGCTGGGATGAGTACCAGAAGATACCATGGAAAGCTTCTGTAAGAGACTGTCTACCAGAGACCGATGAGAAAGATTCTGATGAGTAATTTTAATTAATTTTTTTTTGTATTGTAATATGTTAAGTCAATGTATCTTATGTGTATTAGCCTGAAATTTTTTTCAGTTGAAATGTTCATAATAATTGTATGTTTCTTGAGTGATTCAATATTGTAAAACAGATGATAGTTTAATTATGCAAATGTGAATGTTTTTAATCTATTTAATTAAAAGAACATTGTTTCATTTATAAAGGAATGTTGATGTAAATTTAAGTGCATGTTCTTAAAATTTCCAATATTCTAAATGTTATTGTTCTTAATTTTTTTAGAAAATACAGTGGGGTAATTCATAAAATTTTAACAAAGTTAAAAAAACCTTTCGTGCAGAAAGGGCCATGTAAAAAATATTTTGGTCATTATCAACTATTCAAGGTAATCTTGCAAGCAGTAAGGGCTTTATCGACATTATATAGATTGTTTCTATTATTTTTTTGACATTAGTAATTGTGTGTGGAATATGTCATGTCTTATAAAAATACAATAAAATTAAATTTCATAATGAAATATTTTGAGATTTTTATCATGAAATTGTGATTTTTGAGGAAGTTTTTCTGTTCTCCCGAATAAATTACATTTTGTTGATAGGGCCCTTACTGCATAACACCATCGATATACGTATACATATACATACACGTAAACATATATCGTCCCCCTTATGCCAGAACCACGAATGTGCATTTTACAAGTTTTGAGATATTTAGATTTGAAACTTTGAGCCCACTTTAAAATTAGGAAATATAAATCTGATGTAATGTGTTTATTCACGTGATACAGTGACAAACTAAACAAATGGAATAAGTATTTCGTTGAATGTTAATAATGTCCTCTACCCTGACATTTCAATTTTTTTAAAAATTAAGTATGACACATTCGTGCTTTTGGCATATAAAATCCAATTAAAAGACACAATTTTAATTTTAAACATAAATATATTAATCTAATTTATTGGTTGGTTATCATTATCAGCTCTTTAAAAGTGTTTATTCAGCACACAGTATGAAAACACTTGAAATAATAAGTTTTAAAGAACAGCGATTGAGGTTTCTCTTTGTCGTAATGTAGCCAACATATGGATCTGGTGGGAATTTTCGGAACTCTTTTTGAGTCTGTTTTAAAGTCAAGAAAATCGTCGTGCAACATTGTTCTCACTACAAGTGGGCGAGGATTATTCCTGTTTGTTCGAATTATCTGCACCCACCCTTCAGGAACATAAACAGGAAAATTCTTGAATTTCTTTTCTATCTTCGAATGTATTGAATCACACTCCATTTCAATATGTCCTGTATCGAAGAATTTATGATCAATGGTTTTGAGCTCTGGATGAGTCTCACAAAGTGTCATGCACATTATTTTATTTAAAAATTACATTCTTTTGCTGTCCAGCACAACTATCCGACATCATTCGAACTTCTTCGATGTTCTGTTGACTCATTATATAATCATAAACGTAACTTACTGTTTCAATTACTCCTTGCTTGCCTTCATGTTCATTCCACAGTTAATATATTCCGTCTTGATTTCCCAAGTTGTGAAATGAAAGGTTATACACTGCTAACTTTTGCATGTAAAATATTTGCCCACGCGGTCCTTTGGGAGTATTTAAAACAGCCTGCAAATCAAAGTTAAAGGCCAAAATATGTTGATCATCTTTTGCAGCTAATTTGTCTGTGTTGCGTTCTTGGCGGGCCAATTCTGCTTTTCTTTTATGTATATCATACTATTCTGTTTCCTTTTGTTTATCTCCTTCTGTAAGTGAATCATAAGCCAGGCATTTGAGGCATTGGTCTTTCCCAAATTATACTCATTAAAAATTGCTTTATACTTAGCAAGGGACACAGAAGGTAACATTATCTCTGCATTCTGCCTGGAATTCAGGGTGCATTATGGAAATATTCAAACTGGAATCTAAATACTTTTTTGTGCTCTTCTGTCTGCAGTAATGGAATTCAACACAAGTATAACACAAAATATGCTTTCGGATATGGTTCTCGTCTTCTTCCGAAAACTTTTTATGAGGGGTATGTTTAAATGTTGCATGTCTTCGAAATTCCAAAACCGCGAATGTGCCACATTCGTGATTTTAGCTCAAGAATAATTTTATATTTCAAGACAATTTCACGAATGTACCACATTCACTACTTTGGCATAACAAAAAATGCAAATATTCCACTTTCGTGTAAAAAGAACTTGCAATTATTGCTACAGGAATAGATATACAACATTCGTGTTTATGGCAAAACAGAGATATTTTAAAATACTTTCTACCTATGTACATATAAAAAAAAGTGACTTTTGCACATTCGTGGTTCTGGAATAATGGGGACGATATATATTTAAATATCTAAATTTTGAAAACCAATCTATACCAATTTATTATGGCCTAAAATATGTTAAAACCCAAATGGATTTTCTCAGTTTCTTCGTGTTTTTAGTGGCCATTTATCTATAGTCTAAAAGTACTAAGGATAATTTAAGTTCGATTCCCATTACAGGCGTGATTTAATTTACAGTTATTTATGTGTAACACGTTAGATCTCGGTATACGGTAGTGATGGGCAGAACTATTATTTTTAATGAATCGATTCATTTGATTAAGTTCCATGTAATGATTCGTTCAAAAGATTCTTTATTTTCGTTTTTCTAATGGATGTGGCTCTTATCAAGAATCGTACCTCGTTTACCCTTTAAGGTTATGTGTTTGCGCCTGGGTGGTTATCTTAATCTGCTCGGCTCGGATAGCTGAAATTTCAGACGTCTAGCTGTATACTGACTGTTGCAAAAATATTGACTGTCGATCGATGCAAATGTTTCCTTCAGTGAAACACAGTTCTAGAGTATTTGCATACATGATCACACTGATGATGATTCCTTTACGGTCGTGTCCGAGCACGATTGCACAGGTAACGTCGCGGTGGGAAGCCGCGGTTTACCTGTGTTTTTCGTGGCAGGTGTTGTTGATTGTGTGATGGCTTACCACTGCCTTCCGTGAACGGAAATCGCAACCCGGTCCTGGAGGTGAGCGAAAAACTTTTCTAGCGAAAAAATTCCCGACTTGGCCGAAAATAAAAATTTAGTAACTTCAGTTCTCCCACCAGGAGCTCGACACACTGAGTTAAACATGTCAGACATATTTGTATTAGATAATGAAATATTAGCAAGTGTTTGCAAAAGTAAATCAATATTGATGTAAGTTCGACTGCTTATGACAATTTTAATATTACAATTCTGTCTAAAATAAAAACCACTGTTACACAATCATTTACACATGTTATTTTTCTTTATATGCTATTTGTAATTTATCATTTAATAATGATATGAGCAACAACTAAACAACCTGGTTTTAGGACCACTCTAAAAGCCAATACAAGAAATTTGAAATAATTAATCCAAAAATGGTAAGTGTGGTGCATTATTTATTGTTACTTAGCCTGTTGATTTTAGTTCGCATTACTAAGGTGTCGTTCGTGATCGATTAGTTCAAAATGAACGAATATTTGAGCGAATGAAATCATGTGATGCGTTCGCGATGTAAAAAACAGGTTCTTTGAGAGTCGACTTCTTTAAAAGTTAAACACGAGTCGGAAGAACGAAGACGGTGAAAGAACGGGATGAGAACCGGCCACGCGGCCAGGTTGATTCGTTCCTTTGATCCGTTCGTGAAATGAATCATGACGTCGGGAGTCAGAGTAATCAGTAATCGCTACTTAACTTGCTCTTCGTGAGCGTGTGTATACACAAGAGCAAACAATATTTGATATAATAAACTAGGGAAACATGAAAAGTATCTACACCTGACAATGTCAACGGTTAAATAGTAGTTTAAAATGTTTTTTTTTTTACGTACACAATCTCAAATTTGAAATAATTTTTTTTTCGGTACGGCCTACAAGCGTAGTTAAGATTCCGAAGTACCTATTTATTCTGGAAATATTTTGGAAACTTCTATAAATTTCTGGAACATTTTATGAAGTCAAGTACATAATATATTCATGTTTTTCAATATTACAAAATGATCGATTATATATTTTCTCATTTTCCATGCAGCGAACATATTTCAAATATTTCTAACTCAATGTATCCAGCATTGAATAGTTTAGAACGCAGCATTGAAAATCTTGGAACGAATTTCATATAGTATGCCAACTAAGGTAATAATTTGTTTTGACCTTCAAACACTATTTTTCATCCTTTGCACTAATAACGTGGTCGTATAAAATTAGCTTTGCACCAAGGTTTAATATAATACTAAGATAGCTTTAAATATATTCAAATGAATTTGATACTAATAAATTTTGTTTTTTTATTTAATTACAACCCATGTTTTTTACGGAAACATTTAGTTTAATCAAACCTGGTTTCAGCAAAAGTTTTAGATGAAATTGAGGATTAATATTAAAAAAATTGATATTATAGTACATCTATTAAAAAAAAGTAATGATTATTTTTACTTTTAAACCTTTTAATTTCTACTCTTATTATTTATTTCTACCCTTGAAGTCATGGTTGGGTAAGCAGAAATTTATTTTAACAATAATTTTAGACAATATTTAGACAGTTAAAAAAAAAATGAATGAATTCAATAGTATATTGGGTATGGAATATTTATTTTCTCATTCAAACCCCAGGTTTTTGAACCCCTTGGAGTAATGGTTTGATTATCAAAAATTGTTTCAGATAAATGTTTTAGATAAAAAAATATAAGATTTACAAACATATAGAACGGATTTAATAGTGTACCATCTAAGGGAAATGTATAGATTTTTTGTTATTAGATCCCTGTTTATTCCACCCCTTGCTTTCATTGTAGATCCTATAAAAAATTAACTCAGATGAAAGTTGAAGATAATAATAATTCAAAGTTTTAGAATAAATAAGAACGAATTTGAAGTGTACATGGTACGGAAATTATAAATTTTATTAAAGTTTTATCATTGTTTTTTTTTTCCCCCGCAGCAATGGCTCATCTTATAAAAAATTGTTTCATGCGAAAGTTTTAGATAAAAATTATAAAATTCATAAACAATTTGAACGAATTTGATAGGTTACCTACCAAGGGAGTTAACAATTTTTTTATTCTACAGCTTAGTTTGTCAACCCCTTGCAGTAGTGGTTCGTCTAATCAAAAACTGATTCATAAAAAAGTTGTAGATAAAAATTATAAGTGTAATATATAATTTGTACGAAATCGATGTGGTGCTTACGAAGAGAGTTATGATTTTACTTATTACTTATTTATTCAGATAAAATATTTTGGTATTACTCCTACGAGTTAAATATAACTAAAGCCCCAAAGAATTCGCGGTTTTATTTCGCTAGAATCCAAACACACGTACCTTCATATTACTTCTGTTATTGGCTCACAGTTTATCTGAAGGACTTCGAGCTAATGTAAAACCATCAACCATAGAAGTATCGAATCGGAAGCATCCCCAGTTGAGAGGTCTCACAAGTCAGTAGCCAATGAGCAGGTGGTATTTACCCGGGTATGTAGGGGATTGTGGAGTCTATCCTAGAGGTCAATGAAACCGCGAATTTTTCCGGTCCCTGCATACAACCCGTTCGAACAGATTATATTATGGAAGCTAAGTAATTTTTCTGTTTTTTTTTTTTTAAACTTCCCCCATTTCTACCCCTTTGGTTGGATATTGCACATTATCAAACTCGACCGAGATTTTCCACTACTTCATAAAATGTATAAGTTTGAAGTATTTTGTGAAAAATTGCGACTGTTATCGTGTTTACAAAATTGTGATGTATATATAGGTGTATATATATATATATATATATATATATATATATATATATATATATATTTGAGTGGACGATAGTGTTGGGTCCATTTACCATGAAAGGAAAAACTATATAAAATTTTTCTGAAAGTCGCACCATGTTATTGGCTACAGTAGATATTATTTCTTTGAATTATACCTAAAAAACTAACAAACCATGCTAACTAAAAATAACATGGAAACAAACAACAAAAAATGCACCACACTTATTATTTTTTGGTTAATTACTTCATATTGCTTGTACTGGCTTTTTAGAGCGGTCCTAAACCAGGCTACTTAGTTGTTCCTTATATATTATTAAATGATAAACTATAAATATCATTTAGAGAAAAATAGCATGTGAATATAAGTTTGTTTAACAGCGATTTTTTTTTATTTTAAAAGACAATTAAAATATTTAAATTGTCATCAGCTGTCGAACTTCCATGAATAAAGATGTAATTATACAAATACTTGCTAATATGACATTACCTTATGTAAATATGTCAGACATGTTTAATTCAATGTATCGAGCTCCTGGTCAAAAATCCTTGGTCGACAAACTGATTTTTAAATGTAATTCACAATTAAATATAAAATTAAATTTCCCTAAAATTCTAGAATCCGACATTTTCATAAGAACTTCGGGAAAACAAAATTTTTGATTGAGATGTTTATACATTTTTATTGTTAAAAATATAGGTTTTATGTCACAGGCTATACGCAAACAGTTATTTTTTTTAAACCGTCAGCCACGCGATATTTTATTCACAATTCACTACAGAATTGAAATATAAGACACACTTAAAAGTTCTGAAAACCATTAAATAACAATAATATAACTGATAAACAGTTTACGAATATATATATACATATATATACATATATATATATATATATATATATATATATATATATATATATATAAAGACCGACGGTGAAATCGCAAAGTTGTGGAGGTAAAAATGTTTTGGCCAATAGCCCATTTAAAATAAAATTTAAAGGGTATCTTCACAAACAAATTTTCTATTTGACATGCGAAAGAATTCGTGTGTATTTCCAGTAATGCTTGTTATGTATTTTGAATGCACTGCCGACAAATTTATTTATATCGTGTTTCAGCAAGTGATGCGTTTAATTGGACTGCCCTATAAATAACATGCACACAATCAGCGTGCTGTTCACTTAGATTGTGCTTTGACAGCAAACTCAATTAGCTGTCAAAAGTTTACCCTCTGGAAACTTTGACTCCGGCTCAAGCGGTCAAACGAAGCACTTTCAACCACGGAAACCTTATTAACATCCACGCCGTGACTCACATCACAATAACAGTGTTACGTTTGCCAACACAACTTATATATCGCATGCTGCGAAGTGTTAAACGTCCACAGTTTACAATAATTCATAAACTAATTTAATACCTTACTTCAAATATTAAGACTTATTTTCTAACTCCCTAATTTTCACGTTCCGTGTATACTATGAATCAGCTATAATTTTTTTTAAAAATTAACCAACGTTCATTGGGGTTTATTCCAAGTTATCGAGGTATGGAAGTAATGATATCGATGAAAGAAACTTCATAAGTGTATTTGACGACCGCTCTCAAGGTAATAAAAGCTATCACGATGGATAACAAGCTCATCACAAGTTAGGTTCACAAACTGGACAACCGAGCCGCTTGCAACCAGGACAACATGTTAAAGGGTAAAAAAGCAAGCTTTCTTTATCCTTTGGGTCGTGTAATGATTTTGCATGAATTTGTGTACAAGTACATATCCTGCTCTCGTCACAAGTACTTTCAAAACGTGTAACAGATTTTTTTATACATAATTTTTAAAAACAGATTTAACATTAAGTTGATAATATAAGAGAATGATCCACAAACAGAAAAAACAGAATTATTACTTATAAAAACAGACTATACCTTAGCAGAAATGTTTCAAAATTCTGTGTAGTACCATGTGAATTCATGCTCTTTCTTAAATAAAATTTAAAATATTAAAAACACGTAATAATGTCAAATATTGCACTTATGTTATGTGTTAAGTCTTAGCTCTAGGGATACGGCACTTGGTAGGAGAAATTTTGTGAAAATGAATTGAAAGTCAATGAAAATACATGTGTCGCAAAGATTACAGACCCACGTGCAGCAACATAAACCCGCGTATAGTCACTTTCGTAAACATATGGGTACACAACAAACGAATTTTGTGTTAAATGAAAATTTATATAATGAAACTACTCGGGAATATCTTTGGTAAACTAAAATAGCCATAGTAAAAAGTAATCACAAATTTAATAATACCTAAGAAAACTGAAAATACATTGATTATAAGTAGGGCCATGCATATTTTGCGAAAAGATTTCGAGACTAGATGGAAGTTAAAACACTGTAGCATCGTCTGTGTTTCGTGATCGTGTGAGTTTCTCCCTGGTACATGTCGATTGTAACAACAACCAATCACAGTGATTCAGCGGGGAAGCAAACGCGTCCTGAATGGTTCGATCAAATAAGGCAGCGAATTCTCTCGCAGACGGCCGTTAATCACAAGGAAGAAACCACAGGTGCGGGTATACCTTGTTGCAGTCTAATAAGTGTTCAGATCTTTTCGCGAAAAATGCCTGCCCCTAATGAACTTTTACCTCATGAATGAATTATAGTTACTATAGGTAATAGGACAACTATTATTATTATGTTTATATGGGCGCCACACTTTAACATTACCATATTAATCATAAATATTTCCACTGCTATAAGTGGTTTTCAATTGCGGCTTATGCCCCAAGTTACCCATTTCCAATATTAATACACTGAGAAACTAGGTTGCTTACCCAAAACTCATATGAAATCACATAAAATATAAGTTATCTATATAGTTAGGTTGGGCACAAACGAAATCAAAAGTTCATTTATGATAAATAATAATACTTAAAGTGAATTAAAATTCAACTAACTCAGTTACCTCGGATCACACAAGAATCTTTAAATCGAGACTACTAGGCGAAAGTTAAGCTAATTATGTTGTGCCATAATGAAAACCAGAGGCATTAACAGGAACAATAAGTTACTAGGCCGAAACAGTTAATAGGAGGGGCTCACTGAACACAAAACTTCAGGCCTAAATACATTAAACTTTAGTACCTTATATTTCCGTAGATAAAGGTAGCCCCGGTAATTAAATATTACCGTAACATTCGCCCTGGCTCAGGGGCGCAACAGTTCACTTATTCAGTGAAAAATCAGCTGAAAATATAGCTGAATTCCGCGTCGGAAATGTCCAACGCGGCCACACACACCAGCCACAAAAATGGCACCAAACAAAACTTCCTTCTTCATAGTTCTCTCCAAAATTATATCGTCAAATTTTTTTAACAATGCCTTAATTTTCCATTTTTAAAAGGTCCGCCGATCCATAGACAAATCACCTTCTCTTAATCAGATATCTATGCCCAACATTAAAACATAGAGAAATAGCTACTGCTCTGAGCAATAAACTCTAGAGATTATTACAATTGAAAGACATATAAACAAACACTGAAAAATATTTAAACTAAAGTTTCAGTGTTCTGAGATAATTAGTATTATCACAGATGCCGTTCTCGGCCTTAATTCACACCAAAATTACCTTAAATTTGGTTTAATTTAGGTCGTACCATAATTTCAAATTCAAACACTGAAACTTGACATTTGCCAAAAGTTGGTAACACTGCGTTTCGTGACAGTTGAGAATCGTAACGGCTCACACCATATTTCTTCATCCTGGGAGCAGGCAGCTGCTATCAACAAGTGTCTGGTAAACAAACACCCGGCGTCGTGGATCGAGGTGTCTATTACCTCGCTGAAGGTCTCGGGAGCACAGAAGAAAACTCGTTCTGCCGCTGGTTACAAGGTAGGAGTTGATTCTGCAGGGAATTACGAGGCTGCTATCAACAAGTGTTGTGTGGCGGGTACTAAACAATACCGCTCAATGTGCAGATACACGCCGTCGCTGGACGCTGTTGGCCGGGACGCCGTCCAAGCCAATGACAACCATTGATGTCACCACATTGACATCGTGATCCAGGCTAGCGAGGACTGAGGCAGCCATTCCAGACAACCCATACCTGGATATACCTCTCGGCCGCTCCACCCCAGGCCTGCGGTGGGACGTCATGCCCAAAGCCTGACAGACATGGTGGACGCTGTCACTGCTGATGCTACTACCCAATGCAGTAGACGAGGATCAAGAAGAATTCATCTTGGTCCGTAGTTCGTCCGCGCACTCGTGTACACTATAAACACTCATTAAACTGTTATATATTAGCCTCTAAATGCACACGCGCTTTTTAACTTTAACGTCCAAGTGAACTACCTCGTACAGTTTATTCTCCATTCGCTGCAGACACCGGAACGTAAAAATTCTTCTTTACTTGCTACCCTAACTAACCTTAAATAATGGGTAAGCAACCTTGGTTTAAAATAGGCCTACTTATTAAAAATTTAAAATCTTAAATTAAACACACATAATTTGACACAACTCATATTAAATCAGATGTGGACTATTGTTGAGACTGGGTATTTTTTTCCATGTTCATGATAAAATGCTGTGTACATAAATGTGATAATTTTTACTTGTCTACAACAATAGATAACTATTTACACAAAGGCCATTTAGTTATTTGGGCTGAAACCTAGCCAAAGAAAAACTTTGTTTTATTACAATTGGTATCATACCATCAATTGAAATAGTTGTTTGTTAAACTTCATTATAAACATTATTATTTTAGTACATTAGTTTTATGGCAGAAATAATAACATTTCCTGGTATTCTACCTATAACAATAAACATTTGTTTCATTATGATGTATATATTATATTTACAAGCAACATGTTCTTAGAAACATTATCTAAACTTCAGTGCAGGAACACATAATTAAACTTCAAACACAATAACATTGATATGCACATATTAAATAAATATTTACAGTGATTAGTAGAACTTCATAAATGCCTTGCTGGTATATAGGAATAGCACATTCCTGGTCATTACAAACAAATACAAACATTTTATAGATATTTGCACTGACATAACATTGATATGCACATATTCTAATATTTTACAGTTAACATTAAATCACATTTTCACATCACTAGCTTATTAGCATTGCTATTAATTACAGCACAGATATTTAATAATATTTTGTCAATTAACAAATAATAACATTCTACACTCATCACTGAAGAATCTTTTCACATCAAGAAATAGACAGTGAATTACAGTGATTTCAACCTGAGTGCTATCTGTGTGATGTAAACAAGTGAAATTCAACAATTAATGTGCATTTTTCTTTCTTTTCGTCATTCAGCTTAAACATGGCTGAATACTCCTCAATTTTTTTTTAAAAACCGCATGGGGTTTTCATTTTCCTCACCTGCGAAACGAGGCATGGCCTCTGACCACTGTCTGGCCGGGTGGTGCATAATGGCCACTTGGTCAAGTGCAGGAGAAAGGCTAGAATGTGCTGCATGTGGTGTAGTAACTGGTGAAGCAGTCTCTGGCACGTTACTAGAGATAGCTATGGGCGTAACTGCGGTAGTGATGGGTCTATCCATCAGGTTGTCCAACCTGAGGGTAAGCATGCGATTTTCCAGATTACCTACTCGCTGTTCTAGTTGGTGTCCTAGCTCGTCCGTTTTGTGTGAAATTTGTGCCATTTGTTCGTGCACCTGTTGACTAGTGTGGTCCAAGCTGCAGTGGTTTTGTGCAGCCTGTTGGGCCACTTGTTCTAAGCGTTCTGACACACTGCCTAACTCCTCCTGTATCTTCTGTGTGGTGTCTTGGCATTGATTCTGAAGCTGGGCTAACTTCTGATCAGTGTTAAACTCTAGTGTTGTTATCCGGTTGGTTACAACTGATACTGACTCCCTAACTTCCTGCAGCTCTAACTTGAGGTTACTCTCGAAGCTGAGGATACTTTGCTGTATGCCAGTCAGTTGTGCAGTATAGGAATCTAGCCTGGCACTGGTTTCAGCAGCGTTGACATCTAACTTGGCAGTGTTAGAGTCTAATTTGGCATTCATTTCAGCAGCGTTGGCATCTAACCTGTCCATGAGTCCCTGGAGCAAGTTATTTAAGTCAATATTGCCACTAGGAGTAGGAACTAAAACTGAGATAGTTTCCAAGTGTTCCGTGGGCTGATCAGATTCGTTTCCCTCTATCTCTTGTGTTACCAGAATAGGAATTGTCTCTCTGTCCTCGAACATGCTGCTGTCCCTAGATCCGGTATTGCCTCGGTTATGACACCTCCCTCTGGTATTCATTATTATACTCAACAAAAATTACTTGACAAAATATCGGGCCCCACGTACGGTCGACACTCTGCCCCACGTACGGTCGCCACTCTGAACTATTACTTCATGAATGAATTATAGTTACTATAGGTAATAGGACAACTATTATTATTATGTTTATATGGGCGCCACACTTTAACATTACTATATTAATCATAAATATTTCCACTGCTATAAGTGGTTTTCAATTGCGGCTTATGCCCCAAGTTACCCATTTCCAATATTAATACACTGAGAAACTAGGTTGCTTACCCAAAACTCATATGAAATCACATAAAATATAAGTTATCTATATAGTTAGGTTGGGCACAAACGAAATCAAAAGTTCATTTATGATAAATAATAATACTTAAAGTGAATTAAAATTCAACTAACTCAGTTACCTCGGATCACACAAGAATCCTTAAATCGAGACTACTAGGCGAAAGTTAAGCTAATTATGTTGTGCCATAATGAAAACCAGAGGCATTAACAGGAACAATAAGTTACTAGGCCGAAACAGTTAATAGGAGGGGCTCACTGAACACAAAACTTCAGGCCTAAATACATTAAACTTTAGTACCTTATATTTCCGTAGATAAAGGTAGCCCCGGTAATTAAATATTACCGTAACATTCGCCCTGGCTCAGGGGCGCAACAGTTCACTTATTCAGTGAAATATCAGCTGAAAATATAGCTGAATTCCGCGTCGGAAATGTCCAACGCAGCCACACACACCAGCCACAAAAGTGGCACCAAACAAAACTTCCTTCTTCATAGTTCTCTCCAAAATTATATCGTCAAATTTTTTTAACAATGCCTTAATTTTCCATTTTTAAAAGGTCCGCCGATCCATAGACAAATCACCTTCTCTTAATCAGATATCTTTGCCCAACATTAAAACATAGAGAAATAGCTACTGCTCTGAGCAATAAACTCTAGAGATTATTACAATTGAAAGACATATAAACAAACACTGAAAAATATTTAAACTAAAGTTTCAGTGTTCTGAGATAATAAGTAGCTATTATCACACTAATTATAAGACATTTTCTCCTTCTAAATACCCAATAGTCTTACTAGTACATCGTTTGTGTGCTCGCTTGGTATCTAAAGGGACATGGTTAAAATCTTGTCACTGGAATTTTTTTTAACTTTCTTAATAACATTATAATAATTTTGTTTCGGCAAGATTACGGTATGTTTGTTGAAGCTTTTACAGACTGATTTCAATCGTTTAGCAAAAACAAATATAAAAAATATAGGCCTACTTACTGATATAATGTGTTATTACATGTTTCAGGTTAATATTTTAGTAATAACATAGAAGTTTAACTTCTAACGTTTGCGGAAACTTTGTATTATTAACTGTTTAGTTATTTTTTTATAAAGATAGCAGTATTTCAATTAAATTTCTTGTCGAAAATCAGATCCAAGACCGAGGTTCAAATAGAGCCGTTTATAATAGTTCAAAATTCCCGGTTGTTTCGTGCTGCCATTTGTTTTATGAGATTGATGGTGGGAAGCAACGTTTTACGATTCAGGCAGCTAATTTCAGTGGCGGGCGCTTTGTGTGATTCGCATCCATTAATTGTGGTATTAGAAAAGCATCTATTGACGTGACAACGACTAATAAATCGATGAACGCCGGCTGCACGTACTAAAAAGTGTCCCGTAACGCACATTGTCCCACTACGGATGTGTCCTGTTATGCTCATTGTACGCATGCGTGGCATCTCTCTTCCACTCGATTGGAACAACCATCGATTTGACTTTTCAATCATATTTTCGTCGTTTGAATCATTAATATTATGTAATTTAACGATCGTCCACCGATTTTCAGCACAACCGGTACAGTTATTAATTTCCT
This sequence comes from Bacillus rossius redtenbacheri, assembly GCF_032445375.1. NCBI lineage: Eukaryota > Metazoa > Arthropoda > Insecta > Phasmatodea > Bacillidae > Bacillus > Bacillus rossius. Next base: position 22,009,821 of record NC_086341.1, read on the forward strand.
GCCTACCACTATTAGAAATAAACATGGCGAACAACATACGTTTTTAAAACTTCCACAACACAAAACAATATTTTTATAAATATATATAACATCTGAAACAATTGTTTCTAGTATGACCTCGTGGCCGTGCGTTTAGCATCGCATACTACCAATCCAGAGGTTGACGGATCGGCCGCTGCGATACTTCCATTTTTGTACTTGTAAAAATAAATACGGCGCGCGCGACAGTACCAAAGTAATAAATATATTTGAATTAATGAATGCAAATAAAATTATATTCATCAATTAAATTGTAGATTTCATTTCACTTCTTTGTATCCATACAAAATAGTGATAATTCAATAAAATTGATTCAATTTTATTCATAAAAGTATGCAGAGGTAGATTTTATCATAAAAAAGATAGAAAAAATTTAAAAAAAATTCTTCCTCAAAGAATATAATATTTTTAATGCCTAAATGGTTTTGTTGCAAAAACCTATACGGCTCAGTCTCAAGCCGAATATTATATTTAATTTTCTTCTGGATCAATCATTTCATCAACGTTTTGTTATGACGTTGTCACGTTAAACTATCGTCCGTAAACCGACTTTACAGACAACCAATTTTTTTCTACGCTCAGCATTATTTAAAATTATTCTACATTAAATTTCGTGTCCGAGTTTCGTATTATAAGTTTATTTGCAACACGAACAACATTGATAAACACACGAGTTTGGCTCGTTAAGGATGTTGGAAGTTTGCACGTCACTGGGAAGTACTGAAAGACAAGCTAAAAAAAAATTTTTACCTTGAAGTTGTACGAAAGGTCGCCCAACTTGTGATATTTTTTGAGACTGATCCGTGGCGTCGGAGAAACGTAAGCTTCCACCACAACATGCGGCCAGATTCTTTTAATGTTCCAGAGAGAAGGTGGAAGCCACTTTTAAACAAAGAGTTGCGTGTCGGCAGTAATCCGCGCGGAGAAACATTGCACCCTACATATGAACACGGCGTTTTTTTTTTTTTTTTTTTTTTGTGAAATCTCATCCTTGTGTGAGCGTGGGAACACACGTACGTCATCCCACTCTGTTTTAGACGATCGAATTTTTTTTTTTAATTCGATAGTCCTCCCCTTTCCGAAACGTAAACTTTCACCACCACTAATTCGCTACTCGCCTGCTGTTTTCTGACGAAACAACAGACGCGTTTCACAACAGAAAAAATATTTGTTTGAAGTAACCGCACGAGGAAGGGGAAGGTATGACACCGATAGCTTTCCGTGCTTCTAATATCGCTTTACCATTCGCCCCTGATACATAGAGAGAGGTGGAAAATTAACTTTTCGGTCTCTGGTGACCTCATACAAAAAAAATATGTTTCGTATTGAATTTAATTGTTAAAAATTGTGTCGTGAAATTGGTCTCAATTGGAAATTTCTCAAATTTCGCATTCTAGTTTGAAGTGGTGTCCATTTCCTAAAGGTCCCTTTTCAAAGCGACACACGAAGTTCGTTTCCAAACGCTGAAATGTACACACACCAATTACAACTGTTACATTTCATAAGAGTTACCTGAAACCGATCATAGGTTCAATTTCTGTGCGATACTAGTTGAAGTTGGTTTTTGTATATTTTTGCCTATTTATTGAGAAGTCTATTCGGAAAATAAACTAAATATGTCGTACGGTTTTATATCTAGGTATTTGAGATGTTGGCATAGCACTTAAACGAAAAATTGTATCAAAATTTAAGAGAATATTTCAGAAACAAAGTAACATAAACGTAATTTTTCAGGAATTACAAAAAAAGATTACATTTGTAATTGTTGCATGGACATTTGGATACATTTTATATGTATTCATGAACATTGTTAATTTTTAACTGCTTTGTTTTGGAAACAAATAACAGTTCTAAGTTGCCTTTTCAAATAAATAATTACTTCTGACTTAAGTTTTTGTTTAGTTAACTAATTCAAATAAATTACGATGTTTAAAAGGTGATGATGCCCTTTTTAATTATTTCATGTTTGGAAAATATACTTTAATTATATTATATAATTTATGAACTTCTGTGATATTTTTTATCTGAAAACATTGCTTTAATAAAACATGTTTAAAAAGGATTCCCACGTTCTTACTTCAGACAATTTCCTTGAGATTTTCCCATTTTATCACATTAAATTTTTATCTATATCAGCTATCAATTGACATATGAGAAAACAGTATTATTATAACAGCACATTTAAACAATCATGGCATACTGTCAGCAAAAGGTTTTCTGGCAAAATAAATATTTGCCACTGTTACCATTAACTTTTATATAAATAACTAACACTTCCGAACCGAAATTTAAAAGTAACATATTGTTTCATATAAATTTTAAATATTACAATATTAATTTGGCCAGTTGAAAGACTATAAACATTTAAGTTTGCTTCAAAATATTACAGTTGTTTGCATACCTTATTTTTAGTTAATGTCAGCAATAATTTTAAGACGTCGTATTAAGGGAATACGATTTTGTGTTTTAAATACCAGTTTTTAGACAAAAAAAACTTCTGCAAGTTATAAATATTTACTTATGCTATTTTGCAATTAAATTTCGGTATATTTTCCTTTTGTTTTCCTCGTTTAAAACATACTTTTTATATTCCACGGGTTCTCCATTTTTTTTTGCGGATTTTTCCAGTCTGCAAAAATCCTATTTGACCCCTATGGACCAAAAATAGTGTAGGGAGATTGCTGAATATATGTCGAGGATAAGATTCTTTTTTTCTTTTCTCTCTCTCTACGAGTTTAACCTCGATTTTCGAAACGATTGAAGCGTGGCAGGGGGTGTGAGGGCCGTAACCCCCTGCAAGATCAAAAGCCGTGAATCAGGAAAATTATTGGGAGATAAGTTGCGGTTCGCGCATGAGCAGTTATGGGGTGCGACGCAATCTCAGGAAAGGAAGGACCCCCGCCTTCACTTTCGAAAGAGGTTTCCATATTTCTGAAGCGAACCACGTGTCCTTCGAAAGTTCCCACCCAGAAAATACGGTGCGAACGGCTATCGAAGAAAAATAAGGAAGAAGTAGCTTCCGTACTAAAAAAAAAAAAAAAAAAAAAAAAAAAAAAAAAAAAAAAAAACTGTAAGCAAAAGATAAAAAAAGTAATACTGACGAGAACTAGTGTGCCCTAAAAAGCGTTTACACTTTTCCACGTGGAAAATACCTGCGCTATTGTTTTGATTCAAAGAGACGCAACAGTTGCCAATAGTAGTATGTATTGGCCGATACTGGGCTGGAGTCGGAAAATGGTCACTGGAGCCGATGTCCGCCATCTTGGATTGTGACGTCACGGCGGCCATCTTGGATGGCCTTCAACTCTGACGACCATGAACCTTGAACTTTGACCTTGTCAATTGACCTTGACCTGTAGCCAATTTGGATTCCGCCCCATGGTCACCAAGTGCTTCAATCCATGATGTTCCAATTTTCGTTATGGTCGCTACATTGAATTCTGATAACATGACCGCCATGTTGGAATAGATGTCTCAACCAATTCTTTTTTAGATTGACGTTACAAATGCCATTTTGTTGTCATCTGCTGGAAGCCACCATCATGGAAGATGTCATTACCACCATTTGGTGTTCTACTGGTGGCTGCCATCATGGAATCCATTATCTTTGTTTTTGGCATTTTGTCCTAGAGAGAACCAATATCGCGCTGACTCATGCACATAAGGTCGATGTTCCATTACCTGCTAACGGTGTTGTGGTCCTTATCGACTCATTAATATATTTTTTTACAAATTACAGGAAGCGCTGTGATTCGAACCATGAGAGCTTGGACCTCTGGGTTGGAAGACATATTCCTTTGACCGCATGGCTAACAAAATATTTAGAAGAATGAGAATTAAATATGTTATATAAAAATAGCACACAGATTCTGACATGCATTTTTTAAATACAGTACATTGAAGCAATCTTTATTTTAAATACTTTGCCAGGAACGCTAGTTAACACACACAACCTGCTAGTGTGTGCAGCCGCCATCTTGTTTTAAGTAATCGATACCAGGAGCGCTAGTATTACACAGTATACACGCCATCTACTGGAGTTTGTTGCCATCATATTCATATTAGTTTAATTCTTAGCCGCTAGTGTACAATTTCTGGGAAATTCGTAATTATTAAACTGGAAATTCAGGAAAAATTATAATAATCGTTCATTTGAGCACATACAGTACCTGATTAGATCCTTACTTGATGCAATACAAGATAATATAATTAAAAATACCAGAGAAATTACAGGTCCCAGAAATAAAATACACAATTTTTAGAAATAAAAAAATGTATTACATAATTTCTGCTATACTACAAGTACAAACAAATCACTATCATTTATCGATTACCGTATCTGCTACCCACAAATTGAAACGAAGTGGGAAGCTCCACCAATTGACGTAGGATCGTCCCTTTCTTTATTTGAGAATAGAGACCACCACGAATCGGCTTGTCTACCTAGTTCATCTTCAAGATAGAGGTCTTACGCTCCGGTTCGAGAATATAGGTCACACAGAAACGTCCAGACTCCAATTCACGGTGAATAGAAGGCGCCTTTCTACTTGAAGATACTCACAATGTCACCGATGTTAGCTTTACGCTTTCGAGGATTTTTCTTCTTCGTGCTGGAAAACACTGTGCAAAGCAAGTGATTGTCCTTTACGTCTTTCGTGGTTGAATGCATAGTGGAATTGTATTCGCTTATTAGGTTCGGCAATATATCTATCCAATTGTAATTTCCAAGTGATTTTTTGCGGCTTATTAATTAATAAGTGAGTTAACGTTTTTGTCTCTTCATGGATACTAGAAATTTTTTTTGAGGCCACAGATTAAAAATTTTTGTTGAAGAACGGTAATACTACAGCGTTTATCATCCTTAGTAAGCAGTTTGCATTTAAATGGGCATTAACTCTCTGTTTCTAATGCAGTTTTAATGTCATTAGCACTGTCTTTGTCAAAAGAGCACAAAATTTTTAGACACTACCTAAAATATTAATATATTTTTAATTAATGTAAAACAGTGTGTTTTGTAAAGAAAACACTTCGAGTGACAATTTGGGAAAAACGTGTTTTTTTTTAAAATTAATTAAGAGCCTTAGCTTATAACATTCAATTTTTAATTCTAATGTGATATCAATTAAAGATGCCATCTTGATTTCAATCTTTGTCACCATTTTTTTAATAAATTTAATATTAACAATTTCGACTTTTTTTTGAGAATGTAAAATAATTTAACAGAAACCTTTTTTTAATTATTACCAACAGCTACAAATAGTTTCTCCTGTGAAATAATAATCGGTATATAGCAGCGAATTTTTTTTTCAGAATGATACAAAAGTGATACTACTTTCAAAAGGTGCCCTTTTTTATAGTCTAAGAAAATCAATAATATTTGGAAAAACATCGTTATTTTATTACAAACGATGGTATGCAAATTAATATTTGAAATTCTTACAAAACCGGATTGTATAAATCTGGCAACAATGGACGGCATCTACTCTGCACTGCAAAGTAAGCGTGGGACATTACTACAGGACGTAATACATTGAGAGCATATTAAAAACGTTTTGTAGGGGCGTTGTGTGTACCGTGGACATGTTGAGCCACTCACGAATTGCAAAGTAACGATGTTGGATGGATTTTCAAATAAAGAGGGTCCCGCATTTTGTTACACCGAACCATTTTATTTTATCTAGCTTCTTATTTTTTTATTCTACCTGATGCGCTCCTTCCGCGCTTCGCGCTAGGACATCCATCCGGGCTGCGAATTAGCGCCAGAAAGGCGGCGGTGCGACGGAGAAGCTATGCTTCACTGTAATCGCGGGGAATTTCCGGCCAGTCGGGCCGTCGCCCTTGATGGAATTTAGGACCTTCCCGGGGAAACGTTTCGAACTCCCATTTCCTACCCCCCTTCCCCCCCCCCCCCCCCCAGAACTTCCATGCGCCTCGAACGCTCTCACGAGAGACGATGCGTTGCCGAACGTGGTTAAAAAAACTACCCTCGAACTGTGTGCCACTAGTCTTGTTTAAGACTCTTTACACTTCGTTAAATTTTAAACCCCAACTATATATGACTGCAAACAAAGTTTTGGGAAGTATTATCACAACATCTATGACTAAAATTTTTCCATTAAATGAAATCGTACAGTCCAGCTAAAACTGTATTTTTTTCTGAAGTGAAATTTTTTTCTGAAGGGGCAACAATTTTCGAGCGTTACGAAAATTCCAATCGCACGAGGGGAAATAGCTAGGTATGCAGTACGGGAACCGGGAGAGGAGGGGAACAGTTGGGTACGTGGTGGGGGAACCGGAAGAGGAGATGGCAAAAAAGGTAGAAACAACGCAGCATACTTGCGCACTTGCGCAATTCCGGAATCTCGCACTTGCGAACTCTCGCACTTGCGCACTCGCGCACTTGCGCACTCGCACACTCGCACACTTGCACACTCGCTCACTCACACACTTGCACGCTCACACAATTGCACACTTGCACACTCACACACTCACACACTTGCGCACTCACACACTTGAACACTCACCAACTTGTACAATTCAGGCAGTGAATTCTAACAGAAATGTGTGTAAGTTTTGGTATGTAGTTGAAAAGCATTATTTTAAAGAATTTTAATTGAAATTTCGGGTACATGTTTCGTATTATAATTTTATTTGCAACATTAAAAACATGAGAACACATGGATTTATACGTTACCGAGGTTAGATGTTTACACATCTTTTCGTATGTAGGACTAATAATTATAAAGACGTATGTACATGCCACTCTAATACCTGTGTACATTCCTTCTCTTGCGGATTTTGATTTAATTGGATATGGAGATGTTTTAAATTTACTGTAGAGGCTTTTCATGTTATTTTAATAACATTTACAGCCAATTTATATATATATTTGTTATTTTTTTGGTTTGAAGTCCTCATCTTATTTTTAAAAACCTATACACTGTATTAACTATTTATGTACATTCAGGTGTCCGTAATTAATATACCTAACTAACAAAACTAACCCCTAATGAAATATGTCAAGTCGTTCTGATTATATAATTTTTTTATATTCTCGTATTTCATGCAGGACGCGAATTTTCCCCGTCGTCTTTAATGCGTCTTCGGTCGTCACCCGGTCTCCGCAGGATATTCCAGGAGAGTCAAAAGTTAGCGACGGCGGTAACCGATACACCGGGACTCAAAACGAAGCGAGCACGACCAAAGTTTTCGCCTCATTTGGTATTCAGATGGGGCTGTCGCGGCGGCCGCTTCGCCCGTCTCTCGCGCCGGATTACGCCCGTCGTCGCGTGTGTCCGAAATTTAGCCGTTGGCTTTAATAAACTCAAACCCAACAGGATAATGGTTTTATAGGACGCTGGAAGAAAATTCATTATATAAAGACTGACACATTGGTTACCGATAGGGCTCTCACTACTTACAAAAAAAAATTATAATGAGGGTTCCCACTTTATCACTTTAAATAAGTTCCCTGTATCTTCCCTGTCCAGCCGAGCGTTTTTTTCCCTGTATTGAGACACACTGGTACCCACGAGCAGCGAAAGACGAGATCCAGGCAAAGAACACAATTTGGATTTGAACAAAAGATACACTACTCATCTCACTCATATTATAAACATGAAAAATTATCGTGCGTAGCTTTAGATTTTTTGTGTATGTAAATTTCAGTTACAGGAGATTCTTAGGCACGGCGAGATGCGGTGGCTACAAATAAATCGCAACCACAACTGAATAAACTGGCTAGGTACAGCACATTAATAACAACATAAAACAAGTAAGTGTCTTCAGATAAGCTAAATTCTCGGGAGCTGCCGTCGATCCATCATATTGCCAACCGGGGCATTTATTGTGAGCGAGACCAGAAACCTAAGTTCCCATAACTCGCTGTGTGCGCTTTATTTCAAGATGCACCCCACACTTTGGTGGAGTCCAGGCAAGGAGCCGGAGCAGTTATAAGGGCCAGGGAACCCTACTTAAGCTTGCTCCAAACGATAGGAGCACCACCACCAAGTGCAAGACTTACCCAATCTGATCCTGGGCCGACAGAGGAAACCTCAGCGGGGATATATTTACAAGAATAACCATACCGCACTACTAGAACTTGGGTGGTGTCTGGGCTAACCATAAGTGACACGTATATAAGTCGCCAGCCCAGGTTAAAATTTCTAATACGGTTTTGAGGTAGTTGGTTAATTCACCGCCGCAATCGCCACCATCTCTAGGGCATCGACTTGTGGTGGTCCCTAGCGGACAAGTGTCGAACTCTTCAAACACCCCTTCCACCTCCCGTTGAACGACCTTGAGCTGCAGTGAATGATAGGTGGGGGGTGCGGGGAATGACAGCGGGCGACAGTGCTGCGCTCTAACGTGTAAATAACAACTAAGACGATACAGGGCGTTACGGCAGCGCACTGCAGCGGTGAAGTTCCCAAGTTGCTCAGCATATGCTTCTGAAAAACGCAGAGTAAATCCTATCCACTCGCGACTTCTAACTGCCATACAGGAGGGCCTCAAAGCTATCTCGGCCCCTCCCCCGACCGCCCCAGGCCGAATCCCAGGGGACTTACCTGGGCGCGCTGGACTCCTTTCCATCAGCCTTGAGCTCTTCACGGTGAGGCCAGACTTTGGGATTCGCCACCAAGGCTCAGTAATCGAACCACCCCCAGAAAGGTTTGAGTCGCATCTGCTGTTGCTCGCAATTACAGCCCTTACACTACTTCTGGTTCGCATCCAGACAGGCCGAGGATGCCTGAGGCAGAGACACGACCCGCAGAGTCCTCTTCAGCGCACCAGGAGATACGCTCTTGTGAGCCGTTAGGACCCCGGCTAAGACGAGAGGCTGCAGTGATCCATCCTAGCATCGTACCCAGTGGCGCAGCGTGCCATCTCGGCGCCTGGGGCGGGAGACCCATTTTGCCGCCCCCATTCTATAGGTGCTTATTTAAAATTAAATTTCACATGAAATGAGATACCTTTTATTGAAGTTAAAATAGGATGAGCGGTTTTACAAGCGGATTATACGGGCCTTATGAGCAGCGAAGTCAGAAATAACTTTGTCAAAATCAATATTAGCAGCCAATTCTTGTTCAATCGACAATATAGCCAAGTTTGATAGTCTAACGGAGCTCATAGAAGACCTGAGGTAATTTTTTATTAGCTTCAACTTCGAAAAACTTCTCTCACAACTTGCAACACTAATCGCCAAAGTCAAATATATACGAATCAAGATGACTATATTTGGAACCGAAATTCCGAGATTTAGTTTTTAAATGAACTGGAGGAGCTCCAGTGGTCCTTTACCACTTATATCTTCCTCTGATTCAGAACAGGCAACAACAACAAACTGCTGAAGACGCTTCCGCTCCATCTGAAACTCGTCCTTGTCGATGTCTTCTAATACATGGGAAAGATCACACTTGAACTTGCTGTCCAAAAGTTTCGCTGTCTGACTTGTCCGATATTTCTTGAATTTGCTGGAATCGAGTCGTCATTTCTTGAATGATCTTGTCGAATGATGCGATAATCTCTCGACGGATTTCCTGTTCGTGAGACAAAGCTGCATCTTCAGAAGATTCATCGCCATGCATGCGTTTTTTCCTGCGAATTCTTCTCGTTTTGAGTTCGACTCCGAGTTTTTCGCAGAGAGTCTTAGCAAAGTCAATTGCTTCTTGCATGAAACGGTCTCTACTTTCCACTAAGAGGGTTTTCAAAGCGCAGAGTTTCTGAGCACACTTATCCACACTTAGTCCTCGTTGCTGCAGGTAAATCTGTGCGTCATCTACTTCAGGTAGCACTGCAGCCCAAAAGCCAAGAAAAGTTAGGAAGTTAAATGACTGCATGGCTGTCAGGAGAAGAATGGCTCCCGATCTTGTTTCGGAAGTTTGAGATGAATCTGTTAATTGTTCCAGTACCTCAAGAACTACCTCAAACTTATTTTTAAGCATCTTGACAGCTACATGTCTAGCGCTCCAGCGCGTTTCAGTGACTCGTTTTACTGCTTGACCTGTGACGGCAACCAAAGCGTTCCATCGAACAGTTGATGCGGAAAAGAAGGCAAACAGCTTCTCCAGAGGTCCAAAAAACGTTACGGAATCCACTGATTCAGAAGCAGCGTGTACCCCAGCCAATTTTAGTGAGTGGTTTGTGCATGCAACGAATATAGCTTTCGGATTCAGTGCTTTAATCCGGGCTTGAACTCCATTGTGGATCCCTGAAATTGTGTCAGCATTGTCATAAGCCTGTCCTCTCAGATTCTGTATGTCCAGTCCGTCTGATGTTATCTTCGCGATTATATCGTTGCTGAGATCTTCTGCATTTTTTCCTTTTGGTTCGAAGAAGTCAATGAAAGATTCTACCACGGCGACCTTTTCTCCTTCGATATGTATGTATCGCAGAACTTGGCTCATTTGGTCATTGTGGGAGATGTCTGGTGTACTGTCGAAGATTACGTAATAATATTTAGCTTCTTTAATACGACGGATGATGGTGGATCGAACTTGCTGTCCCAGTAAGTTTATAAATTCATTCTGGGTTTCTGGAGATAGATACGAAACTGAGACTCTTGCTCCCAGCTTTATCTTTGTCAGGTGTTCCATTAGAAGAGGGTCGTATTTAGCTAGGAGGTGCACTAACTCCAGAAAGTTCCCGCGATTGCCACTATCATCTCCTCGAATGTCTTCTCGATGTCCTCTGAAGGCCAGATTCTGTTTGGCTAAGAACTGGATAATATTCAGCAACCTGTACAGTACATCCCTCCACTTCTTCTCCTCACTTTTGAAAACTTCTTGTTGTTTCTGATCGATGGTTGCTTTACAGTTCAGGTGAACTTCCAACTCCTTCCATTTCAAGAAGCTCTGTTCATGGCCCAGGCTATTTTCATGGTCTCCTATTCTTGGATTTAGCTTCCACCATTTGTTGAATCCTTCTTCAGATGCGAAGTTAGAGCCGGAATTGCCAAACAGCTTGCAAGAAAAAACAATACAAGGATTGCTTCAAAGGCGAGTACACCATCCATGTTCGGGGAACCTTTTCACCGTTAGATAATGGTTTGTAGAACCACTCTTTGGTTAGTTTTCGGGTACCGCCTTTCGTTGAAGTCCCTGAGCGAACAACATCGGCAAATTTGGAATCGATGTGCTGTACTGAGTCAGATCCGCGACGTACTAGAAGCGTTCTTACTTCGTCGGTCATAGGAGAAGGCCAGCAACCTACATCGTCGAGATTCACATCTTTGATTTCGGCAGGAGCAGAAGGCACGATTTCAATTATGTCTTCTTTGGCAACATTCACTTTTTCTGCAGGCTTATGACTAGATGCTTGAGGTACTTTTGATGAGTCGACTTGGTCTTGACCCTGCTCTGTGGTGGGACCAGAACTACTTCCAACTGCGACGGCAGGTACGTCTTCTTCTTGTACCTGTAAAATAAGTTATGTATTCCCATGAATATTGGCCGGAGGACACGTTCGAATTTCAAATAAGTATTTTATCTATCACAAAACAAAAGTGGTTTTGGTGACGGCGCGGTTTGCCGGGCTTATAGGAAAATTTACAAACAAAATTGATTTTGTATGGCAGCAACCTTTTTTAGAGTTTCCCGGTAAAAACTGACTGAGTAAGCCATGTTATAGATGTTATTAAAATATAAAATGACGAGAAATTTGAGAAAAATCGTTGGTGCCATTTTTGAGCTAAATGAAAAATTATGTTTTCTTTGTATGACAGGTACCATAAATAATCAAGTTATCCAAAAACAAAAAAATATATATATATTCCTAGACTAGTACTAGATTTATAAAACATCTCCTATTGAATTTTTAAATTCAAGTAGCAGGACAAAATTCAGTCGTAAACTTAAAAAGATGTACCTTAACTCAATGTAATTTATGTTAATATACTCCATACTTTTTAAACAATAATCAATGTTCAAACAGATATTATAGCAATTTTAAGTGAATAAGATTTAATGAACGAGTGTGACTCCGTACTCGCAGACAAACCTAGGTGAATAGGTTTTGCGAGACTAATGTAAGAAATTTTTGTAACTTTTGTAAACAATAAATAAATAATAATAATAAATAACTGGGGTAATTCTAGGCCATGCATGATTCTAGATGGAGGAATCATATACCTACTTACACTGGAATCACTTCCGCTGCTGCAGGATGCCACCGAAGACGTTAACGGGGCTTTCGAACCAGAACTGGAACTAAAATATTTCAGTAATGCACCTTGAGACTTCTTCGCATCTGCTTCTTTCTTAGCCTTTTTTTTTTTTGCGGAATTCCGCACCGCTTTCTTTGACTCTTTTCATTTTCAAAAACTAGTTCAAAGATTGGGTAAAGTTCTAAATGTTTAGTTTTAGAAGATTCAACAGTATTTAAAAGATCGAAACACAATCAAAATGACTTTCGTTCCGTATCCGAAACCCTCGCGAAACAAACATACGAGTAAAGCGTGATTGCGTAACGGTACTTCACGATGCACTAAAACAAACAAAGATCAGTACTGTAGCATGTGTGCTACAGCTGCTACCTTTGATAATGTTTATGTTGGCAGAAATGGTTAACGTATTTTATTAATCTTTCGGATGCCCTGGTAATACGAGAAATTTTGGATTTAAGTTTGTTATATGTTTTTTTAAAAAAGAAATTTGTAATTCTTGTTTAGTCTTATTATTTTAAAGTTTAAGATTTTAAGTTATTAAATTGGTCTGGAAAGTTCGAGGACACTACCGAATATGTTGGTAATAGTTGCGCTAGACGGCACGCGAGCAGAACAGCTGATTGTGTGACGTCAGGTGAGACGGGCGAGCGGAGTCGCCTGGTAGGCCCAGGCGGGCGCGCACGTGAAGTAAAACGCGGGTTGGCCATGGTGATGGTACCACATCGAAGTAACTGTATACGTGTGTTCCTTTTTGAATATGAACGGGGTTTATTTATATAATTTAGAACGCTTTGGTACGATGAACGCGAGTGGTTGGTGAGGCGTGTGTGAATATCGCGATGATTTTCCAAGGATGAATTATGTGCGCCGAAATAAACTCCAAGACGGTATGGCGAAGAATTCGTCATATCCGTACAATTACCTGCAGCTACGGTAACGTATAATGGCAAGGGTTTGCCATTAAAAACACTCGTGAGCAAACGAGTGTATTTGGTGACCAGACATCACGACGTCAAAAAGCAAGTAAGTGCCAGCCGTGCCACTGCCCCGTTGACCCCTTTGACCCCTGGTGCGAAACAATAATTTGTGGATTTTTGGGATTTAAATTAACGGACTAATAAAACTGAAACTGGGATTTTACGTTCAGCGTGTTTCACCCAATCCCTGCCAGACCTAGAAGAAAAAAGGCGTCGACCGTTAGAAAATGACTTAACTGAGAAGGGCTTGTAAACCCATAATTTGTAATTTGCTAAATTTTTGGTATATTTATTTGCATGTTAAGGCGTGTCAATTTTTTGCTAGATTTCGCCTATGTTAATTGGTATTTACAGCGGTGATACGCCCGGTGCGTATCTATATTTGTATTTGTATTTGTATTAATATGTTCTTATATATTTTTAATGCCTTTTTATTATTATATAGCTATTTTTTTATAAGTAGTAATAGGGTATGTATTTTATGATGGATGCGCCGATTTGTGATGAAACGATTTTATTATATATATATATATATATATATATATATATATATATATATATATATATTAAATGTTGTCATATAAATTTTGCGTCTTTTTAACTTGCTGCCTCCTCTCACTGTTCGCAACCTTATTAGTATTTTTTAAGCGTGCTATTAGTTTGGGTTTTAATATTTTTTTGGGTTTACCTGCGCTCGCGGTACGGGGCAATATAGGAGTTTTACTGTGTCCCGGTTTGCGGAAGTTGTTGGTTTGCCCTGGGTTAAGGTCAAACTTTACAGTACAATGCGTAGTACTAAATTCAAAGAGAGGCATCGACACGGGCCGACGCGTGAAACAAAAGATTTTGTATGAGTAATGAACATAATAAGGAGTGCCGCTCAACTCAACTCGCGCGCGCCGGGCGGCGCGGCGTGATGCGATGTTGCCGTTCCTATGTAAACAAACAAACGTTATAAAGAGCTCTGTCAGTGATTTCGCAGTTTTTCTTTTAAATAAATATTAAAAAATAGTTGGTGCGCAAAATTTTAGATAAAAATGGAACATTATAGTGTGTCTGACACATGTAATGAATGAATCATAGATCAGATCTCAACCCGCTTCACCGGCGACCCGCCCCCGCGGGCTGCCGCCCGGGGCGGGCCGCCCCCTCCGCCCCACCCACGCTACGCCACTGATCGTACCCCCCTTTGATCACCCAACTGACCAGACATTTGACAGTGTCCTTAACCCTAAGGTCAAAGTACTGCAGGCAACTATCCTGGTCCACCTCTTCATTCTGGGACTACTCAATCACCCAGAATACCCGTGGTATTCAAAGATAGCGCTAATATATAAAACTACAAATATTTATCGAAACACGATTCAACCATTCATAGAGTACAAAATTTAGAGCGAAATCTTTCCCCTCGGAATACAGAGTTTGGCCCTGCTTTGCACCAATGCTATGCAACCGTCACTGAAAGTTTGTAATAAAAATACACTATATATTTAAAATAAAACAACGGCACAGTACAGGTGAATTACTATCGACATTTCATTTGACCGATCTAGCTGGCAATTTCTTAACATTATATTAAAACTGAAATAATTTATCACATTTCTGAATGGAACCTATGTTCATTTCTTAACTTTCAAATATCTGTAAAAAACATAATTCATTTTTATCTTGCTCTTAAGTTTAGTTAATGATTAAAACATATGTTTCCAAGTATAATAATGTATTTATGGATAAAATACAGAATGGTTTTAAGACATAAAAAAATTGGTATTTTATTTAATTTACCTACTCGGTTTGATAATAAAACAACGTGTAAATTTCGTTGTGTATTCCAGATTTTGAAAACATATTTTCAATTTCATGATTTGTTATTTTTTTTTTTTTCAAATGATTCCCTGTCTCCGGGAACCCTGAAAAGAAGGCCAGTGTGAAACGAATTCTCACACAGGTAGTTTCTTTACATATGTATGGCTACATAAATTTTACAGCCTTGAAAACGGCTACAGCTTGCCAGCACTCACTGAAGTACGGCAAAGTTGGATGTTTCGTAGCAACCTATTTCGAAACATTTGTAAAAGCATTTACTACGGTTTTGGCTCTAAAAATCATTCGATTATACTACATTCCTAGAGAACTACATTCCTGGAATATAGAAGCCCCACGGTTGTGCTTGCAAAATCGCATGACTGTGAAAAAGGTTTGATAAACATAAACGTCAAAACTACGTTTTACGGAAAATTTTCATTATGTAACACCAGATGTTCGTGACCAAAATCTTTAATCAGATGATGGTCTTAAAACGTATGTTGGGACCTGTACACACAAACTGACTGTGGCCAATCACTTAAAAAAAAAAAAAACTTTGAGCAGTAAAATGTTTCGTAGAACGCAGCCAATCCGGGAGATTTCTTCTCGCGAGAGAAACGAGTTGAAATTTCTCCCAGCGCGCCCAGAACGTTCGGTGATTGGTCCGAGTGCATTTTTGGTTCCGAATCCCTCTACACACCATCTATCCCCTCCCCCTTTTTCTTTTTCTTTTCCACCTCACCCCCCCCCCCTCCCCAAACAAGGGTCGTGCTGGTTCTGGTGTTTCGACGTGATGGATCGACTTCGGTCCGAATTATGCCCCGCAAAGACAACTCCGACTTCATCCTTTCTGTTGCTGCGTGGACCATCCCCCCCCCCCCCCACCCCTCACAAGTCGAGGAGTTGTTGTCCCAGCTGGGGGGCCAAACAAACGCCGAAGGGCCGTTTCGGAACAAATGGTTTCGTTATGGTAATAAAGAGGCGAAAAGGGAAAATGGGGGCCCACCACCGGAGAAACAGGAGGGAGGAGGAATATAAAAAAAATAAAAATATAAAACTGAATAATACCACATTTCCTCTCTTCCCAATAACGAAGCGAGCTCGTGTGACTAATGTTCCAACCCGATTGAAACGAAAGTTAATGTTGCATCGTGCATTATTCTGAATATCCGTGCGGTGCCAAACGCAAAAAAAAAAAAAACCTCGCTGTATATTTTTTTCTCTCTAAATGGCACAGAAATATTTATGTAAAATTACATGGAAACAACTGCATCACTACAAAACAGTGTTCGCAGTGATACTGAGTTCGGATTCACAACCGGGTATTTATGCTTTGTGTTATTCCAGTACCTGCATTCGTTTAAGATATTTTTAAACGGTTTTCTGAATAGCTTTGCATTATTAACTGCGCATAGTAAAAACCAAATAAAGTCCACGTAATGGAATATTATTTTTATCTTTTCCATGGTTTAAACAAAATAAACTTGGATGAAACATCAATTAAAATAAAAATTATTAGCCAATTTTCGTAAGATATAATCACTCAGTAACATCTCGAAAAACGTATTTCATATATGCAAAAATAAACATAGCCATGTGTTGTACAAAGATAGCATATATTTATTGGCAATTCGTTTTCAAACGAATCTTTTGTAAAATTCCGGATTTTTTTTTTCTGTGTATAAATCATCAAACCACGATATTACATAAACAATTTATAGAATATCAAAGTTTAAAATGTTTCTTTCGGAAAAGTTGAGTAGTATATTCCAAATTTATATTTTTTGTCTAAATAAATTTGCACATTATACTATTTAACATCAATTTTTAATTTTTATGCTGTCAACAATGAGTTTCAAAAACAATAAAAGTAATAAAAATGGTATATGAGAACGCATATAATTGACGTTCACATAAGAATACGTACGCAATGATATAAATGTATAAACCTATAAGCATATGCATTTATTTCGTGTTGTACCATGTTTTAAAACGTTCTTTGTAGTAATGCATGCAGAGTTTTAAAAATACAGAGCAAAATTTGCATGTAGAACAACCATGTATTTTCCCCTGTGAATAACGCATTCGGACTCGTCTAGAAATGAATTATGAGTGCGTTTTAACATTGTAAAGTTTCGGTTTGTCCTAAAAAATACACGTAAATCCTATTAATTACTGGGTTTAACATTTAAAACTAGACAATGAATTTTTTTTAAAAATGAATGGTGTTATTAATGAGATGTTTCCGCCAATATGAAATTTGACATGAACGCATAATTCAACTGGTATGGATATTTAAATAAATATTTGAGTGGGTTTTTATAAAAAAATTTTCTTTTCAATAAAAATGTCTATTGCTATAGCCCGTCCCACTCTTAGATTGCAGTACACGGCTTATGGCGCGCGCTGTTGCCAAATCTCTAACACATTACGAATTTCAAGTGATGTGTGTCTTTGTAATTCGGATCTAACAAGAAGCATTTTAAGAAATCACATCGTAATTTATAATATTTTATACTATTACAGTAGTATATAATAGTATTTACTAGATCAGGCCTCAGGCGGTGGATTGAAGATTGTCGGTCCGCCATCTTGGATTGTAACGTAACGGCGGCCATCTTGGATTGTGACGTCACGGCGGCCATCTTGGATAAGCGTAACGTGACACTTTTTCGTGCGTGCAGCCGGCGTAACGGGACACAGCGTAACGGGACATAATGTAACGGGACAAGTAGATCACGGCGGCCATTTTGGATCCGCCATTCTGGATGATGACGTCACCGTTGCAATTTTCGTTACGGTCGCCATCTTGAAATTTGGACACCATCTTGAAAATCTTTAATTATTATCTGATTTTAATGAAAAAAATTCCAAAATTCATCAAAAAATTAACTTATTCGAATTCTGATTGATTATATCGATTCCCATCCTTGGTTCGATTCCCGGTGAGTGCAAACATCAGATCCTTCCTCCATGAAAGCTACCTAGACTGATCTACCACCACCAGTACCAAGGTATATATCATCAACATGTATGACGTCATGTCCGCCATCTTGTCTTCATCTGCAGGAGACCACCATCTTGTTTTCGTCTGCTAGAGTGTGCCGATACCATGTAGTATAATTATCTGGTCACAATACTTTTGTCCTCAACTGTTGACATTGACCTTGACCTTAAATTTTGACCTTGACCTTGGCCTTTGACCTTGACCTTGAAATTTGACCTTGACCTTGAAATTTGACCTTGACCTTGAAATTTGACCTTGACATTGAAATTTGACCTTGACCTTGAAATTTAACCTTGACCTTGAAATTTACCCTTGACCTTGAAATTTGACTTTGTCCTTGTCGTCCATCATGGATCCGACATTTTATGTTCAGTACATGCTACCAGGAGCTACCACCTGCTGGAGTACGCCATCTTGTGTGTGTACTTGTATTATAGAGTACATTTTTACAGTGCAGTAATCATTTATTACGGAGGTGCCCCCGCCATCTTGAAATTCGGACGCCATCTTGAAATCATTTAATAATGTAGCTAGAAAAGCGGGAAAAAATCCAAAATTCATCAAAAAAATCACTCATTAATTTACACATCGATTCGATCCGCTCCAGTCCTTGGTTCGATCCTCGATCGTTGCAATAATGTTTAATTTTATGAAAAAATAATTTCAATAAGCCACGTTCAACATTCTTAAAGAGACTTTAAAACCTCTACTACCATCATCCTATAAGCCATCAAGACCACCATATTGAAAATTCGTAATTGTAATGCTAGAGATTCGGGAAAAAGTTCAAAATTCATTAAATAAATTTGTAATCTATATACTGATTGATTAGATCGACTAATATCCTTGGTTCGATCCCTGGCCGATACAAAACAACTTTAATTAAAAAAGTACCACTAAAGTGGCAGGTTTGAGAAAATAAAAACACCGCAAGTTCTTTTAAAAAATCTTTTATTACATACATACTACACTATTACAAGAACAAAAAAACACTGACAAATTACTAAAAACTTGGTTAAGATTTATTTCCGCATTTAATCTTGTGCTGTTCAAGACACTGTAAAGCTGTGAGTCCTGATTTTCGAGGTCGATTAGCGAAATACTTAAAGCACATCTTACACATATAAATCTTCTGTTGATGTTTTGTAACCTGGGGTCTCACAAGTCGGGAGAAGTTTTTGATGTAGCAGTAGTGTGCAGAACCGCTTTAATTTGTCACAAGCAACAAATCGAAATGATTTTTTCTTTCTTGTTTGGTTACACGAATCGGACACACTTTATTATCCTCATTTAGCGCATACACATTAACTGAGACTTCAGGGTTATTTTTCTCAAAAACTTTTATCTGATTTAACGGTGGCGGATAGCACAGTCCATCGAAGTTGTACTTATTCTCCAAAGCATAATACCTCTTATCAACACGGTTTTGATGACTTCCCTCGACAAATCTTGCCAAAATACTCCATTTAAAACAAAACTGGTCCTTGAAGTTTTGGCAATTGACTACTGCTCTTTTGTTGACTATCGCCTCAGGTAAGGCAATAAATGATGATGTCTGATGGTATGGAAGCATACTATCACTTGATTCGTTTCCTATGCACATAATCTTGTGACTATCCAGACTGTTACAATGCGAAAAAACCTTATCGCATTTGCCGCACTTATATGTCTCTCGAGAGATTGTCAGAGACCTACTGCAGGTTATTGATGCACCACAATATTTGCATTGATGCGATGTACGCTCTTCATTACTTGATGTCTGGAATGCAGATGATGAAACGTCAGCTGATGGTGGAACAGCACGTATCGTCGTCTCCTCTGCAGCAGGTATCGGGATCTTCACAGCTGTCGACACCTCAGCCATTGAGCTCTCCGCTGCCGTGGTCTCCTCTGCAAACGGTATCAGGATCTCCGTCTCCATCATCGTTGCTGTCATCGAGGTACCCGCTGCTGTCGGTAAACATTCTATTCCGGTCGACATAACTAAATGTCACGATACTTAATGGAGAGAGCACGTCCGTACTGCACCGCGGCCAGAAGTGAACTGCGGGTCCAGTCGTCCGAACCTCGCTTATATAACCCCGGTCTACTGATATACTACATGAGTCAAAATAATGTCTGTATTTAAAATTATTTTTTTATTAGGTACCTAAAAATTGTAGAAATAAAAACACACGAGTTCAAGTTTTACACATTTATTTATAAAGAGTACACAAATACATATTAGGTTAAGGAATCAAGCATTTTCACAAGCAAAGTCTTTAATGCCGCACGAACTGACACGTCGACTCCGGTTCCAACTGGTTCGTTGACTCCGGTTCCAACTGGTTCGCAGGCCACAGGATCAGGAACACAGGTTTCCAGCTGGTCATCTTCTGTGACGTTGACAACTCCGACAAGACATGGTCGATGACGTCTGTGACCACGTCTACGCCTGGGCTTTGGCTCAGTGCTAGTTGGGACAGATTCACTGTCTGAACTGCGACGACGAGACGCACACCGTTTGGACGTCTGCGTAGATGCATCACAGGTCGCAACAGGTTGCAACACGTCCATGTTTGGTGTTGCACATGCAGACGAGGCGACTACCTCAGCGATGCTAGCAGGAAGGATTGTGTGTGGTCTCATGTGATAGACGACACAGTTTCCAGGTTCGCAACAAGCTACCAGCTGCTGAGTCGGTTCGTAGGACACAGGAAAGTGCGCAAACCGCCAATGCTGAGCGCCTCCATCACAGGTTTCTGTATATGTACGTAGATACCCGGAATCCCAGTAGCTGTACTCGACACTGCTGAAGCTAGGTCTTGCGCACACGTACACGTTAGCAGGATGAAACGTAAACATCTTCTTGCAGGCCGAACGTCAACTGAAGGCACGTACGTAGGTACGCCATTTATATTTGCAGGCTCCTACTAACATTGAGTGTGCCATTTCTGCATTAGCTGCGAGTTTGTACAGGCACAGACACGTTCAAACTTGTCACGTAGCTGCACGGCGTATATTGCACTAAGCTTGCGCAGGGAAGGACAGCCGTAGTCGGTCTGTATATCCACAATTTCAGCTGCTCCGACGTCACACAGTTCTCGTAGCCATTTCTTCTGTTCAGGTCCGGCAACGTAGATTATTTCGTTTTGCAGTAGTAAATCTTCAATAGTGTTTTTCACTTGGTAGTACGGAATTTTTCCTTCGTCCCACTCTAGTCCATGATAATATTTACATAGCCATTCATTCGACCGTTTACTTTTTTCGTCTAGTAGTTTCCACGGATACGGAGGTCGGAAGCTGCGGGTTCGAGTCTTGTCTCCGGAGGTGACGCTAATTTCCTTGAGCACGAATCCATTTTGACTCTGGAAACCTTGCAGGTTGCAGTACATCTTGTGGCTAGCAATGCTCGGTCATAACTAAATTATCATAGAAAACGAAACGGTATTTATGTCAGAATTTTCACAAGTTTGTCTCGACAATTGTATGATGCAAGCCGATCGTGCAGTATCAGACAAAAAGCATAGGTGTTTGGTGGAATATTTCCGCTAGTCGTTATCTCGATCCTACAGTCGATGATGTTTGAATTTATTCGATCATCCTGTTTGGAAACGTCAAACACCATTAACGGCGCCTTGTTCTTGAAACTGTCGGGACTCAGTATCGGTGACTGTATCCGCCCATAGTAAGCTTGCTGAAACTTGGCATACATTTGATATGCTAGAAGAAATCTTCCACTTTCAAAATCCATGTTCATGTCAACGTACGGATAACTTTCGCTGTTTAAAAATATTTTTACATTGCGTATTTGACAGTTATCGAATACGGAGCGACTTACTCCTGCATTGAGCTGTCTTCCGGTCTGAAGTCCGACGATGATGTATCTTGGTTTTTCCGTAGCGAAGCTGGACTTTACTATCCAATTGATACGCTGACTATGAGGCAAGCCAGGATAAGTTTCCAGGCTCCAGGATCGGAATGGCACATCGAAGTTCTTGCCATTTTCTATGTTCTTCAACATCTTGACTCGCTAAACAGTGCTCACTTGGATGTGGGGCAGCATCCACTCGATAGACTGTAGTGTTAGCGAGACATCTTGAGGGTTTTCTGCAGCGGCGACAATTGCATTAATGTGCGTGTTGGCTAGAAGCAGTACGAGCTCTTGTTTCGAATTAATGATTATATGCTTGTAGTCCTCAGCAAATCCAAGAAGCATGGACAGAGGAACACAAACTTCGAACTTCCCTTCGGCATAAACCGGAAGCTTATATTCATCCTCGAGAGCCCAACCGGCCATCTTTGCAGCAGACAGTTCATTTGGCGTGAGCGAAAGGTAATTTTTCATAGCAGATGTTATGCCTACATCTCTCGTCTGGTCTACCTCGACACCATTCAGTACATAAGTAATGCGCTCGATTAGGTGAAGAATACCATTGCAGGATAGTGATGTCGTTGTCGGATGCGTACCATCCGCTTTTGTAAGCGTGCCTCTTATACGTAGAAATGACTGCGAAGGTAAAGTACAAATATCCTGATGCTGTACAGCAATGCGTACTTCCGATGGTAGTGCGTACGGTCCGAGCAGGAAAGGCTGGTACTCGTGCAATTCCATTTTCGTAATGCTGTCATCAAAAATGACCGGATCTTCCACGTTGAGGATTTCGTCTTCCATATTTATTCGGCACTTGTCCAATACTAAGGAGATACTTTATGTTGTCAGGTGTTAACGCACCGATGTCTGATAGAGAACTGTTCTTATTCACGGCAATACGATTTCTTTTATAATTGTTCGGTGTTACAAACTTTATGCCCATCGCTTCAAGTGCAGACGTAATGTAATTTCCTCGTCTTGAAAATTCACCAATCGTCCTCGCTGGTCAACGATTCGGACGACGACTTCGTGTGCGCACTTCACGACGACTGGAACGTAAATGATACTTTGCGGTACTTCTACCAGTTTATATCCTGGCGGGACCATCGGCGAAAACTCGTGCAGCATGTTGCTTAGTCTTCCGTTGAGATACGTTCCACTTGCCAAATTACAGTTTATTCTTATGACATTCACGGGCAAAATGTTTACTGCGCGCGTAGATTCGTACGTTCTTCCTGTACCATACACCTTTGATTTGAATCCGAGCATCGTACCTATGGTCCCAGGTTTCGTAAAGTCGACATTTTCACTGCATGTTAGAATGCTTTTTTGAGTGTTTGGATTTCCACGCAGTTGAAAGTCTACATCCTGTGGTAACATATCCCTGATGTAATTTGCAATGTCATCTATTTCGTAAGAGCCAACAGGTAACTGTATTTCATGAGCGGTCCCATCGCTTTTCAGGAAGCAGATCTTGCAGTTTTCCTCGTCGATGTTCGGTATGGCATTATACGTTTGAAAATCTACGAGTCCGACACACCATTCTCCGTCTAAATCCAGAGGCGGGAAATGAACCGCCCGCAGCTCAGATGCGTGACCTGTCAAGGTAAGTGTTATCGACATGACTAATAAATTATCGTCACTGCACAACCTTTAAGTAGCAATTTTTATTTGTCAGCTAATTTTTGTTTGTTAAAAAGCGAAGACACAAGTGTCCGCAGTTTGTTTGATTAGGCTTCTGTTCCGTTTCGTAATTGTAAAACAATGTAGTGGACCGGCCCAGGTACAACCTAAGTTCTGGCGGAGGGCGTAAATTACCAAAACTATCGTAGTACTCGGCCATGTTTCCAGTCTTTACATAGGCCACCCAGTGCGTGCCGCGACCCGCCGACGTGTCTAAATTAATTATGGCGCACTCACGTGTCTTTGGCTTGCTGGGCAAAGTGTCTCGCATAAACACGCCGCGGAAATTTGGTATTTTAAGTTTGCGTGCGTACTTTATTAAATCTACATTGGTGAGCGGTCGTTTCGGCAGGGAACTTAGGATTTTCTCTTTACTCGTTTCTTTTTCATGCCACGACCTGCCTTGTGAGGTTGCAAGTAGAGTCCTGCACCGTTTTTTTTACCGATGGCAATGGCTTCCATGCTGGCATTGTGTCACTGTGCTTCTTTTAACTGCTTGCGCTCATTCTTCGAAGTGTTGACTGCCCGCACTATACCGCTCGTTGCACCGATGAGGCCGCCGAGAGCACCCAATGCAGGCAAAAGCAAAGGAAGAAATCCTCCTATAATCTTCTTGTCGAGAGTCTGTAATTTTTGCTTGGCTTTTTGCATGCCTGCACCAGTCTTGCGTTTGGTCTTGCGCGAGTTAGTCTTTGACTTGATGGAGCCGGCTCGACGAGCGCCCAGTCCTAATTTCGTCTTTGCCTTCATGATTTTAGATACGCCCCACGCTGCGATTTTCTCTCCTAGCCCCGCGTTCGACGATTTACTTATATCTTCGGCTTCCTGTGCCAATATCTCGTCGGCTCGGTGCCTGGATTCCAGATCCTTGCTTAATGAATATGCGATATCGTGCTGCTTGCACTTTTCGTCCAGAGAATTAATTCCCACGTCACCGCGAGCTAACCTTTTCGCTAGTTTCGTGCCGGGGCCGCAAAATCTGTAGCCGGGAATGTGTAGCTCGAATGGTAGGTTGTTTATCAGCGAGTTTACGAGTTCCGCACCGATGTGTTTTTTGTTCTT
Organism: Bacillus rossius redtenbacheri; assembly: GCF_032445375.1. Lineage (NCBI taxonomy): Eukaryota > Metazoa > Arthropoda > Insecta > Phasmatodea > Bacillidae > Bacillus > Bacillus rossius. The sequence continues at coordinate 22,034,411 of NC_086341.1, forward strand.
ACCTCTTCGAGTCATTACGCACAACTGACCAGAAAGTATAAATACGCTTCTTTTATACAATTACTTTAGTACAATGCAGGTCGTCAAGCAAGACGTGTGTTTGCCCGTGCGCATTACGCAAGACGATGTATTTAGTGCGCGTGAATCACGACATGGCTTACTGTTGCCTTCTGCCGTACGATGCATAATGGCGGGTCCGTCCAACTGTGGCAAGACGTGTGTTTTACTGAGTTTACTGGAGGAGCCAAACGGTCTTCGGTTCGAGAACGTTTACTTGTATTCCAAGTCGTTGCAACAGCCAAAGTACCAGCGCCTAGCTACTGTTCTACGATCTGTGGATGGTCTGGAGTATTTTCCGTTTAGCGATAGCGCCGATGCTGTACCTCCAAGCGAAGCAAAGCCTAATTCCGTGTTTGTGTTCGACGATGTAATGTGCGAGAAACAAGGCATAATACAAGAGTACTTTTCCATGGGCAGACACGCCAAGGTAGACTGCGTTTACCTGTGTCAGACATACGGTAGAATACCCAAACATCTCCTACGAGACAACGCGAATGTCATAGTTTTGTTTCGCATGGACGAACTTAATTTACGCCACGCTTATGACGATCACGTAAACACCGACATGACATTCCAGGAATTCAAAGACATGTGCTGCTTGTGTTGGAAAGAAGAACACGGATTCCTAGTTATAGTCAAAGACTGGCCTCTATATAAGGGCAGGTACAGACGAGGTTTCGATCAGTTTATCGCCAAACATGAGTCATAGCATTTCGAAATTCGGTCGTAGCAGTCGAGACTTACGTACTGCTCTCAAGTCTCATGACGACGTTATCCGCAAATACATTTCGCTACTGGCTCAAAAAGTAGACAGTGTGAAAAAGGAATTACTTGAGTATCTCGTTGCCATCGACCAGCGTGTGGAAGCATCGGATTCTCGCATTCGCGACATGATCGAAGTATCGAATGCACAAAGACGGGACGATCTGAGGACTTTTCAAAGTAGTCTGAAAGCATCACTATCTCAATCGTCAACAAATTCAGATTTGGCCAAACACAAGAAAGAAGTTTCTGCGAACGAATAAAAAAGTATATAAGGAGGTCTTGCAATAAGTTTTCAGCCAGTACAATGTCGGACCTGGCCAGTGACCTTCATCGAGCTATACAGTCTGTTCGCGAAAAATATTTACTTGCTAGACGAACCAGACTTGCACGTGAGATGGAAAATGAGGAGATATTTAAACCAATCACTAGTCGTCTCGACGAACTTAAAAACAAGGAAGAACCAGCCTTCATTGTGAAGACAGAAGTTGAAGATGAAATGCCGACTGTAAAGAAGAGAAAGTATGAACCGGGTCGAGAAGAGGACTTAACAAGTACAGAGTCCATGCACAAGAAAAAAATACCGAAAAAGGGACATCAAGTTAATGCAATGGTCCGACCATACCTGATATCGTTTACGAGCCGGAATAATGACACGACCTACGGAGTGTACAGAAAACATAATAAGTGGTTCCTCGGTGCTAAAGAAATAGACTTTCTACCAGGAAATATCGTGCGCGTAGCAGAGTTCAAAACGCGCGGGACTCCGGGTCTGTACGAATTGCTGTTTCGCAGGGAGCCTAAAGGATATTCTCACAACGACTTACAAGAGTACAAAAAACTGCTAGAGCTAACCAATGCACATTTTCGCGATAACGATCCAGATAGTGGTGTATATAAAGACGTAGATCATGAAAAAATCGACATTCTCGCTAATCTCTTCAGTGAACTAACAATACATGGCGAAGGTTTAAAAAAGCTAGAAAGTGGTCAGACATTTGACTATGTATATTGGGACGACCCTAATGAATTAGTTGATCGCCTTAGAATTCTACATGCATCGCTTAGTGTAGGAAACTATTCGCACATCAACGAAATAGTCTCCATACTTGAAGAACTGAAGGAAGCCGGCTACATACAATGAGTCGAACCGGAATCGCTCGCGAACTTCATGCTCCTGCTAGACGGAAATACCTTCGTCGCAAAGTCATAGTTCGTGGAATTGATGATTTATTCCAGGCGGACCTTGTTGAGATGATACCGTATTCCCGATTGAATAAAGGTTTCAAGTACATGTTGACAGTCATCGATGTTTATAGCAAGTTCGCTTGGGCTAGACCTGTCAAATCAAAGACTGCAACTGACGTAGCCAAGGCCATGAACAATATTTTGCGTGATGGACGTGTACCGTCGTACCTGCAAACGGACCTCGGGAAAGAATTCTACAATGCAACCTTCAAGGCTTTGATGAAGAAGTATGGCATCAAACACTACTCTACATTTAGTAACGCCAAAGCCTCCGTTGTCGAAAGGTTTAACAGAACTTTGCGTTCCAAGATGTGGCGGCAGTTCACGGCTAACGGAAATTACAAGTGGCTTGACATCTTGCCGAAACTAATAAGCGAGTATAATTCCACGGTGCATTCTACCACGAAAATGAAGCCAAAGGACGTAAAGGATAATCGCCTGCTTCAAACAGTTTTTCCCAACGAGAAGAAGAAAGATCCACGAAAGCGTAAAGCTAACGTCGGCGACATTGTGCGAATCTCCAAGCAGAAAGGTATCTTCGAGAAAGGTTTCACTGCGAACTGGAGTCCCGAACTTTTCCGTGTGACACATGTTCGTGAATCAGAGCCTAGGACCTACTACCTCGAAGATTTGGACCACAAACCTATCCATGGCGGCTTCTATGCCGAAGAGATTCAGCCTACGTTGTATCCCGATACGTACTTGGTGGAGAAGATTATAAAACGAAGAAATGGACTGTCCTACGTCAAGTGGTGGGGCTTTCCACCTCGCTTCAATTCGTGGGTGGCAGATGCAGACGTCGAGAAATCCACAAGGCTTTAGTAATTTGTCAGTGTTTTTTTGTACTTGTAGTAGTGTAGTATGTATGTAATAAAAGTTTTTTTAAAAGAACTTGCGGTGTTTTTATTTTCTCAAACCTGCCACTTTAGTGGTACTTTTTTAATTAAAGTTGTTTTGTATCGGCCAGGGATCGAACCAAGGATATTAGTCGATCTAATCAATCAGTATATAGATTACAAATTTATTTAATGAATTTTGAACTTTTTCCCGAATCTCTAGCATTACAATTACGAATTTTCAATATGGTGGTCTTGATGGCTTATAGGATGATGGTAGTAGAGGTTTTAAAGTCTCTTTAAGAATGTTGAACGTGGCTTATTGAAGTTATTTTTTCATAAAATTAAACATTATTGCAACGATCGAGGATCGAACCAAGGACTGGAGCGGATCGAATCGATGTGTAAATTAATGAGTGATTTTTTTGATGAATTTTGGATTTTTTCCCGCTTTTCTAGCTACATTATTAAATGATTTCAAGATGGCGTCCGAATTTCAAGATGGCGGGGGCACCTCCGTAATAAATGATTACTGCACTGTAAAAATGTACTCTATAATACAAGTACACACACAAGATGGCGTACTCCAGCAGGTGGTAGCTCCTGGTAGCATGTACTGAACATAAAATGTCGGATCCATGATGGACGACAAGGACAAAGTCAAATTTCAAGGTCAAGGGTAAATTTCAAGGTCAAGGTTAAATTTCAAGGTCAAGGTCAAATTTCAATGTCAAGGTCAAATTTCAAGGTCAAGGTCAAATTTCAAGGTCAAGGTCAAATTTCAAGGTCAAGGTCAAATTTCAAGGTCAAGGGCCAAGGTCAAGATTTAAGGTCAAGGTCAATGTCAACAGTTGAGGACAAAAGTATTGTGACCAGATAATTATACTACATGGTATCAGCACACTCTAGCAGACGAAAACAAGATGGTGGTCTCCTGCAGATGAAGACAAGATGGCGGACATGACGTCATACATGTTGATGATATATACCTTGGTACTGGTGGTGGTAGATCAGTCTAGGTAGCTTTCATGGAGGAAGGATCTGATGTTTGCACTCACCGGGAATCGAACCAAGGATGGGAATCGATATAATCAATCAGAATTCGAATAAGTTAATTTTTTGATGAATTTTGGAATTTTTTTCATTAAAATCAGATAATAATTAAAGATTTTCAAGATGGTGTCCAAATTTCAAGATGGCGACCGTAACGAAAATTGCAACGGTGACGTCATCATCCAGAATGGCGGATCCAAGATGGTGGATCCAAAATGGCCGCCGTGATCTACTTGTCCCGTTACATTATGTCCCGTTACCATGTGTCCCGTTACGCCGGCTGCACGCACGAAAAAGTGTCACGTTACGCTTATCCAAGATGGCCGCCGTGACGTCACAATCCAAGATGGCCGCCGTTACGTCACAATCCAAGATGGCGGACCGACAATCTTCAATCCACCGCCTGAGTCCTGATCTAGTAAATACTATTATATACTACTTATTACACATATAAATTTGTAATAATGCCACTTTTATGTAAATTTCAAAATAATAAAAACTACCTATTGTAGACGAAAATTTCTTAGTTTTCTTTTATGTTCTAAAAATCCCATGGGCCCGATAAATGACATATTTTTGGACAAGTCATGTCCAAAATGATAAATAAAATACGGTAATGGAAATTCTCGGTCGAGTAGTTATGGGAAAAATCCGAACAATTGGGTCGAAATGGGGAAGCTTTTTTGAAAAACAGAAAAATTGCAACAACTCCCATAATATGAATAATAACGCATCCGTTTTAACGTATGATAACTCGGAGTACCTAATGCCAAAAAATGTTTTCTAAATAAATTTTTGATACGACCAGCCATAACTGCATGGGTTCGAAAAAAAAAATTTTCTCCGGACAAAAAAACGTAACTGCCTTAGTATACACCTTATCAAATCTGTTTAAATTGTTTGTAAATATCATAATTATTTTCCAAAACTTTGTCAAAAACAATGTTTGATAAGATGCTTTGTGTTGAGAAGGATAGAAAAATAATTCAAAATTTTGTACCATCATCGCTATTAAATTCATTCGTATTTATTTGATACATTTTACACATTATGTTCAAGATTCGGTTAAAATATATTTTGTAACAACCAATACTGCAAGGGGAAGAAATAAATATGGGTTTAAGGATATAAAAATCCCTTTTTTTTCTAATTTTAAGAAATATAATCATCAAAATCTTCCTTCGCCTTTAGGCTGTGCCGATAAGGAATTGTTTTTAACTTTAACTTACAACAATAATCTGTTCACACACATTTCATTCATAGAAATTTATACGATAAATGTAACGTTAACTTGATTAAGAAATTAATAACATCACATACCTTTTAATCACTATCGCTACCGCTGACCAATGTTGATACCCCTTCCATAAGAGTAGCACAGAGCTGACCAGAAGAATGGTAAGCTTCCTTAATAATAAAGGAAGCTTACCATTCTTCTGCAATTATTGCATTGCACACACTCATATTTTTTGAAAAATACTCAAATACATTCACCACAATCTTGCGCTCCCTCCCGCGTAGCCTACCGATAAAATTTCTTTTCGGTGTTCTATTTTGTATGTACGTAATAAAAATAAATGTAGAAAATAAAATCACGTTTGTTAATATAGGTATAATTTGTTTGTCAAAATTATAACTGTAACGAGTCACCGGACACAACGCGTTGCTTCGTCGCGAGACGCGATAGTAACTGGCAGGCTGGTTTTCAGAAATGCGTGTCTAAGGAAATACATGGTTTACTAAGGAAGCCATGTATTTGAAATTGCTTGCAGGACAGAACCCCACTTATCTAAACACACGACCCTGTTTCCTCTTACGACGGCAGCTTGTGAGAGAAACCTCTTTTGCAGCGCGCTCTTGTACTGATAAGACACATCTTTAACAGCTATTTCCACGGAAACTGTAGAAGCAATTGAGATCGAGCTGCTTTTAAAAACTAATTTAATTCATTGTGAAAATTTTTCACGCTTTTGTCCCCCATCTATCTTTAATAGAAAAAAGGTTTTCCGCTGGTCAACTTTTTGATGTGTCCGTTTGTGAGAAAATGCATTTCAATATATTAAAAAAAATATTTAAGTGAAACCTCTATAGTTTTTGTCTTAACATTTGTTCGGTGGCGTCCTAACACATTAATTTATTAATAAAAAAAATCTGAATGAAATACACATGTAAGTTTTTTTTTATGTGAAACATCTCGGAATACTTCAAAACAGTTCGCAGTGAATAAGTTATGTTTTTTTATTTTTTTCGGACACTTAAAATATTGTTAAGTATTCAAAATAAGCATTGACTGATGCGTATTTCGATGATATACAATATGAAAAAAGCTTGGTCAGAAAATTCAAATTTTAATTTCGTTTGATATTTGGCAACAACGCACGAAGAAACAAGGACAGCGTAACGGCAATCGGCGTGTGTTAGAGAGAGAAAGAGAATGCGCCCATTTACTTCCACACTGCAATCTAAGAGTGGGATGCTCTATACCAAGAAAATAAAGCGAAATGAAATGTAACTGTCAGTGATGATTTTTTTCTAAACACACGAGTTACTGTAATATATCCATTTTTCATTATTTTTAGTTTCCTCCTTCAATTATAGCTTATTTAGAAGTATGTTTACATTTTTGTATGTGACTTCGGTTCGGACTTTCCAAGAAAACTCTGATGTGTAGGTTTATACGTTTATGATTTCACTATATCCCATTTTTGAATGATTTTTTGGAAATACAAAGGTAATAAACAAATCTTTTGTTTTATAAGAAAACACATTGTAATGCTAATTTTTTTTCCAGGAAAAATCACACTGATAATTATACAAATTCGTAAACAAGAATCAATCTAAGCAACAATCCTGGGAAAACATGAAATATCATCAGAAATATTAGTGACGTATTTTTAGGTAGTTTATATGACAAAAGTACATATCTATAATATATGTAGCTTTATATTTAAAATACCTTTTTTTTTTGTTTAAATATTCAATAAAAATGTATAATATAACTATCATGTCTAACAGAAATTAAACTATGCATTTTTTGTCGTCATATATAATGTATAAAATTATAATTATTTGAATGATAAACATATTAAAAACATGTACGCAGTTTGTCGAATTTATGATTTTTCGGTTAATAATTTTTTTTTTGGTATTACGTAATTTAAAATTATGAAAAAACATATTCACGCAAATACGTAAATAATCTTGTAAACAAAATCAGGTCAAGTGAACTTTTTGTTTGAATAATCTTCATATTCGGAAACAGCGTGAATCATTTGCAGCGTAATCAAAAAGATTAAAATCCTTCAGCAATGGTATTGCCTAATAAGCATACTAAAATGAGATGACGCAAGTCAGAAAACTCTAACGTAAAGAGAAAAAAAGTGAGAGAATTATATTTATAAAAATTGTATTAAGAGGCTGAAAAATATCATAAAATAACATAATTTGTTGTGTGACGGTAAATAGTTTCTCGTATTTTGCTCTCAACAATAAGACAAGACTCTATTTGTGAATTTTGTTAGTGCCTAAAATACCATAAAAATTTTAAAATATTTTCAATAGATTTTAATTTAGTTATTTTCCTCAATGATGATGATAAAGATGATTAAAATGGTGACGAAGATGATGAAGTAGATGTCCGCGATGAAAAGATTATGGAAATGAAGCCTACAAGAAGAAGATGAAAATGATGAAGCTGATGAAGAATATGATGATGAAGAAGATGAATTTGTTGATGATAATGACAGTGGTAATATGTTGATCGGTCCGTAGTGGGTTGGATTCCTAGCTACGTCTATCAATAGCTTCGCATGTGCTCTTCTTTAATTCTTCCAGACTGAGAAACGGTTAGTTTTCTTCACCTCAGACATAACCAAACCCCAGATATCACGAAACTGGTCTTAAAAAAATATTACCAATAACCTCACGGAATTTTGAAACACTTCACGTGTAACTCGTTGTAAAGACACACAACAAATTGTAACTTAGTTTCGTCAAAGCTGCTAGAAAAACTACACTGTGATACTGTCTGAACTCGAATGCATATTCGAATACATTCTTTTATGCAAGGCTTTTGTTGCTATTAAACACCGCTGAATAAAATTATTATTTTAACGGTTTATTTACGTCTAAAACAGCGCGAAATGTGGGCGTAGTCTAGTTTATTTTGGAGGTAATATGCTCACCAAAGAGTAGGTAATCGAGGGTCCTGAAAAAATATTTTTTTTTGTATTGTTCGCAGATATTGCGCGTTACACAAGCCAGTGGCCACATAATCGGAATCATTTGAGGTCGGTAGCGTTCGGTCGGGGGATCAAGTGCGTAATTCGATTATCGCGCGTCCCGCAAACAGGGGAGCGTCGGAAATTAATAACGGAAATTTACGACTCGAACTCTTCCCGCCAGTATCTGTTAGGCGCTCAATATACACGCACGCGCGTCAATTAGCTACAGCATGTTCCCTGCGTTGACAGGGTGTCTACAAATAATCTGACGGAAAGAATTTCGGGACTTTTTTCAGGACCTTCGAATGAAATTTTATGGTGGCAGGAAGATTTTGACGAATAACGCTGACACATTAACAACAATTAATATATATATAGTTTTTTTTCAATAAACTGTAACCTAGTAATTTCCTTCATGATGATGATAAATTTTACGAAGATGATGTTGATAAAGATAATTTGGATGATCATGATGAAGATAAGATGTTAAGTTTGATGAGGATAATAACGGCGGTGATATGTTGATCAGTCCGTAGCTGGTTTTTATACCTAGAAATGTCCAATGGAAGATAGCCACGGCGTGAATTTAACGTACTATAGGGAAAATGAGTCTGCGACGGTTTGCAGTCAGCCGCCTTACGCAGTGCGGAGATGAAAGTACAACACAATGACTCAGTCCTGAAACCGCTGAGCAGCTAGTAGCTCAAACTACTGACGCAATAAGTGAACACAATTTTTCAATTTTTAAATAAAATATTTATTTCAAAATAGCTATAAAGACACTTCAATACTTCAGAATTGTAAGTAGTTAAATATATCGTATATTTGAGTATATATACACACATTGGATAAAAGAAAATCATTAATTTTAAAATAATTCGTCACCACTTAAGGTTCTTCTAATAAATGTTATAAATTAGATTAAAAGCCTTAAAATGAACTTAAATTACACAAACAATGTATTTGAACGTAAAGTTTAATTATTTTAAATACGGGTTGATGTCTTGTCGAAGTAGATGTCATGATACCCGATGGAAAGTGCAGTGACGTGTATGGAGCCGCAAGGAAATGTCTTGCTGGAGGTACATAGAAGCACTTCGAGATGGCGCTACAGTCGGAAGGTTACGGTGAAAAGGGAAGGGGGGGGGGGGGGGTGGTTACCCGGACAGAATTAAAACCGACAAAGAACGACGGAAAACGTTTGACTCCGAAAGCGATTGAAGTTGCAGTCTTCCCGTGAAGGAGGGAGGGGTGGATTTAATTATGCAAATGGGGCGAGGGAGGGGGTATTCCTCAACTGTACTTTTAAAAGACCCGGCTCGAAAACAGCGAGAACCAAACTGGAAGAAACTTCCGAGCTGGTGATGCACGAACTCCGGTTTTTTTTTTCGAATGGAATATTCCAGGGACGATAAATTAATTATGTAGATATAATCTTGAAAATATAGAAACGCTGGCAGGTTCTCTTGTATAATTTATAAAAACATATTTATTTATTTATTTTTATTCAATTTATGGTGTCCCGCAAAACACACGAAACATAATCTTTGGGATTTTCGTTGTACCCTAAAGGAGTTTTATAATATTTCGCTGTCCCAAAGATGAAATATTCATCAAAAACTACAAATCAATTATTTTCACCACTTTCTAATAATGCTAGGTCATAATTTTCCTCACGGAGTCTTCAATTTTGTGACAAAACTGTTTGAAGAGCAACAAAACGCCTGCAAAAGACACACAAAATGTTCTTTTGTAAGTCACACACTGAGGCACCGTCACAAAAGGAATTTAGCCTAACGAGCCACACAAATACAACTATGCTCAAAAATACTCGGCAAGACAACATTGCAATATAAAACAAAAATACTGAAACCGAACACAACAACCATAGCACAGTTAATAGGTGAGCCTTTGTCGGAATAATTAATTTAAAATCCCTGACCTAACAAATATTTCCCAGACTATTCCATGGTTTCTTTCCCAAAAATTTTTAATTCCTTTACTATTCCAAGGTTTTCCCCTCTTTTCCCCAATGGTGGACAACCTGTTTTATTAGATCGTTTAAGAGAAGAATGTGGAGAATATTTGAGCACTAGACTGTGTTTCCACATTCTGAAGTTTTAATAATTTTACCGAATAACACCTCACAAAGATTAAACTTTCTTCACATGTTTCTACGTATTTAGCTGACTGTGTCTTTCCAGTATATTCTAGTTCTCGGCGTGGGAATACCACACTGCACTGTATTTTGCTCGGAATAAGCTAGTATTTGTAGAAAAATTAAACAAACTTTTCCTCAAGAGAACGAACTCTGCTCTCGTAATGGGAAACGAACCATAATGCGAGAAGGATTGAGGATAACCTGCAAGGAAATTGCTTCCCTTTTTTTCCCTCCCAGCAGGTCGGTAGTTACAACAGGGTCGATTTCTCCTTCAAGTGCTGCTTTTAAAAAGTTCCAACGACTTGGCGGATCTCGCAGAAAACAGTCGCATTGCAGGGGGCCAAGAACTGTCACGTAGAGCGTCCTAAGTACAACTTCGGAAGTTTCGGCTAAGCAAGGAACAGAAAAGGAATGTTATGCTTTAGGCCGCCTCTACACATTCCAATTTTTTTAATCTTTACAGCACAGAAAATTTGCAAATATTAATTTTCTTCCAATTGCAAATTGCACTTGCTTTATTAGTTCGAGAACGCTGATTGTGTATCGCTTACAAAGTAAAAGGATTGTCTGCGTCAAAGATAATATGAAACCAGATATTTTATTTTGACATAGGAATGAATTACAGTCATTCAACTTTGACTTAGGGCTGATTTAAAACAGCGAAAGGTAATTAGAAAAAAAATTAGGCATTGAAGGAATTAGTGGATCGGTGAATCATTAAGAGCCCCGAGGTATATACATCTGCTAGAGGCAACGTCGTCATAGTACCCCTAATAGCATAATGTCTGTGTTTGAGCTTGAAGAGAATGCAATTTTGCTGGGAGGCGGATCACATGGCCACTCAGCCACAGTGGTTAATATGGAGGGCAAAACTTACTAATGGGCACTACAGATTACTAGTGATGGAATAAAATGAATGGTTTCATCATTTGGTGGTTTCTTCTCTTGGTCTAAATAGTTTACTAATATTAAAGCTGATCCACAAAGCTTATTCACTACATCATTTGAAGCAAAGACGTCTTAAAATGTGGGTCCAAATTTTCCTACATTCATGGAGCTTTTCGGCGATTCCGGAATGTCTCACGATGAACCGCTCATGACGTGTGAGGATGAATGAAGGACATCGTTCACCAAATGACTGCACAAACAGGTACCACGCTTGCCGCTGCAGTATTCGCAGACTGCCGTGTGCAGCTGAGTGGAGCAACAGGTGCGATGCATGAGCGTGTGGGAGTAGACGGACACAAACAGTTATACGAACCATTTTATTTGACGTGACGTCTAATAAATCTATGAACGCCGGCTGCACGCACGAAAAATTGTCCCGTTACGCACATTGACCCGTTAAACTGTGTCCCGTTACGCTCATTGTACGCTTGCGCCGCATCTATCTCTCTTCCACTCGATTGGAACAACCATCGATTTGACTTTTTCGAGGCACATTAAACTTGAAACATTCATATTAGTTTCCTACTTTTCCTATCATCGTCCTATCCTTAACAGAATAACACAGATTGGAAGAAGTTAAATAGCAAACATGTTTAAAAGTTATAGTTAAAATAATCTCTTCGTTAAAGTAATAAACATATTTGAATTAATGAGTGCAAATAAAATTAAATTTATCAATTAAATTGTAGATTTCATTTCACTCCTTTGTATCCATATAAAATAGTGATAATTCAATAAAAAATGATTCAATTTTATTCATAAAAAAATGCAATCATTTCATCAATGTTTTGCTATGACGTTGTCACGTTAAACTATCGTCCGTAAACCGACTTTACAGACAACCAATTTTTGTAAGCTGTTTCACGCAGTTGCCGATACTCAATTTTTTTTTTAAACAACGTCACTTTATTCACGTTTGAATGGATTATTATTGTAAAAGTGTAGTTGTTGATGTTGGGAACAGTATTGTACAAGCACTATATTTTTATCCAAACGACGCAAGGAAATGAGACAGCGCGATTGGGGCCCTAAACGTCGGCTGCAGCGGGGACGTGTCTCGTCGCGGGTCTGTTTTAAAATCATCCGCCCTCTGCTTTGCGGAGCTCCTACTACACCCGGAGGGATTTCGTTCGGTTTCCCCGGTGTTTGCTTAAAGGCATGGCCGGCAGCAAGCACTCTGCGCCCTGTACGTTCGCCGCGCGCATGACATTGAAGCGGGCTTGTGTCCCGCTCAATGGCCCGCTGCCTCGGGGGGTGCTGGAAAGGGGGGTAGGGGGGTGTCACATCGCGTAGCTTTCGCCTTTAATAGCCCCCCCCCCCCCCCCCTCAACTAACCCCACGCGCGCGCACGTACCTGGGTCGCCCGCGACATTGTGCGACAGAGTCCTCTGAAAACCGCTCCCCCTACGGGGGTCATTCCTCGCCTCCCCTGTCCCACGACCACTTCAATCCCCCCCCCCCCCTTTTTTTAAAAAAAAACATCCACTTTTCACCGGCGACAGTTCACTCGCAGGGATGGTACACCGGCCCTCGTTCCCCCCCCCCCCCCCCTTTTTACCAACCACTTTCGACGTCATCTCACTCCAAACCCCTCCCTCGCCAAACTCCATAGAATGTTACTCACACTTCAGCGAAGTGGCCCCACTGCCAAAAAAAAAATATATATATATCCCCCGAAATTTTAACGAGTTTTTTTTTTATCTTTCTACGTGGCTTGTATAAGAAGAGCTGACCATTCTTCTCGTAGTATTATAAACACACATTATACATTCCCACCTTCATCAGCGTAACATTATGCTTTTTTGGAAAAAAAAAAAAAGTTAACTATTGAGCCCGACACATATGCATTGTAAATAAAACCAAGGCTGAGAAATAAAAAAAACCAAACGAAATACGAAAAGAGTTCAATAGAACAATAAAATTACTTTACGGAAAACGAATAGCCAGTAATAATTGAGATATCAGTAAAGTTAATTTTACTGATATGATTAATAATATGCTTAAATATAAAGCAGTGTCATCTGCTGGGAGTTATATACAATTGGAAACCAGTGTCAAGTTTTTATTTTCTGAAAAAATTTCAGATATTCAGAGCATTGTTTTTTTCTGATTGACTGATTAGGTGGTTGTTGTTCTGTGTGACTTTGCAAAACCTGAATTTTATTAGAATTTTTTTAGTAATATTATTGGGTAAGGGATAAAATGATTCTTCAAACTTTTAAGACATTTTTATACTATATTCTATTTAAATTTAATATATAATTTGTAGAGCAGATATGTATTTCTCATAATATTTTAAAAATCGTTTATAAATTTTTATAATATTGTTTTAGCAGAGATATTGAATGTCCCCTGAATATTCACTTTTCAAAATGCTCTGCATTAATGATAAGTTTTAAAAGAGTTTTAATTACATTCAGTGTAATTCGCAATGTTTATAAAGGTTAAAAAAAATTGCAATTTTTAATGTTTGATTTAATGCGCATATCACGGTGACCATTGCGTACACAAAGTCGCAATTTCTCAATGTGTGGTTAAAATAAGTTGAACGTTCACCTCAGCTGTCCTTTGATTGCAGTCATAACACGAAAATGCAGAGCGAGGCAATATTTACGAGTTGAATAAACAGCTGACTCTATGAAGTTATCAATTTGCTACTGAGGCTGCTCGAGTATTAGTGCAGAATTACTTTCTAATCAATTGCTTGTTTCTGAATAAAAATTGCTCTACCACATTTCACCTCACTCAATGTTTTTAATAAGAGCTATATATTTTCACTCTCCCAAAACAATGATTCCCCAAACATGTCAACTAAATGGGGTTTCTTTAGTTTAAATTTCACGATAAATTATTTTTTTTGAAGTGCCTTGTTATTTGTAAATTTACTCAGGCAATTACTTTTAACTTCTACAGTGACGTATGTGTATACCAGTAGCAGTTTACTGACAAAAATCAGGACACTGATTAATTTAACGCTTGTTGTATGTATGACTTTTATCGATACATCCATATGTGTACCTAATCTAAAATGTTAGTATATGTAATAACAGATATACTGTACATTCGTGTATTTTTTCCCGAAGCCTATAGCACAATTTGGTTTTCTAGAGACATGTTTGTAAAATCACTCTAACATTATTAGTTTCTCAAAATTATACGACAAAACTGTAAAATCACCATAACTTTATGTAAGAAATGTTACGAATTTTGTGTACTGTAAAGTCTGATGAAGAGAAGTCTTTGAGTGATGAGCCACAGGCTTCGCATTATCACCGTTAATAAAAATTATAATGTAGGGCACGTAGTCAAAATTCCCTACAATTTACCTGGTATGTCGTTTTAATTTTGCCCGTTCAAACCATATATAAGCAAAACCATCTTATTGTCCTGTATTTATTCCAATTTCTTCAAATGCATACCTGTATGACCGAGCCCAATTTTTTCTACGTGTCTATGCAAGTCTAAGTGGAGTTGATAAATGAAGGGGATTTTTCGTGGTAGTTAAAATTTCCTCCATGTCCAATCAATCCCCAACTAAAAAATTGATTGCGTGCGGCCTTTCACGTTTAGACCTGAGACGCATTTACGGAGCCCACGTGTGTTAGTGAGGCGCGATGATAAGTGCGACGCTCGCTGGTGCTTCTAGCTCGGTGTTGCCTCTAAGCGCAATGCTGTGGCCTGGCGTGCACACTGCAAAAAATACATTTAAACGGTTAACCATATACATTATATGACAAATAAATGAAAATAAATTAGTAATGTGACGCCCTTGGGTGCTTTAAAAAAAATTGGTTGTCTGTAAAGTCGGTTTACGGACGAAAGTTTAACGTGACGTCATAACAAAACATTGATGAAATGATTGCATACTTTTATGAATAAAATTGAATAATTTTTATTGAATTATCACTATTTTGTATGATACAAAGAAGGAGTGAAATGAAATCTACAATTTAATTGATAAATTTACTTTTTTTGTACCCATTAATTCAAATATGTTTATTACTTTAACGAAGACATTATTTTAACTATAACTTTTATACATGTTTGCTGTTCAATTTTTCCAATCTGTGTTATTCTGTTAAGGAGAGGACGATGATAAGAAAAGTAGGAAACGAATGGGAGTGTATCAAGTTTAATGTGCCTCGAAAAAGTCAAATCGATGGTTGTTCCAATCAAGTGGAAGAGAGATAGGTGCGGCGCAAGCGTACAATGAGCGTAACGGAACACAGCGTAACGGGACACTTTTTCGTGCGTGTAGCCGGCGTTCATCGATTTATTAGACGTTGCCACGTCAAAATCTGCATAGGATGTTTCATGGCTAAAAATAGCTCTGAAAACACGCCTTTACACTATTTTCCAGTCTTCTAAAAATACAGCTTAAAAACGAATCACGGAAACAGAACAAACTCACGCACCCTCATCGTATTCATAGGTTATTTTCGTTAACAGTCACCGCTTCTGGCATCTTGAGAAGTGTTTAAGTCACTTGGTTGTCTTCCGAAGCTCTGCTCAACGCGTGTGTCCCCGGGTAAGCCGGGGGCCTAAACAATTCTTCCCTGACCCGGACCACCTCCTTAAATAAATTAAACCTGGACTCCAGTTCCGACGCATTTCGGTAGCCGATGATTTATCTAAATCACTCAGAAAAACGATAGATCAGGTCAACGTGAAACACAGCGGCCACTAAGTCAACTTGAGCCACTGTTGCAGGAAGACCGTTGCAGTGACATGGCCGGCCAATATTGGCCGACTGGCGGCGGCCCCATGAAGCGAACATCTCTGAAGTCGCAATATTTCAATACGCGACTATTAGGACGTTCTTCTTTAACCCTGCCGGGACACTGGGCGCCTCCCTTTGTCCCGCAAATGCCGGGTATTCGTTATATATATATATATATATATATATATATGTGTGTGTGTGTGTGTGTGTGTGTGTATAAACATACATATATATACATATATTGTTACGAAACGTAAGCAGGGCCGCGACGCGCGCGGGTACGGAGCTGGCTGGCGGCCTCGCACGGCCACTGACGTCACGATGCCGCCGCTGACGAGACATATGATAAGCGCGCCTGGTGGATTACAAGGGTCGCCGCTTCCCCTCCCTCCTCCCCATCACTCCCCGCGCAGTGCTCTGCTTCGGCGCCGTTAACTTGACACCTGGCAGCTGTGGGAATTCCGCCTGCGGTCGCGCGAGCTCCCGACGCCTTTCTCGATAAATCCGGCGTCGGGTCGGCGCGGTATGACGCGACTGGCCCCAGCCGCGCTCGTCACTTCTAGAAGTGGCGCCTGGGCCTATATAAGCCCGGGGCGCCGGCCTCCGCGATAGTGCCGCGGGTGCGGCGGAGTTCCGGGGCGAGGAGTTCCTCGGCGAGCGAGTTTCTCGGCGATAGTGCCGCGGGTGCGGCGAGAGTCCCGAGCGAAGCATCGAGTGAATCCTCGGCGAAGGGAAGTGCGATGACGGCGGCGGCGGAGTGCGGTGACGGAGGTCCACGATAGGTGCTGCAGCAAGAGTTGCGCCAGAGGTGCGGCCCAGCGAGGTGTGTGGTGTGTAAAAGCCGAGTGACTGGGGAATAAACATTTTTAAGTGTAACTGATTGTTAGGCATTTTTAGATGATTATTTGTTAGTGATATAAATATTGGCAAACAATAAAACTGTGTTGCGGTAGAATCTTTGATTGGGCTATCCATTTACGAACCCAGCAGTTTACCCACGACGAATTAAGGTTTTTAATAATTCGTAACAATATAGGTATATATATATATATATATATATATATATATATATATATATATATATATATCACGAACTCATTGCCGAAAAATACGTTTCGGGAAAAAAATAATAAAAGAAAGAGAACTGTGTGTCAATCATCAAGTCCACTTCGAAAAACGAAACAAACCGGTAAAAATCTTCAATCTTCTGCGTGTATCGGCGGACCACACCTGCGTCATAAATTGGTGAGTTCACAATAACGTAGTAGCTGCGTAGTAGTAGGATAATTGAACGTCCCCCGGACGGTTAAGATACGAAAAATTGCGAAACGTTTTAAGAAGACATGCCTTTTGGATTTCCTTAATTTGAGGCTCCTGTCTGCCGCTGGCAGGTGGTAAATGACGCTATCGTGTGACTTAAACAGCCGTTATCAATTTCGTCCGTTCTTCAGTTGGCGGCAGCCGCGCAGAGCGAGAGAGAGAGAGAGAGAAAATAGGAAATATGCAGGAAAGTAAGAAAGGAGGGGCAAGTCCTGAAGGCGGTGCGGTAATGCTAGGCGGTAATAACACGTTAGGAGGTCGTTAACGCACTACAGCTATCCGGGGCCCTCTTAGACATAGCGCAGTCGCACTGAAACCCGGCAATCTTCGCACCTGCTTCTCGGCTCGGGCCAATAGAGGAACCGAGAGAGAAAGAGAGAGAGTGAGTTAAGTATGGGGGAGGGGGCTGCGAATGCGAACGTGTGATTAGTGAAGATTCTCTTCCCGAGGCCCGTCGAAACAAACTTCTCGGCATCAATCAAGCGAGGAAAGTTTCCCCCCTTTGTGAGCGGCTGTCGCTTTTTCCAGTGCGCGCGCGTAAATCCCCCCCCCCCTCTCCCATTCGTCTCGGCGTGTGCCCAGGTCTACCACAAAGACTAACGAGAAAATCTAAAAAAAAAAAAATGTCATAAGAGGTCTTCGCTTGAACAATGGTGAAAGCTTTTCCCACGACGAGGAGTAAACAATCGACTTTCACTACGTGCATTCTTACCTTAGCAAACGACGAATAAGCACTTTAATTAAAGCAGGATGTTAATTAGATTTTACTTCATAACAATTTTTTTAATGGTTTTTATTTTGTAAAATGTTTGGTGGAAAATAGAACCCGTTAAATTGTCTTTGTTATCCCTTTTTCATTGGGAAAGGCATAAAATTTATTGACTTTTGGTATTTCCTGATCATACTCGAAGTTCACCTCTCACTCATACAAATTCACGGCAAAAAAAAAAAAACACATTTTTTTCAGGAATTCAAAAATTTTCAAGATAATAGATTATTTAAAATGTCGAGCCAACCATTCTTTTGATGTACGATAGGCGACACGGTCGGAAACCTACCATACAGAAAAAAAACAACCTTTCTGCGGGTATTTTATTTATGTGACGTACTTTATGTAACCAACATTTTAATTTTACAACAGAAAAAAAATTCTAAAAGTGCATGGACGCAGATTTTTTGGGCAGGATTTATTCGTTTTCTCATTTTTTTTGTCTCCATACCCTCAGATATCGTGCGCATGGTGTAACTCGCAACAAATGGGTCTCAACATATTAACAACTAATTACTTTCAGGAAGAATGTCAAGGTTATGAACGTTAAAGTTTAGCATCGGGTTGCGAGTGCGCTGAGTTATCACGTGTGATGAAGAGGAGTAAGGTTCACTATGGCTCGCACACCACATGCCTCTTCACCTCTACGAGCATATATTCATTTTTTGATAGTTTTACCGACTGAAACGCATAAATGGGCTGCACCATATAATTACCTTGTACTGAAAATATTCGTGTACGTGGGTCTCTTCAAATATCTTAATATTCCGCACCTTAAAAATTAATTTATCAAAGTTATTATAAGATTACATATTGATTTAGATAAAATTAATATTAACAAAAAATTGGAGATTTTAAATAATAGACAATAACATACAATTTTCCTTATACAAATAGATACTCTGAATTTATTTTTTTATATTTTTTTGCCTTTGTTAATTTTTATAAGCAATAAGCTTAACATTTCTCCTTTATTAACTTATTACTGACAAGGCCGGCAAACATTTCAATTAAAAAAATATAGTGCTTCATGACGGAGTTGCGACTAATTAGGACGAATAAAATTTCACTAATATGCCTTACCCGAGACTTGAACCCATAACTCTAAATTCGTAAGCCTGCGGGCATCCGCCTTTATTTATAAAAAAAAATGAGTGGCACACTGTCAAGTTTGAGAGTCACAGGTGAGCCGATCTTACCTCCCTCCCCTTAATGTTGCATTTTATATGTAACCCCGAGTCGTTGTGTAACTGTGGTTGTTACTGTAGTTGTTGGTGTATGTGTAAGCGTCAAGACGATTAGACAACACAAATTACATCCAGGTCTTATCCGTGATTCAAACCCAGCCCAGTGCATTTACGACTACGCTACGGAGGCCGACACTCGCTATTGGGGCAAACTACGCTATTGAGGCACACTACGCTACGGAGGCCGACACTCGCTACTGAGGCAGACTACGCTATTGAGGCACACTACGCTACGGAGGCCGACACTCACTACTGAGGCAGACTACGCTATTGAGGCACACTACGCTACGGAGGCCGACACTCACTACTGAGGCAGACTACGCTACTGAGGCACACTACGCTACGGAGGCCGACACTCGCTACTGAGGCAGACTACGCTTCGCTGTTGAGGCAGACTACGCTATTGAGGCAGACTATGCTACGGAGGCCGAATACTGCGCTACGTATGTCACCGCACCCGAACGTCGGCCACTCAAGCCCAGTTGATTGACGCGCCAAACTTTGTTTCGAGATATTCTTTGTTCGAGTCCCGTGTAAAACATGCCTGTGTGTGCTAGTGATGTAAATAATGCCAATTTCTTGGTATTTTCGGATGTGAATATCTGTCGCCGATATTCGTGGATACAAATGCAATTATTAACTTTTCCGCAATTTTTTTTTTAAATAAGTCAATTATTTATATATCTAAAAGAAAAAAAAAGTTGAAATTTTAGCATAAACGTTTAAGAGAAGAATAACTGTTTTGTGTGTATAAATTAATTTTTTTTTGTTTCTTAAATAAGTTTATTATTTTAAACCGTAAAATTTAATACAATGTTTAGGTAAAGATTGACAAAGTTTAAGAAAAGAATATTGTCTTTGTTTGAAAGAATTGTAAATTTTTTTGTTTTCTTGTGGAAGTCCATAGTTTATAATACTCAATCTAAAGCTTTATTACCTACCTATTAAAGTAAATGCTGATAAAATATATAATTTCAAAGTTATCTTAGTAAAATTAAGTTGTTTAAATGGATTAAGAAAAAAATTATTATTTAATCAATAGCTAAGAAATTAATATTTTTATTTTAATTTAAATTTTCACATTTTAAAAAATATTCGCAAAGAATTCGTATGGATGTTGCAAATGAGAATGTGAAACTATATGCGAATATTCGCGAATTATAATACGAATATTAGTTACATAACGAGTGTGTGGTGATAAAATGTTTGGGTTTGCTTGGATTTAGTTTAGTTTGTAAGTTCAACAGCATTAAAAAGCGGAGGTTTCGTTTTTGTGTGACGTGGTCAAAATCTGTAGTAACGTCCTAAACCCCGACATAGACTTATTTTAAATGTTAGTTTATTTATATTGATTCACGTATTTTCTAATAAAAACACTTGAATGACCGATACACGTATGAATACGGATCGCAAGCCACAGTCGTGCGTACATCGGTCATTTGAAACAAACGGCAAGTCAACTCACGAAAAATGAAAGAAAAAAATAATAGGCCACGGTATTTTGAGATGAACCATCGCATATTTTTTTGGCGTCATTTTTAGAGAAACGAACAAAATCGAATTCAAACCCACTCTTTCCCAACTACGAGTAGTGTGAGTAGGGTGTTTTACCGTCTTTTAGCTCAGTAAATTATATATTTTTATTTAAAATTCTGTTGGATTAAGCGAAACTGTGCATGCAGTGTGCATCGTAAGATGCTACATTACGTTACTGCATTCGATATTCAGAAAATTTTTGAAACTGCAAATTTGTTACATTTTACTGGGAATACGTTTAAGGGTAGAACGATGAACCAAAGATTCAATTATGGTTTCAAAAGTTTCTATGCCTTAACAAACTTTACCGTTCTTATTGTAAATTTGCTTTTGTTAAGGCAGACATCACAAATTACTAATTAAATATAGGCATCAAAATTATTTAGATAGCATTATTATAGAATGTAGTCAGTTCCTAAAATAAAAATTCAATATTAAATTTCAAATCATATCTTAAACACACTGAAAAATGTTTTGCTATAAAAGGTGAAATATCAAGTACTCTCAAGTTTCTCGAATCCAAATTTAACATTTGAATAAAAAGGGTTTTTTTGAATTTACCCTTCGGATCAAAATATTAATCTAAAGAATTAAAAATATAATAATGTACGAGATATGAGCGTATAAATAGATAACTCTTAAAACAAGACATCATTTTAAATGCTTGTTTCATGAACCAATAGTTGTAGTTTAAATAACTTATTTTTTAAATTAAAGGTAGAATGTCCTGAAGGAAAACACAAACATGCTAATAAACTTAGAGTTTTGATTGTTGAATTTTTAATGCATCGCATTTTCTCCAATAAAATTTTTCTGAATATTTTTCCATGTCATACTTTATTTTAAATGTAGAGAATTCGAGTGTTCAAGGATTCAACAGCCCTGTACCTAATCATGATCTTTTTGATACATTTAGTTAATAAATAGAGAAATCAGTGGCATTTTAAAAAATGTGAAGAGAGTTTTTGAAAAGGTATATTTTTAACGAAAACAGCGAATGGAGCGTAGCTGGCACCTGCCGTCCCATCGCAAAGTTTAAATCCAATAATCGCCTTTTGGGATCACGGATTCGATCGATAGCCGCCACACCACAGGTGGTTTATCTTATTTGTTTTAATGATTTTAAATCCGCGTAAATGCAGTGGGGTACTGTCGATTCACACAACTGTTTATCTTGTTTCCCGTTTATATTTCCCACAATATCATAAAAGTGGATAGAATTTTTTTCTCTCTATAGTTTGTTGGTGTGTACGTAAGTTATACCTAATATTAAAAGTGCTCACACCCAAAAGAATAAAAAAGTGGTTTGATAAGTGAACACTGCACTTATTCGTTCAAGAGGAAGACAGGCAGATACTTAAATTATTATCTTAGACATACAACATTGTTAGTTTGCACTGAATGCACAGAGGAACGGGAAAAGATAAATTAATGCACAGACACACAGAAACAAGTCAAAATCAGCCGATGCCAAAAGTTAAACGTAAGGATTCCGCAAATAATTCTGTTAAAGGATTTGGTCAAAAACAATATCACAGTTCAGACGAACATACTGGTCTAGCAAAGACGAGAATATTGCAAAAAAAAAAAAAAAAACCAGTAAATATGGAAAAATAACAACTTTGGATAAAACAGGGACAGGCAGACGAACCAAATGATGATACTTAATAGATAATCTGCACAACACACCGACAATACAGCAACGCACAAGCGAAATCAGCAATGAAATTAAACAGATATTCTGACAACACAACGATGACAGCGCAAACACAATAGGCTTCCCAAGACTAAACAGTTGCGACGTTTCGGGAAATGAGATCTGTTCCCCTTATCAAGCAAAAATAGACTGATAATGCAGGTTATTTGTTCTACCATTTAATGGTTCGACCCTATCTTGCTTCTGACTTTCAATTTCACTCCGAGCTTACACCGGCTCGCTGTCACATAAATTCACTCTCAAGCTAACACAGTCACAAATTAGGAACCTTTTTTTTAGATTATACTTATGAGGTTTTACTACTGACATCGCTGATGTCTTTTTAGAGAGTATAAGAATGTCTTACAAACCAATATTATATATATATATATATATTCATTTACATCTGTACATCTTTTAAATTACAAAAAGACGGCCAATCACTATAAAAATATGTGAAAAAGCCAGTCACTTTTATCTTCAGGGATTCCATTGAATTATACACTGCACTTTTAACACAGCTGGTTTTTTTTGAAAATAATTGTACTGAAAACGGCTGTGGCATAAAATTGGTTGAAACCCAGATGGAGTAATTCGATTACTATTACTCCGTCATAAGCTACTTCACTTGTCACATCATAGATCTCTACTGACAGCTACTGACATCTACTGAGCAGCAGCAAACCATTAGGAGACGTTATTGTTAGCAGTGTCGGCAGTGAGAAAAAAGTGTCCGCCTTGTCTGATGTTACGCTGTTTAGCTAGGAAAAGAAAACATTAAAATATATATTTTTTTAAATACTGGCTACACGATCAAAATATCAATGACCAAAGCAGTTAGGCAGCTAAATTTTCCATGGTGTGCATAAAACATGAAACATTGGAAATCCTAAGATTCATCCACCCCCAGTCAGTCCCGAACATGTCAGAAGTTCAACGCTGGCTCGTGAAGCTTCACGGTCGAAATAAAAAAAAAGAATACTGTTTTGCAACGTTTAATACATTTACACTATTTAGACTTTTTTTTTTTAATATGCTTAAACTTACTCAACCCACCTTCCATTTAATTTACCAGTTGTCACTAACTCTCGGTACAATTGTGGTGAATTTATATTAAATATAAAGCCGTCCAAGTTTCGTTACGTAAATTGTTTTATCCGTTTGGGCATTGTAGAGAGAACAGGTATTTCGAAGTTACCTGCAAAGACATAGGCTACCATACGGAATATAGCTACATAGGTGTGTGTATATACGGAATATAGCTACATAGGTGTGTGTATATACGGAATATAGCTACATAGGTGTGTGTATGTGTGGCCCACCAAACGATTAAGACTATCAGTAAAATAAAGAAAAGCTGAAGACATTCCTTGGTTATAAATTTCAATAATATATTATTTATTACTTAAAAAAACCAACTCTCGCAATCTTTCCTAGTTATATAATATATCATGCACTAAACAAAGCAAAATTTAGAGTTCTAGAAATCTTTATAACAAGATATAATAAATGAATACTTCTTTAGGTCTTTGAAAAATAAAGATTTTTTTATAATATTTTGTACTTTTGGCAAACATATATGAATATAGTAAAACAAAACCCCTACATCTCGTTAGGATACGTTGATTTGTTTAAAAATCGTATTAAGTAAAGAAAGTTATGTTAACATTTTGCAGTCAAGAAAATAATTATTTGATCCCCTTAATTTGCTTTTCTATTACATTTTTCTAACAAGCATTATAAGCCTTTGAGGAGTTGTTTTTAATAGATTCATTGCGGTTAAGAAGCAGTTTTAGAATCAATTAGCAATTTTGGAATCAAATATTATAAAAATATATATTCTCTAAAGGTGGGGGGACATATACGTGTATATATATATAAGCAACAGAGGTGTAGGAATGGCGGGGTTCGGCAAAAAAAAAATCATCTTGGGAAATAGCAGCGAAGATCTTTCTCAGTTTTACTGGTTCAATCGATCGGCAAAACGAAATTTGAACTCGTTTCTCGGCAAAGGGAGGGGGGAGGAATGGCCATCCGCGTAACCCTTCACCCCTCCCCCCTAGCCACCGTCCGATATCCTCCACAGAAGCAGCGAGAAACACACTTTTCGCGCGATTTCACGCGACACGAAAATGGGTTATCGAGAGGGCGTCCAGAGGGATGACTGGTCGTAACAGTATCGTCGGCTGGGGAAAAAAAAAAAACAAAAGGCGGTAAACTTTTACGTCATGCAGCATGGGGGTGAATCTATCTCGGCAAAGCAAACCGGGAAGGGGGAAAAAATAAACATGATGCTCAAATGTGTGTGTGTGTGTGTGTGTGTGTGTGTGTGTGTGCGCGTTACGATATATGTTAGGTAAAATATACGTTTCATGCAGGGTTGGCAGCCTTGTGACCGAGCCAAGAATTTTGGTTTGGGATTTTTCAAATAAATCCGGTTAAAAAAAATGTATGGCCCACTTGCGTTTTTCAATATTAATACAAGTCAAAAATTCATTATAAAAATGAAAATATTTTATTACAATTTAATACAAATAACAAACACTAAGAACGTACGTACATTACAGATGAACACGAAAGTATAAAACACTTGCTGATTTCAACACATTTTTAATAACCTCTTAGAAATTCACGGACGTATTAGACAAAGGTTATTTCATTTAGATAAACTAAGAGTGTAGACAACTAATCTGAAGTTTTCGATAGGCTTCATATTAACAAGTTTATTGTTTTAAAAATTAATTATTTTTAGATAATCAATTAATCGCTCTTTTTAAAAATAAAACCCGAAGTATGTCAAAATGCCCGAGTTTTATTGATAACTGAAAAATCCCATATTGGTTGATTTTATCCAAAATGTCCGGGTTTTTGCCAACCCTGGTTTAAAGAGCAACACGTTTATTTTTTAAAAGCTATGTTATAGCCTATGTTTCTGTATGAAGCATGTAAATAATATTTAAAATAAATGAAGAGGAAATATAGTTAATGAAAAGCATCATAAACAGGCGTTTCGTTTCTAACAAACACATAAACGATTTGGTTTTAACAGCTTTGCTATTTCATTGCTACCAAAATAATTCAACCTTGACAAAAATTATTCCAAAGCATACCAAATATTTTGCCATTATACGTAATACGCCACTTCATTTATACAATAATTCCATAAATTCTGATCTAAGAATGTTTGTAACGTTACGTTTTTATATTGTTATTATGTTTAGCCAATTTATAAAATTTCACTATATTAAAAAAAAAATTATTGATATTGGCATTTCTCAAACGCGTAGTTTTCGGTGACCATGTTCCACAGATGCAGTTGCGCTCCTTTGGTATGAATGACACATGGGCTATATCTGAATACACAGCGAGGGGTTCATAGCACACACATCCCTACATCCCCTACCAAATGCATCCACAATGTAAAGGACGCATTTATAAGGGATGAACAATTGAACAGTATCCGAATATGTACTTTTACTGCTACCGCTACCTTTTGACAGTAGGTCAAACTATCATGCACGTAGCCATTTCAGACAGATTATCTACTAATATTCAGCAACGGCCAATTTTAAAATTTTAATGTAGCATGGAGTTTATAAATGTTGGTGATCAATATCAAACAAATTGGTCATAAATTCCAAAATATTAGACAATACTTATAATTAGGCCAAATAGGGACAGCGGATTGACCCGGGGGGGGGGGGGGGGGGCAGCCCCTGGGAAAAATTATGTTAAAAATTAAACCTAGAAATTCCCATAAAGATAAACACATTTTTCGGACAACTTTTTTGTATTATGTTTTACATTAAATTAGTATTCATATGTTAATAAAAAAAGTTATTTCCCCATTCCAAACAGTTCAGACAGACTTCTAAATAGTTCATTAAAGTCTGAGTAATAGGGATGCAAATTTACGTGTCAAAAAAAAATCCCTGTCGTCTCCCCAAAGCGTTGTTTACTAATGAAAATTTTTCTTTCTACAATAATTGCCGATGTACCTGGCAAACAAAACATATATTCTAAAACCCTGCCAAGATTTGGAAAGTTGACCCCTTGAACAGATAAGTGATTAAAGAGCTGCGTATATTGGCTGGTAGTTCTGTTCAAACAGTTTCCATTTTTTTAATACAATTTTTTCGTTGTTACTTACCGCTGACCAGGACACGGACAAAAACGGCCTGGACACCGGGACAACAGCTTCAAACCGGGACTGCCCCGGTCAAACCGGGACGTATGGCAAGTCTACTTATAATGGGCATTAAACGTTTTATTTCGATAAAAGTTTTTGTTTGTCTATTTAAGTTATCATTTATGCTGACAACGTTTTAAACATAATTATTTTTCACAAAAATTTGAGGTTTTATCACAAAAAATCGAAAAAAAATCACTATAACGAAGCTAGTGGATGTAGGGGCGCATCAGTGGATTAGTGTGTCTCATCCCCAAATATCACGAACCAAGCGGAGGCATTGTGAGGATATGGAAGCAACGCAAAATTGGCAGTAGCCACTACGCTTCACCTGTTAGTGGATTGCCTTAGCAAGAGATCCATTAGGCTGACATTACGATTCAGTATTGGTGTTTGTCGGTCATGGAGCCGTGACGACAGTGTTATTTGGATATATAAATATCTTATCTGCAAGCTTTGCGAGACGCCCACGTCGATTTGACGAACGGAAGAGTATGCAGAAACGGCGAACTGATTAAACTGGTAATAAGAACCTTCTTCAAATAAACTTCGCAATTAAGGCGATTAGTGCACGGTAAAAAACGGTCACAGGCCCGAAAACAATGAATTTTGTATCATATGACCACTAAAGAGTCTAGATGCCTATGTGGGTGACCGTTACTATGTAGGGAGGTCAGGAGCTTAGTTCCAGCTCGTCAGTGGCGAGATGGCCTTCATACGGGAAGGGTGTCGCTGGTGGTCGCTCTGCGGCCAGCCATCTAGCGGTAACTAACAGAACCTCGAAGGTTGTATCTCGCTCTCCCTCTAACACACAGCCGATAAGGTTCTATCGTGCCCGGAGGAGGGGAAGGTTTAGCAGGTTTCTCTTTTACTCATCCTTCGCCATGGGGAGGCGGAATGGATTATTTTTTTGTCCGTAACTGCGCACATGTGGCTGAGAGCTAACCACTCACTCCCGCACATCTTCTCACTCAACTCGCTCGTTCTCTCACACTATTTCAATAAATCTTTTCAAATCTTCAATATCAATACTTTAAACCATTGCGCTTCCTACTGATTAATTATATTTCATGCACGTGCCCGAATTCAGCTGCAAAAAAATAAAACGGGTAGTCAATTTGTTTCTTCAAAAACCTTCCGAAACACTGTGTGTTAAAAAACATTCTGAAAGCCCATTTTTCTAGATAAATCGAAATTCTAAATCACCTACGCCACAAGGAAACATTGTGCTTTAATATAATGTAAAGAAAACACCTCTTAGTTTTATAGTTATATAAAGGTGGTGTGATATGTTTTAGATGTCGCACCATCTTATCATCCATGTAGAAGAGTTACCCGAAAAGCTAACAAGACTATTGCCATGGAAATGGAAATATGGTTAAGGAAATATTTTTCAAATGTTTGTAAACAGTAAACAACATATAAAAAATCTTATAACTGTAAAATTAAAATACTAACAACCCTATAGCAAATTTAATTTCAATATGAAAAAGTCAACAATAATCTTTACAAGAAACGAAACTGCAATAGCAATACAAAAATATCGCAATTTTGTTACATTGTTAACATATATATTATTTTTAATAAAGGCAATAAAAATGACATACTCAATATTTGGAACACAATAAATACCTTAAGCCCTACATAATTGCTGCGATATTCACAATAAATGCTTTTCTTAAATATAGTAATTAAAAAACATCGTAAATAAATTATGAACATACATATTATGGTGAAGGAAAGTGGACACTATCACACTGAAAAATCTTAGAGGGTAGTTTTCCTCATCTTATTTCTTTCTTTGCATTTTTGGTCTTGTTCGTTAAAATATTTCATGTTCAAATACTTGATACGCATATACGTTCTTGTCCTGACAAAACAGTATATAACTTCTTCTGGATATTTATTTTCAGTAGTTCCGAAAATACTGTTAGTCAGTGATTCAAAAATCCGCTCTTTTTTGCAAAAATTGTTGCCATGAACACTATCAAAACACATTTCAGCGATCTTTATTAATTCTAAAAATTCATTAGTGGGACATTTTAAGTTCCCTTTTGATTGTTCATGTATCCAGATATCGTCCTCCGAATTGAAATCCGTAGTGCCAAGGTCAGGATATTTATTTCTGAAACGGTGAGCTATATAGCCAGAAACATATTTCAGCCTTTCAAGAGAAATTTCGTCACATGAAAGGGGCCTGGCCTCTAAATCTAAGTCAATTTCTTCCATGTCAGCAAGATCTATTTCATTTAAAGGTGATTTCTCTTGAAATGTCTTTGTAAAATACATATCCTTGCACAAAAGTAGTTCTGTAATTTCATTCTGATAAGCACTGTCCTGTTCCATTTCATTTGACGAAAAATCACTTACCAAACACATTTCGTCTGTCTTCTCATCCGTGTTTTTCCGTTCAGCAAAAACTGCTGCAGAATGTTTTCACAATATGTAGTTTATAATTCTGTATTTAAAGTAAATGGGCGACAGATGCGTATTTTGATGTCCCATACCTCTAATATACGGAGAGAGAAAAAACCACTCTAACACATCTTAGTTCAGTTTAACTGTTAACAAATATTTAGGTTAACAGGTCCTATACATATTTCCGAATGTTTTACTGACTGAGTTATACTGGACATTAATTAAATTGATCGCTGATATTTATACTTTTAAACGAAATTTTGGATTTATCATTTTATGTAAACTCTAATGCGTTAAAAAGTGTAATGCAACACTACACATGGGTAGTGATGTCTAGTGCACTGCCCTATGCACATTAGTTAAAAAAAAATGAAATATTAATTACTGATAAATAATACCTTGATGTGATACAAGTAACACATGCTTATCTGATATTTATCTCAATTAGAATACGAAATAGGAAGAAAAAATAATTAACTGATTTTAAGACTGATTTATTACTTACACAGTACAGTGCATTTTGAAGACAAATGGGTCTTAAGAAGCGAAAATCGTACTCGATTAAAGGATGGTATGGTGTTCGGTGTATTAAGGTTTCCCTCAAAGTAACGGTTTCACAATGCTTATAAGATATTAGTTACATCCCAACATAAGTTTAAAACATTTCCTTTAAGAGTGTGCTTCGTAGCATTAAAAGATGTGCCTTAATTATTTTGCAAATTTATGATTGTTATGGTGACGATGTCAGGGGTTTTCGTAATTTTTTTAGAAATATAGTACTGTATTAGCAACTACGTTAAGAACTGTTATTTTATTCACACAGAGAAAAGAAATACAAAATGCTAAAATTTGGCGTTTGTCTTTTTATATACTATATAGGTATGTTATTATATGTGTGTTGTAACATGTATAAAAATGTTAAATATATTCAACAATATTTGGTAATTATATATATTAAAAAACTTTTATGTACGCGACTTGAAACTACATGAAAGGTTTTCAGTCTATAAAGGCCTATTCTATGTTTTTTTTTTAAATTATTAATTCTTTTGCAAACAATTAATAAAATTGAAAGTTTCTTACATTGTCAGTATATGCAGAGCATTACAGTTATTCCAAACAATTCTCTATCTGTGTTTACCTAAGGTTTGCATGTTACGTTGGTTCTTCTACTAATACACGTATATTACAAGAGGTTTGTAATAGATTAAATGAGGTAAGTAAGAATTCGTTTTTATAAACGTTGTGTATGAAATTATTAATTTTGAGACGTATAATAACAGAAAGAAGTGCGTTCCGAAGACATATGTCGGTAGTGTTACCCACTGAAACATTATTACCACTTCAACTCTCTGTAAAAATAAAAGTATGGGGTTGAATGCATCAAAAGGGGTATATATATAAAATTTGAGGCTTCTTCCTTATTTCATACGCTGGTGTCCCCCACTTATAATTGCAAACAAAAATTTTTCCTCCATGTTGTAATTTACTCTGCGTATTCACAAAATTTTTTGGCAGTAAATAGGTATTTAATTTTTAAAAATGAAAGCATTCATGTTTAAAAAAAATTTTAAAGCGATGTGGGGGAAAAGTTTACAGATACTCCAGTAAAATTTTCAGTTTGATTGTTTTGATAGTTTCGGAGCTGTTGCGAGTTTAGTTTGGAGGATTTTTCGGCCGCGCGAGGCAAGTTTGGCTCGTTCTCGTTTGCTTCCAGCGTAGGAAGCAGGGAACAAACGCCGATACCCGGCTTCACCTCGCATCCTCTGCTGGCCTTCCGTTGTCCTCTCCAGATGTATTACTGTATATTAGCTCCATGAGCGTGACCTTGTCAGACCCTTCATTTTTTCGGCCTCCTCTCTCGTCCTCCCTCTACATCCCATTCTTCCCCCTCCCCACCCGCAGGCTGCGGCCAGCCGGCCGGACTCCGCCGGACTACCTGGTTCCGACATTCGCCGCCCTCAGCGCCACGTCGCGGGGACATTCTTCCCGGCGGCGAGAGTTTTACACGCAGCACTAGAACTGTCACTCCAGAGGGCGTGTTTTGAGTCGGATCGTATCAAAAACAAAAGGATATGAAAATATATACATAACTCAATAGTGTTCTGCCAATTATGTTTTCATTTTCATTTAAATTTATTCTTTAAATCGCTCCTGAAGTAGTCCAGCAGTGATCAATGGAAATTGTCAATATTAAACTGTAATTTTGACGATGAAAATTTTTTCTTACTTTTATAGGTGCAGAAGCCTATTCGCACACTCGTTTCTTAAACTATACTTAAGTTTAACATAATTATGTGTTTTCTAAATAATTATGGCTTGGAATAAAAATAAAAGCATTTAAAATGACATAACTCAGTAAAAAAAAGTTTATAAAAAATATCCTAGGTATATTATGTCTTAAAAAGAAGCATCAAAAATAAATATGTACAGTTAAATTAGTTTTGTCGTAATATTTTCCATGCACCAATCACCTTAAGTAAAACATTGCAAAGTTGGGGCTGTGTAAGTTCGAGACCCCAGCAACAGCCGCGCGTATTCGTGTTTCCGTGGTGAAAGACCATAAACTATTTTAATTTACTTATTTTTTTAATTCTCCCGGCTCATGGCAGCGTAGAAGCGGAGTCCCACACACGCCATAAACCCAGCATCTTCTCAAGAACTAACTCCTCAATTTTGGGGAACATCATTATTCCACAAGAATGTTGCACTTGAGTTGTTGAATATTTAAACGTTTTTAATGCCGGTTACGCAAGACCAACATTATTAACAGAATGGTTGAGTCGGATTTCGAAGCATGCTTGCCAAGGTTAAATTACCGTCCAGATATTCCGATTTTATTTTGCCATGCTTTACAATAGGCTATAGATTTTTTTTTTAGCGGTATGGTTGTTTGGTGTCGTCGAGTGTTACTAATGTTGGCAGGCTTTCACGGCCATTGTTTGAAGTAACTTGGCTTCTGGGTTATAGCCGCGTCCTTGGCGAATAATTCACCGTCGTTTCAGTCGAAATTACAGTCGCCATCATCAGGGAGCAGTTACCTACTGAGGTTCTTACAAGTTATCCTGCCTTTATATGCTCTCGCCTGAGGGGAAGGTGCTTCCTGATTTACTGCAGCTGTAACCTCAGTAAAAACTGCTCCCTGATGATGGCAACTGAAATGTCGACCGAAACGTTGGTGAATTATTCGCCAAGGACGCGGCTACAACCCAGAAGCCAAGATACGTTAGGTTTCATTGTTTGTTTTATTTCCATACTACCAATACAATTTTAAAACACGTGAAGTTCGATTTTAAAACTACACACTACACAGCTTGTTCGTAGATTTCCGGGGCATAAATTTAACGAGTGGCAGGGAATGCAAAATCCAAAAACAAATTTCGTAAAGGAACGTACTACTTCCGGAAACGAAAACCTGCAAAAAAAAAAAATCACACGCGCAAACAGTTACCGCGTCAAATCAGAAATTGGCGGGCTTCAGGGAGAGTTTACCCATTGGCCGAGGGGTCGTGCAATCGCAGCTCTAGGTGAACGCACCTCTAGGAGAGCAGCCGTCTTGAATCGCCATTCACGCAGTCTCCTCCTGCCGCAATTGTTTTCGCCTTGCCACACCCCACTAGCACGCCTGCCCATCTTTGCGAATACGTCTGCGTGCTACTGATGTACATTTTTTCTCCCTTTCCAAATCTATCATTGCAGCACAATTGCTCAATAACAGTCAACACTACGCTCATCGCCCAAAGCTTAAAGCACAAAAACATATCATAACCTACCATTCACTTCACTGCACGCCAGACTGCTGGTTGCTTGCGCGTATGGCTAACTCTAACCAAGGTTGGCTGTATTAAAACAGGTGTGTTTTTTTTCAATCCAGAAAAACCAAACGGATTGTGAATCATGCTCAGCCAACTGAATAAATTGTAAATCATGCCCAGCTAAAAACTCCTCTAAAATAAATTAAATAGTTAATTCATATCCTGTGGGGAAATCCCCGACTGTACTGTAAATCCCCATTCCGTGAGAAACATCCATTCAAATCTGACGCTACTGTACTGTTCGCACCTGTAACTGTAAATGGTTGCGTTCTACGACTAATGTTCCCTAACAAAAGTTGTTTATTTTGGCATTTCCTGCGATCTATTAAAAAAATGCTACGCGATTTGTGAACACACTTGTATATACAATAATATTTCTTGCACATATAGTGTTGAATAAAATTTAACAAGCTTGATCGCCAAAAAAATAAAAAGCTTTGAAATCATTCTGTGTGCAAATTTATTAAACCATTTTTAGAAAACTTATGAAAGGACACATGTGTATACAAGTTTTTATGATTGTGTTTCGCTTGAGTGGTTGTTTCACGCACGGTGTTGTAAGGATGCAGGTAAGTGCAGACAAAACTTAAACGTGTTGATTTGGGTATAAAATAATAGGAGAGTAAAATGATACTAAAAAAAAAAAAAGACCATATTACTTCACGGTAGATATGGGGCCATGTTTGAATAGGTGACTTGGTTTCGATTCATGGATTTTTGGGGAGTGAGGAACGTGGTAAAACAAGCCGAGGACCAGTGGTTTTTTTTTCGGAGTAATCCCATTCCATCAATGCTCCATTATCACATCGTCACCTCCCTTATGATCACGATGTTGATGAGACTTCAAAACCTTATTACATGATCATTTACATATCCTGTAGACTAGTTTCGTGTGTACAAATCTTATTCTCTCTCTTCTCTTTCACCTTATTTGCCTTTTTCCCCCTGTCACTCACTTTCCCCTTTTCTTATCACCCCTTTGTCACTTTTTCTCGTAGTACTCTCTTTTTTTCTACACTCACTCACTTTTCCCACTCTCGCTCTTTGTCAGTCTACCTCCCTCTCTTTTTACCTACGCCTTTTACTCTCTCTCTCTCTCTCTTCCCCTATCTTTCTATCTTTTACCCTCTTTCCTATCTTTTCCTCTCCCTATATTTTCCTCTCTCCTCACACACTTTATGCTTCTCTATTTTTGCTGCTTCTTTTATCTCTTTATCCTATCTATCTTTTTCTAGTTTTTTCTCTCTCTTACCCACTCCCATGTATCTATCATTCTTACCCTCTCTTACCTCTTTCTTTACCTATCTCTTTCTGTCTGTATTTCTCTATTTCTCGTATTTTCTTTATATCTCTTTTTATCTCTCTGTCACCCTATAACCAATCCACAGGACGAATTAAAATATCGCCAAACACCCTTAGTCTGTTTTGCGAGACGGGAAAAAGACATTTTTTTTGAAAGTGGGAATACTTTGGTTTGACTCTGTAGTGCATAAATGTTAAGAACGATTCCGATACGGTGACGGGCGTGCTCTCTAGGCGGAGTCAAATGACTTGTCTTAAAAATGTGTCAGTTCTCAAAACTATTGCCGATGGTAATAGTTTTGAGAACTAACACTTTTTAAGACAAGTATGTATGCGCTTCTGATCTGGTATACAATTTTATAATCAACCATTTTTGTTGTTTAGATAAAATAATTTTATGCACCTAATATTAAATTATAGTTTTATGATTTAAATTTCAAAATTACAAACTTTTAATTGGTTTTCTAAACAAAAATTTATATTTATATTTATTTTTAATTTATATTAATTTTATAAAAATTAGATATATTTATATACTTAGTTATTAGCATATCTTTATTTTCTTAAACTGTATGACTATAAACTTTGTATTATAAACCATGTTTATGTATCATAAAATGATTTTAGGGAGTTGTACAAACATATGTAAAAATTGCTGAGCCGAGATACTTTTTTTTTTTGTTATGTAGGTCGGCAAAAAAATAATATTGTGTCAAATGTTTGTTAGTTTTGAAAAATCTTACTTTCAATTATGTTTTTTTCTTTTCTGAGTAATTTGTAAACACTAAAATGGTTCAGTGTAAATCTGATTTGTTCCATATGCTCGTGGTTTCTGAAACAAAAATTGGCAACACTTCATTTAACCATACATGTTCTTCCACAAAGCTTAGTTTGCTATCAAAATGTGCCAGAACTGCAACTGAATGAAATCAGATATACCTAGACCTTGTGAAGCTTGTTTTACTGCTTCACCATCACCAACACCCGAGACTCCTCATAACACCAGGCGTCGAAGCATTTGACCACAGTGCTCATTAGAGCGGCCACGCGTCTAGTCGTAAAAAAAACGTGGACCTAGCTTCCAAAACGGGAAGCCTTCTTTTCACAGACTAGAGAGCCAAAACTCGAAGTTCATGCTTTTTTTTCCTTATCTTTAATGTAGCTATCCTAACCAAATCAACCGTCCACAATGTTTTAAAGAATTTATAATGTAGCTAATCTATCCTAACTGTCCATTAGTATCATTTTATCAACATCGCCATATTTATTTACAATGAACAAAAAAAACCGAATATGCACGATCGCACGTTTGGCTCTCTCGTCTGTGAAAAGAAGGCTTCCCTTCCAAAACAGGAATGGGCTGTGTCACGTGAATTGTCTTCAAATGCGACAGTTATCAAAAACAGTACCAATGGTTGGTACCCACTTTCCAAGCGTCACTTTAATTGCGAGCACACGACGTTTGTTTACAAACAATGACAACCCCAGGATGTTGTTAACAAACAACTATTTAACTGAACAAGAGCGGCAAAAGGATGCGTAATATCAATTGGTAAAACGTTGATACATGCCAGATTTCGACACTAGTTACATGACCAATACTTTATACAATTTTTTTTAGTTCAGTTAGTGCTGTTTAAATATTAAAACTATTTCTTGTGGTTAAGGTTGTCAATAATAAAATATAAGTTCTTGAAAAATTTGGCCAACTAGAACAACACACATCCCTTTGAATTTCTGATTTGTTTTTAGAATGTATCACAAACAGACCAATATTTTTAAATCTATTGCATAGTAATTGCAGAACATTATTATCAGTATTTAATATCTGGATTTCAAAGGCCCAATTAACGTATAGTTCTTGATTTAAAGTGGTTAGAAATATATAATTATAAATATTTTTTTTTAAGTTGGGAAATTATGTACCGTGCCTTATATTATTGAAATTGATGTTATGTATAAACAATTTTCCAAAGCGCGTGACTGTATTTTAACGGCAATTAATATATTTTCCAGATAATACCATTTTTTTCTCGTAAAAATAATATTCACGAAAACTTAAATTTGAAATTTATCACTTTTATAATATTTGGGCGAAGGTTTTCGAAGTTCGTGGAACGTTGGGTGAGTGTTAAATGATGAACTTATATATTGAAGAAAAAAAATTCTTAAGCCTTGGTTCAGATAAAAAAATAAAGAAGTTACAAGCATTACCTTGAGCCGTGGCGTCTCCCGTTACCATGGTAACCAGGATCAATGAAAGCATCCCTTTTAAGCACAGGGACGTCGAAGACGGTTGAAAAGATTTCTTCGCCTTCATGTTCGCGAAAGCAAATAACAAAAAAAAATTTAAAAAAACACGCAGCCCTATTGCTGTCTATACGTAGCACATGTTAAAAATAAACACCAGCCGAATGGATTATAAAATTTTTTAATAAGCTATGTCACACGCGATATGGCGTTTGTGTGATGCGGGGAAATGTAAATGTGGAGCACGAGGAGAGAAATCACGCACGTCGGGTCGAAAGGAAAAAAAAAACAATTACAAACAAGAAAGGCTACGACCGGCGAGACGAACACAACACGATACTCCACAGACCGCCAACGCTCCTCCCTCCACGAGGAACGGAGCAGAACTGGCGCGTCGAGCGAAGACAGCCCCACTCGAAAAGTCCCCGAACGTTATGCTCGGTCCGTGGCCGCCGCCACCGCCGACGCTAGCCGCGCATGCGTGCTGTGCTCCACGCAGCGGTAATATTTTCCCCCCCCCTTCCCACTAAATGACTGTTCTACAATGGCACGGACTAGAGGTGTAAAAGTAACGAAAAAAAAAGCGTACCCGTATGTATTAGTTACTATAACAATTAGTACTCGTTATAGCGTACCGTTACGTTACTCGTTACTTCTGATACCTCGTAACATGCTATGTTATGTCAGAGCAACGAATCGAGTCGTATTGCGTACGCGTACATTACGACGTCGCGGCGTCGCAACATTCATAATTTGTAGAAAACATACTTAATACATTACATACCAAACTGCGTAAGGTGCATTTTTTTCCCACTTTTCCGTGTTTTGAACCAGACTCGTGTTTAAGTCATTCTAAATTTAATTTTATTTAATAGGACAAGACAAATATAACCGTGAGATTATCTTATATCACAATAACATCGCAATCGATTATGCGTCGATTATAAAGAAAAGACAACAAATAGGTGTGTAAAATGTTTTATTGACAATAAAATTTAAACGATATTCTATCGATAAATCCCATACTACGAAAAATGCTATTAACGAAATGCATTCGTTGGTAACGTTTTGTTATTCGTTACTAGATGGCGCACCCGTTACTCAGTACCGAATACATACGGTTTGCTACAGCTCTAGCACGGACCCATAATGCTGAGCTCTTCCGTTTACGTCGCCCCGTACTTTTCTGCGTTGGTAGCCATGTTTGTTTATGTTCTAAATAGTTAAAAAAAAATAGTACAAGAAGATCTTGGGTTATATTATTACTTTGACGTTTAGTTCCGTTATATACATACATAAATTTTACCCGTGCTATGTACCCGAAGTAATTTTTTTTTTAAATTAATATTTCGTAAACTTGAAATGCAATCTCACTGGTTGCCGTTTGTTACGTTTCCGTGCATTGTCAAACCAGCAGACGATATATTCTGAATTATTCCGGGAGATACGTTACTTGTTACGTGCCATTATACAAGTGGCGTACGTACCAAGTTCTTCAGGGCGCCTGTAAAAAACAAGGCTATACATGTATTAGGTGTGTCGATGCGAGGGGACGTAATTACGTGACCAGGAGCGTAGGCAGAATTTATTCACGGGAAAAAAGGAGGGGGTAGGGAGTGATGGAACCACTTTTCCCCGCTGTTTTCTTTCAAATTAAACTAAAATAATTTTTTTGAAAAATCGCCATAAAATTTTGTTTGTCGCCCTCACGCGCATTAGATGTAGAATTTCAAGCTTTAAAAAAAATCAACTTGAACGATTAAATATAAAACAACCCATTCAATAATTAACTTAAAAAATAATGATTTAAAGTACACTTATCACTCAAATGGTAAACACCATCATGTCTAGGCCGTGTGCAGCTGTGAGCCGGCCTGAGTGTGTTCCCATTGGCTGTGTTCACGAAGAGTGGTGGTCAGTAGAACGAGTGTCAGAGGAGTTTAACAAACAAACTTTTCCTTTAGGTTTCAAGTGTAATAAATGAGCTCTCTCGGCAGTTAACTCCTGTTTTTGATGTTGTGTGTATCCTAATCTAAACAACTGTATTTAAACAAAGTGCGCACGCACGAAACCACTATACCACAATTGGAAATGTCAAAATATTTTCACAACTTTGGTATTATTTTTAACAGAAGTTTTATAGAGAGAACTCTTCGTCGTTTTCAGAACTTCTCTTACGCTTGCCTGAGAGTGAAGAGTGTGACGCTCAATATTTTCCCTCCCCCGTCTCTCACTCTCTCCACCAATTTACCAACCCTCTCTTAAGCATTTCAATTTTCGTTAGGGTCATCGCCCTGAATTACTCTACAGGATTTAAAAAAGTTTACTTCGGAAAAAATATTCGAAGGAAAGAAAAGATAAGGATATCCAGCAAAAGCAATATATTTTTTTCTTTTTTAAAGAAACATTTACAAAGTTTCAATTCGTCCAAGACACGCAAACCTATCGTTAATTACTAATAAGTTTGAATAAGGAGAAAATATTAGCCTACCTTGAATTACACACATAAAAATTGTTCTGTTTGAAAATTATTACTTTTTTAAATCGTCCGATGATATTTCAGTCAAATCAAAAGAAAATAATATTAATTAACACCGTAAAAAAATTGAAAGCTAGATTTTGGCAGTGTGTACAAAATATCAAATTTCTGGGAATTTTTCGTGTTTGTGTTCGTGACTTTTAGGTCCTTAACATTTTTATGGCTTACAATGTACATTATTTAGCTATATTTCATGCTCAAACACAACAGTCAAGCACAACAACAAACTCATATTTACGTCAAATGAAACAGAAGACGTTAAAAATATACTTGTATAAACACTATTTTTAACGGTAAAAATTTATATCAACATGAAATTTTCAAAGATAGACTTACTTTTTAAATACTTTTAAACAATTGGCATTCGTTTTGCTATCATAAAACTTAGACAAAAATAACAAAAATAAATTAATTGTACGTTGTTTGCACATTCTAACGACATTTCAATGTTCTCTAGGCCAAAATTATTCTTAATTTTTTTAAAGCTTTTTTTTTTAATTATCAGCTTAAGCTTATAAACGGAAGTCATTGGTTGAAAAGAAATCTAAGATTATGCACCGTAAAAAGCAAGCACTCGCGCATGTCACGTATTTCATTCCCCTATTCCAAATACGTGCAAAGTGCGTCCACGCAAGGTTAAAACGGAACATCTTAAGAGCTTGTTCGATTCAGGGTGCGTGTGACCATGATTTCTTTGTTTTCTTTTCCGAACTCGCAGTTTGGAAACAAAAAAAAAATACATCTCCAAGGCGGTATTTAGGTCGTCACTAGATTTCCGTTTCCTCCACCCACCAACAATTACCGTGTCCACATAGGGATTTTTTTTTTACTTTCCCACGGACATGAAAGCAGAGCCCGAAACCACCTTTTTTTTTTGGATTGAGTCTCCATTTACGTGGACCGAAGAGATCTTTAGGCCGCAGTCTTGTAGTGTACTACAGAAATTCGAACGGATATAATTCTTAGCCAGTATAAATTATTCTATCTAGCAAAACAGTTTGTTAATACTTATTTCTTGAAATAACTTTATTCCCAGAAAAAATCTTATATTAGGAGATTCTAATACTAATTTGCAAACCTATAGAGCAAATTTACGACAGTTTACTTGTTTGTGCCTTTAAGTCGTAAAAAAATTATCGATAGACACATTTTTTGTTGAAACTTCCTTACAAACCCGTTGAAATATTACATAATTATTTTTTTTTTAAACCAAGTGAATAAAAGGTAAAAATTATTTGACGAGTCTTTCAGCAACGAAAGTTCTCAAATATTTACCCTACGAAAGGTATAACCCAGCGGTTCCCAAACGGTGGGTCGCGACTCGATCCTAAAACTATCAGAAACCATGGAATAAACCATCAGAAGAGATAATAAAAATCGAAACAAATCAAATTGTGTTCGAATACATATCTATTGTTAAATAAATAACTGTGTTGCTACAAAGAGCTTATATTTTGTCAACCATTTTCAAATCAGAACCCAAATTGTTTATCAATAATCAATCGGTATCTTAAAAAAAACATATACTTATATACATATATATTTGTAATATTTGATGGTAAATTATATAAACATAAGAAAGGGATATGATACAAATAATGTTTTTTACTCCAGCATGGACCGATAGACCGTGGAGGTATTCCTATAAGGAAAGGTGGGTCGCCAGCTGAAAAAGTTTTGGAACCACTGGTATAATCCATCCTTTATAAATTAATATTTTCCATTGCGGCTGCAAATGCCGAGTGACGTAGAAACGTGCAGCATGGACGCATCGCCATTAATTCGGAAAAGGACATTTTTTGTGTGTGTAAGATTACAATGAAGCTATAAGGGTGACAACGGCACGATAATCAAGTGTCTCAGTCGCCCCAAGAGTGCAAGGCAGCTACCGAGCGAGCAGTCCTTCCATTCTGATGCGAGCACTTAAAAATATGTAAACGGAATGTGCGCGAAAAAAATCAAATTTAAATGCACAAATCTTAGATGATAACATAGACGATTCATTTACAACGGTTTTCGAAACCCAGCAACGTGGATGTTATCTTAAAATATTTTTTTGACGAATGGCTTGAAATTAAACGTTGATTACCAAATCACCAAAATAAATTTCATGAAAGAGGACATCCTTTGTTGCCCAAGGCCTGGTGCACATTAGGCGTTTTAAAGCACACGCTTTATTAACGCGCGTTTTTAGAACCAAAGGCTTAGATGTATTTTCACGCACGCAAACGCGCGTTTCTGGTCATGAACACCCCTTTTTCTGTACATTCCATCGTGCGCTTTCAAGTTGAGTGGACGCACGTCGACCGAAATTGAGAACGATCTTTTCGATACTGATCTATTTATTGATGAAATAAAATTAAAAAAATATAGAGACAAGCCGTTTGGGACATGGAGACTCCCGATTACAGAAACAGGGTATTGAAGAAACGAAATTGGGAGGAAATGGTGAAAGTTTTTTTTGAACCTGAAGATAATTTGGAGAAAAAAAGTTTTAGGTGAGAATTTGTTTTATTTATTAAGGTTTACAATAACTATGCCGTAATAAATTAAATCACGTATTCCTGCGATTTCAGTTTTCCCTCCTTTACAAAATGGCTGGAATATTTTTCTCTTGCAGTTCTAGCTCACAAGCTGCCTCGTGGTATATCTTCTAAAGTTAGATATTGTAATGGCGAAGCATAATGCGTGTCTTCATAGCTGTAACTGTCACGTACTCGAACGTAATTGTGCAATACTGTGCTAGTAATGTTTTTCGCGAACTTAATGTTCACATCAAGAGGTCTGTGGAATATTCGCAATTTGTTGCCCTCTATTCTGAATATGCATTCGATAGAGAGCCCTGCTCTCGATAATGTGTAAATGAATGTTCAAATATGCCAGAATTACTGTTTTTGCCATAGGATCCGACATCAACGTATACAAAACAGTAATTTCCATCACAAACTGCTAGTAACACCGAATAAAACTATTTCTTGTAATTGATATAAAGCGGCCTGTATGTGTTGGTTGTATTAACTCAATATGTTTTCCATCCATTGCGCCAATACAATTTGGGAAGTTAGCGTACTTCTTAAAACCTTCTTCAACTTCTTTCAATTTATCTGTTGTCATTTCAGGCATTGATATAGATTTACAAACGTGTTCAACTTATCTTGATAATAGTCGATTTTCCAAGATTTCCATAATTTTCATAATGCAATTCTGCGAACGAGCATCCAGATGCCAGGTTTCCGTGAAAAATAAAATTTTAATTGTTACTTTTCAGGTACTACACTACTGTAAAATGCGGGAAAGCATTTGGAACAATTACACGTGGGAGTCTTAAAAAGCAAACTAATATTCCGTTGGATCTGGATGTTCCAAACATTCGCCATATGTGTGTTACAGAAAACTTCAATTTGTTGCGAGTTATGCAACAAATAATGATACAGAGAGCAAGGGGAAAAAAGACGCAAAAAAAACAAAGAATAAATGCTGTGGACAAACAAATCGTTGACATTTTACAGAAACAGTTTGAACGCGAGAGAAAAAAAATTAAACACGCCATCATTCAAAAGAAGATGATGATTAATTATTCTGCTTATCATTATGCAGAGAATTAAGCAAAATCATACCGAAAATCCACGCCTTACAACTGAAATTGAATTTCTCAATGTCCTTCAAAGGGCACAGAACTTTCATCAGTCATCGTCGCTACAAACAAATTAATACCAATACGCATATTCCACACCCAATGATTCAGGATGTTTCACTGATAGATCCCGAACAACATAAGCATATTTACAGCAGTGGTCTACGACACCATCATCATCATCACATCAGTGAACGTCGTTGTCACCTTCCAGCCAAGATTCACACTACTTGGATTTGTTCTATTAAAGATTATTAAATGTACTTACCTAAGCGTTAAAACGAGTATTTTTCTGGAGAAAACGAGTCTCTTAAAATTGTTTATACACCAATGATATCCACTTTTATTATTTGGAGTAGGTCGTCAAATTGATTTTTTTTTTCTTGCACAAGCAATCACTTCCACGCCCATTTCCAGACAGTCCGTGCGTGCGTTCTACCAACGGTCGTCGAACGCCGGGCTAAAAGCGCGATGTGTACACTGTTGACGTTCGTTTGACGTAACGCCCAACGCCTTGTGTGCACCAGGCCTATCAGTAGCTTTCCTTTTTCTATAGTATTACACTATGATAAAAAAGTTTATTCAGAAGTGGTCTTCTAGTCCCCACCCCCTCCCCCTATTTTCCACAAATTTGCGGCTCACATTGAAGAAGATATTGTTTTTCGGCCATTATTGGTGCCTAATTATAGTTATGCTAACACACACACACATATATATATACACCAATTCACGGACAAACTTTCAATGATCATTACTTTTCTAACATCCAACGAAAGTACGAGAGTTGAGTCTATATAGGCTACAATTTGTTCAGAACCCTAAATATGTTGGAGGCCCCCCGTCCTATTACAAACGAAACACACATCTTACAAAGCAGTTTCTCTTTTAGTGGT
Organism: Bacillus rossius redtenbacheri; assembly: GCF_032445375.1. Taxonomy (NCBI): domain Eukaryota; kingdom Metazoa; phylum Arthropoda; class Insecta; order Phasmatodea; family Bacillidae; genus Bacillus; species Bacillus rossius. The sequence continues at coordinate 22,078,030 of NC_086341.1, forward strand.
GGGCCCATTGAGTTTAATAGTACAATCTTTAGTAACAAAATACACAAAGCTCTTTATTTCTTGCAAACCCTTGAACACTTCTGAGCTGTTCATATGGTTACGAGTTGACTTACATTTAGTTTCCAAGTATATATATATATATATATAAATCATAATTTTTATGGGCACGAACACAGCTATAATTTCGCACAAATCGCTTCCGAACTAATATCAGTATGGAAAAGTATCATGGAAAATATCAGTTAAGTTCGGTAATGGGCAAAATACGACCAAAGGAGCAGCAGTGTTGCATGGAGTGGGGGGGGGGGGGGGGGGGACAGGTGTTAGAAGACAAAAAATCCGTAACTCGTAACGAGTAAAATTTATCTTAAATGTTAAAAATATTATCTAAAAATATTTTTGAAATGGTTTTTGATAAGACGAACCATTGCCACAAGTGTTTAGAAAAACCGGAGTTCAAACACATATATATATTTTTTTGTAATTTCCGTACCATATCCTGACATAATCTAATATGTTCTGAATTATTGGTAAAGTTTTAAATATTATCTACAAATTTTTCATGAAATTATTTTCATGCGATAAAAAAATTACCGCAATTGGTCAAAAATACAGAGGATGAATAATAAAAATATTTCATAACTCCCTTTGTAGACGCACTGTAAAATCCATTTCAAATTGTTTGTAAATCTAACAATTTACGATACAATCTGCCATTGCTGCAAAAGGTGGAAAAAATGGGAGTTAAAGGATAAAATAAATCACAACTCCCTTATTAGGTATACTATCAAATATGTTACAATTATTTATCAAAATTATAAAAATAATTAAAACTATTGTCTAAAACTATTTTTGATAATATGAAAAATTGCTGCAAATGGTTGAAAAAATAGAGGTTCAAATAAAATAAACTCACAACTTCCGTAGAATGTACACTATCGAGTTCGCTATTTTATTAACTTTCTAAATAATTTTTAAACGTGTCTTAATTTAATTTTGACACAACGAACCATTACTGCAAAGGTTAAAAAAAGAGAAAGGGTTGAAGAACAATATATCATTACTACTTTAGTAAATATAATATCAAACCCTTACCATGAATTGTAAAAATCCTAAACATATTCTAAAATTTTTGCCTGAAACAATTTTTTAAGAGACGATATATTATTGCAAGGGGTTCAAAAAACAGGCGTGGGAAAAAAATTAAAACATCCTTACTACCTTAAATATCAGACCCTTTTAAACCTTTAAAATATCTTTTAAACCTTTAAAATATGTTTTAAACATGATATTAAACGTTGGTCCAAAAACAATTTTTATAAGACTACATTTAAGTGAAAGGTATGAAATATAGTATCTAAAAATAAAAAATATTAATATCTACGTCAGTAGGCAGATCATGAAATTCGTTATAAGTTATACAATGGTGGATGCATTCAATTACAAACATTTGAAACATTTTTTTCTGCATAGAATAAGAGAAAATGTTAAACTGATCATTGTGGAATATTGAAGAATACATAGAAGGTTATGTACATTTCCTCAAAATGTTCCAGAAGTTAATAGAAGTTTTTAAAATATTAAAAAAAAGTAGTTCCACAAGTTACAACAAGTATTTTTTCTACTTTTATTTCATTTCTTATTTCAGCGATGATAATTTTTGTTTTTGACAATGAAAATATCCAACGGTGAGCACGATTTTCAGTAAACTGTAGAAAAAAATAGTATTTTAAAATAATACCGTAACATATGACACCTTAGTTTTCTGAACATAACCATGGTAAAAACGGGTTATAGTCTCAACTACGAATTTTTATTTAACTGCAGTAAAATTTACCACCGAGACGTCAACCTACGTGGGAACACACTTGGGACGCGTAAACGTCCGTTTGGCAGGTGCGTCGTCTCCAAGCACGGAAAGTTGACGGCGAAGTCACAACAGAAGGCCTCTCATTAAAAATGTTAAAAGAGAATACGGAACGGCGTTTCCCAAATATGCCTGGCGGGTTATTCAGTATTAACTTTCTCGCTCGACAGTCGCTAACGACTTCTGGGCTATTCACGGCTTGGAAGGTAGAGAAGGAGGGGGGAAGGCGATGACTTGCAAAGACTTTCAGCTTCAGCCGGTACAATCGATACAATCCTCGTAGCGCTGTAGGGGACATCGGGAACCTCGAGATTCACTGACCCCGAGTCAAACGCCCGAATAATAATCCCCATCTGTGCATCTTCAGATTTTTCTTTGTCTAAAAGTAAAAAAAATATGGTTATGTCAGGTGAAAGGCATTGTTAGCTTAACCATTGACGGATAAGAGGACAAGACAGTAAACAAAAGAGCCAGAGTGAATGCGTAAGTACGATAGCATGCATTTGATCGTAAATTCCGAAATCAATAAAACATTAATCACAACAGATATTTGCATCTACAATCCCTGGCTTCAGTGTAAGGTTGCGTCCACTACGGCACCAGGTGTGTAAAAAAATACAATTTTTTAGTGAAAGCAATATTTTAATAGAAAACAATAATTGGCAAGGGCCTGAATATCAAGGGCCTTAATGGTGACGGTGTCTGACCACCACACTGGCGTAGGCACTGCTATTGTCTCGACTTAACATACAAAAGATCAAGCCATAAAAACAACTACCAAACTGTATAAATGCGTGGCCTTTTATTTCATAAAACAAATCTTCAACATTTTATATGTCCAACGGGTACTGACTGCTGTAAACCTAATCAGTCAACCATTCATAAAATATTGATCATTGAAGGCCTCCCATGAAACAATATTTTCCTTAAGTTTTACACTCCAAAATATATATATAAATATATAAAATATATAAAAATATTATTTTATAGCAAAAGAGAAAACAGCTTTCAGGATACTTAAGAAAATTAGGTCTATTGTCTAGTTAACATTAAAATACTCTTCTACCTCAAAGCTCGGCAAAAAAGAATATTTACATTACTATTGAACGCGTGTGTACAAATTATTATTCAAAATAATTTATTAAGTAGTATATAATAGGGCATCCAAGTACAGGCTTCAAGGCTGAGGTGCCAGGTTCCGGGGTTCAGGCTGTGAATTGTGACCACACTGTGACCATCATGGATGACCTTGATCTTTGACCTTGAACTCCGAAATTTAACAAAGGTGACTCAAAATTTTCCAACATTTTCCCAATATTCGCCAAAATCCGCACAAATTTCCAGTTTTTAGGAAAAGATTTCGCCAAAAAATCTCAAAAAATTGTATAAATAAAAATATTTCATATTTCGAGGGGAAAAATCCCATTTTGAGGAAAAATTTCCCGTTTTATTCCTCAAAAATTCAAAAATTCTGATTTTGAAAAACCCAGAAGCTTTTGCCGTTACAAAGAACCAATAGTCCGCAATATGGCTTAAGAATCCATATCTACAAACCCCCCTAAGCCACCGAGGTCATGACCTTGACCTTAACCTTGGCCATAAACTTGAAATCTTAAATTTTTGACAGAAAAATTAAAAAAATATATAAAAATAAAAAAATTTGCTTACTTCAACTGTTTAGTTATTAATCGATTTCGGTCCTCGGTTAGATTCCCGGAAAGAAAGACCATGTAATTAATTTAAAAAAAAACTTAAATAAATGCAAAAATAATAACAATTTCTTACTTTAAACTTGCCATCTTGAAAATCTATATTTTTTGTGCTAGAAAATCAGAAAAAATGTTAAAATTCATAAAAAAATATCCTTAATAATATTTAATACAAATTATTTTAAAAAAAAAGTGTGGCACATATAGTTACGCTCACCACTGTGGATTCTTTAAATATTGCATTTTTCGTTACCTTGCCATCTTGGATGACATTGATGTAATCGTTGCTCTTTAGTTACGGCCGCAATCTTGGATTCTACAACGCTACAATTTTCATTACTGCTGCCATCTTAAAAATCCGAAATTACTATCTGAAAATTTTGAAAAAAAAAAATAATTTAAAAAAGAATTAATTTAACAAATTTTAACAAAATTCTAATAAAACACGGAATCCTCGGTTCGAAACCGGTGAGGGCAAAATAAAAAGTGGTGACGATCCTTCCTCCAAGGAAGCCACCGGCAGATTGACCTCCCAGCTAATCTTTCGTCATGTCTCCTGGAGTGCACTACCGTCCTGTTTGTTTAATTTTTACCCGCTAGAGTGTTGTAATAATTTATTATTACTGTGATACCCGCCATCTTGGAAATTTGTACTTATTCAGCTATAAATTCGGGAAAGATTCCTAAATTCATCAGAAAAATCACTCATTAATATACTGATTGATTCGATCTATTCCCGTCCTTTGTTCAATACTATATCAATGCAAAAAATATATATTTTATAATAAAAATACTTATTTAATTACTTATGTTCAAAATCCTAAAAGCCGCTAAAGTTTCTCATATACCAGACTCCTATAAACTGTCATGACCACGATCTTGTACATTTGTATTTATTTACCAAGAATTTCGGAAAAAAATTTAAAATTCATCAAAAAACACTTATTATTATACTAATTAAAACGATGGAATACTGTACACGGTTCATACCTTGGTCAATGCATAAACATAAATTTAGTTATATATCACATAAATTTAACAAAAAGTGACAGATTAAATAAAACACATTTTTACCAATGCAATTTATTATATAATTTATATTCTAATAAAGGAAAAATTGCGAAAATTAGCAATCTTATAAACATTTAGCTCTGCATTGGCTTGAACTGACTAAATCATAGCTCCAATCGGTTTACTGAAGACAGAGACCAGTGTTTTTCTTCCCGACAGAGTTTCTCTTTACTGTCTTTAACAGATTGCTTCACATCATCGGAATTGAAAATGGGAGTAATCACTGTCTTGAATGCGCACTTCTTCACTTTGTTCTCGAAAGAATATGGTTTGCATGTCAACAAGTCTACGAGACAACGAGACTACTTGGCTCTAAATGTCTTTGACTCCATTCAGCTACGAGAGTTAGTATATATCTCATGCAAAAAGAACTTGTTGTAAGCAGTCCCGATTATTACCAACAGGTGTCACCACGTGTTGTTTCGAGGTAACCATTATTTATTTTAGGTTGGTTGCGGGTCGCTCACTTACGATCGCAAGAGAAGGAAGGCTTCGCTAGACATCAAGGAGAAGGAAGTTCGTCTTCCATGAACGTGTTTATCAACTGTCTCAAAGCATATTATTTGATTGAGTTAGTTAATCTAGACTTTTTTTTTTTACATTTACAAAAATAAAAAAATACACTTACGTTTGTTTAATCTATACCTTCTGCTTGTAGGACTACGAGGCTCAAACAAGTAAATTTTTTTTTTGTTTTTCTGCTCAGACCACGCCCCAGAAGGTTGTTCTGCGGTATGCATCGTCGCCATGGCAGTTTTGGGCGAGTGCCAGGTTCGGGCATCGCACCGAGGACTCTCGGAGAGTTCCAGTGGACTTGTTGCCAGCAACCAGCGGGCTTCGCCCAGTCGTGGGTGTATCTGTGGCGGTGAGGCGGAGTGAAGAAGCTGGTGCTTCCAGCGCAGTGCCTAGTCTGGCGCGCAGTCTGCTCGACGTGCATTAGGCAAATGTGAGTTCTGAACGGTAACATCATCATTATAATGCAGATAAATGAAGATAAAAGTGTAATGCATGTATCTTGATATATTTCAAAAATATTTACGGGGAGTTTAATGCCTACAAATCATTCTGAAAAAAAAAATCATTTTAGCCATTTATACTCTTTTCAAACTTGTAAACACTTTTTGTTTCGTAAAAATACACCACTCGGATATATTCAGAATTTTTTAAATCGCGTTGGTTAAATTTTCTGAAGCACTAGGTAAGTATATACAACGTATGTTTGCCCATGACTCTATTAATGATGCAAATAATTTGTTTTATAATTGCAGGTGAATTGGACAAGGATTTAAGGATATGTAATTATTGATTTCAGTTTGATCTAGTGAGTTAGCACTCGGGTATTGAACTCAACGCTATGAGAGTATCTTCTGCGCTGTGTGCGCGCCACAGATGGCGTACCTATTCTTTGGAGCTCGCGAGTGTCTGGTGGATCACATTCGCGCTGAGTCACTTAATAACGTAAGTAGGGAAGAAGGGACATGTAAGTAAAAGTGACGCAATCATTTTCACCCCCCTCCCCTTCCCTACAGTGTCATACCCTCTTCTTTGCCTACCCTTCGCGTTATTGTCTTCCCCGCCTCCGGTATTAGAACCGCCTCCCTCTCCCCCCGATTTCCCTCGAATCATTTCAAAGGCTGTTTAAACTTTCATGGGCTGTACTCAGCGCTTCGCTGCTGTTTGATATTCCCTTCAGCCCCCTATAACACCCCCCTCCTTCTCCCTTACTTTTCTTCGGCGAAACCCCTTCTTCCTGTCAGCAACTCCCCTTACCGTCCGGATAATTTTTTTTGCACCTCGTTCGTAGCCAGTAAGGTGCAGCCAAGTCTTCTTTTACCACAACGAATTATTAATTTCCTTCCCTCCTGTGTTTTCTTCTTGAAACCAATGGGACACAACAAAATGGCTGAGGTTTGAGTTTGGGTAGAAACAAATTTTCATTTGGCTTTTTCTGGAATGTATTTTTTAATAAACTCTAAATTATTGAAGGAAAAAACCATTCAGCTTCTTAGCATGGCAACAGGCTTGTTTGATTATGTTTCCATTTTAAGTCATAAGTAAAAATTATTTTTGGTATTAGGTACTTAAAAGTTATTAACTCTGTCATTTATGAGTTAAAACAGTCGACACACTGGACGTAACAGGAATGTGATCCCAAATGTTTTTTGGAGCCTCTTTTGGCTCAATGTTTTTGTTTTGAACATATTTACAATTTATATTATACACACATTCATGTAACAGGAGAGGTGTTAGATATCCGGCTATGTCCAGAGGCTATGTCGTCTCGTGGAGTCTAGAAGTTGTCTTTTATATGGTGAACTTGTGATCAGTACTGCTTTGCTAGTCCGTGTTGCCCTGGCTGTGCTGTTTGCTGGTTTCTTCAGCAGTGGTGGCTATGTCCGGCAGTCTTTAACTAAACCCACAAGCCACCCGCGTGTACACTATGCAGTGACGCCACAGCACTCCACCAATCACGGCGAGCACTGCTACGAAAGACCTTTAAGGGGCCCGCCTCGTCAGTGGTGTATGTGTGTTGGTGAGGCGGGATGATAAGCGCGACGCTGCGGTATCGCCTCTAAGCGCAAGACTCTGAACTGGCGTGCAATCTTCTCGTCACATGATAACTGTGAAAGTTTAGCGGTGACCGTAACATTATATGGCCGAGAAATGAAGATAAAAGTATAATGCAAGTCCCTCAAGTAATTTCAAGAATCTGTACCGGTTGATTTAGGCCTAAAAATACTCTGAAAACACGCGTTTTAGCCATATTAACTCTTCTAAAAATACAGCTTAAAAACTTTATCCGAAATCCAAAGTACTTTTCGGCCTTTGGCGAACTCTTAAATGCTTTTCGTAAGCAGACCCCACTCGGATATCATGAGTAGTTTTGAAATTACGTTGTTTTTTCCTGAAGCTCAGCACACCGTATGTGTGCCCAGGTAGGCGGAGCCCTTAACGGGCCAACGGTTGGACTCCAACGTAAACACCAGCTTCCTGCGTGACGCAACGCAAAGCACGGCTGAACCAATCGCAAACACACCGACCGTTCTACGTTGCCCCCCCCCCCCCCCCCCCCAATTGGTTTGTTTCACGCGTGTATACACTGCGATGTCTACACGCCGATCACGTCAGCATGACACGCGGAGAGCATACGTGATAATCAAAGAGAGATGCTTTATTATTTAGTTCATTGTAGGAGCGCTGTCGGTACGTCGGTACGTGCATACAACTAACTATCCGTCTGTTAACCGATCGCACGGGAAACACAATATCGCTGGGAGATAAAGTGCAGTCCCTCATGCAGGTAAACATTTTACGAGGAGCACTTCCGAAATCAAGCCATTTCGCGGGAGCGTAAATTAACGAGCATAGCTAATATGTAGTGTGTGTGTGTGTGTGTGTGTGGGGGGGGGTGTCTGTTATAACGTTGTACGTCACTCTGGTTAGCATGATTGGTTAGCATGACGACTCGAAACCTCGGAGGGCTGTGAGTTTTTTCGACGGGAAGAACCGGCAGATTTAAAAGAAGATCGACCAGCGAGCTAGGGTGAAGCGAACCCGGCTTCAAGACTGGTGCCGATGCCACCTAATCGTCGGAGCGATGAGAGAAGTGAAGTGAACAGCATGAGTGACCACTTGGCGAGCGATAACGGACGACGACAGACATGTTTCGTGTGCGTAAGATCGGAGCATTGGGGACGGTGTCACGACATACTGGAAGGATAAGTAGCGCGAAGGAGTGTGTTGCAACTGAGGTGCGTGGTAAGAGATGAATAAATGAGAGATGTATAAATAATTAATGCTTAAAGTATGTTAACCAGTTTGAAATGAACTCAAATGGCGTGAATCTTAAAAGTGTTAAGGTAGCCAAATGGGAAAGGGCCAAGGTCGATTCGTGCATATTCGTTTAATTATATAAATTATTTTTTCTTCACAGCTGGAAGGGTAAGTCAAGGCTTTGAAGTCATCAAATCGTAACGAATATTTCATGTAACACTCATGCGTGGTTTTAACCATATCAGCGATGTGTGTGGTTGAAAATGTGTAAATATGTGGAAATTAATAGTACAAATTATATAAAGTTTTTTTTTGACGTGACGTCTCATAAATCGATGAACGCTGGCTGCACCCACGAAAAATTGTCCCACTACGGATGTCCCACTACGGATGTCCCACTACGGATTATTTTAATTACTAGTGTAAATCAGTGTATTTAAACAGTGTGGATGAGTATTGTTTTAGCTGTGTAAGTAAATACTTATTGCTGGTATGATACTTTTCACGCTTTAGTTTGACATTGGTTAATTATTTGTCATGAGTTATTATTTGATAAACTAAATCACACACCGTATTATAGTTATGAGCCCACGAGCGTGTGAATATTTCGAGTCCAACAGATAATATGCTAGTTAAAAGAAATTAAAAAAATTTCGTGCGTGGAATATTATGAATTTATACCATCTGAAACAATAATTCTCAATATGGTCTCGTGGCCGTGTGGTTAGCATGGATGGGTTCGAATCTCGGCAGCTGCAAATTTTTTTGACGTGACAACGTTTAATAAATCGATGAACGCTGGCTGCACGCACGAAAAATTGTCCCAGTACCGATGTCCCACTACGGATGTCCCACTATGGATGTGTCCTGTTTACGCATGCGTGGCATCTCTCTGGTATGATGCGGACGGTACAGAGAACTCGGCCGAGGTTCGAGGTTATTGTTGTGCACCACCTCACGGGAGTATATTCTCAAGGAAATTGCGTTCTTACAAGTACGTATTATTTTAACTACTAGTGTAATTCAGTATATTTAAACAGTGTTGTATAAGTATTGTTTTAGCTGTGTAACTTAATATTTAATGCTGGTATGATACTTTTCACGCTTTAGTTTGACATTGGTAATTATTTGTCATGAGTTATTATTTAATCAACTAAATCACACACCGTATTATAGTTATGAGCCCACGAGCGTGTAAATATTTCGAGTCCAACAGAGAATATGCTAGTTAAAAGAAATTGAAACAAATATCGTGCGTGGAATGTTATTAATCTATAACATCTGAAACAATTGTTTTCAATATGGCCTCGTGGCTGTGAGGTTAGCAACGCTGTCGATAGGTTAACGGAACAAATCACGGCGGCTGAAATTTCTTTTTGTACTTGTAAAAATAAATACGGCGCGCACGACACTTCAAAAGTAATAAATATATTTGAATTAATGAATGCAAATAAAAGTAAATTTATTAATTAAATTGTAGATTTCATTTCATTCCTTCTTTGTATCCATACAAAATAGTGATAATTCAAAAAATGATTCAATTTTATTCATAAAAGTATGCAGAGGTAGATTTTATCATAAAAAATATAGAAAATTTAAAAAAAAAATTTATTCCTCAAAGAATATAATATTTTTAATGCCTAAATGGTTTGGTTGCAAAAACCTATTACGGCTCAGTCTCAGGCCGAATATGATATTTCATTTTCTTCTGGATCAATCATTTCATCAATGTTTTGTTATGACGTCACGTTAAAATATCGTCCGTAAACCGACTTTACAGACAACCAATTTTTTGTACTTGTAAAAATAAATACGGCTCACGTAACATTTCAAAAGTAATAAATATATTTGAATTGATTAATGCAAATAAAAGTAAATTTATTAAATAAATTGTACATTTAATTTCACTGCTTCTTTCTATCCATACAAAATAGTGATAATTCAATAAAATTGATTCAATTTTATTCATAAAAGTATGCAGAGGTAGATATTATCATACAAAAGATAGAAAAATTAAACAAATTTCTTCCTCAAAGATTATAATATTTTTAATGCCTAAATGGTTTGGTTGTAAAAACCTATTATGGCTCAGTCTCAGGCCGAATATGATATTTCCTTTTCTTCTGGATCAATCATGTCATCAATGTTTTGTTATGACGTTGTCACGTTAAACTATCGTTCGTAAACCGACTTTACAGACAACCAATTTTTTTATGCAAGTTTTATTTTATCCTGTGTAATTTTTTTTGCATGGTGCGCGCGCATAATAAAAATTTCACTCTCATCATTTTTTTATGACGCGCCTAAAAAAAGCATAGCTTTAAAATTCGTATCTGGCAGTCACTGATTACTCTTAAACTAACATACATTTGAAAGTGCACTTTTACGAGAACACAGAATGAGCCCAAAGAGCTTTGACCAATATCTTACCACTTGAAGTAAACTGGGAGAAAGGCAATAAGAAATAATAAAACAGTTTGACATTTTAAGAGAATTGTGCTTGTGTGCACAGTTGAAATCATATCCGCATTTTGTGAGTGTCGCGTGTTCTGTTGTAGAAGTCACACCACAAACTTATGCGGAAGTAAAATACAGAAAGGAAACACATTCAGCCCAACAGCTTGTATAATGGATTAAAAATGCTATATATGACCTCTAACACGATTCACGATTGTATCTGTAGCTCATGAGACCGAACGTTGCGAACATTAATGTTAAGTAGAGTGCCATTAATCGCCATGGAAACGAAACAAATCGCACGAATTATTTTTATGCTGTGTTCTGGTTGGTTGGATATTCAGACAGCAAGCCGCTTTCGCTTGGTGCAAGCAGTTGGTGGAACATTCTGGATCCTTGGGTCCATCAGCTTATAACCGAACATTTCGGCAACTGGCGGTGAATTTATCACTTAAGCACCGTACTCCGCCAGTTCGTTGAGTTTTGGGATAAATGAACTCTACGCCAATGTACTGAACTTTTCGATTACGAACATAAATGTTCAACAGGAAGAATTCTGGAAGAAAATAACCAAAACAGGTAGGCAAAAATTCAGATTTCTCCATAATAATTACAAATATAACTTCAATGCACTATTTTCAAATGTTTCTTGAAGTTTATTACATCATACTTTTGAAATGGCGTACCACATTAAAATTAGGAATACAATTATTAAATATGTTTGATTAAGCTATTAAAATGAGGTGAAAACAACAAGCTCGCAATGTCTTCATTTCTTAGCAACAGATAAAAACATCTTGTCATGAAATTTATACTATAGTTCGCCTCTAAATACTTTTATATTATTGGATTATATTATACAGCCCGTAAAGTTATTTTGCATGAAGAAATTTTTTCTGTAGATTAACATTTTTTTTTCACAGAATCTTTTAACCCAAATATGTAAGTATCAGACAAGTTTTTAAAATTAAATGTTTTATTAAAAACTTTTGCATGAATTTAGTTTTAATTTATATTTAAATAAATATATTTTAAGTTAATAGATCCGTTTGGTTTAACACTATTGAACAAATGTATTGTATATTAAGTACATACATTTGTGAAGTATTCAAATGTCATCTTTCTGACTACGTATGACTTTATGTCGAATTCATAGCTGTAAAAGTAAACCTTATATCATTTATTCTTTGTCTTGTACGTTCTCGTTGATTTATTTTTCAAATGTTTCGAAGTATTTTTTACAGGAGGATAGCTCATTTTTGTATACATTTAAATTTTCGAAGGCCTAAACCCGCTTATCATTTTAACATTGTTGCTTTTCAAGGAATTTTTATTTTCGTTTTATTGAAATTTTTTTTGTATTATCTATTAAAAAAAGAAATGTAAATTATACTCTCACAAACTGATATTATTTTACTACAAATTCAGAAGTCTTTGCACTCATATATACATATTATATATGTATATGTGTGTGCATTCCAGAGGAAAACTTAATTCAACTACAACGTAACAAAAATTTACAAACATTTTAGAATTAAATGTATAAGAAAACAACTACTACCAATATCTGACTATTTGTGTTTTTGTAAATAGTGTTGTTCTTAGTGAAATGTATAACCCTTTTAACACACAGAACCATATTACAGTATTTCACTGCTTGCTGACAAAAAAGATTAATCAATAATTTACCTACATTTTAAGATCCATTTCATTTTTTTTTTGTTAGGGTTTTCATTTGGTCTACAAATGCAAGAGCTGCATTTGCGAACTATAAAAGAGATCATTGTCTGAAATATTTAATTATTGATTTTATAGAACAAATTGTGATTTTTCTTTCCCAATTCACCTAAGTGAAAATAATATTCATATTAAAATATTAAAAACCTAAACTTAGCTCCTAGAAAGACTAGGTAATTTTGTGTTGGCATAAGTGTGTACACATTCCTTCAAATCCGTGTTATATATACATATTCATGTCCTTACAATGATTTATGTTTCAGATGCTGAACAAAGATAATGTTTTTGGCACGGAGTCTTCATAATTTTTGCATCATTTTGATTTTGCCTGAATGCACGACGGAGATGCCGAAGATGGCATTACCATCAGAAGATACGTCGTATCTCCTGCGGTCACAGATGAAGTCAGCGGTAGAAAACATCTTGGCTCAGTACTTATCCAGAAAACTTTATTTCCTCACGTTGCACAAAGTAGATATTTCGCACGACACCGCAATAGCTGAAATGATGACTCACATATACTCTGTCACATCTGTGCCAGTTTTATCGCTAGCAAATTTTGACGGCGATGTGACAAAGTACTCGCGCAGTTACACTTTCAGCAGACTAGATACCACAGAGAGTGCTGTGGGCTATGTTCTCTTGGCTAAGAAGTCGGGCGGAGAGTGTCTGCCGGGGTACAACTGGACCAGCCTGCCTTTTTGGAATCCTCAAGCTCGTTTCCTCCTGGTCCTGACAGTGGTCCTGGCAGAGGATCCACCGCACGTGCTCGGAGCACTCAAGTACTGCTGGAACTCGTTCAACATGCTGTATGTCGCTGCGGTGTATTCTTCTGGAGCGGCTGATCCTCCAGAGAGGCGCTTGCGCGTGATGTCTTACAACCCGTTCGACGACGCGTTCTCCAGGGTTCAAGTCAGATCAGAAGGAGGGAGTGCAAGTTTCGTCGTTTACCCGCAGAAACTCCTCGACACCAACGGCTTCGTGTTCGACGTCAGCACGAGTCCCGTCCACGAGGTGGTCGACGTCTCGTACAACGAGGACGGAGAGTTCAGCTACTCGGGCCCCGCCATCTCGGTCACCTGCGCCGCCGTGAAGAAGCTCAACGGCACCGCGAGCCCCGCACCTCCCGTCAGCTCCATCTTCGTCACCGACCTGGAGCACTCGAGAACGCTGTACGCCGACGAGGCCTCGTACATGTGGGGCATGCTCAGGTGGTACACGTACCCGCACGAGCGGATGTGCCTGACGGGCATCGTGCCGAAGGCCGAGCAGATCCCCAGGTACATGAACATTGTGATGCCCCTCTCCTACGGGCTCTGGGGCCTCTACTCGGCGACGTTCCTCGTGGTCGGCGCCTGCTGGCGGTTATCCGCGGGTCCTGGCGCGTTGCTGGAGTCTGTCCGGCTCGCCGCGAGCGGAGCCTGCCTCAGAGGACCCTCGTCCTGGCGACCACGCTCTGCTACCTCGTGGTCATGAGCAGCTACCAGGGCGCGCTGACGGGCTCCCTGTTCTCCACGCACTACCGCCCGGACATCAGCGACGTGGACGAGCTCCTGGACTCGGGCCTCAAGCAGTGCATGTTCATGTCCGTGTCCGACCTGGCCGAGATGGCGGGCGACTTCGACGTCAGCAGCAAGGCCATGCAGGTGTTCCTGAGCGACCCGGTGCTCACCACGGACGAACACGAGGCCCTGGACGCGGTGGCCGCCCACGGGAACATCAGCCGGTGGATGAGCCGCGTCGTGGCTCTTCACGCGACGACGCTGCCACGGTACCGGGAGGACGGCGAGCCCAGGCTGCACGTGGTCGACGGATGCTTCTTCGTGTACCCGGTGAGCCACTGGGCCATGACGCCCAACAGCCCCTTCCTCGCGCGCTTCAACGCCGTCGCCACGCGCATGCTGGAGGCCGGGTTCGTGCCCGAGTGGAGGCGCGACTACACCGCGGCCGGCGACAGGGCGTCCCTGCTGGGGCTTCATCACCTTCACGCACCTGCTCATCCCATTCTGTGGCCGGGCGTCGGGCCTCTGCCTCGGCTCGCTGGCGCTCCTGCTCGAAGCACTGGCACATTCCACACTCCGGACTGCGAGACACTGACAAGACACGAGTACTCCAGACTAATACAGCACCCAATATTACTAAAATGACACGAGTACTCCAGACTAATACAGCACCTCCTATTACTTAAATGTCTATCGAAAGCAGCGAAGTTCTTGTGAAAGGTACAAATTAATACAAAAAAATCTGCTTGCGGTTCAACCCATTTAGAACATTGAAGAATTGTTATTAATGCCGAATGTAAGAGTTCCGAGCAGACAGTTTTTTCGTCGTTGAAAACTTTACCGTAAATCTTGCGGTTGTCTCCTCAAAAATTTATGTTCAATGAGGATCATCCATTTATATATATATATTTTTTAATTCTGGGTTCACTTGGTAATAATTAAATGTTATTAAAATCCAATATGCTAATATTCATGCTTGATGTGTATTTAAATCAGTACTGTATATATCTATTTTAAATAAATTTATTTATATTTTCGACAGTTATTAATTTAGATTTTTGAAGTTATACTTCTTTAGGCGCGTTATGAAAAAATTATGAAAGTGTAATTTTAAGATGCGCGCGCTTCACTGTAACACAAAATTAACAGGTTGTAGCTGCCCACTAAACCGCTCATTAAGTCTTGAAAAAAAGCTACAAACAAAATAGAAATAGAAATCTATTAGTCGCGCATGCTGGCACGCCCGTAGAATCTGATCACTGTTTCCATATTTATAATATTAATCTAAATGTTTTTAGTTTCTACATTCACAACACGTGTTTTAGTTTCATACAAGTGCGAATTATATATGTGCTAATAAATTATATTCAGTAGTGATTTAAATTGAATATTTTGATTAATATTATTTACTATTCGTAAATATTAGTAAAAAAATTGTGCTTATATACTTTTTTAAGTGCTCCAAATTAATTGAAGTTAACTATCCGTATGTATATATTTATTGATATAAATTAAAATATTATTATTTAATATAATTAATACTAAATATTATTAAATTATTTATGGTAAATATTTAAAATTAGTTGTTTAATATTTTCAAAATAAAGAAATAAAATTAATAAACATTTAATAAAACATTTGTGATAGTAAATAATCAATAATAAATATTTAAAATTAAGAATCTTATAATATTTAGTACAAATTATGTCATATATTTAGTATTCTCTAAATATTATTTATTTAATTTTTCAAATTTAAACTGAACTTTATTTACTGTGTTGACAATATTTTTCCAGCCCTTTTATTATTTTATTGTAATTAATTATTTTCATGCAATTATAAACTATTTTTTAATGATGCCAAAGAAGTATAACTTCTCACGCGCGTACATGCGTAAACGCACCCATTTTTTCTCTCGTATAAACTGCCTCTTCGAGTACCGATTTTAAACTAGATTAATAATTTTCACTAAATTATTTAATTTTGTTTCGACATGGCAGTTATTTTGGGTAAGTAAGGTATTGTTTTACAGATAAAACGCATTATAGAATACAGTTATTCCAAAGTTTTAAGTTTTCAATTCTGTCGGCAGTCCCCATAACTGCCTATTTTTATTTTTATGTCTAGTATTTAACGTAAATGTCAACATAGTATTAATATGGGTTGATGTAAGTTTTTGGACATACGCCATTGCTAAGAACTTTTTCTGTTGAAGAAAAACTAAAAAAATTAAATAAAGAAATAAATAAAAATACCCAAAAAAGACAAAAAACACACAAAATTAAACAAAAAATTGCTGTTGTCAACAAGGATATGAACACCACAAAATATTCCGTAACAGGAATATGGTCAACAAACAAAGAAAAACAGAGAAAAATGTACTAAGAGAACGAAAAAAAAAAACCCACAAATGATGACAACACAAAAATATTGAACCCCAAAATAATTCAGCACAACAGTTGAAACGAGACAAAAACACGACAAAACGAAAAGACAAACGAACACAATAGTTTTACCAAAAAGAAACAAGCGACGTTTCGGGAACTGCTATCTGCTCCCGTCCTCAGGCAGAGACGCACATAGAACGGAAACACAGTGCAGGGAGAGAGTCGCATTCGTGGTGTGCTTTCTTCGGGGATTGGCCAGCCATGGCAGTAATTGGCGCCATGACCAACTCCCCTATCCTAAACTAGCTTGAAACTGTGATAAGTTGGGCACAGTTAAAATCTTCATGGACAAAGGGAAAACCTATGTTCACAGCCATGAAGGATGCAAAGGGCATGCATTAATTACCTAGGAGTATAAAGGTCGCAAAGGATGGCATAGATGAAGAGTTGGACAGCGTAGAACAAGAGTCTACCAAGGCGAGGGGTTGGTAGCTTGGACGCGTAGTCCAATTTCTTATTTTGCATCCATTGCTGTATTTATGACTAGTATAGATTTTTTTTTAATTTTTTATAATTTTTTTCTTAAGGCTGTTACTTATTTAATAAGCCTTATATAATAATATACACTACTCCAATTTTTCTTAAGAAGCGAAGTTGTACGAGCGAGTGGTAAAACTTGGGATATAAACGAGGGCTGATCGGGGTTCAATGAATTGTAGGGGCTTCTAGAACTCAAGCTCTGTTGGGTCTAAGAGTTGTGGAGGGAGAAAGAGTAGCTAGATACTTCGCAAACTAGTGGGTTGGTGTGGCATGAACAAAAGGGTCGGTGGCAAGGGGGGTTATGTGTTATGGGAAAGGAAGGGAGGACTAAAGCTGCGACTTTTCAGCGCTACGTGCCACCGATGGCCACATCGTCACCACGGCAGGGAAATGTTTTCTAGGGGTTTTGGGTTTATATATATATATATATATATATATATAAGAGAGAGAGAGAGAGATCGAGTATGCGTGGTGACTAGCGGCGGAAACCTCATCCTGCCGAAATCCACCCTTAAAGTATGAGACGCTATGAAACCAGCAAAATTTCCACCTCAAACTTCGGCGTTGAGCTCTAAATCCAGAACAGGAGCATGTGCCATTTCCAATTCAGAATAAATTTTGAATAATTTATGTGCCATTAGTTAATTTTTTTTTCATTCAGACATTATCATGTCGACAACTAGGTCATGCATACGATGGTAACGTATAAATACAGAAGAGTTTCGTTTAACTAACTATAAACAAACGCACCAAACCATAAATGTAAGTTAAGAACATGAGCGTAGTCTTTCTCAAATGTTGCTCACCATTCTACTACATGTAGATTGATGTTTAATGGGCTTTTGTCTTAAAACCTACCTAATTGTCTGAAATTTTTGTTCACACATTGTTCAACTGGTCCGACTGTGTCGGACAAGCGAGACCTCCGCAATACAGACCAATGATGTTACGACAGGAATCGAGAGAACCAACCGAAAATTCTCCAGGAATAATTTTAGGGAAATGATGGTTTTGTTAATGCCCTAAGCGCCTGATCTGTCTGACCATGTTGTCTGCTACATTTCCTGTAGGAGAGTGCCACATTGCATCTGGTTCACATGGTGATACATACAGGGCAGCAAGGTAGATTATTATACATACTTATCTTGGCTTTATTTGAGAGCGTTATAAAAAGTACATTGAAATGTGTATTAAAGTTATTTCGATTGATTTTTATATAATTAATTATCTAAGATGAGTTAGGTTACTTCAATTTCCGTTTTATAGCAAATAAGAGGCAAACAAATATACAAAACATATTACCCAAGACGAAATGATAAAAACCTTAAGTTAAATTTTTTTCAGGAAATTATTATTATCTCGCTAACTTAAAGTTAGTTTCTACACACCATTTAATGGGCGAATATTGTTCATGACGTCAGATTAAGATGGTGCTGTCTCGCTTGTCCTAAACGCGGAAGCGTATGTTCGCCAGCTCCGGTCGGACAGATCCGGCTGCGCGCGACTGTGCCATCGCCACCTGACGTCACAGGTCAGGCGAACCAAATCGAATACCATAGTCCGCATCTGCACGATCAGCTCCGACACACTTGATGTAAGCTTTTGGACATACGCCATTGCTAAGCACATGCATGTCTGTAGAAGAAAACTAAAAAATACCCAAAAGACAAAAACACAAATTAAGCAAAAAATTGCTGTTGTCAACAGGACATAAACACCACATAATATTCCATAACAGGAATACGGTCAATAAACAAAGAAAAAAAATGGACTAAGAGAACGAAAAAACCCCCACAAATGATGAATCGAACCCCAAAAAAATTCAGCACAACAGTTGAAACGAGACAAAAACACAACAAAACGAAAAGACGAAACAAAAACCATAGATTTCTTTGTTTTTCTTTGTTTGTTGAACATATTCCTGTTATTGAATATTATGTGGTGTATACATCCTGTTGACAACAGGAATTTTTGTTTAATTTGTGTTTTTTGTCTTTTGGTTTTTTGTAGTTTTCTTCTACAGACATACATGTGCTTAGCAAGGCGTATGTCCAAAAGCTTACATCAAGTCACGTACTCCCATTGGACATATTATCTTTCAAAGATAATACAGCTCCGACACAATCAAAACAGACGCGACTGCGCGGATGTGGTATGCCATTTTTAATGAGCCCGCCCACCCGGGCACACACACGGCGTGCAGAGCTTCAGAAGAAGCCAGCCATTCGAAAACTACTCAATATATCCGAGTGGCGACTGTATGCGAAAGTCAGTCAAGAATGCGCCAAAGGCCAGGGGGTATTTCTGTTATCGTATTTCGTTTATAAAATGAATTTTTAGGATAGTGAAAATGGCTAAAACGCGTGTTTTCAGAGTAATTTTTAGACATGAAACGCCCAGCACATTATCCCAGAAAGCACCCAAGGAACTTGCAGTACAACTTTGTCTTCATTTATTCACCATAAAATGTTATGGTCACCGTTCAAATCTCACAGTTGTCCTATGCACGACGAGAAGACTGCGCACCAGTTCAGAACCTTGCGCTTAGAGGCGATACCGCGCTATAAGCACCAGCGAGCGTCGCACTCATCATCAGGCCTCACCTAACACTAATACACCCATGCACTGTAAAAAATATTTTCGAACTTTCACAAAGAAATTCTTTGGAAACTCATTTGCCAAAGATATCTTTTGTGAAATTCCAAGGTAGAGCTTTGTACCACTGGAAATTTCCCAAAGCTCTCTGCATTGCAGTTTTACAAGCGGTATCGTTCGCAACTGGTTGGTTTCAAAGTATTTTATTTTTTAAAAAGTAGAAAAAGGTTTTTCAGCGTGACTAGGCGAGCCTCTTGATAAGTGTGGCTGGGCCAAGATTAAAACCATGGTCCTCCTGAAATGAATGTTCGGTGTGTTAACACTGGGCACACATGCCTCGTGAGTGGAGATCAAAAAACACTGGCGCAGTCATTTCGTGACAAGGCTATAATATCGAACAATTTTACGATTTTTCTGTGTTCAATTCATCCAATTGTAAAGCTGAAGAACTCCGAGCCAAAGAGAAACATTTTACCAACTGAACATCCAATCACAGGCAACCCACTACAGACGTGTAGCAAGTCAGCCGGCAAGGAATAATTGCAAACACCTTGAGCACGTAGAAGACTGCTGATTTTCTCCTTGTGAGGTGTCGAACAATAATTTGATTATCCTGTGTCACAGTTTTGGTTAAGATAAGTATTAATTAATTTCGAAGGCCAAAGCGATAGCTCTCGGCAAAGAGGACGCTCTGCTATCAGCAGGTTCTTTCTTTTTTAATGGAAGTGAAAGATTCGTGGAAAATTACACACATTTGTACATTTGTACATTTACACGAAAACAACTGTATCACTTCTAAAAGGAGTTCGCAGTTATACTGGGTTATGATTCTTACCCGGGCATGTGTGCTTTGTATATGTCCCAGTACCTCCAATATTAGTCCCTGAATAGCTTTTCAATACTAACTGCGCACATAACAAGCATGATAAAAATACACAATAAAGTACAATTTTTGAGTATACAAATATCTTTCCCACGGTTAAAAAAATATATGCTTTGATGAAACATTATATTAAATATAAAATTATGCGCAGATTTTCGTAATAAATACACAGTATTTTCACGAAAAACCTTTTATCGTTCATGCAAAAATAACCATAGTCATGTGTTGTACAAATTTACGGTAACTTTCTTGCAGTATTGCAAACTATTTCTCAGCAACTGGTTTCCAAAGGAAATTTCTGTAAAAGTACAGAATATATATATTTTCCTGATCGGATAAACCCAGCGGAGGGCCGTGATTGGCCGGCAGAAAGAGACAGGGGTTGAGCCCTCGGAGGGCCAGGTTCCTCAGCCTGGAGGAAGGACACTTGTTGACGGTCAGTCAGAAGGCACGATGACATGCCAGGGGCATAACCTCGTCATGCTATTGACATGCTGGTATAACTTCTGTCCACGTGAGCTTCGCCTCACACCCGCGTCGAGAAGGCTTGGGATGAAAAATAATTAAAACACCTTTATAGTTTCATACTTATATTTGCGATTGATCTAAATTTTAACTCAAAGAAATGTTCTTTTTTAAATTAAGATATGAACACCGATTATCCAGCAAATATCGGCGCTTAAAATAGGCACGTTGATAGACAAGCAAAGGGAAAAGAAAATATGGAGATTGTTTCTCAACCATTTCCAAATAAATGGATACACAGTGCCGGGATATACTGGCTACTTCTTTGCAGCATCTGGCTTCAGTGCGAGTGCTTCCGAGCTTGTTTGCCTTAAGGCATGTGACTTTTTTGTTTTAACTTTTAGCTTTCGTTCAGATTATCGTCGTACCCAAGGATCAAGCCTCTGTCACTAAGACTACGGGAATATAATTAGCCCCAATAAAGAAAACAAACTAAGCATGCGAAATTTTTCGAGTACTCGCTGACGCCGTGAACACTTTTTAGTGACTTACGAAGGCCCACATCAAATTACAAGCGAGGGAGCGGGAAGCAGAAAATATATGGCAGCGTCGGCCGAGTAATGTATTCAGCAGCAGGGATACATTAGCAGGAAGAAATACCCCAGCGTGCGGCCCTGTTAAGAGTGTACTGTTTGTAACAGCAGGGGCTTCGCAGCGGACGGGCAGCTTGATAAACACCGAGTGAGCACGCATACACTAGTTTATATTAGGCAGGTTTCCTGTGACTCACTTATCAGCCCGACCGCGGCAAAGTACAAGTACATGGTGAATTTTCTTTTTTTCATTTTCTTTTCGGGACGGCTGTGTTCCTTCTTCGGGGTCGAGTGTAATCCACGTAATAGCTTAGGAAGTCACAACTTAAAACTGTCGTAACTTAGGACTCTCCAAAAATCACACATTACTTAGAACTGTGTTCCTTCTTCGGGGTAGAGTGTAATCCACGCATGACTTAGGAAGTCACACCTTCAAACTGTCGTAACTTAGAAATATCCAAAAATAACACATCACTTAGAACTTTCATAACTCAGAATAAAAATTACTTAGAAACACACAACGTTATAACCACACAACTTAAAAGTCATCGTAAAAAATAAACTCAAAAAACCTAGATGTATCAAAACTTCTAAACACAAAACTTAACATTGTCGTAACTTAGACGTATGTAACTTAAAAACACACAACACCAAACCACACCACTTGCAACATGATGTCATAACTTATAAACATCATAACATGGAACATTTATAACTTAAACAAATATAAATCAAAAGTGTCATAAGTTCGAAACATGTTATCTTGGAAAGACACATTGCCGAGCCACACAAATTTGAAAGTCATAACTTAGAATATTCTATATTGTGTGCTACTAAGAGAAGTGTTTTTAAGTTGTTTCTTTCTAAGATAAACCACACCCATGGTCGATCACGTAGAGAGAGTTCTGCACTGACTCAACATAAAATTGAATGCATTATAACAAGCACGATTATGAAAGGAAACCGTTCGTGTTACGTCGAACAAATGCATATCGTAAAATAATTTCAATGAAACAATTATTGGGAATCGTAATTCCACAAAAAATGTATGGTTCATTGAATTATATATATTTTTCCGAACACTAGAGCACGAAGCTACCAAAACAGTATATATATATATATAATTTATATTTCATATGTGGGATATCCATTGGTTATTTTGTACGTAACATTTTCAATGTGAACTCGTGCGTGCTTTCACGAGAGAGGATAGAGAAACAAAACAATCCAAACTTGCCCGAACGACTTTAGCGTTACTTAAACAGCCATCGAGTCATCTCGCAATCGAATTGTTTCGATTTAGTGATGAATCGTTTATTTAAACGATAAAACTTAGAATAAGCCCCCAGATAACGGAATGTTCATTCATATTTATTAAGTTCTTGACGACCCTGCTATTGTAACACTGTGGCGAATCCTCAAACAGTAGCGGAAAATTTGATCCCAACCACATGAAGTGAGTGGGTTTTATTATTTAAAAAAAATGATTTACCGTTCCTATCGCAAACATTCAACGAGACAGGCTGAAATGTGTCCACGATCCAAAACTAGATGTGCCGGCCAATGAAGTGATTTATGTTACAATCGGCGTTCTTTGTGGGTTTCACCGGGCGGGTTCTGCGAGCGATATTTATTTTTTCCCCTTTTATTCCCTTGATTTATCTTTTGTTTGTGCATGTCCGTTGCCTTCCATTCTTGAAAAAAAACCGAGGTCGCCAAACTATAACAACAGAAAGCGTGACCCATATTGTCCACTGGCCATTACGGTATTACTTTCTTAAATTTTATCGTCTTGGATATGGTCAACAAATAGATCATCAAATGTAGGGTTCAAAAGCGATGTTTTTTCTTCTTCTTTTTCTGGAGAATACTATTATTTAAAGTGTAGTATTGTAAATTTAACTCTGTAACTCTGTAACTCTGTTACATTTGTTGTTTTGTCTCAAGTATTTTTTAAAAAAAAATTATTAATAAGTCTTATATGGGTATAACAAGTTTGAATATCTTTGAAAATGTGTGTGACAGAACAAGGAATGAAAGGTATAATGTTAAAATTACAGAAATAGCTTTCAACTAATAGTGATGACAAGAAAAAAAATATATATATCAACATGATGTGTCAAAATGTGTCACCTTAAAATAACGAATAATACTGGTTACAAGTTGTCCAGTGGTTTCCGTAAATGTGCAAATACTGAGTTTCTTTCAAAAATATGATATTACAGTATTCATCTTGGAGTGTTAACGTAACATTAAAAAATGTAATAGGTTTTTTTTGCTTAAACTCCATTTTGCCTTCCTTGGGTATATTTACCCTGTTTACAATAGAGTACAGAGCTGGAAAATCATAATCCAGCTTAATTTTTACGAAAATCCAGTTGTATAGAGTTACCTAGCACCTTTCTTTCATTTGAGGTGAATTCTTCATTGATAAATCGGCAAATTTAATTTGATTTGTAATGGTGTAAAGATACGTTTATTTAAATTATTCATGAAATGGGGAATTTTATTTTAATACAGTTTCTTGGACTTACACGTCAATGCAGTGTTACACTGTTTTTTTATTGGAAGAAGTCATAAGTGCAAAATAAAAAACTGTAATAAAAACCAGTACATTACTATGTTTTAAAATAAAAAATATATAATATTATTGGAGCATAAACGCACATAAAGGACAAGATAAATTAAAATATATATAAATAAGAACTAATTGAACGATTTTTTCAAGTTTACCATTTTAATGTTTTAAATTTCCCTCTTTAGATCAAAACCTTATCTTCCTTTTGTTTAATAATAACAAGAAAATAATATACGTAATAAGTGGCCGTCCTACGAGAATAGTGATGATAGTGATTGAACCCTATGTTAAAATCCCACTATAACAGAAAATTAAACTGGAGACAAAACAATAAATTATCTTCTCCAGGTTACACATGGCCTTTAAAGTGGCTTCAATTATCGTTTTTTAAATGTATTGTTTCACGTTCATACGGTGAAATTTTACTGTGTGTAATATTTATAATTAAATAAATTTCAGATAAATATAATTTTTGTAACTGACTTTTCAAAACGTTAGAAATGAAGTCAAATTACGCTTGAAAAATATATTTTTAAAAAATTACCTTTTTTTTAACACCCCCAATTCTTTCTTTCCGAAATATTCTAGTATATTAAAGTAGTTAATTTTCTTTGATACATCTTCTTTTGTAACTACTATCGACTATATAGCTAGGATGAAAGATGACATAACAAAGCACGAAAACCTTAGTGACAGATAATTAACATCGTGTGCCGCATTCATAATGAGCCAAAAAAAAATGTAATGAAATTATTGATGCTATTGAGAGGAAATAAGAAAAGGGGAAAGAAAAGGTGGCGGAGGGTGGTGGAGGGAGGCGCAGGAAAGTTTTTGGTGTTCGCGAGGCAATTAGCGAGTCGTTTGAAATCTTAGTGGAACGCGGGAAGAGCGATTGTCTCGTGGTTGCGAAATATCACTTCCTATAGGGAGAAAATGAGCTCCATTTTGGCATGCTCTTCAGCATAATTCACCATTACGAAAAACAAGATTAATACTTTCCGAAATTTATCTGGGATATAAAAAACAGTTATGACAAATCGTCAGTTATTAAAACAAATCGCACAAAAGATCACGTGAATTGAATATGATACAGAAACAACTAATCATTGGGTTACTATATAAATCTGGCAAGAATATAATCGGCAGTTATTTAAAGTAAATCATTTCGTAATGAATAACGTATTATTTTATCGTTATATTTTGTTAAATTAACCAACTAACTCATAGGAAAATTGTTGTATAAGATATAATATTTTGAAAATAACTGAGAGAAACTTAATTTTTTTTCTTCACATTTTTGTTATTCATAAAAACAAGGTAAATCAAGTAGGAAATATTTCTTATATTAACCTCCGAGTTTGAAAATGTTCATTGTGTCCAAATGCAGGCGTATTTTTTAAAAAACAACTTTAAAAAAAGAAGTGTCCATTCGAAATGCCGCCCATTAAAACAGTGTCCGACGCCGCAGTAGTACGGACAAAAAAAAAAAACAATTTTCACTCGCACGAAACTCTATGAAACACACCTGAATCCCGATGGCACAGACATCCCGCAAGCTGGTGCAAAGGCAACCACACAAACACACACAGACACACACACGCACGCACAGGAAAGGGTGGTGAAGCGTCATGCATAAAGCTACAAGCAGCAATGCTCGCTGAATATGCATGCAGAAGACCTACCATCAACGCTGGCGATTAATATTTCACAATGCAACGAGTGGCCCTTGCTGTTCTGTACGCGGTATCTCTTTCCTCTTCACCCCCAATGCCCCCCCCCCCCCCCCCCCAACCCACCACCTTTTTAACCTATTCTAACGGTGTTCCCCTCGCTAACCCGAGAGTGCTTTCGAAACGTCGCAAAATAGGTGTAATTTCAGCTCTGATTGGCAAACTGCTAATTTTTGTCCATTAAGGGCGGATCGCATTACACATGCGAATAAAATTTTATTGAAACGCCAGAGAGAGTTTTTTTTTAAAATTTTAATTCAAAGCAATTTGCTGTGTGTCATGTTTTTTTTTTTATTGAAGAAGCAGTGAAAAATAACCCCGAATGTAGTATACCTACATTATCACATCATGTGTAGGTGTAACGTTAATAAAGCAAGTGGGAAAAATACGACAACCCATACAGGACCAGATGGATTTTAATTAACCAGCAAATTACCAGCGACAAAACTAATATGAAATAATTAAATCGTAAAATATAAAAAAAAATGACATTGAACATAGTTTTAAAAATAAAAATCAAAAATTCTGCTTTAAAAATAATTTAAATAATAAATAGTAAATATAGATTTTTAGACTACTAGTGTTCTTTAAAAAAAAACATAGGATTACATGTAAGTTTTTGAACTTTTTTATAACACCAAACGATTTTCTTCGCAAATGAGAAAGAAGCTTATGAATGGCGGTGTTCTTTTATAATGCAAGGCATTTTAAGCATTAAACATTTCCTTGTCTGTGCCTGTGACGCAAGGAAGAAAAACCTTCACCTTAGGAACCAGGGCTGTAAAAGTTTAATGAGCGTCCTGAGATTGTAGAAGATGGAGTAAACTTCTAGGAAGGTTCTTACGCATACATTCTTTATGACCTTTTCCTGTAGCCAATGTTTCTCTCAGCTTACTGCTGGCCATTGCAGATGAGCTGTTCAACCAAGAAACCAAAACACAATTTCTTTTAAAGTACATCATTTATTTTTTTTTCACGTCTATTAATGCAATAGAATAAATATTCAAATAATATTTCTTCGTTTTTAACACAAATAATTGGCTTAAAAATATATGTATTTATTTATGTTATTGGAAATATTATGTGGTCCTAAGCAAGAACCAGGTTAATTTAACCGTATTTTTTTGGATAGTACTGTTTCCTGACATTGCATATGCTACAGACGAATGTTTTAATATATAAAATTATCTTAAAACATCATTTTTCTCATTCTCACGTAATTTATAGCCCTTTTTTGGCTGAAAGACGTATTGCACTATCTTGTTAGATTAATTCGTCACCTTTAAGCTGCAACTAAAATGTTATTTAAGGTTCTGCAGCCATTGGGGATTAGGTGTGGTATAAAATATAAATAGGGAATATTTTCTTACAAGCCTGCAGCCAGAACTACAAAATATAAAGTCTGTAACGAAAAGCATTGTAGTGTATTTTGGGATAATAAGAATAACTTAAAAGTTATATGTTCAAAAAGAAAGAACCAGCTTTCATACACCATTATACAGTCACTGAAAATTGTTTCCAATGCATCTTCATTTTTTTAAATAAATCATAATAAAACAAAATGTTTATATAATAAATTAAAATTATTTTTCTGATATTTTAAACTAAACATTAATTCAGAAGATTTGAGAAGGTAACAATACAGAAAGTTTGTGGAATACGTAAGATAATACCGTAATAAATAAAGGGCAATGAAAAATCTTGATGAGTTGAAAATAGTTAAATTTATTCAGGTTTGGGTGAAATAAGAATTTGAAGCATACGTTTAGGTTTACAAAGGAAATGTGTATAGGGAAAAAATTTCTGACCAAAAGATCGCATGAAGATTTGCGTCAAAACGGTCTATAAGCCAACTTGAATTACAGTAAATTTATATAATTGAGCCTGACAGAATCTAAAGTTAACTTCATATTGTCAGTTCACATGCAGTAAATGATTCTAAAAAACATCATGAACGTGTCCAAACCGAATCCCAGTAAGGTAACATAAAGGCAACTGTGTTAATAAACGGCGCCCTGCACGAGGCTAAAAACTAGTTCCAAAACATTTTATTTTAGCGGACGTTTGGCAATTATTGATACAATTGTTATGGCAAAAATCCTAGAGATAATAGCAGCAGCGTTGCACGTATTAAATGTTGTTATTCTAATATTCTGAAGTACTTTTAAGATGCGTTTATTTCTTGTTATTTCCAATTAAGCGTACAAAATGTATTCCAGGATAGTTTCATTGCTGTAAAGTTTCATTTGGCACACCGATGCGTTTGGTACGTCCCTCGATATGCACCTAATTGAATATATACGAGATAATGGTGCCAGACGAGGGTCCGCCAACTTAACAAAATCATCGAAAGAAGTTGGCTCTGAGCATGCGCGGAATTCGGGCAACAGATCAGCAACGGATACGACGCGGAAATCCATTCCCTAAAATTAAGGGATTGGCTGTGTCCTATCGTGCACTAGGAATACGGTCAGGGTACAGGTGTAGCATAGTCAACACCTAAACCCTTATTTTTTGTTTGGAATACCGGCCCTAATCTCTGTTGCAAATTTCTATACATTAAATTAAAAGTTCTAGTTAATCTGTTGTAATGGTAACGAATGCAGCTCAATTGGTCAAGCTGAAATGGGCAGGAACGGGAACGCAATGATAATTTGAACGGTGATTCAGGTTCCACACAGATAATTTGCTCACAAGGCAAAACGAATGAGACGTCAACCAATCATCCAATCATAACAAGCGGCATAAAAGTAAACAGTACTGAAGTACCCAGTTACGCACTCACGAATTACGCAGTTACGAAATTACACAATTTGTTACTTTTTCTCATGGAACCGCCAATTTATTTTTTAACACATTCCGGAAGGACTTTATATTGTAAATCTCTTTAGGAGGTTTTCATTTCCAAATAGTAACTGCTTTTTGGCTTTTTTCTTTTCTGCTTTAAGGTTGAGAATGCGTTGAAAGAATTTATGGAATTGGCTGAAATTTTGGTGGCTGCGAAACGTCCGCGTTTAAAACTGTTTCTAGCCTCGCGCAAGGCAACGATTATTAAAACGGTTGCCAAATTGTTTCATTACCGGGGTTCGGTTTTGTACACGTCCTGGAATACGAGTTAGGTAACGGTCGTATCCCAACACGGCAAGAGTCGGAATACCGCCCTTAGTGATGCCTTGGCGAATTGCGTAGTTTTTATTGCGTTTGTTGCGTGTGTTTCGTTCTTGCGTTAGATCACAAACGCGGCCTGCGATGAAAGCCCGATTATGAAGACGCCGGCGGAGCGTTCCTTTGGTTTCACTCATTTTTATTTTATTTGTCTTTTACTTCTTTTCTCCGTATCGTGCTTGGTTCCCGTGACTTTGCAGGTAAAGAGAGCGAGAAAGAGAGACAAGAGAGCGGTGACTTCCAGCGGCGAGGTAATGGAATGGAACGCTGTTTGTGTGGTACCCCTACACTGCGGGGAGTGGGGTTGGATGTTGTTGTTGTTGTTGTCGGTTGGAGGGGAGGGAGTAGAGAGTTGTCTTTAACTGGGCATAATGCTAGTCGGCGGCGATCCATCATTCCGGGCGAGGGGGAAAAAAGAAAAGGGGAGAGGTAGAGACACCCCGTCGGTCGCTGCATGAGTTCGATTCTGGACACGGTCGGACGACGGAATTCCCCCGCCCAACTCCTTTTTTTTCCCCTCAGGAAACAAGCTTAACGCTCTGGCCGCCAGTCTGCGCTAGGCTCGCGCGAACAGAACTACAATCGACGTCGACATCTTCAACACGTGTCAAAAGAAAAATACGACGTGGTGGTCTCGTCATGACGAGATTTCATTCGTATTTAAGTTGCAATTTGCATATCAATGAGCGTAGATCCTACGAAAATAAAATAAAAAACCTTCAATGTGAAGGCAATCGTTGTTGTGAAAATGGGATATTAAACGTAATAATAAACGCTGTTTTAATGTTATGAGGTTCCCACTTATTGCATGCATACAGACATTTACGTCAACGGTCAGTTACATTACGTGCATTAAAAAAACTTTCGCCGGAGATTCTGTGAATCATACAAGTTTGCGCCTTGTGGCACATTCAATCCACTTTCCACGAAAAAGATATAAAAATTGTAATCATCAAAAAAAAATTTAATGCTATGAGCGAAAATGTTTTGAGGAATAAAAAAGTTATATTTTTCCTTACGTGTTGGTATTACAACAAAATTTAAACAAAAGACTTTCCACGTGTTAAAGTCGGTGCGTTTCGAGTCGGCCTTGTGACGGACGTCGCCATACATGTCGACATCGCACTTGACACGAGCAGCCTCGAAGTGTCAACTTCAACACGCCGAGTCGAGTGTTGAAATCTCATCGAGCCGTCTGCATGCACAACGCATGTTCATGGCGGTCCTCCTACCTCCCTTTTTTCACTTTTTCCGAAAAATCCCTATAGCTAAAATATTTTAACGATGTTAAAACCAACCTACTCCTGACTGCACCTTATTTTTAAAATTCATTTTTAATTTTTAATTTTGTAATACTTCATTATTTCTAGTGCTACACTATTTTGTTAATTTTTTCCCCAACTTTCCAATGCTTCAGAAATGCCTTAACCATTTAAGTCACAATTGTTCAATTATTAAGTAATTTTCTTCAAATTTTTACTACAAAATTGTTGGATAATTTACATTGTAATTTTTAGACTTAATCGTCCTTTTAATATTTAATTATTACATTATTAAATAAAACATTATATTTAATTTTTTTCACGGTCCTAAATAATGACGTTTACAAGAATTTTCATAATTCCCCACACATTCAATGTTTGTAAAAATCTATTTATTATTTAGATAAAAATTGTTCACTTTAGTTCACAAAAAAAATATTTTTAGTACATTTACAAAAGATTAATTTGGAAACCATTGCCAATAAATACTTTGTATTACTACAAGAAAAATATGGTAACTTTGCATACACGAGATACGTTTTTTAATACATTTTCTTATGAAAAATGTCTCATAATTAACAATTTTAATTTATGTTTCATTAAGAATCATTTTTAAAACCCTGTAAACAATAATTTAATATTCAATAAATGGAATTTATATTGTTTTATTTTGCTTATTAATGAGCGCAGTTAATATTGTAAGGATTTTAATAGAACGGTTTACAAATAACTTTTATTATTGGGGGTACTGAGACATCACAAATCATAAATGCCTGGATAAGAATCCGTACTTAGCAAATGGAACATAAATATTTATGTAAAATTATATATATTTGTTACTCGTACATTTACATGAAATAACTGTATTATTAAAAAAATAGTGTTTGCAGTAATACTGGGTTCGGATTATTACCTGGGAATTTATGCTGTATGTTGTCGTCCTACATCTAATACCTAGTTAAAATTATTTGTAAACAGTACCCTGAATAGTTTTCCAGTATTAATTACGCACATAAGAGGCATAATACTACAAAATAAAGTCAAATTGTTGAATATTTAATCAACATTTCTATGGATTAAAATATTATGCTCGAACTATATGTTAGTTACACTATAACATTATCCGCCAATTTTCGTTTGAAATTTTGAATATTATCTTGAAAATTGTATTTCATATATGCAAATATTAACCATAGCCATGTGTTGTACAAAGTTACAATATCTTTCTTGTAGTATTATATAACTATTGATTGGAAACTGGTTTCAAAGGGCAATTTCTTTCAGTAAAAAGTGTGCATAATTTTTTTTAGTGACAAATAAAATTTTTATAAAACATTAAAATATTTTTTTAGATATATCAGTATGTGGATTTATTCAAAAAATAATAATTTGAACAAATTTTGGTATGAAACATGAATTGGAAAAGAAGGGGGAGGGGGTTCACCGATCCACAGGAAATAATCTGTGGATTAAGGTAATCACGGGAGTAAAACGTTTGGGAAACCTGCATCCAATAGCATGACTTCCCTCAGAGTCCTACCAAAAATAACTGTTAATATGTTGGCATTTATTATACTAGAATAATTGCACCTATACCAAATGCGAAAGAAACATCAATTATAACATTTGATATTACATACACAGTTTTCCTTATAACTAGTATAATTTCACATTTGAAATGCCATTTGAAACACATTCCTAGAACCATATAAATTTGTAATTGTTTTCTTTAAGTGATTACTAAGTTCACTCTATGTTATCTGTGCTTGTAGGATTGAATATTAAACAGGACAATCTTGGTTGAGCATTTGTATATCTTGCAACACACATAAATGTTATAAACTATTATTTGACGCACGGTGATTTCGTGAATCCATTCCGTTGCAAATTATATCGAAAACAAATTTTAATATGATTTTCCTAGAGTCCTATTAACAGTTCCAGTTCTGAGACACGACCACATGTAACCCAGTGTAATGGAAACAAAGCCTCTGACATTGGTGTCAACCAATGAGTACATAATGCAAAGGAATAGGACCTGAGTGAAAAATAAAACTTCAAATAATTATGGCTCTAACTGTGGTTGGAAATAAATTTTTTTCAAGAAAACGTTAAGGGTAAAAATTGTCAACAAAATTATGTAACTTCTTCGTATTATTTTTGTTCACATGAAATATTTTTGGACATAATTTAATTATTGTCTTACGAATCACAGAGGCGTTTTGTATTGAAAAACATGCAATCTCATTTGCCCCTTCGTGAGTCACATAATCAGGTTTTCTCGTGACGGAGACAAAATAGTAATCATTACATTTGAGCCGACTTGAACATAGCATAGCAAAGCGATAACAAAACATTCGAATATTCCACTTTATAAACCCACGCCTGAGACTATAATTTACAATGTTCTGCAATGTGATTCAGTTCTATAGCTGGTGCTGATGTTTGGGAAACTAAAAACTCTCTTCAGGAACTTTCAACACCGAGCTCTGCGTTCAGCAAAAGACTGATCGCCTACGAATGGCCAGATAACCCAGACAGTCAGATGGAAAGATGCCTCTGATTTACGCACAGCTGCAGACAATCAAAATACACTTGCCTCTCAGGCGATAATTTTTAAAAGCAGGAAGCCCGCGCAAGATTCTCAGTAGAAGAATGTTACCCTGATGATGGCAACTGCAATCATTAGTAAAAGAATGTTACCCTGATTGTTGCCACTACAAATCTCAGTAGAAGAATGTTACCATGATGATAGC
This sequence comes from Bacillus rossius redtenbacheri, assembly GCF_032445375.1. Classification (NCBI taxonomy): domain Eukaryota; kingdom Metazoa; phylum Arthropoda; class Insecta; order Phasmatodea; family Bacillidae; genus Bacillus; species Bacillus rossius. The sequence goes on from NC_086341.1 coordinate 22,111,101, forward strand.
AACAGAAATTCTCAGTAGAAGAATGTTACCCTGATGATGGCAACTGAAATTTCATAAGAAAAGTTAGTGAAATCTTCACTTTCGACGCAGCTAAAACTCAGCAGCCAAGAAAACTATCACGGAAATAATGTTCTGTGTCAAAATTTCCTGATCATTATTATGAGTGCAGCCGCTTAACTTGTACATTTTCTGCTCATTATTCTTCGTTAACGTATGCAACGTGTATGTTTTCCTCTCGTTCTTTGCCGTGCACACGCTGGAACTTGTACGTTTTTACGCTCATTCTTCTCCGCGGACGCACAGATTTTTGTTTTGTTTACATTCCCTGCCCGTTCTTCTGTGAGCACGCGCATTTTCTTGGCGTAATGTCTGCGTGACGCAAGTCCACGCCTGCATGCATAAATTTAATCCTTCTTCCCCCTCCCCACCTTCAGAGAATGGGTTCCCATCGCTTCATTCCCAAGTCATGCCGCGCGAGAGATAACGCGGCTAATAAGTTTCCCGCGCGAAGGCGTTTTTTTTTTTTTAAGTGGCCGAGACCCATAGTGGAAGGCGCGCATACAGCATCCCTTGGGCGCTCATGAGCATGAGTCGCACGTACCGTGGAGTACACGGAGTGTGGAAGTTGGGGAGGGGGGGGGGAGGTATCTTGGTGTAGCGAGGGGTCCCAGCTACACGACTCCCCTCGCCGGGACGTTAACAGCCCGGGGTCAAAGGTCGCTCGCCGCGGAGAGGGGTTTCGGGGAGAGAGAGAGTGAGAGAGAGAGAGAGAGTGTGTGTGAGAGGAATCGAAGGACGGACGGTACACCGTTAATAAAAAAAATTCTCGGCTTGAATGTACGGATATCGCTGGTTTAAAATTACCCAAAAAAATATTCGTACATCCTCTTCTGTGTACGCGAATTTACACAAAATTTGAACATTAATCCAGCAGAATTGGAAAAACATAAAAAAAAAACTAGTTACTTTAATTGCAGAAGACACTTGTGAGTCCTCCCCGTTTGTGTTTTCCTTCGTTATAACGAAATTACAGAACTCGGAATTCGAAATATTTCGTAGTTTCAAAAAAAAAAAAAAAATTCGTTATCTGGAATTACAGGGAAATGGTCGTTTTTCTGAGGTGTTATCTTGTTGAAAATTTCCGTAAATTTGACTGTGTTTTTAACATCGTATACCTATACTCTCGCGTGGTTGTGAAGAGAAAGATGTAGAGTCTGTGCACCGTAAAAAAAAATTTGTACAGTTTTTTTCCAAGGAAAATCCTTGGGAACTCAGTTGCGAACGATATCACATGTAAAACTGCAAGGCACAAGGTACAAAGCTTTCTGCCTTGCAATTTTACAAGTGATATCGCTGGCATCCGAGTTTTCAAGGACTATCCATGAAAAAGTAAAAAAAAAAAAAATTATAATTTTACAGTGTGTGTGTGTTGGTGTGTGTGTTTCTCGTTTGTTAGAGCGAGACGATGAAGAAAGTTACTTCCACGCAGTCCGTGAACCTTCTGATCGTGACCCGACGCTGCGCACGTGTGGATGTGTGTGTGTGTGTGTGTCTGTACTGCCTCTTCTTCGCGTGGAGATTACTTCACCTCTCTTCGACCCCTCTACACCTCAACAAACGCACCGGGGCCTGTCCATTCTTTCCCCTCCGAGTCATCGACGGACAGCGAGGTGGAAAGGTGAAGAGAGAGGGGAGACGGTTCAAGGCCCTACGGCATGACCTTTCGGCACTTTCGAGTGTTCCCTGTCGGTTCTCGCGTTTCGAACTATCGACAAAAATAAAATAAAAAAACATTCCTCGCGCACACGTGCACAAACGCCTGGCAGGAGTCGTAACTTTAAAGGTTTTGGTTGCCACTGCGCAGAGATGAAGAAGAAGATGAAGAGAAAAAAAAATTCTGTGTCCATGTCCGTGTTCGCCCAACAGAAATTCTGCGAATACTAACCGAACCATTCAAATGTTTTGTGGCAACAAGAAAATATTTACGTGACGTCCTTGGATTAGCCGACTAGGGACCGAACGTTAACTTAAGACTAATAAAAATTAAATCCTTTTCACACGAACCAGTGCCATTGAAAAGGAATGACAGAGGGTGCTCAAAATCCCTAGGCGTGAGTTTCCCCTGATGATTGGACGTAACTTACAAGACTATCGTTAGTAGAATTATTCATTGCCAACCTCACGAGTTATGTGACATGCGCAGATCTCGTTTACAGCCATGATATAGTTTTTAAATTGTGGGGTTGGAAAAACTGTATAGTAAGTAATGAGCTGGTTGATTGGCCCGGGGGGGGGGGGGGGGGTGGAAGGTTGACCAAATTATTTTATCCTGGTTTTTTAGTTTCTCTACACGATCCTGATTGTCACCACAACATTTTTTGATAGAGTTCATTGTGAGAAAATACTTCGTGGTATCTAGAAAATCCTTTTTTTTTATTTCGGTGATGCTCCGCGGACTATCTGCTTATGATAGTTACGTCATCCTAGGTGATCCCTCTGCTCGCAGAGGCCGTTATGCCTCATCGGCGTCTCAGAACAGGTGTCGCATGTGCGACGAACGCGCCTCAGGACAGCAAGGTGCAGCGAGACGAACGGCCCGGGCCGACAGAGTTATCGAACGGCCATCGAGAGTGTATGTATTCATCCGCCTTCCGCTTGTGATCAGTACAGTAGAACCCCGATTATCCGCGACTCGATCATCTGATTCGCGGATTAACCGCGATTTGTGTCCATCAAGTCCAATTTTTTTAGTTACATATAACCAATGATTCAATATGTATGTAAATGTTAAAATACTTTGCAAAATGTATGTTGGGCAAAGTACTTTGACTCAGTCATGTTTATATACACAGAAAGTTAAAAAAAATACTACTACGTATTGTTAATTTTTTATCATGCAGCTTTTTAAAGACATTTCAATACCAACCACTATTTATAAGCAATCGACTATTGTTCGCTGTGGGCTGGCGCGTTCCAAAAACTATCCTGAGTCGCTTTTCGGTCTCCACGCGTTTTGCGTGGCACGGCGCCTCGCAGGGTCGCGGCAGTTAGGCCCTCCGCCCTCGACACAGCTCCGATCCCAACAGCGCCTTCACCGTCGTCGTCTTCAACCTGTGAGTGACCCACGCAACCAGACACCAGCACTCCACCAGAGCCGAAAGGCCAAACAGCCACCCCCTACCACAGACTCCAGAATCATTTACGTACACCCAAACACGTCAAATCAAAAACTTACCCACAGATACAAAACAAGAGGTGATGGGCGGCACCCCACGAACCCCCTGGATCGATGCCACAAATAGGCACAGACAGGCACAGACAGGCATGCGGACCGGGCGGCTCGCTACCGGCAATGATGCCAGTGTCAGTTCCGCGACGCACTGGTCGCCGACTTTGCTGTCCTTCATTGGCAACTGATCCGAGCCCATCGGCACCACCAATCCGGCTCACGATCGCATCAGCCACTACCAACCTCAGCACTTAACACTGCTCTACGCCAGGCTCCACCGCGGAGGCTGTTCTCCGTTTTCGGTGTCCCGACGCGTAGCGCGCATCGTCATTGACTCGAGTGTTTTTTTTTTTTTTTTTCCAGCGTGCTTTGGTCTTTTCGGCAGACATTTGGTACTTTCAAGTCCCAGGCGTGCCATGTGCTGTGTGCAGTTCTGTGTGAAGGTGTCAACACTGCAAGTTCTGCTAGTCCGGGACGTGGTAACTAACATACCACCAGCTCTCCTGTTTGCTGACTTAAGGCCATACAGACAGCTCCGAACGCACGTCATCGCGAGATGAGCACCTTGGCTCCTGGCGCGAAACGGGGTAGCTCATGTGAGAGTGTTAACACGTGTTATAAAAACCAGTGCAGAACCGATCTGTCGTTTCCGCAAGTGGGAAATGTGGCGGTCGATGTCATGGCGTGTGGGTTTTCTCGGGGCACTCCCGTTTCCCGCACCAAATCATACCCCCATCTCATTTCCCCCTCGTGCATTCCCCCCTCGGACATGGCAGCCGGCTCCTGTGCGTACCAGCCCCGTTCCATCCATGCAGACCCTGACGTAAATAGGACGCCATTGTTCTCGAAGCTTCGAGTGTTATGTGGGGATTCTGTCTACGCAACAGTACGGAGGACTACAGTACATCGCCGGGCCAGGCCTTGGCAGGTGTTTAAGACGGTGGCCGGCCTGCGGCGAGTGACCCTTAACTGCAACTTCACGCCCTGCTTCTGAGACACGTTTGCCACGAATACCTCCCCTGAACATCTCTCATGCTCTGAACATCCACTTCCAGAACGTGTACCGTATAGGCAGCCGGGGTGAAGACAATGTGATTATAAATGATTGCACATAAATTATTTTATGAACAGCAATGGCGTATGTGCAGAAAGTTTCCGAAAAAAGTTCTCACCATTAAGTTTCATTTTTGATAGTTTTAAGTGGAAACACTGTGTTTGTCTTCCTTGTGTTTGTTTGTCTCGCATCGCACCTGTCTTATACTGTAACACTTTCTAGCGTATATAATCCCTGTGAAAATTTTCTAGGATCTTTTTGATCTGTATGTCAGGCCTTTTTCACGGCTTTCCACAATGATTCAGAATTAAGGGCGAGAAATGGGAACCTAAACACGCAATCTTGGTTTCAACAGGTTTTTAGGCTGTAACAGTTTTACAACGTTTAATATTAAAAATTTGTTCTCGTTAAAACATGGTATGAAAATTTAGTACGAGGCCTGAATATAATAGTGAATGATTGCTACATATATTTTCAGTTGAAAAAATAATTCGATTTAATTTAAAATGCTTCATTTGGAATAAAAAATAATCTTAATGTACGATCGTTGCCCTAACTAAGCCAAATAATTATATTTAATCAGTTAAGTAAATTTTACGGCATGAAAACGATTTAAACATAAATAATTCAATTATATACCAATTGTTTTATTTTTTAAAAATCTATTAATATATGAATTATGCCTTAAAGAAGATAAATTTTCAATACTAAAAGTTAAATAATTCTCATGACATTAAATCCGTTCAAAAAAATATAGCGTCTTACGGTATCTACCTATTCATCTTCTATCAATTTTACTTATTGCAAAGACACTGAAACATTGTTTTGTATAATTTTGGAAGTCAAAGTTGTTTTACTGGTGTCATTATCACTAACGTTTAGTCATTATCGAAAAACAATTAGTTTAAATTTATCAGCTATTGCAGACTGAAGACTGTTTATCGCTATCACAATATTAAAATGTATGAAAACTTTGAAAGATAGTTTTTAATCTCTGTGATTTATAAATTAAAAATAAAAAGCTCAATGGTAATCATTGCAAAACAATTGAAATACATGATGTCCAAAAAATAATGTCGCAGTTACAAAGGCACATATATTTTAACAGTTTAATTACACTATTTACAAAAAATCATACATCAAATTCAATGTTAACTAACTTGTTTTTCTTACAAATACGTGCACCATCAATTTCAGATTATTGGTAATCGTTAATTCAGATTATTGGTAATCGACAACCTCAATTATTTTGTCTTCTCTGTTGCCCGCTACAGGTAATTAGACAATTAGATTCATATACAGAATGTGTATTAAATACACTTCCAAACGGTGGGTTACTATGCAGGACATGTAAAAGAGGCTTAGGTACAGAAATACTTATCTGTATTGTTAAGATTAGTTTTGTTCAACATAATATACGCCTGAATCCTGTTTTGTGCAACGATATAGCTACATTATATAATCACGTAACCATGTTTATATGACACAGTGTGTATTGTGCAAACGATCGACGATATGGCATTCCACACAACGGGGATCCAGTGGATTTTACATAGTGGTGAGTATAGTGATAAATATAAGCATTTATGTTTCTGTGTTCTTTGACATCTCAGCGTGTGTACAAAACGTTTAAACTTGTAACTAACATATACTCGATAAAAAACTTTACAGTAAATCTGGAATTTTAAAATCAGTTAGTAACAGCTGTTACGTTCAAAATCTCTACAAAATTCTCCCAAAACATTGTCTAAGTTTCGTATCTTCCAACTGACAACACTTAAGGGCATATGTTTTTATTTTTAAGGTATTTCTACCTGAATAAAAAAATTAAAAATCTGTTTATATCATATATAATTCCCTGTTTGAATTAGTTTAGAGTCGTGCGTGGCACGTCAGAAAATCAATGGTATAATCAAAACTGTTTCTAAAACATTCTGCTGTAGTCAAATAAACGTAACGCGAAATTATTAAGTCTCTAATGATGCTTTATGTAACGGTTTTAGTTTTATTCCCACGGTTCCATCATTAACACAGGATTTAATCATTTATCTAACTTTCAAAATAGGGGTTCTCGTAACACAGAAGCCGTGTTCCATTTGGTACAATTGTTTACAAAATTGTTCACGTGACTTTATTTCGTCAAAAATAACCAAATCATCGCAAACTTAACTTAACCCGATATGGGTGAATTTATATATCTGTGAATAAAAAAGTAAATCTTGGAAATTAATACTTAATGTCCTTATATAATATACTATTTTAATAATAATGCGTGATAATATTTTATAATTAATGTTTTTTATGTTATTGAAAGCTATTTTCCCATCAAACCGGGGTTATGTTGCATGTAAGATGTTCTTTTATTAACTTTAATTCGATGTTTGCAAAAAACTATCGCTGTAGCTTCTGACCAGCAGCACAAATGTTGGAAGTAAAATGGGGGACACACCGCAACGCCGAAATACCACAACGCCGAACGTACAATAACGCCGAAAACCATAACGCCGAATGCCAAATTGACTACAACGCCGACAGCTAGAAAACTGCTGTGTACCACAACGCCGAATTACCAAAACGTCGAAATACATTAACGCCGAAAAATGTCATTGCAGGACTGCCACTAAGGTTAGGTTAGGTAAGGTAAGGTTATGTTAGGTTAGGCTAGGTTAGGATAGCCTAGGTTAGGTTAGGTTGTAGTACATTTTTTGGCGTTACTGTATTTCGGCATTGTCGTACACAGCAGTTTTATAGCTGTCTGCGTTGCGGTTAATTTGGCATTCGGTGTTATGGTATTCGGCGTTATTGTACGTTCGGCGTTGTGGTAACGACCCGTAGAATGACGCGCGAAGCGTTCCAGTTGGTAGACTGCAAGATTCGAAAACTCGAAAAGGCAATCCATCGAGTGCCTGAACGAGTTCGGAACGCGGCCTGAATCTCTTCCGCTTCGGCAGTTCGAGTAAACTTCGACTGCCCGGGTCCCGCTGATAAGCCCGTGCGGTCTGTTGTAAGCGAGAGCTGGTCCCAGAAACCTGTCCGACCCGTTTCTTTCGCATCCTCGCGTGAGAGGTCTTGAACAAGCGCGTTATCTGACTGATTATCGTGCCGGGGAGGGCTTATTTAAAAATAATAAATGCTTGTGGACATAACGCCATTCGCTGCTTCACACGGCGTGTGTCACAGTGTAACCTCAATGAACTATTTTGGAGTTTTAAAAAAAGGACAGATCGCATCATGCAAAACCAATAATAGAATCTGAGACTTGACAGAACTTGATGGGGTTTTTCAGCTGGATATTTTCATTGCGGAGTCCACAATGTACAGTAAAACTCAATGTGGTGTAAGGTAGTAAAAAAATTGCAAATGGTTTTTCATTAAACAAGGTATTGAAACTATAAAAAATAAATTATAAAAAAAGGATGTAAAATTATTAAAATGACGCAAGAAAATCATCTAGTAACCAAATCTTAGAACGAAATACATTCAATGATTTTAATTTACCATTACAAAATAGAATGTTTAAAAAAGTTAAAGTAAGATTAAATTGGAAATATATTTAGTTTCTAAGATTTGGTTGATAAAGAGGTTATTCTTATGTGGTTTTAACAATTTTACAGCCATTTTTTTGATCAAGCCTTTATTTTATGAAAAACAGTTATTTTTTTTAACGTATGCACTGTATTGACCGATTCTGTACAGTCAAGTCTCTGTGATGAAAATAACAAGCCGAGAAAAAAAACCAACCCCAATGAACACTGTAAAATCGTTCAGATTCTATTATCGTTTTCATACTCACGACTCGCGATCTTTCGCACCCCTCAAAATATTTGTTAAGTTCACAGCGAAAACAAACTCCGTATCCTTTCAAAACCGAACACAGAACGTAAGTTCGATTATGGGGTAGTTTATTCCAAGATCCAATCATCTGAATGTTACAAATCGCTTTGTGCGTTTCATTAAGTGCATTCATTATTCGTTGAAAAGTTAGTACATTTACTGAAATTTCTAAGAATTAATTTGAGTAATTAAAAAAGTGAGTTTCTTTAAAAATAGTAACAAAATATTCTTGATAACTTACTAAACTTTAAGCCTGTTTCATAGAGTACCTCATAAATAAGCAAAAAAAAAAAAAAATTAAACAGTTATGCAGTGTAAACAAAGAGCAAGTAAACAGATTATATTTAAAAAAAAACTGTTTATCACACATTACATTGGACTACAACAAAAAAAGGCCAGAAAGAAGAACTAACTCTTCCATTGGCATTTGTACCATTTCGCAAGGAGGTTTCTTTCTTTATTTTAAAAATATTTAATTATCTCATCGGTTGAGGTTATGCGATATGATGTCAGATGAACGAGCGATCCAGATCTCGGGGAAAAAAAGGAACCTCTGCAGGTGGTGGTGGTTTTCGAAGTTGCGAGGCTTCGTTTCCGGGTGATTTGCGGTCTCACGAAATATCTCAGAGCGGGGAGGAACCGAGAGAGATGCTCGGGATGACTGTTATTACCACGCCACATCGTCCCGTTCCTTTTTGTTCGCCGGGGCCTGCTGCCGGGGATGTCTGGAGCCGACGCATTGTTCCAGTTCGGCCGCGAGGCACGCAAGCTAGGCTTGGAGAAGGTCGCGCCACCGTTGATGCGGGGGGTGCGGGAGGAAATATGGCTGTCTTTTTTTTTTTAAAGACCGCGTCGCCAGAGGAACGCGTGGTTGGTGAACCATGTTATTAATTAGGATCGCGGGCTTGTAGTATCTTGTGGCGCACGGGGGCTCTTCTTGTGGATCTTTGTCCTCCTCCTCTTCCCCCCTCTCTTGTTCAGCCTTCGACCACAGGGGCCCCCGTGTCAGATCCGAGGTCCCAGATAGGAAAGAAGCACAGCGGGAAAAGGGGAGGGAAGAAGAAAAAAATAAAAAGGACAGTGGAGATATAACAAGGTTGGTTATTATCCGACATCTCCCGCCGTGTTATTAGCGCAGGTACAGGGTGGGAGGGCATCTTGGTTTTGTCATTCCTCTCGCGCTTGCACGAAAGGCTACCTCCCGGACTCCCGAGAAAACAAAGCTCTCGGCTATCCCTGCTACACGCGGGATTTTTTTTTTGGCGGGGGGGACGGGGTAGAAATAAAAAGAAAATTCCATCTCCTCGGAGTTCCGTAGTGCTTGTAAGTTCACGAGCGTGGTACACACATTCCTGGTCAACGTCGAGGCCTGTAACTTCTTTTTCTTCGCGTCTGGGAGACCATTTTTTGCTCGGGGGACTCGAATTACTTAGGTTTACCGTTTTACTACGTGAACCAAAACTTGGTACATTTAAAATGAACTTCAGCCGTATTTCGTTGAATACTTAATGGTTCCACACACTCGCAGTAGTTACATATTTCAATATTAAAAAAAGTACGTTTGAACAATATTTCCCTTTTTTATTTTTTTTTGAACTTAAGTAAATTAGATTTTTTCAAACATGAAAACATGCTATTTTGTTAATTGGAACTTGATTATTCTAGTCGTTAAAAAAAAGAATCTAGTAAACATTTATAGTTTTTAGTTGAATGTGCGTCCTTTTTAATGAAGTTTTGTTGAAAATGTGTTTTTTTTTTTTGTTGAATGTATGTCTTTATGAAAATACACAGTTTAGCGAGGATTAGAGATTTAATGGTTCAGAGTTTCTTTGTTCTACATTAAACATTGACTCTTGTAGTGAATTATCACTATAGGACTCTATTTCAACAGGACTATGTATGATGAAATATCATATTTGTTTTCCGTGGTGTTGGTCCTATATTAAAAAAAATATATTTTTGGTCTACATGTTAGCAATACACCTTATAGTAATAGTAAACCATGTAAGGTCATGACTGAACTACAGGTATGACAGTTGAGAGAATCTGGTATTATATTCGCGTGATAGATCTTAAAAATTTGGTTTTGCATTAACGGGGTCATTACGGACGGACGCAAGCAATATAAAGCGCAAAATTTCTCGGTGCAGAATTTTACGGCAAGTATCTTAAACTCAATATAATTTTTTATAATTATCTTAAAAACCAGCAAGATTCTCTAATTGTTACAAATGTCAAAATTTTGCAATAACCAATTATAAAATTGTTTTAGGCTTTTATTTTGACAAAATTTGTGTACTAACCATCAATATGATTCCTAAATATTTCCATTTTTATCATGAAATTTAACTTCTAAAAATACTAACTGATTAAATACCTCAAATGTTCTGTCTTTTCAAAACTTTCACGGGCTAAGGAAATATGCGCTTGAAAGGATGTCTTATCTGCAAGTAAGTTAAAAATATGTTATTTTCGTGACACAGGTATTATTTATTTCCTGCTACCCTTATAGAGAATCAGTTTATTTCTTCACGTATGTACAGTAAAAAAAATACTTACCAACCTCCGTAGCAGTAAAATACAATCCGATTTGGTGCTGTATTTTGAGATAGTTATCTCTGTTGTGACGTCACAATCAAGGTTAATATTTTTTACTCTTATCGTGTTTCGTTCTTTGATGTTTCCTTAGAACCTTGAATTATTATTTTACTATGGCTGGAAACTATTAAACATGTAATGTTCTAAACAGTTTTGATTGTTTAGATTATTTAAGTATAAACAAAACTGTGTAACCATAATCTTGATGCAAACCTGAAACGTATATTCTTGCAAAATGCCACGAAGGTTAAATGTAACTGTATCTTTTTGTGCGAAGAATGAACGTAACACTCCATTAGTTTCAAAATATATGTTCAAGTCGAGACACCTTTTGCCCTCAACATTTTATCACCAACGAGAGAGGTACCCCCGTCTTTTCAGCCACAGCTTGGAGGACACACAAAGACACACCCTTTCCTCTCTGCACATCTGGCTACCGGTGGAAATGAGGAAGGTGGCAAGAAGGACGGGAAACCAGAAGGTATTATGGATTTTATTCATTCTCAGCTCTTAAAAGTCCATGAGCAGGGGGTAGCAGGGGGTAACGGGGGCTGCCTCTGAAAGAAATCCCCACCCCGAAAAGCCAGTTCTTCAACAATAATGGACCCCGTGCTGCTTTTCAGGGTAACTGTGTATAAACGGCGTTAAGGCCGCGGCAGAAAAGGAGACGTTAAAGAAAAGGAAGAGAGGCGAAGAAGTGAGTGACTGGGCCCGAGTGGCCATTAGTCTCTGTGTTGGTCCCCTGTTGCCTTGTGTTGTCGCCGCTTTTCGGCCCGGACTTCTGCCGACATATTCAAAAAGGCATTTTTTTTCTTTCTTTCCGGTAGCTTTTCTCCTTTCCTTTTCACTTGTCCAACAGCTCAATTCAGGCGAGATGCACGATAAAACTTAAGGTTTTTTTTCTCGCATACAGTCTATTCCATCTATGTGAATATTTCATACTGCACTTCTTTTTACAACTTGAATTTGATGTCAACAATTGTGGAAACTTAAACATAAAGCACAGACTATCGTACACATATTTCAAATGAAAATTTAAAAGAAAATTTACATATTCTAGTGTTCCAAGCAGCTGTAATGCTTCAGATAAAACCAAAAATTATTAAAAAAAAATGGGATAAAAATTTAATCCCAAAAGAAATTGTTTCAATGAAACTGCCGTTGAATGGAATAAATTGAAGCAGGAAGAAAATCATTATTATGAGACCCTCAGGATCGAAAAGTGTTGTTAACCCTAACGGTAATTGCGGAGATGTATGGTGATGGGTTTGGTGTGTGATAGGGCTTCTACGATTATCGCTAAAAAAATGGTAATTTCACATTAGTTACATCGTTCTTCATAAAACCTTATGTTTCACATTTCTTCTTTTTTTTTAAAAATGTAATTCGTAAAAACTAAAGTTGTATTTTTTAATGTTCTAAACTGTAAAGTCCTACTTTATAGAGGTTGTGTACCATTGCAAAGAAGATAGGATTTTTAGGAAGGTATTGCTTTAAATAGAAATATAAGAATGCTTCGTGCCAGAGTTGATAAAAAAATCTTTAAATTAGAGATTTAATATCTATATATAGTTAACTTTGTTGTTTTTGATTTAAAACATTTTACCAGTTTTTATTATTTGAACTATCAGAAATATTATGCTGATTAATTTGTAAATTTTTCATGCGATTTAATTTTAAATTTTTTCTCTTCAAACACGAGGTTGCTTCAAAATGTATCATTATTGTATATCTATTCTATTATAAAACTGTACCTGTTTGTCTGTCTGTTTGTTTGTTTGTTTCTTTGTTCGAGCTTTACGCAATATCTACTGGACTTTAATGATGAAACGTTTTGTGATTAAAAGCTTATTTTTTAACTTAAAAACTGGTATATATTTTATCTCGCTACGATGAGGGAGCCGGAGATATTACATAACAACCACATTTTTGCGTAGCTAATTCCTATCCTTCTCCTTGGCGGGACCCCTCCGTTAAGTAGAGCCCGCGGCAGCTAGCGAACTGCGCTAATAACTGTTTAGCTTTTAATCTACTCAATATATGGCTTTGCCTGAAATTTGAAATGCGTTATCGCTTGATTCTTCACGTCTTTATTTGTTCAAGCATCACGCAACAACTACTGGACAGATTTTTATGAAACCTTTTTTAATTGAAAAGCTTATGATGACACTTAAAAACTTGTACATAATTTATCTCTCTATAACACGAGAGCAGCTTGAAAGAAATTAAAGATCAGGTTGTGTTGAAACAAAAATGATGTCAAATATAATTAAAATTTTTATGTTCTATAAAGAATTGCGAACGAGGCAATATCTTTCTAACACACTTTTATAAGTTTCACTTGTAAATAACTATGTAATGAAATCTTGATGGTTGATTTTAACCTACTTCTAATTGTCGTATCGATTTGAAACTTGGCAAGTATATGTAATCTGTATGACAGTATAAAAATTTTATTACTATAACCTAGGAGGGTCATAGGGGCAGAAAACCGATACTTTCGAGCTATGCGCAATAGCCGTGCTTTTTGTTTATCAATGAGAGGCCGGGGCTTGGTGGAAAATTCTCCGGTGGTCTAATGCTCGCTTCCCCCCCCCCCCCCCCAATACGAATAGAGGTTAACACCCAAAATTTCGAAAATTTCAAAAATAGATTCTCTTTTGATTTGTAGTGTTTCCGAGTCATTCGGTGACCTATCCCATCCTCCTTCAGGGGGAAGGTCATTTGCTCCCGATTTTTTTTACAGTCGGGAAAATTGAAAAATACTACGTTGATTTCGACATACTTCCGAGGTCTTCGTGCACCATCTGGCTCCTTTCGGAGCTGAGGGTCAATTGCCCCCTAAATCTTTGGGACATTGAAAATTGATTTTGTTTTCCAATTCGAGGAAATCATAAAAAAAATATATTCAATATAACTTAAAAGTAAAAAAAATAAAATTATACTTTAAAAAACTAAAAAAAACACGCTTTCATTGTTCAATGAACTAAAAAGTAAAAAAAAATCATTTTAAGAAATCGGTTCAACTGAGATAGAATGAGCCACGACTCTGTATAAAGTAATTTTTAATAAGATTAAATGAATAATCGAGTACTAAACAAAATAATGAATTTTAATAAAATAAAAGCGTGGGGTACTTTCATATTTCTTTCTGTAAGGACTCTAATTTAAAGTATAGCCATTAGTGATAGAAAATTTAAACTACTGATATCAAGCTCGCGTTGTTCTCTTCTTTAATTTTCATATTGACTATCCTAAAGAATAGTCATTAGTAATAGAAAATTTAATACTATTTATATCAAGCACTTCACGATTTTTTCATTGAAATTCATTGTTTTGTTTATTACTAATTAAAAAATTACATTGTACAGATACGTAGTACATTCTGTCGCTGTTGAACAAATTACGTAAATTTAAAAGGTATTATTATTTTTTACTTTTCAGTTAACAAATCAATGAAAGTGTGTTTTATAGTTTTTAAAATATTATTTGATTATATTTTTCAAACTAAAAGTTGCACTTCAATATACAGCTTTCTAGTTTTTTCTTTGAGTTATAATAGAAGCAGTGATTTTGACGGCATATATCACCTAAAACTGAAAACCGTAAAAACGTTGTATCAAAAAAAAAAAAAATCATACAAACGAATCTAATCAAGTGAAAGGCTGAATTTTTTTTAAAAATTAGATATGTTAGTACTAAGTTATAAGTGTAATTTCATCAAGGTAATATATTTCCGAACGCAATTAATCAAGCGTTATGAAATCGGCGTACTTATACTGTATTTAAAATTAACCAATAGTACTATTTTACAATAGTGAGAGGCGCTGTGGCCGAGTTGTTAGAACATTCACCTGTCTTCCCGCACAAGGAGATCGGGGTTCGATTTCCGGCGGAGTCCAACCCATATTTTCGCAAGTGGGAAATGTGGCGGACGATGCCATGGCGTGTGGGTTTTCTCGGGGTACTCCCGTTTCCCTCACTAATTCATAACCCATCTCATCTCCTCTCATTGATCCCCCCTCCCCCTCGGACATGACAGCCGGCTCCTGTGAGTGCCAGCCCCATCCCGTCCATGCAGACCCTGACGTAACTAGATCGCCTTGGTTCTAGAAGCTTCGAGTGTTAACTTGACTTGATGTAAGCTTTTGGACATTCGCGATTGCTAAGCAGAGCATTGAATTTAAAAAAAAAAATGTGGATCCCTTTGATTAAGAGAGAAACATCCCTGCAGCACAAAATAATAGCCAATACTCGACCTATCATAACCAATCTGCTTTAACTCCATGGTGCACAGCCAATGGGGAGACAGCTTGTCTGCCATTGGCTGAGCAAGATGTAGTCCATTCTCTGATAAATACCGGCAACCACATAGCGAGTTATGGCAGCGAGTTATGGGAACGTAATAGTTCCCGGTATCGCTGTCACACGCTCCCGGCCGAGCATATGAGGAAACGGCGGCGAGTTATGGGAACGTAAGAGTTCCTGGTATCGCTGTCACACGCTCCCGGCCGAGCATATGAGGAAACGGCGGCGGCCCATACTCAGTCGCACCTGTGTTTTCGTACCATGTGCGTCTCTGCCTGAGGACGGGAGCAGATAGCATTTCCCGAAACGTCAAATGCTTAGCAATGGCGTATGTCCAAAAGCTTACATCAAGTCATGCACTCCCATTGAACAAATCTTTCAAAGATAATTTCGAGTGTTAAGTCAGGGATTCTGATTATGTGGCACTCCGGAGGACTACGTGACGTTACCAGGGCAGGACTTGGCAGGTGTTTAAGACGGGGGTCGGCCTGCGACGAGCAGTGTGAGAGTGACAGAGGCTGGTGGCGACACCGGCGGATCCTCGGAGCGGCCTGCGAGGGGCAGTGAAGGGAAGAGGGTGACTGACCCCTTGGCGAGAGATAGTGGACGGCGAGCGGTGGACTTCGTGCGCGGAGATATTGGTGCACCGGGGACTCGAAGCGTTGTGTGCGCGGCGGACTAGCGAGCAGTGCGAGGCAGTGTATCGGGACATAGGTGCGCGGTGAGAGACGGGCAGTAGAAAAAAGCCACTGATCGAGCCGAGCTGTTGCGGAGAGAGTAAATTTTGAACTTAGTGAAATATTTTATCAAATTAAGGACAGACAATTAAATTGTTCCCAGTTAATTAATAATGTAAAACGTAGCTAATAGATAAAATTGTAATTAATTAAATGGTCTATCCTTTCACTTATAAATATAATTTTTTTACTATAAGAAAAATATGCTTTTTTTATTAAGTTAACATAGAATGTTCTTATAGTCATTCCTGATTTTGTATGTCCTTATGACCAAAATGTAAAACAAAGGTTTTCAAGACCAAATTAACATCATCAAAGCTTATCCATAACAACGTCATATCTATTACCTTACGGCCAATGCAAAGTCATACTTGTTGATATGTTTTTATATCGATATTTGATTTTTGTAATCCACAGTTAAAAGAATGTTTAGCAAATAGATACCAAGCAGCGGCAGAATATAATTTATTTCGTCAGAACGTCAACAACATAGCTAAAACTAACTCATTATAGGTTACTCGAGTCAAATGAAAAGTTTTCATCTACAATAAATTTACTAAAACGTATTCTTGCTGTCACAAAAAAAAATTAAATATCATCTAAGTGCATCACACTTTCGGGCACTAATTTTATTTGGATTGGAGTGACAAGAATATATTTATTTCAGAAAATATAAATGTATGCTAAAAATGGCATAATATTTAAATAATCATTGCGATGTTAAAGATGAAAAAAAAACATATTTCGCATTTAAATTGCAATATCTCGTGATGGTGTTCCACGGTGTGTGCGGCGATAGGCATCCCAGCTATTCAAAGCAGGCAACACCGATGGATTTCAGGGTCGGAGGTCAGTGTTTCCAATAACCACACTTTTTTTGTTCCTCGTTCGCCCCTATGCCCACCTTAATTCCCCGTTCCCAAGCCCGACAGGCGCGGCGTACGCACAGACACCGAAAAGATAGCGAGAGAGAGAGAGAGAGAGAGAGAGAGAGAGAGAGAGAGAGAGAGAGAGGCGAACACTCCATGTATACTTACACGCGCGATTACCACGTGTGGGCGACCGTTGCCGGCGGTGATTGGTTCCCGGCTGGCCCGTCTGCTGCGCGAAGCCTCCAATCATCACACCTCTACCCCCCTTCCCATGCCTCTTCACACTCTACAGTCGAATCCACCTTCTCTACGCTTGTGTTACAACGCCTCACCGCGCGAGAAAAATGTGACCTCGGCACCCAACCGGGGCTGTCTTGTCACGTCCGCGGACCACGGAATCCTTCGGAAGGTCACAACTCGGAAGAGCACTAATGAAAAAAAATTCTACGGTTAAAAAGGAAAATATAAAAAAAAAACCAGAAAATATTCCCTTATCCGTAAAATTGTTTTAGCATCCTCCTTAACTTCAACGCAAACGGATCAATGAAGTTCTCCAGAAGCTAGGAAGTAGTTTCGTTCAATTTTCCGAGACGTCGAAGAGCGAGCAACAGCCAAACCGAACGTGAAGGTAGGTAGAGGTTTTTACGACTCCAGTGGCGTAGCTAAGGTGACTGGCGCCCCTGGCCAGACTTGAAAATGGCGCCCCTCTTGGATTAAAAAAAGGGGGGGGGGAGGGTTCAGTAACCGCGAAACCTTCGTGCCCCCCCCCCCCCCCATCGACAGCGCCCCTGTAGGGGGCCATCCCTGCCACCCGCTTGCTACCGCCACTGTACGACTCACAGATAATACAATTGTAGGATTTATTTTTTCGCTTCAGAAGACCTACCAAATTTTACAGCGAGAGAAAAATGTCATGATTTAAGTTTGTTTGCAACTGGCAGGAGCTACAAGGACTTGGAATTACTGCGATTCTGTCCAAACAATTTTTACGTACATGGGAACATGGGAACTTCAGGGTTATTCGCAAGGCTTACTTGAAGGTGTTTTTCTGTGCGATCGACCTCACTTCGTAAAGCTGACCTTTATTATTCCTATCAGTACACTCGTTACTTTTAACTCCCACAACCGATGATAAATTATATATAGTTGAATATACTCTATCGAAAACACTTTCAAGCCCAGGTGAAGGTCAGCCATCTCCACTACATTTAAATTAACACTTTAGAAACGTTGTTTACCTGAGGCCCTGTGAAACTAAAACTGCTGTTTAAACGGAACGGAAGACAGATCGACTATACACACACGCACATACACTTACCTGCGCGGCGTATCGATTTGCCTATGCAATTGTCACAGTTTTGAGCTATTTAGCTCAGTCTTTCATCTTCTTGTTTCGTCTTTTCACAGGACTGCGTAATTCGTATCCTGACCACAAGCTATATCTTGCGGTAAACTGCTTGAACTGCGCAGGTAGAGCGTGCACCAGCCTTTAGAATTTAGCTACACTTCTTCGCAATATTTTTTGACGTGATAACATCTTATAAATCGATGAACGCCGGCTGCACGCACGAAAAATTGTCACGTTCCACATGAACAGCGTGCAAGAACCGGCCAACCACCGTGCGAGAAAAAAATATATACTCGTATATAACTCAAAGGTGACTGACTGACTGACATAGTGATCTATCAACGCACAGCCCAAACCACTGGACGGATCGGGCTGAAATTTGGCATGCAGGTAGATGTTATGACGTAGGCATCCGCTAAGAAAGGATTTTTATTAATTCTACCCCCAAGGGGAGTTTCGGGGGCGTAATGTATCAAAATTTCCAGTTTTTGGTAGGAAATCACCATGGCAACGGCTGTTGCTTTGTTGATGCTTCATTCGTCTCTATGGCAACGACTATTTCATTGTTAGTGCAGTCCTCATCACCGTTGAAATTTTTCGGGCACTTTAAATATCAAAAATTGCCTTTTTTTTCAAGTATATATATTTTACAGACTTGAAACTTCACAGAAATGTTCCTAATGTTACGCAGGATGACATTTTCCGAAAATTAGATCCCATGGGTGGTAAAACCAGGCAAAAGTGGGTACTTTGTCTGCATGAGAACAGGATTTTGCATTGTTCATGCCTTCTGCGTCTCCATGGCAACGGGCATCACGCGGCAGTGGCGTACCCGCAAGGAGGGGCATGTATAATGAGCGGCGCAAGAGTGATCTGCCTGTAGACTGCCGTAGCGAAGTACGGGTACATCAGTTGTACGTTGCGTGCACGAGTCGGGAAACCATCGGTGCTATTTATTTTCTCTCCGGTACATTAAACAGCATTGTAAGAAATTTTCACTGAATTTTTTTTTTATTTACCATTACTGTAAATGGGAGATGTGGCTTAATTTTTTTTCCATAAATATAGCCGTGCGAAGCCGGGTCGGGCAGCTAGTCTTCTATAATATCAAACAGGTTAAGGCGGGCTTTTTAACTAAATGTTCGTGATTACATTTAAACAAATTATTTAATATTATGGCAAAAAAAACTGTTAATAATATTTGAAAATTAAAAACTATGCAATTTTTTATCAATGTTTTCTTATGACTTTATCACGTAAAATTATCGTCCGTAAACCGACTTTCCAGACAACCCCCTTTTTTATTTCGAGCGATGAAAGAAAGAAAGTGGAGCGTTAAACACTATAAGTAAACTTTTGTCAAACGAGTATCTAGTTTTTACGAATCACAAGCCAGAAGGTAGCACCATACGCGACACTAATTTTACGAATAAACTAAAGCATGTGATTAATTTCAAATACCAACACTCGAGTTGAATATAATCTATGCAAACTTCTCGGATACTCAATTATATGCATACCTGACGTGCATAGCTTACATTCGTAGGTTCTTTCTAATATGATCAAAAACTGTCTTTCTGGCGTAGTAGTTTGTCTATTTCTAAGCATCATTTGAAAGTGTAATGCAAAACGACTTTTTAGCGTATACACGAAGACAGGATAATTGAGCTTTTAAAATGTGTACAATCAAACAAAGATTTCGGTTAACTTACTCGATAAAAAGAGAATTAGTTTATTAAACTACTTTCAAAGCTGTGATAGTGTTGTGTTTTTAACTGTAACGTACTTTCATAACTTTTAAAAATAAGAATTGTAGCAAAAATTATTTTTAAGCGTGTGATAACAAATCTAGATTGTTATTATTGCTGTAATTGGTCAATTAAAACATAGATCCCAAATCACCCCATGTCACTAGCTGTCCTTCGGAAAGTCTTTTTATGTTTATAAACAACACGGCTGTTTTCTTCCCTTCCAATCTTGTTTCCCTGGTAACGGGTAAAATGAATAATAGTACGAAACCTAGAGCTTTCGAAAATAAATCATTTCCATGTCGTTTCACATGTCGACCCAACTTTGGTTCCAAAAGTTCTGGTATGTTGAAGAATGAATGAAACGAGGATACATGAAAAACTTTCAAAATAAATAAAAAATTAGGTTTCGTTTTATTTAAATACTATACATTCCTTCCTTAACTCCAGAAATAAAAATATTTTTATTGGAATTTACAAATAAATAAAAGAAACTGTTGAGTAACCTTTCAAAATAAAAGAAAGACCGGAATTTTAAAACTTTCAAACTAACTCAAACTTATCTGAACTTCTGATAACCAGATGTTTTCGTTATTCTTCTAGACATAAAAATTTTTTGTTAATTAGTGAAAAAAAATTTCCATTTCAAGTATTTAATTATTCTTTATGATCTCTAGAATATTATATTTTGTCTGTAAGTCCACAGGAAATTTTGTATTAGTTTGTGACCTTCGTTTTCACAGGCGATTTTTCAAATCCCACTAGTTTGTGTGAGTTTTTACTCTTCTATGTGTCCTTTGTATGAGCCATAATTGTATCGACTAATTTGCTGGAGGTCTACCCTAATAAATATGTTTAAAACGTAAAAGAAATACGGCACACGCTTTTAAGTTTGGAGCTAAACAAAAAGTTTGTTCCGAATAAAAGAAAATTTTTTAAGATTCAACACTAAGCGCATGGCATTGTGTTTAAATAAACAAAGTTCTTAAACTCCAGCAAAAAAAAAAGTAGCTGTCGTAAAATGATTTCATTAAAATATTTGACAGGAAAATGTTTTTTCCTTACCTTTTCGTGACTTGTTACCCTCAATTATTTCAAAGAAATCAATTTACCACTGTGTAAAATTTTACAGTGTATGCAAAACATTGTTTAGTTAGATATTATCCTCAGCCTTATTGTTCCATATTATTTAATTAATATTTAAAAATAATAATAAAGCAATTATTTAGCGCATAATTCAAGGGTGTATTCAAATGAGAATTCGAAAGTAATTCAAGAAATATTTAATACATGTATTTTAAACTTAAATTTTAAATTAACCTGAAACTGTTTTTTTTTTCACGGTGGATTTATGACTCATTCTGTATTTACAGTGTTACGATGTTTGCACTAAAGAGAGTCAAAACAGATTACAGAAACCGTTTACACACTACGACTCGCGACAATCTTTTGAGAATATCTACTGAAGTGGCAGCGCCTCAGAAGTTTTCACCAATCACTAGAGACCTGCAAAATTCGCGGATTCATTCGGTGATAGGCTAGAATTCAAACACATATACCGCTTAGATAATTTTGCTATTGGCTTACTGTTCATCTGGACGAATATCAATCAGTTATAAACCCTCAACCAAAGAAGGATCGATTCACAGACAAACCAGCTGAGACAACTTACAAGTCGGCAGCCAATGAACTTGCGTTATTTGCCTGAGTGTACAGGGGTATGTGCAGTCTATCCTGAACGCCATCGAAACCGCGAATTTTGCAGATCTCTACCAATCACTGCTACTGAAATGTTCCTCTCAAAGAAACATCGCCTCTAAGAAACAATCCCTTATGGTCCACAGCCTGGACCGTTAAAGAAGCAGACGAATAGCACCAGAAGTGCATAAACAGGAACATATTTAGATTATGATAGTTCTGTTTGTGAGTTTCAAGGATTTAAGTACAGTACCACAGTTTTGTGATCATTTAAAAAAGGGGTTACTGTAAATAAATGGAATTTATTTTTAAAATTAACTTAAGTACGCCTTTATTTTATTTTATTTTTTAATACCCCAATATTTATTTAGGCTGCTTTTATTTACTTAATAAAATGTTATTTAACTTTTCCGTGCAATTGTTACACAAACGTTTATATGCGTAGCAAATATTATCACCAATATTTGAAATACAAATATACACTGAACTGTTTAACACCGAGCATATTTTAAGGCATTACTGAATTTAAAAATTTAAATTATATTTTATATTTACAGTCTCGTCCATGTGTCACTTATATTATCTAATATTTACATAAGTTAAAAACATCTGCTGTGTGGAATCACCAATACCTTGCACGATCACAGGCTAGAAATCTTAGCATGTAGGATTAAAAAGTTTGATAGAATAATATCAACACAGTAAACTGAATAAAAGTTCGATTAAAAGTATATCGCACTGAAAAACAGTTTCTTTTCAGAATACATGATAAATTGAATACATTAAACTATACCCAAATATAATTCAATGAATGGTTAGTAATTTTTGAGTGAGTAGTTTGTTAAATAATATTGAAGTGCTATTAAAAATATTTATACGATCACAAAAAAAAAGACATTTTCCACAAGATAATTGCAGTATACTGAATATTTTTTTTAAAAAAGCAAACGTTTATCTAAAAGTACTAACCCAGGAGAATAATGAATTACATTTTTTTAATACATGTTCCCTTTTTTTAACCCAAAATGAGTTCCATTTTAACCCCGGAACTGCTCATGTTACTGCGGAGTTATATTTATTGTACGTATAAATTCTTTAAAACAGAGCAGGTTTAAAGCCCTGAGGCTTAGCAATCAACGAAATTGTGCTGAGATCTCTTTTTCCCCTCCCCTTAAAAACCCACTAGAAAATTCGAACAAGCAGTTAATCATGTCGGTAAAATAAATGTCGGTAAAAAAAGCTAGGTACATGACTACTTTTACGTGTAAAAAAAATTAAACTAATACTTTCAAGGGTTGCTTTCACTAAAACAATAATTTGCCAAGTATTAATGTCTTTAACATTCAATTTCTAACTTTAGCTCAATTAATTGTGCAAGTGTATCACTAACAAAATTATGACAAAGAACGCAAAATTTGCGTGTTTAGAAAGTGAGTCAAATTGTATTATCTTGTTTAATTTAGAATTTGGTAATGAAGCAGATAAAAAACTTTATTTATCGGTTTCCTCTGAAAGTATTTTTACGTATTGAGGCTACTGAATGCCTTAAACATTATATTAAATTTTGAGCTATCATGAAACTTGAAAAAAAGCACTCGAATTGTACTGTAATAACGGGAAATATAATTTTGAAGTTAAATGTGGAAAAAAAAAACTCGTTTTCACTGCCCCAGATACTAAATTAATTTTTATTTACCCAGCATTCTAATTTTCTTCCATATCTAAACAAAGTGATAAGATCCGTCATTATTTAAATTTTAAGTTATTTTTTACTCCCAAACATTTATAGAAAAGGAGCTTCTCATCGGGGCCCCTAAAAAAGAATAAGGGGCCAGAAGTATTTTTTTTCACCAAAGTACACATTTGTTATATTATCTGTAACAACGAAATAAAAAAAATATACACAAAATGAATTTTGCAAATACACAAACAACGTGACTGCCTTGTCTCTTGGTTTAAAACCAGATAAAACCTGGTTCCGTAATATGGTACGGCCGGTATATTTATTATACGATTATATTTTGTCTCTATGCTTACTCGGCCGGACTTTGCGCCCAAACTAGGTGGCACCTGATTGGGTCGAGCACTATTTGTTTATTGCTGCTACTAGACGGTCCACGGCATGTCAAGATAACATGAATGAATCTGTTAAGCACAGGAAATGCCAACATATGTTCGGGCCTTTGTTTATAATTGGGCCACCTCCAAACATTCTAAAGGCTACCATTCTTAGAAAAATATTTGAAATTTTTAATATAGCAGATTGACTTTCCCATTTTTTGAATAAAAAACCACGCACACATACAATTATAAAATAATACAATTAAGGATTATTTAATTTGCAATAGTACTCCAGATTTTTTATTCACTTAAAACACAAATTTTGTATGAATCATATTGGTACAAAATGACATAAATTAAATATAACATAAGCTTGACCATCATGGAAAAAAATTGTACTTTAATTCAGAATTATTATTTTAATTTTTAAAGAATATAAAAATACTCTGTAGTTGGCAGAAGCTTAAATTGTATGACAGTAATACTACTAAGGGGTTCAGAATTTAATTTTTTTCCCAGCCGGCTTATTAAGGCCTACTTTGTTATTGAGTCTATCCACGAATCGACCTTTAGAAATTTTCACCCATAATTTAAGAACATTGGTTACAAATTATATAAAGATCTTCGTAAATTTCAAACATTAAGTTTTCAATCTTCAAGTACTAACATGAAAAACAATTCACCCAAAAGTATTAACAAAATTTAAAAATATTGTTAATTCTACAATTAATTATTCTTCTTCCGTCCATATATATTCTCTGTTCAGAAGATAGCTCGGTACTCTGAACATTGGACCCGGCTAAGGTTTTTACAGATATGCTTTTAATGTCTGTGTCATGTAACGTGTCTCAAACCTGACAGTTCACCAAATTGAATCCTAAATTATACGCATATTTCTTTCACTTCATTTATGTCCAAAGTGTTTGAAAGCAACTGCGTGTATATGTCAGCGCTCGTAAACAGCATGCATCGCTTTGCTAGTGACAGATGAGAAGTGGCAAAACTGGTAGTACTTTCGACAGCTGTCAGAATTGGAGTCGAGGTACATGAGACAGGCTATAAATGTTACTACGAAGACACCTTCGTTCATTTTATGGGGATTAATTTTTTGGGAATTCAGTTTATTATTTACTGTATCTTAGGACACGGGAAAGACTTGTGCAGCGGTAAGTGATATGCTGTGTGGACGTTATCTGTGTCAATGAACTTATCTCATGTGTGGTAGTTCTTAATAATAGCAAACGACGTTGCTTAAGGTCCTGTCGCGATGTCAAATCTTCGCTTCCAACACCTTATAATAGGTTTGGTCAAATCATTTTGGAAGGTTATGGCGTCACCGAAAACGTCACCTTCACAGCCATGTTTCTTTGACAAAATTGATTACTTAGTTTCCATTAAATATTCTCTATGAATGATTGTTTGCAAGAAATATGTTTGATGTTGGACGGAATCAGCCAAACAGTATCGTGCCAAGTGAAAAGGTAAATGGCGTCCGTTTCCGTCACAGCTATTCTTTGAAATGTCGAAGAGCGCATGTGCGATTGAAGACGTTATAAAGGAAAAAAAAAAGATATCAATGTCGCATTAAAAATAACTTTAAATATGAGGACCAACTCAAGGGTCTTGTGCTGTTAAAAATTACAGAACAGTAATTTAACTATGCAACAGTTATAAATGTGATATTAACTATTTTTTGAATTCAAACAATTTCAAATATGTCATTAATGAACATAAGTGATTCTTGATATTTTAAAATAAGATTAAAATTAAAAAAAATTAGCTAGTTCCGACCAATAAAATTTCTGATAGAGTAACAAGGTTGAAATAATTAATGAGGTTATTACTTATGTCCAACTGAAATTGTTGGAGAAAATTGACAGCCATAATTATTCCAATTTTTCCTCCAACGCTGGTGTCAAATATATTAGAAGACGAATATTCTACATTGCGACAGAGCCTTTACCCAATTCCCAAATATCACTTGAAAAGCATCACATGGCATTTACAAAAACTGACAACCACGTTAAGTTGTTTAAAAAACACTATCGCGACAAACTGACAGCAGCAGAAGAATTCCCGGGAAATTGGTACTTCCTTCGAAGAACTGTTGAATTGTAGACAAGTTACGTTGTGCGGACTATATCACGACAGCACGGACCCCTGGGACTGACAAAGAGTCCCCTCTTTTTGTTCCTGACTAAATAAAGTGTGTTTGTAGGTTGGATACGGGCAGGGGCGGATACAGGATTAACTTCAGGATGGGGCGTCGGTAGTCTGGACCTAGTATAATGACTAGAGACCTGCAAAATTCGCGGTTTCGATGGCCTTCAGGATAGACTGCACATGCCCCTGTATACACTCGGGCAAATAACGCAAGTTCATTGGCTGCCGACTTGTAAGTCGTCTCAGCTGGTTTGTCTGTGATTCGATCCTTCTTTCGTTGAGGGTTTATAACTGGTTGAGATTCGTCCAGATGAACAGTAAGCCAATAGCACAATTATCTAAGAGGTATATGTGTTTGAATTCTAGCCTATCACCGAATGAATCCGCGAATTTTGCAGGTCTCTAATAATGACTTGTTTATTACTTCAGAAGTGGTCGAACCTTATACGCCAAGTCATGCTGGGGTATTAGCCATGCAGGGAAAGGGTCGCATGCATCGTATGCTTTGCAAGCGGATTGGCCAGCCATTGTTGCCATGACTGAATCATCCATCTCATAAAATGGGTAAATCCCGCATAGACACAGGGGAAAACCTGGGAACACAGTCATGCAGGGTGTGATTTGGCATGCATCAATAGTGCAGGATGATACAGGAGGAAAAAGGATGCATTGAATGTATGTAGAGTTGGCTTGGGTCAGAAAATTATCTACCACGAGGACATTCGGGCACTTGGCCGCGAGCTCCGCTTTCATATTTTTTTTATTCGGGTCTGTATTTCTGCGCCCCAGGTGGTGAATGAGTGAGTGAGTGAGTGAGTGGCTACACTCACGGGAAGCCTTCATTTCACAGACGAGAGAGCCACACCCGAAGTTCCCCGAAGGTTGCTTAGCAAATAACTTTTTAATATGTAGCTATCCAGGGCTAGGAAACAGTTTACATGATTTCACAAAATCTTTAATGTAGCTATCCTTTACCAAATCAACCGTCCACAATGGTTTAAAGTATTTATAATGTAGCTAACCTAACCTAATTGACCATTAGATATCATGAGTTGTCCAAAATAAACAAACCCCGATGATGCACGATCGGGCGTTTGGCTCTCTCGTATGTGAAAAGAAGGCTTCCCCTACACTCACCACCCATAGGGCCTACGGCAGCACCAGTAGTTCCCCATTCCACAGTACGAAGGCGTCCGGAAATGCCCGAAATCGCGGTGGCTCGTTCCGACCGCAAATCAGGCCGCTCTGAGGGGGCAGCCTTTATTGTTTCGTGAAGCACGAGGGTTGTCGTGGAAAAAAAAAAGAAGAAAAAAAGGGCAGCTGCCTGTCATAGGGTTTCTTTCCCCTGTAGCTTCCGCGCTCGCTACGGGCGACCAGATGTTTTCAATTTAAACCCTGCTCCGTTTCCGACCGTAATCAGAACTCTTCATCTTTGTAACCACGGTTCATTATTCGAGGCGTAATAGCATGGCTGGTTTCTTCCCTGTCCACCACCCCTTCCCTTCTCCTTCTTTTTCACAGTACAATGAATAGGCAGAGTTGAAAATAAAAAGCCTATCTGTATATATGCTCTCTGGCTCAGGGTTAATGCGTAGGTAAGTCACGTTAGTGGCATTTCTTTTACTTTTGGGTGGCGACCCTATATTTCAGGAAGGGTGTTGTTAGCAAACCCCCCTTCCCCTTCTGTTTCTTTTCTTTGTTTGAGCTTCACGAACTTCTGTCTCGCAAATCACGAATCATTTATTGTACCTTCTGCGTTGCTATGTAATACAAACACATGTTTTGAACTAGTTCGGAGATGCTTTTGAATATATCATCCTGTTTTGTGTTGTTTTTTTTATTTAATCATTTATTGATTGTACTGTGCATTCGTAAAATAAGAATAATATTTAAAAAAGTTTGAGTCAGATGTATTCTTTCTTAATATACGAGTTCAAGTATGTATATTTACTTTCAGATTTTTTTTGTAAGCTCGTCACGCATTTAAAATTTAGAGATTACGAATGACATAACTTTAAAATTAAAAAAAATCTACCGAATTATTTCTACTGTAAACTAATATTTTCACTTTTAAAATTTTTTTGGGGTTCACTATTATTATGGAAACGAAAAAAAAAACTTTTCAAGTTTCGATTTAATAATATTGATTATTTCATGGATCGGTGTAGGCCTACACTTCATTTTTTGGACAAATGGTTTTTAGGGCGTAGTTCTTTTCGAAATCATTATTTTTGAATTTTAATTTAGAAACAACTTTCGTATTTTTTTAGCCGACCCTTACAGAAAATTTAAAAAAAAAAAAAAACTGTTACGTTTTCTCTCTCGTTTAGAAATACATTTTCTGAACCATAATTCATGATTTTAATCACCTTTAAATCATTTCAAAAGTGTTTCGTTCATTTTTTGGAATTTTATACTGACTTAAACGACCATTAAAATGAAAGAACTAGTAACTATACTATTCTATTAATGGTCAGTGGGCTTTACCATATTGTTATTATTTCAATATTGAGGAAAACGCAGAACAGCATTCAGTCCAACAGGGGAAAATGTTTCATATTTTTATATTATCACATTTTAATTAAAATGCTAGATATATATATATTATTTGGGGTAAATTAACAAAATTGGCATTAAACCAAATTTCTGTAAAAAAACTTATGTAAATTGTTTAAATGTTACGTTCACACTGAACCAACTTCAATGGTAAGATTTTGATAAAATATTTAGGAGAAAAATCAAATTTATCAACTGTTAATTTTTTTTAATGAAATGAAAGTAAAATTATTTAAAATTTGAATAAAATGTTATATTTTTTAAGTGATTTATTTTAAATTAGCTATTTGTTATACTTTTTAATATTGGGTTTATATTTTATAATAATAACAATATTTACTTAGGCATCACACTCTTCGCATATGAGCTAATTTGTAACTTGCCTTAAATTTTAAGTATTCGAAAATTTTTCCTTTCTCATATGTCACTTGCAAAGCACCGCCTTGATGATTGGTTACGAACACGAACAACAACATGAATTTGAACACGAACAACAACATGAATTTGTTTACAAAAACCGCCAACAGAACAATAATGACGGAAGGATGCTCAGACCAGTGGAGTTAATTAAATCTGTGGCCCGTAGACCACTTGGGTCCCACTACGCAATTTATTTATTTGTTTAATCTTGACGTACAATGTTTCAGTGAGCGTATATTTTCTTACAACCTTCACATGAACGTATAACAGAGAAATCTGGTCAAACCTTTTTGACTTTACATTCTTTTGCATGCATTTCATATTTTATACGATTTTATGGAATTACACCGTTTCAGTTTTGTACTGTTTGTCATCGGAAAACTCAAGAGTGCAAAATAAGAAATAAAAATTTGATTGTAAACCCACAGAGAACAAGCCTAATTTAGCTATTTGTCGAAAGGATGGACCCAACAATGAACCTAAAAAATGTATTTGGGACAACAGAACGACGAAACCACCGAAGAACACATTCGAACTTATAATATCAGACAGAATACAAGAATTCCGTGGAAGGAACTTATTCATAAAAAAAATAAAGCACAGACGAACACAGACGAGACAGTTACAACAAGAACAGAAAATGTAGACAGACAATAAACCTGAACAACGCAGCAAACAAACGAACACAACGATGAACATAAACAGGTATTATGGGCAACACAACCACCACACCACTGACTAACACGGTAGGTTACCTATGACAAAACAGTTGTAACGTTTCGAGAACTGACTGCTTTTACCGTCATCAGGCACAAACAGACTAATATCGGACACTGGAAAATTGGGTGTTAATATATAACCTCCCCACCTGCCACAGCCAATGACAGACGAGGGCTCCCCTTTTTGGCCGTGCACATAAGGACTGATTATTGGATGGTGTATTGCTGCCTGTGAGCTTTTTTGGTTTGCAATTGAGTTTTGTAGTAACTTATTTTGCATTCTTAAGATTTTTTTTCCATGAAAAAACAGTGGAATACTGCAATGGCGTATGTCAAAAAAAAGTACTTAAAAAGAATTCCACATGTCATGAATCATTATAAAAACGGATGCATTTCATAACTGATACAAGAAATTTGGCTTGATTTAATTTCGTTCGTCAAAAGAGAGAAAAAAATTTAAATGAAAGAATAATGTTTTGTCTTACTAAACATTAATTGCTCCTAATGTTAAAGTCTATTTTAAATACAATAATTATACTATGCTTTCGTACGTTTTAACAATACATCTTAAAGAAAATGCAATTTAAATAGAACTAAATAAAATTATGTTGGTAGATTAAAAATAATAAAAACAAAAAGTGTTTATATTCAAGGTAAGTCAATTGTTTTAATTTTTTGTCCTCTTAATATTCAAAATTATCACCAATCATTATCAATATAATCACTCATCAGTCATCATCACTCATCTTCAATCACCATCAATCAATCATCGAGAACTGTAGAATTTGAGAACAAGTTTGAAGGCGCAGAATATATCGGCCACGCCACGACGAACGAAATCGATTCTTCCGCCAAAGGGATCTCCCGTACTTCCCGCGCCACCATCCACTTACTGGACCGCAGCATCCCTGCAGGCTGTTCATCTGGAAGGGGGAAGCGCTTCTCTGGAGTCCCGCGGGACTCCTCCGAGCCGGGAGATCTGATCCGCGCCTCGGCCGCAAACAGATTCTCTGTCTCGCTCCTTAACCAGGGTTTCCGGTTCCGCTCGCCCCTCCGGAAACCCCAAAAAAAGAAACTAAGTTGCGGAAGCAGGAAACGTCGGTTTCACCGACGAAGTGGCCGCGCAAAATGAATGAATGAATGAATTCGGGAATGTCGACATAATTAAAGGCACTGACAAAGAGAAACGAAGAAATAAATTATACAGGGACACATGAGTACCCCGAAGAAACAAACAGGCTCGCGGTAACGTCAGCCACGTTTCCCCACTTCCTAAAATATATACCTAGTTTGTTTATGTGGGAGGCGCGGGGTTTAAATACATCAAACATGGCCCACTTAAAATTATTAAATGAATTAGGACTTAAACACCTCGTCGACCTATTGAAAGGGGGATGCGAAAGGAATCTAAGAAAACACACGTTTCTTGCTTAAAAAATACCATGGTTCGATCTCGCCTGGAAGAGAACCCGGAAAATTTGAACGAGAAAAATATATCGTGTTTAAACCACCACAGCGTATAAAAGTCAGTCCCAAGAAGCTTCTTTTAAGTTTTGATATTTCTTGAAAGTTTCATCATTGGTACCCATTTTACAACTTTCACTTAAAAATCATTAATTGATGCTTGTTTACGAGCACTGAAAACAGAATAAAGTTATTTACAAATAGTTAATATGACAAAAAAAAAAAAACTTTCCAAACGATACATATTAAAATTGTACTGACATTGAAAATTTGTCAAAATATACGACAAGATCCGTGAAGAAAAAAAAAAATATATATATATATATATATATATATATATATATATATATATATTGAGAGACTACTGACGTAGCTTTAAGGTGTATGGTTGTTGGGCCGATTGTAAATACCATCGTTCAGGTGTAATTGCCACTGAAAGTTTTTTAATTGTAAAATTAGTATTCCTAGTTTGATTAAGAGTCAATGCAGTAATTAAATAGGCCATTCTGATGTGAAATTATTTTTAATTTTTAAAATGTTTTTAAGATAATTTCTTTGGATATCGTTTGACCAAATGGCATACTAATTGTTATTCACATCGAGAGAATGCTTTGAAATCATGAGTTTTCGTGGAAATCAGTACCCATACATAGTTAGTCCTGTAACATTTATAAGAAAAACACGTAGGCCTATATAAAAACAAAAATGACCCTAGAAACCAACATATTATTCTTAGTAATAATAATAATAACAATAACAACAAAACTAGTTGGGTTTATTGCATAAATAAATACGTCCGACAATGACAATCACACTGCTGACGAAACAGAATTTTTAAAACATTTCAGACTAACTCCCTTATATTAAGACGAAGATGTTCTTCAGAACCGATGACCGTGTAACGAGGCGGTGTGAACATAAGACCTAGAGTACAAGAACAGCAAGTAAATGAATTGACCAAGCAAGGAATTTCACCCTGCAATCTCTCCACGTCGCACTGCGAAGGTGTTGAGATAGCTCCAGGTTAGCTAGGTCCACCATCGGTGGGGATATTCCCGAAAGTTCATTGATTAAAACCAAGTTTACAGGTAGTCCTCGTGGCGACCAACCCGGAATAATGCATCTTTAAAAGCTCCCCCCCCCCCCTCCTTTTCTTCTCACCCAGAACTTGTGGGCGAGGGGGGATGAGGAAAAGAGTTTTTGGCAAGGGGCAAAGGAGGGGGGTCGCTTTTATAAATGTCCTCCCCTTCTGTCCCCAAGGCGCGGAATAAAACACAAGAGTCCTTGTCACCCCCACCCCCTCTTGAAACCAAGGCCTCTACAAGCTCCCTCCCGTCTCTTAAAGAAGATATGTTCTCTTGCTTCCTGCAGGGGGCTTCAATTTCTCCCGAGACCTGCCCCCCTTTCCACTCCGCGCTGATCAATTCCCTCCGCGCAGACTGCGCGCCAGCCAGAAAGTAGTTCCCCAGCTTCCTTCGTGGCACGAGAAGAAAATTGGCGAAGGGTTGGGTGGCCGAGAGGGAGGAGGGGAGTACATCAATACCCATCCGTACGAAGGAATAATGTTTCGAAAGTAAAATTTCATTAGGCACGAACCAGTTGCTTTTCACGATATCATGCACGTTAAAAGTTATACTTCTTTCACATGATTAAACACCATATAGTATACATCAAAGATGAGAGGATAATGCAGCGTTAGTTACATTAAAGAGGAGCACCAAAGAGGTTTATATCATCGACGGCGTGTTTGTTATAACAACATATTTTTTTTTGCTATTTTATTACGAGAACAGTGCCCACTGGTTTCTTAATTTTAAAATAAGTATGTACTAGTATTTATTGCTATTTTTAAGTACTATCAAAATAAGAGCATGCAAATGTTTTTTTTAAATTTATTGTTCATTTAGATGTTTTATTATTTATTCGTTTGAAAATAAACCATTTCCTAAGTTGCACACCAAGTGTTAACTGGACGAAACGCAAATGCGCATTGTACTTCATCTTTTTAAATTTCTCTTGAATGTTAAGTGCGTATATCGCTGCATCCTAAAAATTCATCACAGTGTACTTACAGAAGTATTAATTAAAAATCTCACTGTACATTTAAATGAAGATAACGTGACTTTAGCACTATCGTATTATATGTTACTAAGCCTTAAAATTGGAATGCTTAAAACACCTATAAAATTATAACGAAACACACATTTATGGGTTTTATTTTGTTGTAGCAATTCTATTACTATTAAAATTATGTTGAGTTTTGTTTGTTTCAAGGCAATGTTGGAAAAAATGGCTTAATCGGACCAAATAATTGGTATATAACACATAAAAATCAAATTCTAAATCACAGCTGGGTTCTCTAGGTTGGCGAGATTGTTCCGTTAGTCACTTAAGATCATTTTGTAGCTTGCGTTCACGAGCTTACGGCAGACGGAGGAAATAACTGGCCTAACGTCTCGCCGAAAGCCTGGTCCTCATGAATAGAGATACGTTTCAATAGTCAAGATTACCATTGTATTAATAAAAATTAAATTTTCAAACAATATCTTGTGAAAAGGAAAAATATTATGCTTTGGATTCGTGTATAAGGCTTAACGCCAAGGTAAAAAAAAAAAACGTTAACTAATTGCTTGGACACTAAAAAGTATAAAAAATCATAAAAAAATGTTTACAAAGTAAGTCACGTTCAAATTTTGCACTCCCTGTGATCAATTAATCATTACCAAAGTTAGTGACGAAGAAGTATGTAACAACAGTAAAACGTTCTAAAATTGAAATCATGCCTTGGAATCCAGAGGTAGTTTAGCGAAACAGAATTAAGGTGGTGGAATTAAGAATAAAGAGCAAAACAAGTCTAATGCGACAAGACAGGCAGCATATTATGAGTAATATCAGATTTTTATCTAGAATAAAACAATTGCACATTGAAGTTTTATCTTTCTTTAAAATAAGGAATATATTTTCTACGACAAGAATAAGGGATAATAAAAAATACTTAAAAAATTAAAAAAGAACTGAAAATGTATTACATTGCTGAAAGATAATAAACAAATCCAATTCAATGGCAAAGCCATGCATTCTTACATTATGTATTCTTAGTTTTTTTTTACTTCTCAAAATATTCCTTGGTCAATTACTTTGGTAATGAACTTTAGAGCACACAGAATTTCCAAATGTTAACGTGACCTACTTTTTTTTGTTAAATTATTACTTAATAATGCTCTAACTATTTTTAATGGCTAAGCATTTAGTTTTCATTTTCTTTACCTAGGCGATATGTGTCACACACAAGTCCAAAACATAATATTTTTCCTGTTCACAAATTATTGTTTGAAAATTTAATTTTTATTAATAAAATGGAAATATTTACGATATAACAGTTTTATTCCTTGCGCTACGTTGCAGCTACGTGAGGTGATTTTTAATTCCAAACCTATAATTTTACGAATGTTAATGATAAAATACGTCCCCCTTTAAAAGACTACGCGATGTAATCACGGAACAACAATGAAATTACATTTCCTACTATTTCACCTGGGAGTATTTATTAATATAAGTAATGGCGCTGTGATAATTTTTATTTCGGTGCGGTGGCATTGTACGAGACACATGGGAAAGGGAGAAAAAAAAGGTGGGTGGTATCTGTTCGTTGCGTGCTACGTCCCGTAATTTATTTCTGTTGGTTTTGTGAGCGTAACACTTTCAGACGCCCAACCCTCCCCCACCCCTCAGGGTTAAAACCTTCGGTAAGAGCTCTGGGGGAGTTTGATTTATCTGCCTGCACCTCTTCCCTTTCCTCATCACCTTTGGTACGAAAATAAAAAAAGAGGATGGTAAAAGAAAGAGAAGAGAGAAGAAATGGCCGCAGAGAGAAAGAGGTAAAGTGCGAAGGTCAAGCGATGGTTCGCGTGTGTGTGTTTGTGTGTGTTGGAGCGAGGAAATTTATTTGCACGGCAACTATCTGCGCCCTGAGACGGGGTCATCTTTTCGTGGAAGTGCGAGAGAAGTCACAACCTTACCCGCGATCCATTTCGGGTTGTGGCGGCCATTTGACCTCTTGCACGCCACCCGGGAGCCAGACGGCCGAGTTATCTACAGGGCACACAGCATTCACGCTGAGATAATAGGAAAAACAGGTCCACACGCGCGCGCTTTCATGTTCAACAAGGAGCATGAATCATGACGCGAGGAGCATGTAGCGCATGACGCATGACGCATGCCTCTAATAACCAGTTACACCATTCGCTCTTCGATCTGCGATACAGTGATCTTAGCCCAAGAATGATCCAGGGATCAAACCTCTAAACGTTGCGCCAATATATTACGGGGTTACACGTATATATAAACGAGCATTTCAGAACAAAATACGGGTAATTCACGTAAGGAGTGGTTGTAACGCTAGATACATGATCTGATATTTTGTAAAAATTCCTTAAATATTTATCTCTGATTAAATTAATCTCATTTAATTCCGTAAAAATTCAGGAAAATTATGCTCGTGCTACGTTGATACGAGATCATTGGTGTGAACAACCAGCATTGTTGGTTCACCTCGAAGTTCCAAACGATCTATGTTCAGCGCTCAAACAACAATGGTGCAACATAAAATGTGATCGAACCATGACATGAGATCACGCCTGAACTCTAATGGTGCAACTTGACATTATAATTTTAACAGATTAATTTATCGGCACGCGCGTAATAGTGCACCTATTCGGATAAACTTTCAACTTTTCTTTCAGTTCTGTAATTGAATATGTCTTCTCAAGCAGTACTTTTTTATACTTATTCAACGCATATCACCTAGTTAAAATGTTTTGTGATAATAATTATTAAAGTTTTACAATACGTATAATATACGCGATGGAAAGAAAATAAAAAAGACATAATTGCATTAAAATAAATAATTAAACTTTTGTTATATCTAACAGTTTTCTTCACTTGATCTCGTCTCTTATGCTTCACAGTTATGCTTTACAGAACACACTGAATACACGTAATTTAATGCAACACAAATATATATATTTTTTCGATAACGCATAAAGATGAGAATAATTGACCTCAAAACGGCAAGCCACGTTGCAAGGCAGATATATAAAGTTAACCAAAGAGGTCAACAGCACCAAAGAACCTTAAAGAAAAATCTATTTAAAATGACCTGGAAAACACATCTCACAAAGAGATTACAATGTTAAGTCTTATGTCTCATTTTGCTCCTTTTCATGTTAAAAAAAATTCAAATTATGATTAAGGTTAAGTGCTCTTGTTGATTTTGATAGTCCTCTTATTGAAGGGGGTATCGTAGGTCTAAGTGTACCTGTAGTAACTGTTTTGGATAGTAAAATATTCATTTTTTAGGGCAAAGTAAAAGTGATTCATAAACAGGAAACCGCTTACCGGAAAATGTGCTTAACATGATTAATTCTTGCAGTTTTTATTTTATATCCAACAATCTATTTCTTTTAACCTCAATATAAATAGCGTGATATTTACTTTTATCCAAGTTCACTCAAAACAGGGCAAGAGGATTGTGGTTCCACTGTTAGACTTCTCTTCTACCGGCTTAATGACCTAGGTTTGATAGCTGATAGTGTCAGAAATTTTTCTAGGCCTTAAAAATATATTTCTAAGTGTTCAAGATTTGTGATATTTGAGAAAGAAAATCTACTTGTTTTTCCATTTGTTTTAAACTCATACGCCACACAGAACAAAAAACTCAGTATTTTTACAAAATATGCATTTGGAAACCAGTCGTCAAGAAATGGTGTGTAATAATATAAGAAGATATTTGTAACTATGTACAACACGTGACTATGGTTATTTTTCTATAAATAAAATTAAATAAAATACGTTTTTCGGGATAACACTGATTTTTTTCTGACGAAAATTGGCACAAAGTTTTATATATTTATTTATATTTTATTCCAGCATAATTGTTTTAAACAATGGAAAAGATAAAACGCTATTCAATCTTTGGACTTTGTTTTATTTTGCTTATTAATGTGCGCAACTAATACTGTAAATATAGTCAGGGAACGGTTTACAAACAACTTTAATATTGAAGGTACTGAGGAAACACAAACAATAGATGCCTGGACAAGAATCCGAAACCAGTATTACTGCGAAAACTATTTTGCAGTGATAAAGTTGTTTTCATGTAATTGTAAAAAATTAATAATAACTGTGATTCGACACGAATCTTTCTGTTCCTTTTAAGAAAAAAAATACAGTGCGCTAGACATTTTCCTAAGCGTTTAAGTAAAACAGAATTAATTTTTCATCACAACCCTTATAAAGCAAACGACTAAGGATACAGAATAAACTTGTTTGATTAGCATGTTGGTGCGTCGCACGGATCTGCCAAGTCTTTAAGTAAGATTATAAGATTATGAGTGGGCTCCGGAACACCGGGAAATTGACTTAGTGCTCATAAACATGAGTCACGCAAGGGGAATTTGAGTATAGTACATTCCTAAGCGACCAGTGCCATTGAGGAACCCTAGTCTGCAAGGACTCGCATACGTGCTACAGTTCGAGCCATGTTAACTTGTCTTAACATTGTAACGTTTCCTCCTGCCACAGATGTCATGTCGATAGTGTTCACAAACAAAAAGAGGATGTAGAGACTTGCCAGTTGCATTGGGGAAATGGGCACCGTTTGTAAATATCGCAGGCTTTCCGCGGCCATTTCCTGTACTTGCTTGGCTTCTGAGTTGTAGCCGCTTTGAAGGCGAAGCTATCACCGACGTTTCGGTCGACGTTGCAGTCGCCATCTTCAGGAGGCAGTTACCTACTGAGTTACATACTGAGTTACCTATTTAGTTTCTCAGTAGGCAACTGCTTTGTGTTGATGGCGACTGCGACGTCAACCAAAACGTCGTTGACATCTTTCCTCTTCGACGCAGCTACAACCCAGAAGCCAAGAAACTCCTGTGGTGCTAATTTGGAGAATTATCTCGTTTTTAAAATGTTACATACATATAAACATGCTTAATATATATTATTATAATTGTTATTTGGCCGTATATTTAAGGTGTGTAAGCCATCTCTTACTCACAAGTACCTAACGTATGACTAGTTTACATGTTACAAAAAAAAATAATGATGGAGGGGTCCTGATAGCTTTTTGGGCGTATAAAATATAATGTATAAAATCTCCTTCTTCACGTACACCGTTTACTTCCAGCACCGCGAAAGTCAGCGACGGTCGGGGATTAATCGCAGCAATTCCGTAAAGCCGAGGGGGGTAGTTTCGGCGTCCGTCGAGGACTTCGAAGGGGGGGGGGGGGCGGATAGGGAGAGGAAAAATTGCGCCCTCCCTCCTCCGGGGCAGCGAAGGGCGGTGTCCAGCGAGTGATTTCCCAGAGGCGCCGCACATCTCGCCGCGCGGACCAGGGACCTGCCTGCTCGCGACGTGGCCGGCGCGCGGACAGAAGGCGACGCCGGAATCGCAATAGCGCGACGCCGACGTCTCCGACCAATCACGCTAAACGCGACAAACATGGCGGACGAGACGCAATTTCCACCGCGCCGTGGGGCACGGCGTCACTGAAACCCGTGTCGGATTTTTTTTTTTTCATTTTCGGAAAATTGTTAAACGTTAATATAATTATATTTTCATCGATTTATTTACAAAAAAAAAATTTGTCTACGTACTATCTGAAATATGTTCACGCTCAGTGATTTCGAAAATTTCATTAAACATTCTTTTTTTTTCATTCTTAATTACGATTTTTTTTAATCTTAAAATAAAACTGGATACTCAATAAGGACACAATTACCACGCGATAAATTGCTGTCACATCACCATTCTCCGCAAACACGCCGTCACGTTAATTTTTTTTTTTGTTATTCCAGCTTGGAGCGGAGGCTGTGCAAGTTCGCAAACATCTTAACCCCCCCCCCCCCCCCTTGGAAAACGGCCCTGAGTGGGTTTCCTCGGAGTACTCCTAAGATTTCACTTCCTCCCTTCCCCCTCCGCGTCCCGTAACCGCACGATCTTCGTGCCGTTTGAAATTATCTTCCCCGTCTTTACAGATTTCTTCAACTCCACTAAAATTATAAACGAAAGTTTTATTGCTCTCACACAAATATGTCAAAATATTTTTATGTCATGATAGCAAAACCAAAATAAAAAATCAGAATTTATTTTCGCCCATATAATCTGTTTGTAGACTTGCAAAAAATGTATTTCTTATCACCGCATTATATTTTGTATCTTCTATACTGACAAACAGAGTTTTTTTTCGTGGTGGCATCAAATAAAGTTTTCGCAGGTATAATTCAATCAACCGGATATCAAGGCGTGAGGAAGTTTGTGCTCGATAACACGAAAGCTACGTCTCGGTGGATGACACGAATCGCAAGGATTCCCTTCCCGTTTGTAAACGGGAAAGGAATGAAATACGTAACACGTTAGCCATCGTTTGTATCGCCACAACAACACCTATCTGTTGCTACTGCTCGGAATCCGAAAACTAACCAGTCTAAATTCAAAAGTTTTTATTATTATTATTTTTTAATTTTTTAATCAAACCAGTCGATTCTCCATTGTACTTATTTATTTATTTATTTATTTATTTATTTATTCGTCGTGACTATATAGTTCGGATTACTTCCTCGCCCGCCATCACTTCGTATTTCCCGGTGAAGCCTTGCGACTTTAAGAATATAACAATAACGCGCAGATAACAGCACTTTCTCTCAGACGGAAATATTTAACTTTAAGAAACGGCGCCGATGAAAGCGAAAAAAAAAAATATATATATATATATATATATATGAAACCATGGATTTGGACCTGATTTTCCACAAGGAAATTTTATTAAAGTGCTGCTAACAGTGTAAAGATTCACTAAACAGTTAATACTATAATTTTTTTTTTCATTGGCTATGTAAACTCTGGTTCGCAACACCAGCCACACATCGTAGAACCGCAGTGGTTACACATTTCCGTTCCGTGTACCGAGAGCTAAGATGTTAAACAAAAAAAAATAATACAACCATAAGGGCGAAACTTCTCATTAGTCCCCAGCTGTGCGACAACTTCTAGGTCCTAGACCAGACCTCGCCTCCTTAGCGTCAAAAACTTGCCTCACCTTTTCCTTACCCTCGGGTCCTCCACAACTTCCACCTCATTATACCTCCGCCCACCTAGCGCCGGCCCGGGGTGGGGTGAGGGGCGTGGTAATTAGGGCGGTGTGGTGGAGGAGGGCGGGAGGGGAGAAGCAACTCTTCTTTAATTAGGCACGTCCCGCGGTAATGAGCGTCCGTGGCGCCGGCAGCTCTCGGCGGCGTCAGCTGGCTTCCGAGCGGGGGATGCGAACCCGTGACCTTCCCCCAAGGATCCTCCTCGCTCACGGAGACTCACGTGGACGCATGGTCACGTGATGACCAGTATCACCCCTGATGTCGGGGGGGGGGGGGGGAGGCGAGGAAATTTAAAAATATCGTTAGAACATTCTGAAAACAGTGCCACGCATCAACAATTGTCGCACGCAAGTACTACATGGTTCCCAAAATGCAGGGTTTCGCAAGCTACAAGCAAGAAAACACAAAAGATGCATAAATTGTTCACTGAGAACGGTTTTTGTAAATACTCGTTTATAAACTACGCAACACCCCCCCCCCCCCCCCCCAACCATCCCCTTCACCAAACGCAATGCAAGCATCGCCCAACGTTCAACTTCGGCGTTTCGGCGATTTGAAGCGTAGTGTTCCGGAAAAAAAACTTATAAGGATGCAAACTTTATGCGCAAAAAAGACCACGATGATCTGAATACTATATAATTGAATTTTGTTTTTAATTTTTAAACTTCTGCACAATGAAAAAAAATTAAATTGTTTTTACTAACAATTATTGACAATTTCTAATATTTCCATAGTAAACATGAATCTTCAAAAGGTTTTTAGGGAAGGAAATTAGTATTTTCAAGTAAAACTTCTTTGGGCGCAATGAGAGCAAAATTTCAAGGCCAAATTTTTATGTGACATTTTCTTGAAACGTTGAGAAAAGTTTCTGACACGGAAAGGACAGATAATGGGTACTTGGCCAAACAGATATAAAAAGAGCACTATGCTATATATGTTGCTGGGCTCGTTTTCTTTATCCTTTTTGTGCAATGATTCATCACCCACGCCATAAAATATAAGAACCGAGAAGACAAATGAAGCGAAATAATTTGACAGAGAGTGTGCGCATGCGCTTGTTTCAGAAAATATATACAGGTATCCTATACAGTCAGCTGTAAATGCCTTGAATATTATGATTGCTACCAGCACGCTCATGTTCCTCCTTGTTCAACCAGCAGCGTAGAGAGCGCTGTTGAGACAGTCTCTTCATTTCACACATAGATACTGCTGCCTGTTATGAATTTCATATTTCGTTCAGGATTGTTTGAATGAATAGTAACACGCACATTTTTTTTATGGTGTTAATATTTCAAATTTGAGTAATATTTATTTATAAAATGGTCTTCTTTCTCTTTTTCTCTCTCCCCCCCTTCTCTCTCTCTCTCTCTCTCTCTGCCGTTTTACTCTTTATTATACACTTACTTACGAGTCGAGGTTTGAATTTCCAAAGGAGTTTCACTTACATCACAAAGCACTGAGTTATACGCGCTCTTATTTTTATGGTTTTAAGATTTACAGTTGTAGTGTTGATGACGTCTTGCGACTTTGGCGCTTTACAATCGACAGTGATTTACTTGAGATGGTTGCGTGTTGCGTAGTTACGTCATTGCGTTCCTTGCGTAGCTTATAATCCCGTACTCATAGGGTTCACCCCGTATGATCTCCCACGGGGCTTGGCCGAACAAATCACGGATGACAGAATACTTAAGGCCCACATACACGATCCGTCCAGGAGATTTATTCTAAGTTGCAAGGAAAGGAGTTCTGGACCGTAAAATGACGATAATGGGAAGATTTCACGTGTTTGGTATTCCTGCGACGCGTGGCGTCTATATTATCGGTGACCACCGATCTGGAGAGCCCGACTGCTACTAGTCGGTTGGATGTGACTTCACAATCGGCAACTTGCTTTCAATCATGGCGGCCTGGAAGCGTGTACGTATAAGCTGGATATCCACTCATTGACTGTTTAGGCACTACTTGCATTAACCTTACAGTAAATTAAAACAACATTTACGAATTTATGTTTAGCTACCTATAATTCCAATAAATACGACTCATTTTATTACCTATAGGGCCTATAAGGAAGAAGTGGTAGAGTGGGTTAGGTCATGGCGTTGAACCCACAACGGAAAAGTTTTGTGGGTTCAAATCACCCATCAAACAATCTATTTCATTAAATTAAGTCGATTTCACTTTTGTTCAAACAATTAACGACTTCAAATTATTTTAAGGTAAGTTTTACCATTGTTTTACCTATCTTTATCAGCATACTCAGGTATTTTTTAGTGCTGTTAATTTCATATTTTTTATATCAATTAATATTTATCAAGACTTGCATTTTAAAACATTATTTATTGTTTTAAACTTTGCACTAAAGACTTCATATTAATTCAAACAATTAAGTTAAAATAATTTAGTTTTGTTATACGAGATTACCGGAGATTGCACTGATAAAGTACGTCTATAATCGAATGTAATAAAAATACACCAACTTTTTTTCTCGTTTTTATTTTTGTGAATGAAACAGAAAAATAAATCATTTTTATAATAAAATTAATTCAATTTGTTAGAGAACCGAATCCAAAACAATCTCACGCAGCAGTTACAGCATGCGATGCAATCATCCTAACAACTGAGGTAAATCAGTCTATACACATATCAATATTATAATATAGGGTAGAGAGGGGCAATTCCGATCACTTCAAATTGTGTTGTGAAAATAAATTGTTCAAAATAAGATTAGGTTAATGAAAATACATGAGCATAAACTTCAATATGTATACTTAATATACCTTGAATGAAAAAGGTAATTAATGGCACATTTAAATTTACAAAAAAATTATTCTTTAAAAGGTGATATCACAGGATTCACAAAACAAGTGGGGTAATTGCGATCACACACGGGGTAAATCCGATCATAGTGGGGCAATCATGATCACACACATTTACCGCATATGAATTGTTTCTTTCCTTTGGCACCCACACAGATTTCATGATACCAGCTTCTGCATTTCTTGCACTTGATCCAGTCCCCTCTGTTGGCAGACTGGCTCCATCTTCTGTTGCAAAATCCACATGGTGCGTCACTCGAATCTTTCATGATGAGGATTTCTTCTCCACTAGAGTCCATTTCATTTTCTGCAAACAGTCTTCGTCTCTTCACTATGCAATCTATCTGTTTCTTTTTTAATGTGGCAGTTTTAACTTTTTCTGCTGTTGCCTTGATGTTTCCATCCGATGTCAGATGTCGAGATTTCTGCTTTCTGGTTTGTTTCGGTGCATTCCTATTTGTAGATGATTTGTTTGGGGTTGGAATGATGTCATTAAAACCAATGAGTTTCTGTTCACTGGGAGACTTGGACGTAGAAGCTGATATGGACATGGTGGATGAACCTTGGGAACTGGAGCAAACTGTGTGTTTGGACGGGGAATGTTGGCTGTGTGACTTATTTGAACATGATCGAGAGAAACATCAGATGAAGGACCTGAAGTTTGCATGGTGGATGATTTTGTTGATGTAGAAGGAGATTCAGCTCGGAAAGCTACAGATGGTAGAAATT
Source organism: Bacillus rossius redtenbacheri (assembly GCF_032445375.1). Taxonomy (NCBI): domain Eukaryota; kingdom Metazoa; phylum Arthropoda; class Insecta; order Phasmatodea; family Bacillidae; genus Bacillus; species Bacillus rossius. The sequence goes on from NC_086341.1 coordinate 22,154,605, forward strand.
TATCGATCGAGATAGCCTTAGGGTTAAATAGGTAGAGACCAGTACACTGAAACCCTTTAGTAGCATTCCCATGGGATGCAGCTTTGTTCCACGCAGCTGTGAAAATCTTTCCAAAGTCAGACTTGGTGATCGATTGTGTTGGTTTGTTGTGAAAGAATGTGGTTGCTTCTTGATGGTAGAAAGTTTTTAATGGTTTGAATAGTGTGCGATCTAGAGGCTGAAGGACATGAGTGGTAAACAGAGAAGTTCAATTTCATTTTCTCTGCAGTAGTTCAGGCATTTAAGCGAACAATGTGATGCGTGTCCATCCAAAATAAGAAGGCATTTCCCTGGGAGTCTGTGCTTTTGAAAATGTTGCAACCATCTGAGAAATAGGTCCTCATTTATATATCCAGATTCAGACATTGCTGCTACAGATCCAGATAGCAAATTAGCACAGTATGACTCTCGATACCGCACACCCTTGAAAATCAAGAATGGTGGTATGTACACCCCACTAGCACTGAAACAAGCTACTACTGACACATTTTCCCCACGTTCTACACTTGTCAATTTAATTACTTCTCTTTGGCCTTTTTCACAAATGATTTTTGATGGCTTATTGTTTAAAGGAAATCCAGACTCATCAACATTATAAGTTCTCTCTGGCTTCTCCCTGTGTTATAATTCATTCGTCAAATCACCAAAGAGGTCATAAAAGTCGTTAAATTCTTTTTTATCCATGGCAGCTGCCCTCATTTTTGACAAACCTTCCGGTTTCCTCAAAGAGAGTTGAGGATGTCTGGCCATGAACTTGCCAAGCCAATCTTTACCAGCCAATTTTTCGGTATTGCTCCATGGAATTTTTAAACCCTTCTTTTCAGCATACATGTATGCTGCATTTCTTACCTGAATTGTGGTCAAACCAAAGCCTCTTTTCGACAGGTTGAGCAGTCTGTCACACAGTTCATCTTCCTCCTCAGAATTTAGTACAGGTGGGTGACCAACTGTATGTTTGCACTCTTTTCCTTTGTCTCCTAATAACTGCTGTAGTTTTACTTTTTGGATCCTGTTCTGAAGTGTGGTGAATGGCACCTGATGTAAGTTAGCAGCAGCTCTGATGGTTGTTTCTCCATGGAGGACACTGCTGATAGCATTTGACATAGACTCCTCGGACCACTGAAGAGTGGTGTTCTTTCTTTTGTAGTTTCTGACCATCTGAAATTCACAACCATAGTACATATTAGTGTTGATTTACATTTGAGATGTTTTAAATGCACGCAACACTTCAGTAAAATGCATCAAAATGTTTATCTCGGTTATAACTTGGGTAGTGTGGATTTCTGTTATCGTCTCGTATTCCAGAAAGGATTTGGAGATTAAATAAATTATTAATAACAATATTAGATTTCAATATCAAGATGTTTAAGAAAATCCGTAATTAACTAAACTTTGTTGCGAGAAATCTTATGCTGCTATGGTCCCCGAAGACCCATTTCGAAAGTTGTTAGATTTCAGCACACAGCGGCTGGTACTAAGAATCAGTAAAATTTGTGGATGGCAAACACTCTGACAGTATTTAACCAATGGTCATATTTCAAGGTACAAACTTGACACTTTTTCGTTTTATATATGTCAAGTTGGTAATGCCTTTATTTTATGGCATCGAGATAAAAAAATGTGTGCGAGTTATTTAAAGTGTGGCCAACACGGAGTGCGACGAGCCAACTCTTTCTTGAGTAATATAGGGTGCGACCCGCCAAGCATAGGCAGTGAAACCAATCACCGCAACGGAATGTGCGCTAGTCGAAAAGATAAACATCAGTATCTACAAACTGGCGACAGCTAGGTCTCTAACTGTCCCCTCAGCTATCCTTGAAACATTATGATAATACTTTTTTCTGTCAGCTACGTGCACCGTGACAATAGAGCAGTGTCGAGTAATCGCTTTTAAGATTAGTTGATAAATACGATCCTTTCTGTGCTGTATTCTCCAGAGCAATAAATTATTTCCTGTGATCGAAATAGCCCCAATAGCGTGATCGGAATTGCCCCATTTTGTCGACTTTTACCTTTGCCATCCAAACTGTAAGAGGAAACTGGTTTTTATCAGAACTGATGCAAGGATATTGTTTTCCAATAAATATGCTACGTGAAGAAACCAAAGTACTAAAAGATATCTCGTTTCTGTAATTGTAGCTTCTTATTTTGGAACGTGAGATTTTATAAAGAGTGATAAAAATGCATGGCGTGACTTACCTTGGTGTTGAATCGCTTCCTTACACACAGCAAAGTTTAGAATAACAACGGAAATTTTTTACCACGTGAACACCAACACTCCCAGCTTGCGACTGATAGGATGAAATTGTTTCCTTTCGGCTCATGGCTTGCTGTGTTGCCAATTCTCTTTTTATGATCGGATTTACCCCGTGATCAGAATAGCCCCGCATATAAAATGCAGAGAAGACTTGAGAATAATTTTTTGTTAATCAGTATTTTTTTTTAATTTGAAATCTAATTCTTTAAATATTTCAATGTTTAATACACGAATTTCCCTAGTAGCCTAAAAACACTGGTATACTTTAATACAATTTAGACATTAAAATATAATAAAGTGATTGTGTTACATTTAATCTTGTACAATATTTTTTCGTACGACGATTCCATTTTCCTGTAACCCAAATGTACACGTGTGGATACAAAGAATACATAAGTTATCGGCATACAGCGGCGGGAAACTTCGCTCTAAATTTACTTTCTTTTCGTGCTAAACAAAGGCAAGATGTTTCTTTCATTTACAACATAGTATTATTCATAATATGTATATGTTATTCACGTTTTTGATGTATTTTGCTGTTTCGCAAGCGTAGAGTTTAAATAAAAATAAATGATTTAGCGATAAAATATGAAGATGTAACGGCTATTTAGAGCCACCATATAGTTTGTCTGGAACGCCCTGGAAGAGGAAGGAAAGATAAGGGGTGGGGAATCGTTAGACCCGAACATTGCCGAAGGAGTGGACCCTCGTACCGATAGAGAACTTAGAATACTAATTTATACACTTGTCGGTAAAGCTGATTTTTTCCGATCGGCGAACGAGCAGTATGTGGGAATCGATATCGAAGGCTTAAGACAGAATAAACGAAAAATTTGGAATAAACTTTCAGCTCCCAGTCCAGACTGCTCAGCGCAAACGGACAGTTTTAAATGAACTGAAACCTTCACCACCCACTGTAAGTATTGTGGAAACTGTTGCTGTTGGCTGCATCATTTCATTGTAGAATATGGAAGAAACTTTGGATGTTGTAGTTGCAGTAGAAAAAGATAGAAATTGGAAATCAACCAAAGAGTATAAACAAAATATCTGACATGTTTATCTGTTGATGAACTGATGGACTCATTGGTTAGACTGACAGTTTGGACTGGCGAGATGCTGTTCCCACACACGGCAGTTCGGACTGAGTACTCACGAGCCTACAGTCCAATTTGATGGGAAGCCATCAGTTCACCAGCCCATCAGTTCCGAGAGATCAGTCCACCGTCCTTGCACAAGAACGGCAGTTCCGACTATTTAGTTCCGACTGGTAAGTCCGAACTGACAGTTCGGATTCATGGTGTGTGAGGGCCTTCGCTCCACAGCTGGACTCTACCGGGGCCCTGCCCGTCACACCTCGCTCCAATACCGACTTGAGATCCCCCACTCAGACAGTGCCTGGTCCGGCCGGAGTGCTATCCTCTACCCTTTCAACTTGTCGATAATGTCATCGGAGGGGTATCATCGGCCTCCAATGGTCGTTCCTTTAGGGGAGGGGACCGTCCCTCAAAGTCTCCCCCACCATTGTAGGGTTACCACTGCCAACCATGCTGCCGACCACTAATACAATCCATGTACAACTAAGAAAACATCAGATTCCAGCATCTTCAAAGATCTCGACTTTCCGATGGCACTATATGCGTGCTCTCCCACGTCTTATGTGTCGGACTGTTGCCATTTTCCACCAGAACTATGCCCCATGGGTACCTTTACATTATCGGATCTCTTGATTCCTGAACATATCAATAACTCGGTTTCGACCGCAGACAAGCTTGAAATTTCCCAGAACTCAACTCAACTCAACACAGAGACGTGTTAAACCGATTCCTAATGGCGAAGCATGGAAGAAGCCTCGTCTCGAGTGAGCCATACCAGAAAACACCAACCAGCAAGTCTTTAACGTGCAGGGTCACAAGGACCGGCACGGAAACTGAGGAGACCCATCCCAGCATTGAAGCCACCGAATGCCAACCAGCAAGCAGTGACACAAAGCTCAAATCCTTACAAGAGCACCAACTGGCGCAGGTCCAAACCTCTCACTCTCTCCCTAGGAATACTCCAGTGATCCCATGATCCAGTCGAGGACTATCCATCTTCTACCAGCTGTGCTGGCTAGTGCCCAAGCAGTTCTTCGCTCACTACAACAGCCTGTCATTGGTAACGGGAGCACTGAAGGATGTGCTCTAAGCCTTAGAGCCACCATTGCCAACCTAGAGTCCAACCCCAACATGATCTGGGGCCAGCAGAGGAGACCTCAGCGGGGAACCTTCCCATCACGGATCAACTCAACACATTGATATGTTTTCGGGCTAATTATCATATATGTATCTCAGTACGTGTACCTACAAAGAATTCATGGGAATAAACCTTCAAAATAATTAATTTCGTTACAGAAAAAGGACATGGCATCGACACAGGAGACAATTTTTCAAGTTACGTCAGTAATGGCCCCACCGGGGTGATCCAGGAAGGGTGTCTGAGCTTTCAGCGTACTTACATCCACACTACGGATTTTTTGTAAAATGGAACAGAAATATTTATGTAAAATTACAGATATTTTTTCATTTGTTCATTTACATGAAAAGTACCAAATAGTAGTCACAATAATACTGGCCGCCGATTATTACCCGGGCATTTATGCTTTGATTTGTCCCAGTACCTTCATTAGTTGAAGTTATTTGTAAACCGTTCCTTAAACAGCTTTCCAGGTTTAACTGCGCACATATTAAGCTGATAAATCAAAATAATGTCATATTTTTTAATACCCGATTCTCTTTTCCATAATTTGAAAAATAAAGATAATGCTTAAATGAAACATCAATTAGAATATAAAATTATGCACCAATTTTCGTAAAAGAGACTCAGTATTATCTAAAAAAAAATGTTTTTCATATATGGACAAATAACCATAGCCATGATTTTTTTTCTTCAAGACAATATATTTCTTGTAGTATTACAAACTGTTTCTTAGCAAATTTTTTCCAAAGGAATCTTTTGTAAAAGTATAGAAATATTTTCTTTTCTGTGCAGCACATAACCATCCAAAAGTACTGGTCCTTACACCCATTACAGGCCAGCTGCACCTCCTCATATCTTCCAGCTCCAGTCCCAGCAGGATCAGATAAGGATGAGGGCAGTTTTATATCCTCCTCCTCCCGTCATCCAGAAGGAGATACGCCCCTTCTAATCGCAATGGAGATCCCGGTTAGGGATTCAGCTATGGCGGGAGTATGAGGAACACATACCAGCATCATCACCACTTCACCTGTACAAGCCAGTGCAAGTCCCCACTCGAGGGGTAACATCGCGATAGCCAACATCTGCACGTTTTTACTGGGAAAAAGGCAATATTCAACCTTGGACCACTTGCGGCCAAAACAAGCAAATGTTAAATTTATTTATTTGTATCAACGGGCCGCGTACAGATAATGTTTCCGTAAGTGTTATATTGACAGAGAGCCTCCACAAGTTCCTGGCGGACTGCGTCTGAGAAAGATGTCATTTGGAACTATCGTGAGAGCTCATCTTTGTTGTGTCCGGCTGCCGCGTGACCAGTTCCTCGAAGCCGGACAGGTGTGGGTTCGAGGACCGAGCGGTGTATGGATATGTAGCCCAGGAAAGAACTTAAATGGCCACAATTACACTTGCGCTTCTACTTACCAAGTGAAACTTGCTACATAACATATACACCAGACATCTGCCGGCAGCAGGCCTAACTAACATCCACGTAGTTCGGAAGCCTGACCAAGAGTGCCTCTGGCATATGTCCCAAGCCAGGCGAATCCTGGCATGAAGTCCATGTCGTCACATCCTCGAGTCACGTGGCACGGGGCTCTCTGGCATGGTGTATCTTCCCCACGTAGCAGTGGCTCGCACGCAGACTCACGGCCAGTTTGTGCAGCTCACCGAGTGATGTCCTCAGGTCTGTGAATCTGGCCGCTGGTGCGTTTCGACATCAGCACTACCGTCCACAGAGTGCGGACCCTTTCTACGCATCAGCGGGCCAGCTGCGCGTGTGCCATCTCAAACTAAATACAACGAATTACATGCTATTTAAATTGAACTTTAAATAAAACAGTTACAAACAATTCCCATAAAAATACCATTTCTACATGAGTCCATTCCATAATTCTCTAACATAACACCAACTATTTTATATGTACTTCTTTACACTGCTGCACGGCACATCGTTTCACTTATCAAGAGAGAAAAAAAAAGTTTTATCCCCCTTTAATTTTTTTTTGCCTTCCTAAGTATACTTTGTAATCTCAAAGCAAAAATTTAATCTTATAGTTACAAAATTTTTGATTGATTTTTGTACCAAAGCATGTAAGATACAGTTGGCAACTTAAGTATGTTTTCATTTAAATAATAGGTCTTATGAACGTGTTGGTTACTTGGATTTATGTGACTTTGATCATCTTGCAAAATTAACGTTAAGCAAATCACCGGGATAAAGCAAGTCTCCGTAATGATTACGTAATGATCATGCTCGTAATATTCGGACGCGAACCATAACATTTTAGTTCAGTAAATAATTGGCCCTTGATTTAAAAAAAAGGTTTAATTACCACTTGTGTAAACTGCGACACGTAACTTGCTTCAAATTTAACAGCGTTTGTAATAAGTAACAATTGTTTGCTTAACCTTTGGTCTTTTTCGTTTTGTCAATAGTTCTTGTAAATAAGTAACGTGATTGTCAGTATTTGTCAAGTATAATTTGGAGAAAAAAAAAGATTGAAATAATTTTTTTCTCAAAATATTTCAGTTAAAAAATAAAGTTTGTTCTTTATCATAAAATCAATTAAATATTAACTTAGATTAGCTGACAAACATTTTTTTGAACGACTAACAACTAGAAACTAGCTTTCTTTAAAATATATATTTATGTGTGTAGTTACAGAAATTTTAAATAAATTAAAAAAATAATATTAGCACTCAATTTTGACCATGATTTTCAACTACAATTTCTCGGAAGGCTGCATCGGTGATTATGTAAGTATCCTTGCAACTATTTGGAAGATCATAAAATATTAATACATGCATAATATGAAACGATTTTTTTCATGTGTTACATCATAGCTCTCGATATACGGCATTTGGTTGGAGTTATTTCGTAAATGCGACGGAAGTAAAATAACGGAAACCACAATGCTGATACAAGAAGCTCAGATAAATTATAAAACATATATTTAAAAACAGTTTCATTTATGTTATTAACGTCAGTATAATTGGTGTGTTGACAATATATTTTTTTTTACTGCAAATCAAAAATATCACTCTATGTTTGTCGCGCTGTATGACGCCAAGATTAATTGATTAATGAATGTTTATATCTTTTTTTGTTTGTCAATGTGTTATAAACCAAAATTACTCAATTATCTATGAATTAAAAACAATGAATTCTCGAACATTGTTACGTTTTATTTAACGAATAATTAAGTGTTTGTGGCATCTAGTGCCACGGTGCCATACCGAATGGGCCAATGAGGATGCGCCATTGGAACTTAACAATAAAAAACGGATTGGTTGAAAACGAGCTTTGATATTGAAACATTTGATACGACCTACCGCAGCTCGAAATTACTGAAGATATTGGAGTGTGCTAGCTAACTTATTAATCATCCATCCACTATTTGATGGTTAGGGAATGCTAGTTATCTAGGCAATAGAGAAGTACAGAAACTGTATTGTAATAGGTCGTTAAACCCAAGTATTACGTGCCCGCAGTAAGTGACGCCATTGTGAATTCCATCTCTATGCATAACGACCGTTAGGTGACGCCAATTCACTATTTTGACATTACCTATTTTTGAACTATCAAAACGGAGTTAAAAGCAAAACTCAAATATTTTCTGATTGATAAAACTACAGCAGTTATTTGTGATTTAAACTGTAAATTCACAAATACAACTACATTAAAGTTGTAACTCGTCCACTCAGAAGTCTTGAGGGTAAAGTTTTCATGTTTTCCTCTGAGTATGGTAGTCGGCGCCTATACATATAAATTTTCCAACTAGAAACCTATATTGTGGTGAAATATTTCTATTAGAAATTGGCAACTTATAAGCTTTTAGTGCTAATGAGTTTCCACCCTAATATAATGATATTTTTCGCAGCCTATGAATGAGACAGCGGGTTTGATTTGTGCTGTCTAGTAAATTTTATTCTTATAATAAATTTCTCAAATAAATTAGAGTGCATCTTTGCCAGAATTTAAATACTCTAATTCATTTGGAATGCATAGAGTGTTTGTGTCACGGCTCCAGTAAAAATAGCACTGTTTTTGTTTTATGTTTGTTGGGATATCATTAAAAAAAATTACATTAAAATTTTCAAACAAGTTCTTTTTCAACTGTGTTTATTTTGTTTTTATTTTATGCACGCTTCATCAGTTTTACATTTATGTATATTTTTTAAATATTCCCAAATCTAACCTGAGTGCTTAAGTGTGTCTGTACCTACTATAATATTTTGCAGTGCAGTAACAATAATTAAACTGACACATGTTTGCACCTATTTATATATTATTATATGTGTGCCTCTTTACATCACGGCTCTGATATCTATGGCGGATGGCGCAAAAAAATTTCACAAAGCCTATGGGGAAACTTTATAGTATTTACTGTTTAATGAATTTTAACCAGATGGGCAGTTCAAAGCCGGGGTATAGTATTTTTTCAAGTTTTTTTTTCTCGCTTTTCTCGGGGCCGTTTAATTATTCCAGCAGGGAATTCCAGCGGTGGGTGTGGCAACTAAGTATATGATTCGCGTTCAAAAATTTTCTTACATTTATCACCCTCGTTTCCGTGTTAGAAGGACGTAAGTTTACAATGGCACAAGAAAAACACGATAATACACGAGTTTGTTCGTTACCGAGGTTTGATGTTAAGGCATTACTGGCGAGTACTGAAAAATTCGTTCACATTTTTTTTTCTTTAGTCTGCGGAGTACCTTAAGACGTTGCTCGGTAACGGCGCCAGCGTATTTTCTGAAACCGTTTGAGCTCAAGCTATCAGATAACAATAGACCCTGTGCGGCAACTACCCGAGGGAAATGTGTGTAAGAAGCGTGCGCTGGATTAGAGAAAGTTTTCACTTTGACGGTAGACAACGCAAACCCACTTCCCATGACGAGATCGTGAGAAGCGTCTCGGGGTCTCGGTCAAACTCGGCCAAACTCGGCCAAACTCGGTCAACGGAGCGATTCCGAGCGCTGAATAGCTTACCGCGCGTCGCGAGACAAGAAAAACGCAGAAACTGCACACGTACATCATTAGTTTACGTACTTTCTCAAAGATTAATTTGGAAACCATTTGCCAAGAAATAGTTCGTTAAGATTACAAGAATACATAACTGAATTTTTACAGCACATTGCTGCAGTGAATTTTTGCATTAAAGAAACTGTTTTTTGAAATAAAACCAAATATTTCTTGTCACACCTACAAAAATTGGGCATAATATTAAAATTTGATAATATTGTACACAAACATAATATTTATATTTTTATCACAGAAAATTTGATCAACTATTTATGAAATAAAGTTTATTTTGTTTAGTGAAGCTTATCGATGTGTGCAGTTAATACGGGAAAGCTATTCAGGGAACAGTTTGCAAATAACTTTTAACTAATGTGGAAACTGGGCATAAATACCTGGGCATGAATCCAAACCCAGATAAATGCAAATGTTTTATAGAGATAGTGTTTTTTCTCCATTTAAATGTAAAAAATTTAGAAATATATGTTATTTACATTACATTTTAAGTTCCATTCACAAAAAGAATTACCGGGCAGACATTTCATTCTCTTCGATCTGCATGTATGGGGGAGGAGAGGTAGTTTCTTGTTCTTAAATGACAACGACGATTAGTACATATTGTAAATAAGGAGGCAATTTGGTGTCCACCATATCAATATTACGAGACAAACGCAGGATAATTTCACCATAAATATCCACAACTGAAGAACCATCCAGAAATATTTAAAAATCAAAGAGTCACCCAAAATTTTACACTGTTTTTAGATTTCTGAAGAAAAAAAAACATTTCAAAATAAAATAATAGTCTCTGAGCTCATAGTATTCTTCAACAATTACATGTCTAAGAAAAAAGTGTGCGAATGTAGCAATGGATTTCGATAAGTTTAGGTGTGTAATGTCCTTTCCCAGGTCATTATTTTATATTTAGTTCCATTCGGTTAAGCTTGCAGATTTTTTGGGTGGCTGAAGTTTCACAAAATGAATAAAATAAAGCCATCGCATACTTTTTGCTTAATTAGCTGGCAAATTTGGATTTTTAAAGTTTTTGTGCAGTCTAAATAAGAAAAATGAAATGGAATACAAAACTCGAACTTTTTAGGTAACAAGTCAATTTTATCGACTGCTATGTGATATGGTTTAATTTCCTCCAGAATTTTTTTTCAGTTCACGTGGAATTTTAAAATCATTGGAATTTTTATGATTTTGAAAGGTTCAATAAAATTAAATGATTATTTTTTCTGAAAGAATTTTAAGCCATTCCACGTAGTAGAGCCACGAGAACAACCTTTAAACCTAAATATTTTCAGTTATTTATTCCATTTGTTTCTCCTTATCCATACTGCATAAAAGTGTTAAAATTTTGACTTTGCCAACTAATTATGCATTTATCTATTTTTAAATTTGTTGAAGATTGACCACTCGAAAATTCTACAAGCTTAACCACGCGAAACTTAAAAATAAAACTATGAGCTGGAACGGGACATACACTCTTAAAGAAATACTTTGCTGGCCCTAAGTTTCACGCAATATTTTGCCCAGCCAGGTGTTATTTTCTAGGTTGATCACCCAAACCATTGTATGTCTGAGCTCAACCGATAAACTTTGGCTGCAGATTCATCACGACAAAATTGGTTGAAAACATTTATACGACTTATGAACTAAAAGTTCATCCAGCTCTGAATATATATATATATATATATATATATATATATATATATATATATATAGATAGATAGCCAAAAAACATCTGTATTGTAATTAATACCGAAAGTATTTTTAAACGAAACAATGAGCGTTTTGATTATAAATAATTGAATGAAGTCCTACAACTACCGCGAATTTTCGCCACTGTCACAAAATTATTTAATTGAAATAATTTGGGGTGGATACACGAAAAAAAAGTATGTGAAATATAAAAGCGTTACCATCAGTTATTTCAATGATATAATTTGGCAACAGTGATGAAATTCGCGGTTGTTGTAGAACTTCGTTTAATTAAAAATGAACCAGACGATCAGTGTTCCATTTTAAATAATTTCTCTATTATTTACAATACAATTTTGTTCGGCTCCAACTTCAAAGATGTTTACCAGCTTGAAAAAAAAATACTTTAGACCATAGGCAGTATCGAGGTTCTCAAATTATTTTGTCTTGATGAACCAGAGGCCGAAGTTTGAAGGTCGAATTCAGACTCACCTGGTAGAGAATTCTCAATGTGACGTGTTGGCCATAATGAAAACCTGCGTTAAGTGCAGTTCAGTCGAGCTGAAACACGCCGGTGGGAAATATGGCAGGCGATCCTGTGACACGGTGTGTTATTTTTTTTCTCAAGAAGTTACCGTACGCTCCCCCCCCCCCCCCCACCCCCCAAATCATCAAACCCATTCCATCAATACTATAATAGGATTTCATCACCGTCTGTAACGACCTCAGCTTCATTTCATCCCCTTCTACCTAGAAAAAGGTTTGTCCGTCAACGCATTTTCGGAATTTTTTTTTCTTCCGCTTTGAAAGCAAAGATAGGTTATGAAGTAGTTTGTCTTCTGGGTTTGAACCGCAGCCATTGTGAATATATCACTGACGTTTTGGTCGAAATTGCAGACGCAATCAACAGAATAGAGTCACCTATTGATGTACTTACTGCAACTGCAGCCAGTCGGGAAAAACTTTTCTCTCGGGAGAGAGTTTTAAAGGCAGAACAACGTGTAATAACCTCAGTAGTGTAACTCTACCCTAATGATGGTGACTGCAATGTCAACCAAAACGTCGGCGAATTATTCGCCTTGGACGCGGCTACAACCCAGAAGCCGAGCTGCTTCAGAATAAGGCCGCGAAAGCCTGAAATCTTTATTAAAGATAGGTTACGTTATGTTGGATCAGCAACATTTAAATTACTCAAAAAAAAAATTAAACGTAATATCACAAAATGGTGGTTTTGAAGATAGGTAACAGCTGGTGTGGTAGATACGTCAAAGTGGATGACGTATCACAGCGTAACGAATAATGCAAATATAAACGTAGGGCGTTCGGTTTTTATGGAGAAGGCGAAGAGGAGTATTGTGAGTGCTACTTGTCACAGCAAGACAAGCTTTGTTGGAGCGATGTAACTGTGTTGCATTTTCCGTTACACCGAAATTTTTTGACGTGACAAGGTCTAATTAATCGATGAACGCCGGCTGCACGCACGAAAAAGTGTCTCGTTGCGCACATTGTCCCGTTACGCTGTGTCCCGTTACGCTCATTGTACGCTTGCGCCGCATCTATCTCTCTTCCAATCGATTGGAACAACCATCGATTTGACTTTTTCGAGGCACATTAAACTTGAAACACTCCCATTCGTTTCCTACTTTTCCTATCATCGTCCTATCCTTAACAGAATAACACAGATTGGAAGAAGTTAAAAAGCAAACATGTATAACATTTATAGTTAAAATAATATCTTCGTTAAAGAAATAAACTTATTTGAATGAATGAGTGCAAATAAAATAAAATTGATCATTTAAATTGTAGATTTCATTTCACTCCTTTGTATCCATACAACATATTGATAATTTAATAAAAATGATTTAATTTTATTCATAAAAGTATGCAATCATTTCATCAATGTTTTGTTGTGACGTTGTCACGTTAAACTATCGTCCGTAAAACGACTTTACAGACAGCCAATTTTTTTTTTTCAAATATTAGTTTATCCTACAAATTTTCTGCACACTTTTTTTTTTATATAGTCCGAACGTGAAGTGGCGCGAGCGAGCGGCAGAACATTCTGGTGTGTTCTGGAGCGACTTGGGTGTCCGTAGACCGTAAAGCTTTTCCCGTCAACTTCTCGCACGCAATCAACCAGCGCGGCGCGGCGTCCCGGCTGTATACGGGACACGCGTCCCCCCTCCCCTTAACAACAATCTTCCAGAAGGTTCTCCTTGTCTGAGCTTGTTAACCGCGAGGTCCTAACAGCATCCCTTCCATTCCCCCCCGGCTCTTGCTAATGGACCACCACACGTGTTCATCCACCGCTCCGTGTAGTTTATCTGGATGGCCCCATCTAACCCCCTTTCCCTACCTCCCTCAGATGTATATGCCTCCTCTCGCGAGCTATCTGCTGCTGTATCGCGTCCGACCCCTGCCGGCCTTATAAAACACGGGATAATGGCGCGCGTGGAGGGGAAGAAGAAAAAAAAAACATTGTTTTTGTTAGCGTTTCGTTCGTAGCCCCTGTGAGCACTCACTCCAGAACCGAAAAAGCCTTATTCTTGGACCGGCGCGGCGTCTCCTTTGCGCTGGGGAAGGTTCCTTGAAGACCAACGGCGGAAGCCTCGGCTTGCAGAGCTCCGAAATACTTTCAAGGCCGAGACTCACCTGCCGTGCTCGGTTCTTAAGCTCCTTGATAGTTCAGGGGTTAAGCAGTGTAGTAGAAATGTATTTTAGTAGGCGGGATGTAAGGTGCATTGCGGACTGGCGCGCGCAGAGAAGCTATGTTAAAAAATTGGTTGTCTGTAAAGTAGGTTTACGGACAATAGCTTAACGTGACAACGTCGTAACAAAACATTGATGAAATGATTGCATACTTTTAAGAATAAAATTGAATCATTTTTATTGAATTATCACTATTTTGTATGGATACAAAGAAGGAGTGAAATGAAATCTACAATTTAATTGATAAATTTACTTTTATTTGCACTCATTAATTCAAATATGTTTATTACTTTAACGAAGAGATTATTTTAACTATAAATTTTATACATGTTTGCTATTTAACTTCTTCCAATCTGTGTTATTCTGTTAAGGATAGGACGATGATAGGAAAAAAGGAAACGAATGGGAGTGTTTCAAGTTTAATGTGCCTCAAAAAAGTCAAATCGATGGTTGTTCCAATCGAGTGGAAGAGAGATAGATGCGGCGCAAGCGTACAATGAGCGTAACGGGACACAGCGTAACGGGACAATGTGCGTAAGGGGACACTTTTTTGTGCGTGCAGCCGGCGTTCATCGATTTATTAGAAACTGTCACGTCAAAAAATGTAAATATAACATTACTAGCTGCAGCACCCGGCGTTGCTCGGGCTGAACAGATGGTTATATATTGTCCGCGAGTTAAAGAAAAATGGATAGCGCTAATTGACAGTGAGGTCAACACAGAGAAATGACACATAGTTGCTTTTTTTGTATGTCTACGCCTTATGATTTTCCGTTCACCAAATGGCAATCGGTCGAACGGTTTAGAATATAATCGTCTGCAGCGCCATCTAGTGGCGAGTTACAGCAAAATGGATGTCGCGAAAATATTCTCCGTGTTCGAATATCTATGCCTACCAATTTTCGTGACGATCGGTTGAACGGCTTAGAAGTTGATGCGCTGCAGCGCCATCTATTGGAATGTTACAAAAAAAATAATGGATAGGATAAAAACATTTTCCGTGAAAAAAAAAAAAAAAAAAAAAAAACACTTCGATGTGCCAACTTCCATGGCGATCGGTCAAATGGTGTTGGAGTTTTATCAGCAACATACATACTGACATCTCATTTCATATAGATGAGGCAGATAAATTTAGATACAGGTTTAACGTGAAATAATTGTGTGCATTCAAAGAATCTACACAGTTAGTCTCATGCCAAAAAAAAATTACTACGAAAACATGCGTTTCATAAATTTTCCCTATCCTAAAAATACAGTTTAGAAACGAAATTCGGTACAGGACCACACATCCAGCCTCAGAGGTTTTTTAAATGCTTTTCGTAAGCAGGCGCCACTCGGATAACTTGAGAAATTTTCAAATCGCGTGGTTTGTTCCGAAACTCTGCACACTGTGTGTGTGTGTCCGGGTAGTCGAAGGACCTTAATCTTCCACGCTCGGAACGATCATCGAACGCAAATAACAGTTTAAACGGCCACACCGGGTGTGAAAATCTGAACTGTAACCAGCCAGAAGGCAGGGAAACACTGCACTGAAAACACAAACCGACAGTAACGATAAGCTCATTTCGATCTAAGAAAACGTCGTCAGCGTCAAAGGTCATCAAGGGCCGGATCAAAGAGAGGGCCGAACTACAGAGTGATAGATTAATCACCTTCCACTGCTATCGCGCTCTTCATACTCATTCTCTCTTAACGCCATTGGTGTTTCAACCACACTGCTGGAAGCGATCATTAATTCGTAAAAAAAATTCCTGCGTCAAACACAGATTCGACAAACCGAACTTTCTAAGAGTAATATATTTTTGTAAATCCTGAACATTGAATTGAAATTAAATAATGTCATTATCCGGTTAAAAAGCAACAGGCATTTAAATGGAAAGAGATTGGCGTAAATAATTCTAAAAAAAAAAATTAAATATATCGTCTTTGCACGTATTAACCTTAAAAAGATTTTCTTATACTGCTGCATTTTAAATGAGGTATTTATTTTAACTTATGCGAGAAAAATCATTTATATTTTTTTGTTTCTCTTAAATATGTTACAGATGTGAATAAAATCACCAGTAACTAGTCGTTAAAATTTTTTAAAATAATTATCTGAACGTAAGTAGTAGTATAGTTTGGCCGGAACTGGCACAGGGTCCAGGGTGAGGATTGAGGAGTGTGCCGACCGCCATATTGGATTGTGACGTCACGGCGGCCATCTTAGATGGTTGTGACCTTGACCTTAGACCTTGACCTTGACCCCGACGGTCATTTTGGATCCGCCATCTTGGATCCGCCATTTTGGATGACGTCATTGTGTGTTCTAGAAAATTCCGGTGATGTGTTTTCCGCCATATTGGATGATGACGTCACCGTTGCATTTTCCGTTACGGCCGCCATCTTTAAATTTTTTATTTATTATCCGATTTTAATGAAATTTTTTTAAAAAATATAAAAAAAAATTAAATAATAAAATTTTAATAAAATATTAATAAAAATCATACATTATCGACACGGAGTTCGGAGTCCTCGGTTCGAACCCGGTGAGGGCAAAAAAAATTAAAAATGGCGACCGATCCTTCCCCCGTGGTGGGTGCTAGCAGACTGACTCCCACCACTTTTTTTCAAAGCATATATATCGTCATCTAGTATGACGTCATGTCCACTATCTTGTCTTTGATGCTGGAAGCCATCATCAATGTATCGTCGGCGAGAGTGCGCTGACGCCATGTTAGTTTAGTTCTTATCCGCTAGAGTGCAGTAATCATTTATTACTGTGACACCCGCCATCTTGAAATTTGGCCGCCATCTTGAAAATCCGTAATTATTTAGCTAGAATATCGAGAAAAGTTCCAAAATTCATTAAATAAATCACTCATTAATTTACATATTGATTCGATCGATTCCTGTCCTCGGTTCGATACCCGATCGATGCAATAATGTTTAATTTTATGAAAAAATAATAATTTCAATAAACCATGTTAAACTTTCGTAAAGAGACTCTAAATCCTCTACGACCATCATCCTATCAGACATCAAGACTACCATATAGGAAATTCGTAATTTTAATGCTAGAGATTCGGGAAAAAGTTCAAAATTCATTAAATAAATTTGTAATCTATATACTGATTGATTAGATCGAATAAGGTCCTTGGTTCGATCCCTGGCCGATACAAAACAACTTTAATATATTAAAAAAGTACCACAAAAGCGACAGGTTTGAGAAAATAAAAACACCGCAAGTTCTTTTAAAAACTTTTATTACACAAATTCAGTACACTACTACAAGTACAAAAAAAACACTGACAAATTACTTGGATTCCTCGATTGAAACAGTCTTCTTATTGTACGGACTAAGCCTTTTACATGACTTTAAATATCTATCCGATCCAGTCATCACCACAGCCAGAGACAGACTGAAGTCCATATCACTTATATAGTCTCATTAGCCGGTACAACACATGAGTCGAAACAATAACCATGTTCATTAAACGTGAACTAAACTTTCTCGGAGCATTTTTTATAATGATGATGTAAGCTGTCGAGACGTGAAATTAGTTTATTACATTTTATACACTGAAACAGTATTCTTTGAGCATTATTCTGACAGCTGCTCCTTTCATGTCTGCGCGCATTTGAAGTTCTAGTAAATGATGCGTCACAATATTTGCATTGATGCGATGCACGCTCTTCATTACTTGATGTCTGGAATGCAGATGATGAAACGTCAGCTGATGGTGGAACAGCACGTATCGTCGTCTCCTCTGCAGCAGGTATCGGGATCTTCACAGCTGTCGGCACCTCAGCCATTGAGCTCTCCGCTGCCGTGGTCCCCTCTGCAGTCGGTATCGGGATCTCCGACTCCATCATCGTTGCTGCCATCGAGGTCCCCGCTGCTGTCGGTAAACATTCTATTCCGGTCGACATAACTAAACCTCACGAAACTTAATGGAGAGAGCACGTCCGTACTGCACCGCGACCAGAGGTGAACTGCGGGTCCAGTCGTCTGAACCTCGCTTATATACCCCTGGTGTACTGGTATACCTCATGAGTCATAATAATGTCTGTATTTAAAATTTTTTTATTAGGTACCTAAAAATTGTAGAAATAAAAACACACGAGTTCAAGTTTTACACATTTATTTATAAAAATTACACAAATACATATTAGGTTAAGGAATCAAGCATTTTCACAAGCACAGTCTTTAATGCCGCACGAACTGACACGTCGACTCCGGTTCCAACTGGTTCGTTGACTCCGGTTCCAACTGGTTCGCAGGCCACAGGATCAGGAACACAGGTTTCCAGCTGGTCATCTTCTGTGACGTTGACAACTCCGACAAGACATGGTCGATGACGTCTGTGACCACGTCTATGCCTTGGCTTTGGCTCAGTGCTAGTTGGGACAGATTCACTGCCTGAACTGCGATGACGAGACGCACACCGTTTGGACGTCTGCGTAGATGCATCACAGGTCGCAACAGGTTGCAACACGTCCATGTTTGGTGTTGCACATGCAGACGAGGCGACTACCTCAGCGATGCTAGCAGGAAGGATTGTGTGTGGTCTCATGTGATAGACGACACAGTTTCCAGGTTCGCAACAAGCTACCAGCTGCTGAGTCGGTTCGTAGGACACAGGAAAGTGAGCAAACCACCAATGCTGAGCACCTCCATCACAGGTTTCTGTATATGTACGTAGATATCCGGAATCCCAGTAGCTGTACTCGACACTGCTGAAGCTAGGTCTTGCGCTCACGTACACGTTAGCAGGATGAAACGTTAACATCTTCTTGCAGGTCGAACG
Organism: Bacillus rossius redtenbacheri; assembly: GCF_032445375.1. Classification (NCBI taxonomy): domain Eukaryota; kingdom Metazoa; phylum Arthropoda; class Insecta; order Phasmatodea; family Bacillidae; genus Bacillus; species Bacillus rossius. The sequence goes on from NC_086341.1 coordinate 22,173,359, forward strand.
TCAACTGAAGGCACGTACGTATGTACGCCATTTATATATGCAGGCTCCTACTAACATTGTGTGTGCCATTTCTGCATTAGCTGCGAGTTTGTACAGGCACAGACACATTCAAACTCGTCGTTTGGATGCTTAACTTCGTACATTGAACAGAGTTTCCGCAGGGAAGGACAACCGTGGTCGGTCTGTATATCCACAATTTCAGCTGCTCCGACGTCACACAGTTCTCGTAGCCATTTCTTCTGTTCGGGTCCGGCAATGTAGATTATTTCGTTTTGCAGTAGTAAATCTTGAAGTGTGTTTTTCACTTGGTGGTACGGAATTTTTCCTTCGTCCCACTCCAGGCCATGGTAGTATTTACATAGCCATTCGTTCGACCGTTTACTTTTTTCGTCTAGTAGTTTCCACGGATACGGAGGTCGGAAGCTGCGGGTTCGAGTCTTGTCTCCGGAGGTGACGCTAATTTCCTTGAGCACGAACCCATTTTGGCTCTGGAAACCTTGCAGGTTGCAGTACATCTTGTCGCTAGCAATGCTCGGTCGTAACTAAATTACTATCGGAAATGAAACAGTATTTATGTCAGGATTTTCACAAGTTTGTCTCGACAATTGTACGAAGCAAGCCGATCGTGAAGTATCAGACAAAAAGCATAGGTGTTTGGGGGAATATTTCCGCTAGTCGTTATCTCGATCCTACAGTCGATGATGTTTGAATTTATTCGATCATCCTGTTTGGAAACGTCAAACACCATTAACGGTGCCTTGTTCTTGAAACTGTCGGGACTCAGTATCGGTGACTGTCTCCGCCCATAGTAAGCTTGCTGAAACTTGGCATACATTTGATATGCTAGAAGAAATCTTCCACTTTCAAAGTCCATGTTCATGTCAACGTACGGATAACTTTCGCTGTTTAAAAATATTTTTACATTGCGTATTTGACAGTTATCGAATACGGAGCGACTTACTCCTGCATTGAGCTGTCTTCCGGTCTGAAGCCCGACGATGATGTATCTTGGTTTTTCTGTAGCGAAGCTGGACTTTACTATCCAATTGATACGCTGACTATGAGGCAAGCCAGGATAAGTTTCCAGGCTCCAGGATCGGAATGGTACATCGAAATTCTTGCCATTTTCTATGTTCTTCAACATCTTGACTCGTTCAACGGTGCTCACTTGGATGTGGGGCAGCATCCACTCGATAGACTGTAGTGTTAGCGAGACATCTTGAGGGTTTTCTGCAGCGGCGACAATTGCATTAATGTGCGTGTTGGCTAGAAGCAGTACGAGCTCTTGTTTCGAATTAATGATTATATGCTTGTAGTCCTCAGCGAATCCAAGAAGCATGGACAGAGGAACACAAACTTCGAACTTCCCTTCGGCATAAACGGAAGCTTATATTCATCCTTGAGAGCCCAAACGGCCATCTTTGCAGCAGACAGTTCATTTGGAGTGAGCGAAAGGTAATTTTTCATACCAGATGTTATGCCTACATCTCTCGTCTTGTCTACCTCGACGCCATTGAGTACATACGTAATGCGCTCGATTAGGTGTAGAATACCATTGCAGGATATTGATGTCGTTGTCAGATGCGTACCATCCGCTTTTGTAAGCGTGCCTCTTATACGTAGAAATGACTGCGAAGGTAAAGTACAAATATCTTGGTGCTGTACTGCAATGCGTACTACTGATGGTAGTGCGTACGGTCCGAGCAGGAAAGGCTGGTACTCGTGCAATTCCATTTTCGTAATGCTGTCATCAAAAATGACCGGATCTTCCACGTTGAGGATTTCGTCTTCCATATTTATTCGGCACTTGTCCAATACTGAGAAGATACTTTATGTTGTCAGGTGTTAACACACCGATGTCTGGTAGAGAACTGTTCTTATTCACGACAATACGATTTCTTTTATAACTGTTCGGTGTTACGAACTTTATGCCCATCGCTTCAAGTGCAGACGTAATGTAATTTCTTCGTCTTGAAAATTCACCAATCGTCCTCGCTGGTCAACGATTCGGACGACGACTTCGTGTGCGCACTTCACGACGACTGGAACGTAAATGATACTTTGCGGTACTTCGACCAGTTTATATCCTGGCGGGACCATCGGCGAAAACTCGTGCAGCATGTTGCTTAGTCTTCCGTTGAGATACGTTCCACTTGCCAAATTACAGTTTATTCTTATGACATTCACAGGCAAAATGTTTACTGCGCGCGTAGATTCGTACGTTCTTCCTGTATCATACACCTTTGATTCGAATCCGAGCATGGTACCTATGGTGCCAGGTTTCGTAAAGTTGACATTTTCACTGCATGTTAGAATACTTTTTTGAGTGTTTGGATTTCCATGCAGTTGAAAGTCTACATCATGTGGTAACATATCCCTGATGTAATTTGCAATGTCGTCAATTTCATAAGAGCCAACAGGTAACCGTATTTCATGAGCGGTCCCATCGCTTTTCAGGAAGCAGATCTTGCAGTTTTCCTCGTCAATGTTCGGTATGGCATTATATTTTTGAAAATCTACGAGTCCGATACACCATTCTCCGTCTAAATCCAGAGGCGGGAAATGAACCGCCCGCAGCTCAGATGCGTGACCTGTCAAGGTAAGTGTTATCGACATGACTAATAAATTATCATCACTGCACAACCTTTAAGTAGCAATTTTTTATTTGTCAGCTAATTTTTGTTTGTTAAAAAGCGAAGACACAAGTGTCCGCAATTTGTTTGATTAGGGTTCTGTTCCGTTTCGTAATTGTAAAACAACGTAGTGGACCGGCCCAGGTACTGTCGCAGTTCTGGCGGAGGCCATAAATTTCCAAAACTATCGTAGTACTCGGCCATGTTTCCAGTCTTTACATAGGCCACCCAGTGCGTGCCGCGACCCGACGACGTGTCTAAATTAATTATGGCGCGCTCACGTGTCTTTGGCTTGCTGGGAAAAGTGTCTCGCATAAACACACCGCGGAAATTTGGTATTTTCAGTTTGCGTGCGTACTTTATTAAATCTACGTTGGTGAGCGGACGTTTTGGCAAAGAACTTAGGATTTTTTCATTCGTTTCTTTCTCATGCCTCGTCCTGTCTTGTGAGGTTGCAAGTAGAGTCCTGCGCCGTTTTTTTACCGATGGCAATGGCTTCCATGTTGGCGTTGTGTCGCTGTGCTTCTTTTAACTGCTTGCGCTCATTCTTCGAAGTGTTGACTGCCCGCACTATACCGCTCGTTGCACCGATGAGGCCGCCGAGAGCACCCAATGCAGGCAAAAGCAAAGGAAGAAATCCTCCTATAATCTTCTTGTCGAGAGTCTGTAATTTTTGCTTGGCTTTTTGCACGCCTGCACCAGTCTTGCGCTTCTTGGTCTTGCGTGGGTTAGTCTTTGACTTGATGGAGCTGGTTCGACGAGCACCCAGTCCTAATTTCGTCTTTGCCTTCATGATTTTAGATACGCCCCACGCTGCGATTTTCTCTCCTAGTCCCGCGTTCGACGATTTGCTTATATCTTCGGCTTCCTGTGCCAATATCTCGTCGGCCCGGTGTCTGGATTCCAGGTCCTTGCTTAATGAATATGCGATATCGTGCTGCTTGCACTTTTCGTCGAGAGAATTAATGCCCACGTCACCGCGAGCTAACCTTTTCGCTAGTTTAGTCCCGGGGCCGCAAAATCTGTAGCCGGGAATGTGTAGCTCGAATGGTAGATTGTTTATCAGAGAGTTCACGAGTCCCGCGCCGATGTGTTTTTTGTTCTTACCTCTTCGAGTCATTACGCACAACTGACCAGAAAGTATAAATGTGTTTGATTTTATACAATTACTTTAGTACAATGCAGGTCGTCAAGCAAGACGTGTGTTTGCCCGTGCGCATTACGCAAGACGATGTATTTAGTGCACGTGAATCACGACATGGCTTACTGTTGCCTTCTGCCGTACGTTGCATCATAGCGGGACCGTCAAACTCCGGCAAAACGTGTGTTTTACTGAGTTTACTGGAGGAGCCAAACGGTCTTCGGTTCGAGAACGTTTACTTGTATTCCAAGTCGTTGCAACAGCCAAAGTACCAGCGCCTAGCAACTGTTCTATGCTCGGTGGATGGTCTGGAGTATTTTCCGTTTAGCGATAATACTGATGTTGTACCTCCAAGCGAAGCAAAAGCCAATTCCGTGTTTGTGTTCGATGATGTAATGTGCGAGAAACAAGGCATAATACAAGAGTACTTTTCCATGGGCAGACACGCCAAGGTAGACTGCGTTTACCTGTGTCAGACGTACAGTCGTATTCCAAAACATCTCCTACGAGACAATGCGAATGTCATAGTACTTTTTCGCATGGACGAACTTAATTTACGCCACGCTTATGACGATCACGTAAACACCGACATGACATTCCAGGAATTCAAAGACATGTGCTCCTTGTGTTGGAAAGAAGAACACGGATTCCTAGTTATAGTCAGAGACTGGCCTCTATATAAGGGCAGGTACAGCCGAGGTTTCGATCAGTTTATCGCCAAACATGAGTCATAGCATTTCTAAATTCGGTCGTAGCAGTCGAGACTTACGTACTGCTCTCAAGTCTCATGACGACGTTATCCGCAAATACATTTCGCTACTGGCTCAAAAAGTAGACGGGGTGAAAAAGGAATTACTTGAGTACCTCGTAGCCATAGACCAGCGCGTGGAAGCCTCGGATTCTCGCATTCGCGACATGATCGAAGTATCAAATGCACAAAGACGGGACGATCTGAGGATTTTTCAAAGTAGTCTGAAAGCATCACTATCTCAATCGTCAACAAATTCAGATTTGGCCAAACACAAGAAAGAAGTTTCTGCGAACGAATAAAAAAGTATAAAAGGAGGTCTTGCAATAAGTTTTCAGCCAGTACAATGTCGGACCTGGCCAGTGACCTTCATCGAGCTATACAGTCTGTTCGCGAAAAATATTTACTTGCTAGACGAACCAGACTTGCACGTGAGATGGAAAATGAGGAGATATTTAAACCAATCACTAGTCGCCTCGACAAACTTAAAAACAAGGAAGAACCAGCCTTCATTGTGAAGACAGAAGTTGAAGATGAAATGCCGGCTGTAAAGAAGAGAAAGTATGAACCAGATCGAGAAGAAGAGGACTTAACAAGTACAGAGTCCATGCACAAGAAAAAAATACCGAAAAAGGGACATCAAGTTAATGCAATGGTCCGACCATACCTGATATCGTTTACGAGCCGGAATAATGACACGACCTACGGAGTGTACAGAAAACATAATAAATGGTTCCTCGGTGCTAAAGAAATAGACTTTCTACCAGGAAATATCGTGCGCGTAGCAGAGTTCAAAACGCGCGGGACTCCGGGTCTGTACGAATTGCTGTTTCACAGGGAGCCTAAAGGATATTCTCACAACGACTTACAAGAGTACAAAAAACTGCTAGAGCTAACCAATGCACATTTTCGCGATAACGATCCAGATAGTGGTGTATATAAAGACGTAGATCATGAAAAAATCGACATTCTCGCTAATCTCTTCAGTGAACTAACAATACATGGCGAAGGTTTAAGAAAGCTAGAAAGTGGTCAGACATTTGACTATGTATATTGGGACGATCCCAATGAATTAGTTGATCGCTTAGTGTAGGAAACTATTCGCACATCAACGAAATAGTCTCCATACTTGAAGAACTGAAGGAAGCCGGCTACATACAATGAGTAGAACCGGAATCGCTCGCGAACTTCATGCTCCTGCTAGACGGAAATACCTTCGTCGCAAAGTCATAGTTCGTGGAATTGACGATTTATTCCAGCCGGACCTTGTTGAGATGATACCGTATTCCCGATTGAATAAAGGTTTCAAATACATGTTGACAGTCATCGATGTTTATAGCAAGTTCGCTTGGGCTAGACCTGTCAAATCAAAGACTGCATCTGACGTAGCCAAGACCATGAACAATATTTTGCGTGATGGACGTGTACCGTCGCACCTGCAAACGGACCTCGGGAAAGAATTCTACAATGCAACCTTCAAGGCTTTGATGAAGAAGTATGGCATCAAACACTACTCTACATTTAGTAATGTCAAAGCCTCCGTTGTCGAAAGGTTTAACAGAACTTTGCGTTCCAAGATGTGGCAGCAGTTCACGGTTAACGGAAATTACAAGTGGCTTGACATCTTGCCGAAACTAATAAGCGAGTATAATTCCACGGTGCATTCTACCACGAAAATGAAGCCAAAGGACATAACGGACAATCGCTTGCTTCAAACAGTGTTTTCCAACACGAAGAAGAAAGATCCACGAAAGCGTAAAGCTAACGTCGGTGACATTGTGCGAATCTCCAAGCAGAAAGGTATCTTCGAGAAAGGTTTCACTGCGAACTGGAGTCCCGAACTTTTCCGTGTGACACATGTTCTTGAATCAGAGCCTAGGACCTACTACCTCGAAGATTTGGACCACAAACCTATCCATGGCGGCTTCTATGCCGAAGAGATTCAGCCTACGTTGTATCCCGATACGTACTTGGTGGAGAAGATTATAAAACGAAGAAATGGACGGTCCTACGTCAAGTGGTGGGGCTTTCCACCTCGCTTTAATTCGTGGGTGGTTGATGCAGACATCGAGAAATCCACAAGGCTTTAGTAATTTGACTGTGTATTTTTTTTGTACTTGTAGTAGTGTACTGAATTTGTGTAATAAAAGTTTTTAAAAGAACTTGCGGTGTTTTTATTTTCTCAAACCTGTCGCTTTTGTGGTACTTTTTTAATATATTAAAGTTGTTTTGTATCGGCCAGGGATCGAACCAAGGACCTTATTCGATCTAATCAATCAGTATATAGATTACAAATTTATTTAATGAATTTGAACTTTTTTTCGAATCTCTAGCATTAAAATTACGAATTTCCTATATGGTAGTCTTGATGTCTGATAGGATGATGGTCGTAGAGGATTTAGAGTCTCTTTACGAAAGTTTAACATGGTTTATTGAAATTATTATTTTTTCATAAAATTAACATTATTGCATCGATCAGGTATCGAACCGAGGACGGGAATCGATCGAATCAATATGTAAATTAATGAGTGATTTATTTAATGAATTTTGGAACTTTTCCCGAATTTCTAGCTAAATAATTACGGATTTTCAAGATGGCGGCCAAATTTCAAGATGGCGGGTGTCACAGTAATAAATGATTACTGCACTCTAGCGGATAAGAACTAAACTAACATGGCGTCAAGGCACTCTCGCCGACGATACATTGATGATGGCTTCCAGCATCAAAGATAAGATGGCGGACATGACGTCATACTAGATGACGATATATATGCTTTGAAAAAAAGTGGTGGGAGTCAGTCTGCTAGCACCCACCACGGGGGAAGGATCGGTCGCCATTTTTAATTTTTTTTGCCCTCACAGGGTTCGAACTGAGGACTCCGAACTCCGTGTCGATAATGTATGATTTTTATTAATATTTTATTAAAATTTTATTATTAAAATTTTTTTATATTTTTTAAAAAAAATTTCATTAAAATCGGATAATAAATAAAAAAGTTAAAGATGGCGGCCGTAACGGAAAATGCAACGGTGACGTCATCATCCAATATGGCGGAAAACACATCACCGGAATTTTCTAGAACACACAATGACGTCATCCAAAATGGCGGATCCAAGATGGCGGATCCAAAATGACCGTCGGGGTCAAGGTCAAAGGTCAAGGTCACAACCATCCAAGATGGCCACCGTGACGTCACAATCCAATATGGCGGTCGGCACACTCCTCAATCCTCACCCTGGACCCTGTGCCAGTTCCGGCCAAACTATACTACTAACGTATTATTTTCCTAATCCGTTTTTCCAAAATTAAACTCTATGAGGCTGAGTAAATAGGATTGGAGAGGTCGCATAGTGCAGGAATGACGAGAATGTATAAACCACAATAGAATCTGAACCACTTGACATAATTCGATGGGCTTAGTTTTGTCGGCGAAATACTTTCATTACGGACACGTGAATGAACAGAAACAATCATTACAGTGTATAGGTTTGAAAAAAATTGCAATTTTTTTTAATAAAGTAAGGGCTCGAAACAGAAAAAAATTCTGTAATATTATTAAAACCACATAAGAAAAACCTCTATAGTTACCAAATCTAATAAACTAAATGTATTTCTATTTTAATTTAGTTTCAATATTTAATATGAAATTGTAAAAGTAAAATATCGAAAAAAAATGTCGTTGTAATATTTGGTTTCGTACTATAGACGTTTATTATGTGATTTTATTAATGTTCAAGCCAATAATATCATTATTATTGTTTTCGTTTCAAGAAATTATTTTATGAAAAACCTTTTAAATTTTTTTCTAGCTCAATTGACTATTTCTGTAAATAGAGATCTCCGCTAACAAAATGTTTAGCCGACGAAACCATCTTCATAGAATTCTGTCCAGTCATTCAGATTGTATTATTGTTTTTATATTCTCGTCATTAATACACTATGCGACATTTCCTGTCCTCTCAAGGCGAAATGAATAAATAATAAAACTGGTATTTGCGTCGTTGATTTTTAATATTTTTATTTTTATTTTATAGAATATACTATAAACTTTCAACTGCAGAAAACTCATACGTAATTTGTTTATCAAAAATAAAATAATTTTCCCGCCACACGCTAAACGATATTTGCCGTTTCCAAATGTCCGGCTCGTTTACACTGCAAAAATTCAACGTTTGTCCCATTTCCGCACATGGGTAATGTTTTTACAGATTTACTTGTAGGGTCTCATTTCACATCAATTTTTTTTTTTACAAATATGTATATTTTAAGAACCGAAAAATTGTTACATTGTCGGTGTGGCGTACGGCAGATGTTTTCAGCTACGGCGTAGGCGCAACGGTGCCGCTGATTCTCGAACAGCCTATACTTACGGGGACGCTAATAAGGAAGCAGGCCATGGCTCCACTAACCCACATAATGACAGAGGGGGTGAGGGACTACCCCCCCCCCCCCCTCCGGCGAAGATACCCATCTCGCAGGCTGGGTTCGGGAGTCTGGGAGATTGGTCAGAGGGGAAAAGGACGATGTTGGCAAAAGGGAGGGGGTAGAGGAGGTAGGATACCCTCTTGTTTTCCCGCTCCGACGCCACTATCATTTATACTAGGGACAGCGGGGGAGACGATAGCATCGCACGGGGCTGCTCCGCCCGCTAATGCATACCTCAGCTCTGGCGATATCGTCTTCCCGCCCCCTCCTCCGCTATCTCACAACCCCTGGCCGCACGAGAGAGGAATAGCGAGTAGGTCAGAGGGCGAACGGCGCGAAGGTTCCCAAACCGGTGGCCCGCGAAACATCTCTCGACGGAGGATCGACGACAGAGCACACACGACGCGACGTACCTCGACTTCCACGTAGGTACTTAAATAATAAAAAAAATAATTCCATGCACACAAGTCAGTGGCTTAGAATTTGCGGGGCGCTGAGCCATATACTTTACTCAGGGTCCTAATATTATGAACAAGGGCCCTATCGGGGGACCTCAATGAACATTTTTAAAATAAACTCTCTCTCGAAAAAAAAAAAAAAAAACTCTGGGGTACTTAAACTTTGACCATTAAGAAATTTCGATGTTATATCTAGAAAAAAAATTATACTCGGTTTGGTTTTTTTTAAAAGCTAATAATTACACCCCGGCGAAAATCACGTCATTATGCGAGGCATTAAAATCTTTGAAGGTATTCGTTTTATGAAATCATTAAAACTCAAAATTGAATTGGAAAAGTTAATTGGTCAGCACTTTAGATTAGATGCTAGAAAAATTGAGAATTTTTTTTCCATTGATGTACTTACCATTCAGAGAAAAACCAAATGAACAAGGATCAAAATGAAAAAGGAAAATGGCCGACGCGGGGCCTTCAACAGTCTCGAGCAGACTGTCTGACGGCTGCAGTGTTCTGCGCATGCGCCAGAATAAAAAAAAATTGTCAGCAAAGGCATGCCGCAGTGTGCGTACCCTTATTTACTCTATGGCAGCGTGTTCATAGCCGACTAGTGTGATACTGTTTTATCACAGTTACTTTAATGTGCGTAAATATTCACTTGTAAAATGATTTTTTTTCTCGCTTCGAGCTGGATGCATTTTGTGTAGTGTGTTTGGTACAGGAGATACCTATTTTATGTAATCCATTTTTTGAAGGAGTATAATAACAAATTAGTTTCAAGAATGTGCGGAAGGAATAACGTAACGGAAATTTGGTGTTTCAGTTTGCAGCTACGTCGTGCAAAATCGTGACTGGAATGATAAAAAAATTCTCATTATCTTTAATTTTATCGATATTAGTGTATTTTAAATAGCACTGTAATAACATAACCAACCATTACGTTTAAATAATCTGGACTTGAAAAATCTTTCCCGTCCGCGAAAAAAAAAAAAAAAAAAAAAAAATTAATTCTTTCAAATATTTTAGTACCTCAACAACGATTTTACATATTACTCATGTCACAGGTCTTAACTAACAAGCCGTTAGTGTTATTTACGATCTCCTTGACTTGTGAATTTACCCTCCCCAAAAATATGAGAATTAATTTTTGTAAGATATTTAATTGTATGCAATACAAAAAAACATGACCTAAATTACCTATCCTTTGAAAGCAGCAAAAAAAAAAAAAAAAAAACGATGATGCATGAACGTAAATTATTTTGGGCTCTGACATTTTTTTAAACGAATCTTTTTTTCCTTCATCTAGCCTGGCCAATAACGCACGTGAAAGAGAGAAGGAGAGGAAGATAGAGGGAGAGAACAAAACAACATGGTTATACAAGGCAGCAGTGCTGTGATAATACAGTTACTTTCGTGTTTACGAATTGCAACTGCACGCTTTTAAACATTATTTTTTCGGTAACGCAAAACAACAATGCATTTCAAGAAGGGTTTAGGACTTTTAGTGCGAACAGTACGGTAGCTTATTTTCTTTTTCTTTCTAATCTAACGTCTTTATTAAGGCAAAAGTCACTTTGTGTAACGACTTACGTCTGGCCCTTTGATAAACATATCGGAACGCGTCTCATGGTTTAAGCCTTTAAGGGAAACGAACATTAGTTTTTTATTTTTCTGCCATCAATAACTATGTTAGCATAAATTCTAAAAATGTAAGCTCTTCAACGATGTCTTGAGAACAAAACTTAATGCAATACAATTTCAAATACAGCAGTTGAAACCTCCTAGTATGTTAATCTATGTTACATTCCTAGCGAAGAAATACACGAATTTTATTCGCAAGCGAGAAACGTGATGGATGTCGCTGTGATTGGACGGATCTTCTCAAAGTATTTCCGAGATCCCTCACCAATTCATTTCATTGAGTTTTCATCCCATTGTCTTATTTCTCATCTGTCTCTTTTGTCACCGATGTCAAAGAGACTTCAAACCGAACTTCCTTCTTTTTATTTTCCTTCTTTGCTGAAATGCAGTGTCATGAAAATCCAGAGAGGGTTGGGATTCAATTAATAAATTGAATACAATTTTTTGTATAACAATTACTCGGAAATAACCGTATTTAAATATTTATACACATAAATAATATTCAGTATCATTTACATCTGAATACGCACAAGGTTACGTATCATTAATGTTTCTTTGATTTTGTGGATATTTAGATTTTTTTATTTTATATTTACCAACAGAACATTTTCCTGATATTTTAAATACCTATGTGATTGCTTGAAAAAAAAAAAAAAGAACTGGTCTATATACCAATGGTCTATATAGCAACAAAGCACAACCACTTTCATTCATTTAAACATATTAAACAATTGAAGAGGTAAAAATGACTGCAAAATATTAAAAAATGAATTTTCGAAATCATTTACCAAACTGACTTAACGTAGTTTTTCGTTTCAATGATTATATATGCCTTCTATTTATGTATGTATGATGAAACAAGAATATAAAAATCTTCACAGAATTTACAGTAGCCAGAGGGTAAGCTGTGAGTTCCTAATAATATGACGCTAAATGTTCACTAGCGCTGAAAATCCCAGCACATGATTACCATTAAAATAAACAAAATAAACTTATTCTGAAAATTTTCACTCTAAGTTAAGCTACAATATAAAGTCGAATAAGATTATTTGCGATTGTCATCTAGTACGAAAATTGTTTTAAGCTTTAGAGGATTAACTTGTATAAAAGACCGCATGTTTATCTTATACATAGGAAAAAAAAATTAATATGTAATTTATGTTTTAAGATACCAATTATTTCAGAAAATTTCCACTCCAGGTATAGCTTACAGATTTTTTTATATTTTATTTTAGAGATTTTTCTAAGTTCTTGGTTGACAGACGGATTATTTCTTAACACTCTTGATTGAAGGGAATCTTCAGCGCAAGATCCCTCAGCTAGAAGTCTACAAGCTGATTTTCCGGAGGATACATCTATGTCTCTGGTTTGACTGCAAACTTTCCAGCTACCTCCAGTCCCTCGGATCGAGGACAGACCCATTGTCGGCTGGTAGCCAGAATTGTGGAGTCGACTGTACCAAGTGTAAGTGGTCGTGGGCTGCCCCGTTCTTAGATTCGTTCTGATTCGTGAATCCTCTCATTTCCAGCGTTTAGAAAGATGCATGTTTCTAACTGACGTGTTTCTAAGTCATGACAATTCCCAGCGGCGATAATTCTAAGTCACGATTTTCTTAGTGTGATTGTTTAAGAGGGTTTGTATTGAACAAGTTTTTAAAACTGGGTTGAAAATTCTGATGGTTTTTATAAGAAGAATTTCCAAAATGAGGTTTGAAAAACCTAGATGGTTTCGATTTGTTAAAATGCAAGTTTTTTTTTGTGGAAATTTGCTGTTTGTAGCAGTTAAAACTGTTAAGTATTATTAACTACAAGCAGAAGTAGTGATAATGGGTTTGATTGATCACCATCTTCAAGATATATCTGATTTGGAATTTCAGATGAGTATGGAACAAGGCTTGGCGGAATGATTAGCCATACATTGAAATATCTTGGTAAGCCTTGTTGGTTTTATTGCAGAATCCTCATAAATGTTAATATTATTGGATTTATGAAACTTTATCAGTGACCGAAAGATGATAAATGATTATTTTTAGTAAAAGTTAATATTTGGAATACAGTTACTTTAATATTCAGCCAGACTGATTAAAACTAGTGAATTTTCATTAAAACTTGCAATATTCAGTTTCAGTGGCATAGAGATAAAAAGTTTATCTGCGAACCGACTGATCCTAGACTGGAAAATAATTTATTAACGATATAACCCCGAGTTTGACAACTAGAAAATACTTCAGAATTTTAGTTATCTGAGGCCCAACATAAAATTAGCTATCTTCCTAATTTCATATTACTAAGATATTCAACTTATATGGAAGAAAAATGGTTATTTATTGTTTTATGATTATAATTAAGTGAACCTGTTATAATCAATGTAAGTTCAAGTGTAATGTTTTGTATAAACATAGTACTATGTTGTTCAAGTGTTAAATGTGTCGTGTTAATGTTGTAATTTACGAAAGTTATTTTTTTGTCGGACTTCGTTACAACACATCATTGCCTACAGATTTTTTTGTACCTTTATAAAATATTAGAATTATTATTCATTACAACAATAATTACATTGAACAAAATAATTATAAAGAATACCGTTGGTGATACAAATATAACTGATAATATTATATTACTTAATTTTACATAGTCAATTATAATTTTATGTCATAATAATAGATATGTTAGTTTTAACTACCTGGCACTTTTAAATTTTAAACTTTACTATAGTTCAAATATAGGGCTAGAAACAAAATTATTTCAATTCTGTTGAATATCTGAGGAATATCATTATGTTAAAGGCAACAACTATAATTTTGATATGTTGATTTAAGCAAAGATTAACTGAAGCAGTAAATGAGTCCTCCATTCATTTTAAACATTGTAGAGATATTTAAACTAAATATATATGTCACTTCACCTGGAATATCGAATCATTCGAATAGAAAGTATTTCGTTGTATTCGAGGGTTTAAGAATTTGTTTGGCCCATCCCTAATAATGAAATAATATTACGAGGCAGAGATTTAGCCTCTAGACAAAATATATGATGGTAAGATCAGAGCAATAGGTATAAAGCTTAAGAGGAGGACGTTAGCAGTTACGAGGTGAGTTAGGATCACGATTGGGAGCAGGCGTACATGAAATGAATGAGCTCATTGCACCACTCCTACTAGAGTCTCACAGTTGGAAGTCAGTGATTATTATGTGCAGCTACTAGCTTAACTGCTGTTGCTATTTACTTTTATTGACACATAGATAGATATACACATATATTTATAGGTAGGGGTACAGTTGATAACAGGTATATTACAATGTTACAAAAACATTATTTATTAATGAAATTAAAAATATCTCAGAACACATATATATGGGAAAATGTCTGGAGTGACGATGCGCACATTTACTAAATAATCAAATGTCTCTTTTGTTCAGGTTTCAATATCTAATACACAGATTCAGTATATAATTATAATTTACACATGTTTTACCTCGGCTAGATAAAAATCATATAAGTCGGTAGAGCTTTGATGCTTTCTCTCCCAGACCACTGGGTAATTAACGTTGTGTGTTAAAACAAGTGTCTAATTATATTCACGTAGTTACTATTACAATATTTAAGTTTCTCAATGTCTTTCTTTAAATTAGGCCGCAAAATAACTAAGTATGGGTGTGATACGTGTTTCGTATCTAACGAAATGGAGTAACAGACACAGCCATGTCTTACTCACGTATTTATACACTCCTAGAATCTTTATCCTTTTGGATAAAGCCCTGTTAACATACAATGACTCTTAAACAATCCGTTTCTTTCATCCTTTTGTGCGGATGCCTATTTATAATTAGCTTGTCTTCAGGATAAATTTTCGACGATGACAGATACGTGTCCATTCATTGATAGGTCATTACATTCTTCTTTAAAACCTTCTTAATTTAAGTAGTTTAACAATGCGTGCCACATTTAAAATACGGCTCCTGATTGGCCGAGAACTAATGATAGTTACATTATTTTAAAATAAATACATAAATTCCGCGCACAAAAATAGTGCGGAACACAAAATCTCACATAACATTTATAATAAAAACACGTAATAATACAATTTTACATTAATAAATACGGTGTCAAAATAGCAATTTACGGTTTAAATTTCAATTGTTCCTAGAGGGGTCCTTGCAAGTGCTAGTCCTCAAACGTTCGTTTTAGTAATAGATTTTCAATTTCATAGATATACATATCAAATCCAAAGAGTTTTCAAATAATAAAATATATAGGCCTACATGGAACGAAGAAATATAAATTAAAATAAATTATTAACTTAATCTGGGCTGGAAATATACATAGTTGCAACACATAATGGAAAAAGGCAATAATTTGGTGGCATGGCCGTGTCCAGAAAATGAGAAAAACAGAGACCGCTTGGGAAAATTATGGAGTTAAAGTAAACCGCAAAAAGGCCCCTAGGAAGCACAATGAGGAGGTGGTAAGACGAGATAGTAAAAAAGTGTATGAAAGAGGAGAAGAAAGGCAAGAGTAAAGGAGAAGGAATGGTGGTGACAGAAGAAAATGGAAGCATTTTACTATGCTGACCCGGTCCTAGGCCGGAAGCAGATAATAAGGATGATTATCATAATGAGTAAAACTTATTAGTGATTTAACCAGTTATTTTACACGTAACTCCACCACCTGCAGCACAAACTCAGAGATAATTGTACTAATTCAAAATTCAGACAAATCTTGTCAAAAACATTTCTGGGTAAGTATCGTTTCACTTACCTAACAATTCATTTATTATAAAGTTTCAATTGTCTTCTGGTAGCCTGAGTGCTGGACGTACGCAAATTATTTGACTATCAGCTTCAATAATAATACGTAAAAATATCACATTTAAATTTTATTCGACCAACATTTAGCTGTAATTAGAATACTTTGTCATAGATGTGGTTCAGAAACGACAACAATTAACAAGCTCGCACTCACCTGAATTGAAACTCGGCCACGCGAAATTAAAAGGGTTACCTGCAAAGGACATTAATTACGGCATTACTATACCTTAGATAAAAAGGATATGAGGTGGAAGCAAAATCTTTACTTTTCTCTCGAATAACGGGGCCATCTGCTGAGCGGAAGTCGTATGAATATCTATACACGAACGGGAATGGTAAGGGGGAGGAGGAAAAAAAAAAAGAAAGTTGTTCTTTTTGTGTCTCGTCTCCTCCAGAACTAAGCCCTGGTGGGCGCTCCGCTCCGAAAGGGAAGTGTCTGTCCGCTGCGGCGGCGATTAGCTGAGGCGACCAGAAGAGGAGCAGTTAATAAATTAGCTCCGGTTACTAATTAGCAGGGTGAATCGCACCGAACTTTGGCTACGGGAACCCCCTTCGTCGCTCGTTTATTTGTGGCGTGGTTTAGAGAAAATTAGTTACTTATTTTTTTTTTTACTCCACCTCCTCTTCTTCGCAAAATTTGCGGAATTAATGAGCAGCTTTTTCGACCGCTTGGTTAGCCCATGAAGTGGCTATTAAGACAATGACACATCCTGAACAAAAATCCGGATTTAAGTTAGTTTTGATAATGTTATTTTTTTTTCACACTTGATTTATATTTAAGAGTGAATTGCGGAAATAAAGAGCCGCGATAGTAAATAACAGTTATAACGCTTCATGAAACTAGGAATCAACAAATTTCGTTGCATTTGTGTGTTGTAAGTATGCAATTATAAAAAAAAGAGATGTGTAGCCAATTCTAATTTTTTTCCCTCCAGAAATACAGGGAGCTCCAAAATTCGTGATTACCAACTTGGTGCTTCAAAAATTAACATCGCAACAGGAAGCTGCAGTCGTTTGTTTACATCAAGGAATTATAAAACGTAACACTGAAGGTTAAAAAAAACAAAACAAATGTAAATATTCAGGCTATGTTATTTGTATGGATCGCCATTCGAATTAGTAATCTAAATTATTTTAAATGTTTTAATTTAATAATGTTCGCTGGATTTCGTGGCCATTGTCTGAAGTAGCTTGGCTTCTGGGTTGTAGCCGTGTCCTTGGCGAATAATTCATCGAAGTTTCGGTCAACATTGCAGTCGCGATCTTCAGGGAGCAGTCACCAACTGGGTAGCTGGGTAGCAGTAGGTAAATGCTCCCTGAAGATCGCGACTGCAATGTCGACCGAAACTTCGGTGAATTATTCGCCAAGGACACGGCTACAACCCAGAAGCCAAGCTACTGTTTTTCTTTTGTGCTGCCAACAACCCGTACGAACTTTGTGCCTGATTTCCTTGAAGGATGTGACATGAATGAGTTTAGTCCATGTTTTAAATAATTAATTCAAGCGTGTTGCTTTTTCTTTCAAGTTTCGCGGACTGGAAATTGCAAAATAAAAAGATATGTATATATGTATACATGCGCGTGTTATTTACTCCCGGACAATGAAGCGATGGCGAGAAAATCGTAGCGATCGGGACAATTACCGAAGCCTGGCTGGTGCGTGGAATCTGCCCGGTCGCCCGCGCGGGAAGTGTAATTACCGGGTTACGCACGCTTGCGTGATCGCCCGACTGATAGGGGGGAGGCTATCTGCCGTCTGCAGCATCGGCGTCTCATCTGCATGACAATAGCGGCGTGATGGCGCCCGTAGCCCGCCGACAGTTTCAGTTGGAAAGTCACTAAGAGAGATTACAAAAAAAAAAAAAAAAAAAAGTAGTTATTGGGGACTCCCTCGCATATAGTCTGTCTCACGCATGGACAGAATCGATTTTGTTGAAAATCGATTAATCAAAATCGATTCATCGTTGCTCTAAGAGAAAATAATCGATAAACGCGCTCCTCCTTAAAGCAATTTTTCTTTCACTATTAAATATTCACTGAGTTAAATCACTGAATCGTGTGAGTGCTCTTAAAAGATATGATTAAATTAGATTGCTGTGCAGAGCAATTAATTACTTCATCAAGTGTCGTCTAAAACCTTTATGCTCTTTGGGTACATCTGACAACAGGGCACGCCGAAACAAGGAAAGCGCTCGTACCATAATTTGTGCATTCGACGGAGAAGAGTAAATGTCCATGCTGACATCTAAGGATGAGACGGGCTATATACATTGGCACACATATATTGCAAACAGCTTCAGATAAACCCACGCGATTTAAAAACTATTCAGATAAGTATCTGCTTAGGAAAAACAGTAACGAATACGTTTAGAAAAAAAACTGTGCGCTTGGAGTCCACGTACGACTGAAGTGAAACTTCTTGCTTTTTAGGTAGGCCTATGGATAGAGATAAATTATTTTCATTTTCGGTCAAACCATCCACATAAAAATGACTATAAATAACTATAAATTCCTGTGCACAAATAAATAGCTGTTTTCCACACGAATAAATAAATTGTATATTCTTTAAATAAAATAAAAGAAATAGCGGTAATGTCAAACGTCAGCCGTTAAGAAAACTAAGGAGTAGACAAACACGAGCAGCATTACGAGAATTCCGCACCATCACTGCTGCGTCATTTCTACTTCTCCCCCTGCCATCTACCCTTCCAGCCGTTACAACAAGCATATAGCATGCTCCGCTACGTAACTATCCCTCCCCCCCCCCCCCCCCCTGAGCATTTTCCCGTTCGACCGCAGGCGCATGCGTTGGAGTGGCATCCTCCTCTACCGGTTCCCCCACCACTTACCCATTTCCCTTGTGCAATTGGAATTTTCGTAACGTTCGAAAATTTTTGCCTTCTCGGTTAAGAAGTTTCACTTCTAAAAAGTTCTATTTCCGTGTTTGCATGTTTTCAGAATAATTTTTTAGGCATCTGGTAGAGATTCTTAAAACCACTCAGGGAACTTGCATTACACAATTATCTTAATTTATGAGCAATAAAGTTTTATATTTACCTCTCAAATCTCATGGTTTCCCTATGCGCGATGAGAACACAACGCGCCAACCCACAGCATTGCGCTTAGAGGCGACACCGCACTAGAAGCGTCAGCGAGCGTCACACTTAAGTCCCGCTTCACCAACACAAAATACACCCCTGGCAAGTTGCGCCTCTTGAGTTGTTTGGATGTCACTTAAAACTGTAACTAATTTTTTTCGGAAATAGTTTTGTTTAGTGTCAGTGTGAAGTTTAGGTGCTTTGTGCGTACACCATGCAAAGGAAAACAAAACAGGTTGAATTCCTGTGCGCATGCGCTCGTTTCAGTAAAAAGTCATCAAAGATATTATTTAACAATTGATTGGATCTCTTTAATATTGCAAACGCTTTAAAATGAATATTTTGATTGCCCTGTAGTTATTTTTCCGCCAGATGGTGGTATTATTAATTCACCGATGCAGCCCCAAAAATATTAGTTCATTTTGCAATCAACATGTTTGAATCAATTGCATCTGTAATTTTTTAAGTAAAAATTTGTTAAAATCCATCAAAAAAAAATTAAAAAAAAATTTGAAAGTTATTTAAATAAACGAATACTGTTACTATTTTGCTTTCATTTGTATAAATGCAAACGTTTATCAACCTAAATATGTGAAAAGTTTTAGGGTAGCTGTTTTAGCAAAATACTACCAATTTAATATATTTATATTTAAATCTACAACTTTTAATGGTTTTACCAAATTTTATACTGCTTAATACCCTCTTCAAATATCCCCCCCCCCCAATTTGAAATTTGCAGTTCATATTTTAGTTAAAATGTTAAATTATACTAATAATTACTGAAGATAATCTCTATGAATTCAAGAAATATATATTTTAATCACATGGGTATCCTAGCAGAAGTTATGACGATTAAATCCCATAAATTTACGTAAAATTTATTAAACAGTGTTATTGCAAATTTAAGATAAATTTTAACGAAAATTGATAAAAAGTAGCTGAAAGCTATTTTAAGGTGTTTGTCGTATTAATTAGCATACTTATTCAAAAGTGAATACAAGTTCGTTTGAATAATTTTTTTAGAAAAAAAAAACTTTTCCCAATAGAATTTAAAAAAAAAATTCGAGTGTACTAGAGGCAAAGCAACGCGATATGCCAGCCGGCCCGTTAGCCCGCGGGTGGTGGCGCGTGCATCCGATGAGCAAAGGCACCTCACTACCCCCCCTACTATCCTCTCACACGGAGAACCCTTTGCGGCTCTGGAGGGTTCGGCCTGTCCCATCAGCCCCGCCTGCTTGAAGTGGCGTAACTGGGACGCCATTGTTCTGGGAGTTTCGGGTGTCAAGTCGACCCTGATCACGCGACACTTTGAAGGGGTGCAAGACCATTTCCCGGAGGAGTGAAGGCTGGGGGACATAGAAAACGGTGACGCCAGCCTCCGAGACAGTTTTAAGTGAAGAGGGAGACTGATGCCTTGGTGAGCGGAAGTGGAAGACGAGCGATGGGCATCATGTGCGGAGACTGGTGTATCGTGACTGTGCTGTGTGCGACGTACGAGCGAGTAATGCGTGGCAGTGTGTTGGCACATAGGTGCGAGGTAAGAGACGAGCAGTAGGGAGAGCCACTTTCGAGTCGAGCTTCAGTGGGGAGAGTATAATGTGGATTATATGAAAGAAATTAGATTTATTTCTGGAAAGACAGAAAAAAAACTTTTAATTTAATTAATTTTGCAAATTGTAGTTAACACACAAAACTGTAATTAATTGGGCTATTCTTTTTTACCGGTTTTCCCACTCGTAACAATTTTACAACAATCTATTTTAATTAACTTTCATTAGGTTTTATAATCTGTTGTCATTAGATTGGTGTAGATGTACTTAATTTATTATCGTTGGACGTAGCATACCACAGAACCTATTCCGAAAAAATAGCCTTCGAAAGAATTGGAACATTCAATCCCTCGAAATTTAAAGGTGGCCACGGTTATGGAATATGATTGACGTAACATAAATCCCAAAGAAGTTCATTCGACTGAAAATTTATAGTGTATTTCGAAGAGAACAATTTTTTTTTAGATGTTGTAAAAAGCCCTAGGAACTTCTCACGGGGGATTTCGAAAGCGCCGGCGGCTTGGCCACCCCTTCATCGCGGCTCGCAAGCTCGCAAGCTCGTAAACGTCAGAAACGTCTAATTTGGACGGGTGAGTTGTGTGCAACGGAGGGAGGAGTTGGGTCCTCTCGCGGCTACAAGCGGCGCGCACCTGAGATTTCGGAACGGCCCCTACCACGCTGGCGTTTAACGAGCCGTTGGCCTGTAGAGTTGGTAGGGTTGTTGTTGGGGGTGGGGAAAAGGGTAGAGGGGGGGAAGCATTATTGTTCTCTCCGTCAGAGGCACGTCGGACGTGAAATGTGATAGGCTCCTGCGGGGCCTGCGGGCGTGGTCGGCAGGCGGCATGAAGCACTTCCGAAACCGCCGTCGCCAGGTGGAGTGGATTAAATTATCTCGCAACAACCATTACTGGGTACGTTGTTCCGTACTTGAGCCTTTCAGTTAGTCTACTCTTCCACTGACGTGGACAACTTATATTATCTCTATGATATATGGAGTTTATCACACTTTGTACGTGTGAGTCATTGTGCAGATTCCTGTCAACATCATACTTTAAGGCCACGAAAAAAAAGTTTTATTATTATATATTTTATATTAAGTAATTACAAATTTAACTTTTTACGTTACTAAATATTTTTTTAAAAATAAATCTTAAGAATTGATAAACCGAAAGGTATAAATTCGGTTATAGACATTAGCAAGAGATGTCAAAAATTTTCACAGTTCTCAAAATATATTACCAATCGTCACGTATCATTAAACCACTTTTGTTCTGTCAGACGTTTTTCTGAGCAACTTTACCTGAGTAAGCAAGAAAACATCATAATGTGAAGTTTTGCATTCGACAGTCGGGAAATGGGTCCTAGTACTGGGAAGTGTCAAATTTAAGACACACTACATGAGGCGAACCGTTCACCTACCAGCACACCGCACCACTGATATATAAAAAAGTCCTTATATTAATATTTGAATAATTAATGTGAAAAGATACTGCATCTCAAACTTTTTCCCATTAATTTTTTTTCATAATATACGCTTACAAATTATAGTTATTAAAAAAAACTATTTTCTGCAGTGTTGCAAAAAGTGTTTGCTGATTGGTTTTTCAATTTATCTTTAAAGTTTAATGTAATTGTTTTTGTATGAAAGCTGAATGAATTTCCTTGTCTCTTTTTTTTTTTACGGTGTCCTACACGAGTCGAAAAAATTTATGGCAGGATAAATTAATTGAATTAGTACATTTGGTTAAATTCTAGCAATCATTTGAAGATAAAATAACCTTAAAAAGGCTCTAATGGTCATATATTGAAAATACGTAGAAATGCACTTTTATAGTAGGTAAATAAGGGGAAACAATTAAAAAAAAAAAAAACAATTTTCTGGGTGATTCGAACCTTAATGTTACAGTTTACGTATTCTTAATGATTGGAAAGTATATTTGAATAGATGTCAGCCATTTTTGTTGACCTTTTGAATTAGTAACAAGGATAGTTATAGAATAATCGATGCAGCCTTTCGTGAAAGGAAGAATCGCTCTGTCTTTTCATGCAGACTTATTGTCTTTGAGGGTTTTGTGATGCTATCTTTTAATAAAAATGTAACGATGGTAATTTTCTCGGCTTAGCATGATTTGTATAGTTATACTTATTCATGTTTTACGTTATTCTAAGATATGCAAAAATTTAGCTTATCCAAAAAAATATATATATTTTAAGGCCTCTTCACAATAGCGCGGCGCGGCGCGATGCGACGCGTAGCGATGTGACATCATTCGATACCAACCAATCAGAGTTAACATCGCTCGCGGCGAGCGATAGCTCGCGACGTGAGCACAAGCGACAAGACTGCCTTGCCGCGCCGGGCGACATCGCTGATGACGTAAGAGTAAACATCCAATCGCAAGCAATAATTCGGAGAATTATAAGAATATCAGTTGTTAGTAAACAAACGATTGAAATAGAAGGCAATAGGTGTCTGGAAAGTGATATTGATGTAAAATAATTTCCTGATGCAAGGTACCTTAAAAAAAAAAAAAATTAGCCAAATTCAAAATAATTACAATAAGTGTCTGTACTTACAAAATCACAATATCTGCACTAGACACGCAAGTTAGCAAGTTATACCTTAGTGTCATCGACAGTCTTTCTACTGGGCTGAATGGTAGGCGGTGAGAATTTTTTTGTAACATTGGACCAACAATATGCAAAAACAGATCAAATTCATTAGGAGACATCCTCATGAATACGAAATAGTTGTCACTGTCTCCTAATCGCATTTCTGAGATAATATTATGGTAGTCCCCTTGTCCCAATCTATTTGCATTTGTGGGCCTTGTGTGCCTTCTTCTGTTATTATTATCAAGTAATAATAAACACAACACTCTCCGCCTGTGAACATTTACTGCATGGCGATTTCTATTCATGTCTCTTTTCACCGATGCTTAGTTACAGTACACTTGCATATACAATGCCAGACAAAAAAGAGAAAATTTTTAAAATACATCCACAGAGTTTGTTTATATTTACTTATATGTTATCAGATGTTGCCGGCAGTTAGCAGGCTGTTTCAACATGTTTTTTTCGCCAGTCGTATCGCGCCGCGTCGCGCCATTGTGAAGTGTATAGCCAGCGACTTCGCGTTAGATCGCGAGCTATCGCTTCTTCACGTCGCCAGATCGCGCCGCGCCGCGCTATTGTGAAGAGCGCTTTAGTCTTATGAAACCATATCACAACACTGCTGTCACACCACAAAAAATTACAATATCGCCTTATAATATATATGTAATTATCAATTAAATGATTTCGTTGTAGGTCTTTGTTACAAACTTAAGGATTTTGATACTCAAAAATGAAACTTTCAAAGAAATTTTAATACTACAGTATTTATAAGTTCAGCAAACTGTTAAGTTCAACTGCTAAACACGCCGATTTATCACTATTTTTACTGTTAAGTGATTAACAAGAACGTATAAGAATTCAAAATGATTTGAATACAAACCGTGAAAAATTTGACAAATTAAACCAGTCACTGCAACTAAAGTAGATATTATAAGTTAATATACCAGTCTTTGATAGCATTAAGAGAATTAGGATATTTTTCACACATTTTTTTTTTTTCAGAACGGAGCCTTGAAACTAAAGAATTATGTGTTCAAGGCTGTATCGGCAAAGGACACTTCGTTACAAATAGCATCGATGGCTAACTTTCCAGCTATTATAGCCCATTAAACTCTTGGCTTACTTAGCACGACTTGAAAGTTTTGTGCCAGTTGTGTGTGTCAATTTAAGTAAAAAAAAAAAAAGTGGCATTGCTATTTTGCAGAATACTAGAGGCGTGCTTCAGTGCATATTAATTCAAACGAGGATTAAAATCAAACAAACTTGGTACACAAAAAATTTTTCTGTGTACTTTTACTAAAGATTTCTTTGGAAAACAGTTGCCATGAAGTAGTTTGTAATACTACAAGAAATATTTAGAAAATTTTACAACACATTGCTATAAATTCTTTCAGTATTAATACTGAATATTTCTTAGAAAAAAATGGCTCATTTTATAATTGATGTTCATTCAAGCTTAATTTTTTAAACACTTGAAAAGGTAATCGAATATTAAAAACATTTACTTTATTTTGTTGTATTTGTTATATGTATTATGTGTACAGTTAAAACTAGAAATCTATTCAGGGAACGGTTTACAAATAACTTTAACAACTGGAGGTACTGGTGTAACACATCACATGAATGCCCGGGTAAAAATCCGAACTCAGTATTACTGCAAACACTATCTTGTAGTGTTCCAGTAGTTTTCATCTAAATGTACAAATGTAAAAATACCTCTTTATTTTACAGGAATTTTCTGTTCCATTTATATCAAAATTACAGTGTTAGACTAACACGTGTATGCTTAGCTTACGTCAGTAATTTCAGTTTTATAGACTTTATATTTGTCGTCCTATTAATTTAGAGTTAGGATAAACATATGTCAAAATAAAATTTAAACTTAACAAAAGGAATTGTGTAATTGTTACCAAGGATCAAATTCTAACTACGCATACACTACTGTAAATCTTGTACTTATGGTAACGTTGTTATGGTGACAGCTGATGTTTTAACTTCTCTGGTCGTAAGTTAAATTGGTCATTTTGTAATCTGTTCATCTAAAATTCTTAATTATTTTGTTATACTCTCACAATATCACCAACGACGAGATTGTTATTTATACTAAAGCTGTCTTTTTGGGGTGTTAGAGCTAACAATGTTGTGCTGTTCTTAAAATACATCTGTAAAATGACTTTTAACACAACTGTACTAAGTTTGTACAATTTTAACGTCACAATTTTAATTTACAAAATTGTAATACTACGTTTAAGTCGATGATCCCTACTTACTGTCATTTACATATTATAATCATTACATATAATAAAAATGTCCTTATAATTTAAATACACAAAAACGTGTTTTAATAAGGTTTTTCTTAAAAACATGGTGCTATCATAGAATAATTTCGTGAGCATCTTTAGATACATAGAAACGATGAATAAATTATGGAGCCCGTGTCATAAAATTATAAAACAAAACAGAGTAAGATGGCAAATTTGTTTATCAAAATTTACCAATTTAGCGCGCTTAACTGCCCACTCCCTACTCGGCCGTTAGGCCTTTGCCGTAAAGTTGGTAGACAGGGCAGTCCGACCGCAAGGGGAGATATGTTTCAGATACAGTCTGGGAAACACGCTAAACCCCGGTGCCGCGGATTATCCCGTTTGGCGTCGTACCGTTTGCCGCAGCCTGGCTTCGCTTGCCATGGAAAGGGGGGTGGGGGGGGGGGGGGAACGTGTGTATCTCCTTTCTGTTTGCAACATCTGGCAACGCTGAGCGCAGCTCCCCGTGCGTCCGGTGCTTACGTTTGAGCAGTTTGACGTCATAATTCAAGTGTCGGATATTCCTCGAAACTTTCATTTCACGTCCAACCAAACGTTTCCCCCCTGTGTTGAAAGCATCAGAAACACCTACAAAACTGTTTCGAGTTTTGTGATGCTTATTAGCAGATGCTGTATTGTTTTTCTGTTAGCATTAAACGTATTTTTTTTAGTGTTATTCAAAGTTATTCTTAAGTGTTGATATGTCTCGGTACAGAAAACTTATTACAACATTTTCTAAGGTTCTTAAAAGCATAGTGAACGAACTTATACCGTAAATTTTAGACCGAATAACAATGGCGGGTTCATATTAAAATTAATATAACAGTAAATGTTCGAATATTTTTGCAAGAAAAATCCGAATTTATGCATTTATTTTTAATGTGATATATTTTATACTGTGTTTAAAATTCGGTATGTTGTTCACTAGCGGGGATTGGTCATGTAAATATGTGTAAAATCTTACAAGGTGTCGATTAGTCTTTTTTCATATCTTTTCATAACG
Source organism: Bacillus rossius redtenbacheri (assembly GCF_032445375.1). Classification (NCBI taxonomy): domain Eukaryota; kingdom Metazoa; phylum Arthropoda; class Insecta; order Phasmatodea; family Bacillidae; genus Bacillus; species Bacillus rossius. The sequence continues at coordinate 22,199,780 of NC_086341.1, forward strand.
ACTCTCATTTAATATTTGTAACTTGTGTTAACTAACACCGCAATTTGACTGAAACATTTTTTTCACCACTTTCTTATTTTATATGCTGATTTATTTTACATTTAAAAATACGGGACGTTATTTTTTTTTTTCAAAAAATTTAGCAAATACGACTAATTACGATAGTTATTGACAAGGTATTTTTAATTTAATTTAATGCCTGTAAATAACTATTTCAATATGTGAAAAAAATATAAGTCATAATATATTCAAATTAGATTTAATTTTAAACGTTAACATATAAATTCGATTCTAAAACCATATTGCGGCATTTGTTTATCACATTGAATCCAAACAACGTGTCTACAAGTTTTACCATGTTAAAGAAAAATTAAAAGAATGACCAGGATTTTAAAGTCATCATGACGGACAGACAAGTATACAGAACAGGGATAGTGAAACTGAAAACTGTGTTTGGTTGTATATAGTAAGGATACAACCCAGCAACCGTTTTCCTAGAGTGATATCAGTAAACCACGGTAAATAAACCGTAATTATCATTGCCTATGAGTTTCGAACCCAGGCCCTATAAAAATCGAGTCAAGTATCATACGACCTCAACTTTTGCACCATGCAGTGTTTCTGTTTCAAATTATTGCTCAAAATTATTGACTTTAAAGAGAGGTGACAAAGTGATGATCATTTTAATTACTTATAAAAAACGTATACGTGTTAAAACATAATTAAGTAAAATAACATTTTTATATTCGTAAATTATATCCCAAAATTAAGAATAAGGTTTTTGTTGCAGTTTCAATACAATTACTATTTTTTTCAACGATGTGCATAATTAGGGATGTCGGTAAATTATTTATCTAGTTTATTGTCCAATAAAATTCTATTTATGTACAATACCTTGTGTTGGATCATTTGACTCGTATTTGACTGAATAGTCTGTGTCGTGAAACTTGCCTTAAAATTTTAAGGTTCTCGAAAGCATTACCAATATTCTACGTATCGTAATGTCAATGTTGTTTTGCCCTGTGTCGTAAACAACTTCCATTTTGTTGACAGCGTTCGTAAACAAGCATCATGTAATACTCAGCAGGGGAAATGGGGGAAACGGGCACCACTGATGCTACTTCTGAGAAATTATCAAATTTGAGAAAATCTCCGTGACACTGACTGTGAACAACTGGCCCACGAACCAAGCCAGTAATAGTTTTATTTCATAAATAAAAACGTTTCTTCACATCACATGAATGATTCTAGCATGACGGCTTGTCAATCCTGGTATTACTGAAGTCTGCAGTGCTTGTATTTCAACCCCGATCCCTCCCGTAAAAAATAATTCTTAATATAAATTATTATTGAGAAAGATTGTCTTTCAGTGATTCTCAGATATCGCTCAGGTATGGCGCGAGGTGCTGTCATATTTCACACTGACGATACAAACGAAATGCCCCAGTTATAAATTTTAACTATATAAACTGAAATCGTTGTAGAGTTTTTGTTCTTCGTTATAATTGTAGAGTAACTGAAAAAAGTTTTCGATAAGCGCATGCGCTAGTACTGCTTTTTTTTTTTTCTCGCTTGCAGCGCCACATACGGATAATGGTGACACCTGAGCATTAGCGTTTTTTGTTCTGTTAACGTGCTTAGAGATAATCTTTTATTGCAGCCCCCCCTCCTCCTACTATTTTAATCTCCTTGTACGAGAGTGGTTGAACGAAGACTTCATTTTACATACGAGACAGCCACACCCGAAGTTCCCCGAAGTTCATGCTTGCTTTTTTTTTCCGTATCACAACAGGTGTATTTATTTTGGATGTAGCTTACTCATACGTCATACGCCGATCTATCTCATTGTATAAACCGGTGAGGCATTAAATTTTGCGATCCTATAGGACAGGTTAGCTACATTATAAATACTTTAAAACATTGTGGATGGTTGGTTATATTAGGTAAGTATATTAAAAATACTGTAAAATCATTTTATGGTAGCTTAACAATTAACTTTTTAATATGTAGCTATCCAGCGCTAGGAAACCGTTTACATGATTTCACAGTATCTTTAATGTAGCTATCCTAACCAAATCAACAGTCCACAATGTTTTAAAGTATTTATAATGTATCTAACCTAACCTAATTGACCATTAGTTATCATGATTTGTCCAAAATAAACATTCACGGTCACACGGCAAACGAAAAATATGGCGGCGTACAAATAAATACCGTTGCCTTGTTTATGGCCTTTCCTTTTATCAACACCACCATATTTATTTACAATGAACAAAAAAAAAGCCGAAGATGCACGATCGGGAGTTTGGCTCTCTCGTCTGTGAAAAGAAGGCTCCCCGAACGTCGAAGTCCCTGACCGTTGGATGGTCGATACGACAGAGCTATTTTTCGCTGGCCTCCATGTTCACCCGACATAAATCCATGCGATTTTTTTTATATGTGCCATATAACTAAAGGTGCACGAATTAGACACTTGTAAGAAAAAAAAGGTTAGATTACCTTCAATTTGATGTATGATTTGTCTTAATTAGCCTAAATTAAACTCTTACAATATAACCATTGATACTGGGACATTCTTTTTTATGGACATCTTGTATACTACAATGGCCGGCTCTATGTCAGTTCCCCGACCTCGTCATAACCCCGACCGTTTCCCCTGCACTGCTTCGACCTCCCTCCACGATACCTCCTGGCAGCCCTTGGTCCGCCCCGCAGAAATATCACTGTTCCCATTGGCAGTGGCCAAATACTCTCCCATTGGCTGAGGGGTGGTGGTGGACCCGAAGGGGGGGGGGACCCAAGGGGTGGGTGGGACCCGCACGGTGGTTGGGACTCGAATGCGGAGTGCTCGAGCGAACTGGGTATTAGGCGCTTATAACTGTGCGGGAGGTGAAGGAAACTTCCTGCGACATTACAAATGCATTCCTATGGTCTTTGATCATTGGTCTTTTATTTGAAATATTTACTGCATTCCACTTAAATTATAATGCTGTATGAAACATAATATCTGCGTAATTCGCATTTTTTTGTATCAAATACTAGTGTTCTCTCACCATTCAATTATATATGTGCTTACGTGCTTGATTTTTCATGAAAATTATTATTTTTTAAGTGCCGCAACTATTGGTGAAAACTAACGGGTAAATAAGTTACGAGATAATACAGTAACATACATACTTAAAAGTGTTCAGGTTATTTATTCCCCGCAATTTTTTTTGCGTGAAATTGTTTTGGTTATATTTTGTAACAATTAAATACAAATCATTCTTTTACTTGTCAACAAGCTCTATTTGTATCATATCAATATCTTCTAAATCCAAATAAACATCTCTAATATGATCAAAAATTCTAATGAAGGCAACTATTTTGTTTACTGCATGAATTAGTTTCATAAAAATTGGAAATCTACTCTGTGGTTGATCATTCTATTTAGGAAAAGAGCTCAACACGTTTTGGAAATGTATTAGCTAAAATAATTAAACTTTGTATTAGTGTTTATGAAATATTTTTTTCAAATTTATCAGTTTTCAAATTTATTTCGTGTATGATCACGACGATAAAAATTATTTAAAGTAAAGCGCTAAGATTTAAATACATGATTCCTTTTTAAAGTTTTCTCTGTTTGCTCTACTATTAAGAAATTTTTAACAAATTCCCCTAAAGATTTGAAACCACAAATTTAGAAGTATTACACAACACTCAGAACTGGACAATTAATAAGCTGCTGTATTGACAATGAAAATTATGTTTGTGACATCGATTCTTTCCAACTGAACAAAACTGAACCATTAAAATATGAAGTCATAGTTACAAAAAGAAAAAAAAACTGTTTGCATTATTTTAACATTTAATGAAATATATGTTTATTTTAAGTAATGATTGGCGTCTTTTTGTGGTAGGCCTACGTGTTTTTTTTTGTTGCCTTGTTAGGTAGATCTCAAAGAAATACTACCTATTGTAGCCGTTAGCATGGTGCGACTTCCGGAAAATTTTTGTAATGCTTTTCGTTTTAGGGTCCATAGACCCCAAAACAATAGTCATCTCAAAAAGTGATATAGCCTTTATATTTATATATCTATATCTACTATATATATACAATTCAAACTTTTATAGTCACGATAGACTAACTGTCGTAATTTTGCACAAATAACTTTCAAACTGATAAATGAAATCTCGGTCGAGTTCGTTAATGGGCGATATCCGACCAAATGGGCAGAGATGGCTAAGGTTTTAAGAAATACAGAAAAATCGAAATAACTCCCAAAGTATGATTAGTATCACATCCGTTTGAACGTTTAATAAATGTTATGAGTAATGCCAAAAAATTTTATCTTAGATAACTTTTTGTACAACCAATCATAACTGCAAGAAGTGAAAAAATCTGGGTTGTCAAAAGAAATCATAACTCCCACAGTAGGAATAATATCAATTCCATTCAAATTGTGTATAAATCCTTTAATTTTTATCTAAAACTTTTGTCAAAAACAATTATTGATGAGACGAACCATTGGTAAAAGGTGTGGAAAAAACAGGGTTTGAATATTTAAAGATAATAATAATTTCCGTACTATGTACGTTATTGATTCCTTATCTTTTTTATTGAAAGAGTATTAATTTTATTTACAATTTTTGTCTGAAATAATTTTTTATACGACGAACCATTATTGCAAGGGGTGGAAAAAATTGGGGGGTTGAAAAACCAAAAATTCCATATCTTACTCAGTAGGCACACTATCAATTCCGTTAGAATTGTGTATAAATCCTTATATTTTATCTAAAACCTTTGGTCGAAAATAATTTTTTTATAAGATGAACTCGGTGCAATGGGATAAAAAATGTTGTGCGATTAAAAACAAATTAATAATTTCTGTACTATAATCACTATTCAAACTGTTCTTATTCATTTAAATACAGTAAATATTAGATACAAGATACCTCTAAAAAAATTTTAATTAATAAACCATTGTTAATATTTAAAATGTCTCTAAGCGGATATTTATGATTTTTCTGGTAATGTTGTTTAAATGAATATAAGTCACTTTTCTTCCAGCATAAAGAAATATAAACGTCGAAATCTACCTGCTCTTGTAGGCTGCGCCGAAAGGGATTTTTTTCATGTGTTATGTGTCAACCTTGTTCAAACAACTAGGCTTTTATATATATATATATATATATATATATATATATATATATATATATATATATATATATATATATATATATTTATATAGATATATAAATCACAGCCAATGAAGCAAATTGTCGCAGTTTAAAAAATCTGGATAGTTTTATAAGTCACTATAGGCAAAACAAAAGGTTGTTTTCACTTGCAGGTCATGACATATCTTTTAACCCACCTGATTGTTATTGATGAGTTTTTCCGTCTCGTATGACCTCATTTTGACGAAACGTTACCCACCCAGATTAAACATTTAGTTGGCCTATATAAAAATAGAAGTTCAACGAAATTTGTTTTTTAGTAATTGGAATATTAATTTTATTAAAACTGTAATCGGTAAGTCACAATATTCGCATTTTAAGTCATATATAAAGAGGATATGGACATAAAAAGGGATTAAAAATAGAAACGGTAAAAAACCCAATGAAATGTGATGGGTGTGAAAGAGGTCTGAAAGGATAATCCAATTAATTGAATACAGATTTATGTAGATATTGAATAAAGACTAGCTATTGTAGCCGTTATCACTGTACTTCTTTCGAAAAATGTTTATGTAGTTTTTCTTTTATTTGTCCGTCGACTGTTGTTGCCACCATATAAATTAATTGTTTACCCAAGTCATTGCTTATAATTTACTCACATACAATAAAATATTTAAAACCCCATATAATTTCACAACGAGCCTTCGGCAAAATTTTCATGGAAAGTATTAATGAATATAAAAATTTTTTTCGAAACGACGGCACTTTTATTAGCGAAATGTACTGCAAACTTAGTTTTTTTTTTTTTGGTTCTTCAAACGTCATACTGCTACGCCAAAAAGAAAATAAAATCACTACCTACAGTATTATTACTAAATAATGTGGAGAGAATCTTCTGGATCTCAGAGAAAAAAATTAAGAATGAAAACCAGCAATTTGAGTTACAAATTTTATTATTTAATTTTTTTCTTATTTCGTCTTTTAAGCGTGGGGAAAAGGGTTCAGTTATGTTTAATCATAAAACGTTATCTATATATATAAAAATGAAACTCGTTTTCCTTGGTCACGGCATCACGCGTGAACAGCTGGACCGATTTCACTAATTTTTTTTTGTTGTGTTTGCTATGGTCAGGAGAAGGTTCTTATGAAAGAAAAAATTAAGAAAATTGTGCGGAAAATTAGAAAATTTAAGAATAATGAATTCCTATTTCCCTTGGTCACGCCATCACGCGTAAATGACTGAACCGATTTCACTAATTCTTTTTTTGTTGTGTTTGTTATTGTCACGAGAAGGTTCTTATGAAAGAAAAAATTTAACGGAAAATTAGAAAATTTAAGAATACTGAACCACCATACATAAAATTATTTCCAAACTAACCCAACACTTTGTACAATATAAATATTTTTAAAGTAACCTTATGACGTTTGACATAGAATTGACAGAATGTTTGCTGCAAACATCTTCAAAGAGGATGTAAAGAAACTGTATCGTTTAGGAAATATTTATCAACATTAACGTTTTACTACATATTGTACCGGTACATTCGGTACAGAGCTGCTGGCGCAGGCTATTCTGGCTGTGTACATTCTGCCTAGGCCATTGTCATGCCATAATTCGTTATTACTGTGTTGCAGTTTAAAAATAGAAAAACAAATCAATACATTATGTAAACATTTTCTATGTTTGTTTTTGTGTGATATACTTACTTATAAAGAAGAATACAACCGTTTTCTTTAATTTACAGTTGAATTTTCATTTTTGAACTTTTTTAATGTAAATTTATGTCGTTTGACATATAATTGTTTTAAAGACTAAGAAGATTTTTGTTTGCTAATAAGTGTTTGTTAATCATGGTAAGTTCACAGCTTCATATTGATTTTTAGAACTTTTTGGTGACTACACAATACTATAATTTGGTATACATGGTTATACAGAAAATGTATGAGAGCTTTTTATTTTCAGTTGGATTTTCGTTTTTAACAATGCCACAAACCAGACATACAAGCTTAGGCCGCAGAACTCGAAATACGGCAAGTCAAAGAAATATACGAGCAAATCAAAGTGATGAGCAACGCGAAGCGCGAAATGAACTTGAACGGAATCGATATCAAGATAGGAATGTTGTGTTTAATCCCCACAGAGCTGCATTCAGTTATAATGTGGCAATTGATTACAGTTCAGAGCAAATTGTTGCTATTGGACTAATGAATATTGTGTGTCCACATTGCAAGGCATTGAAATTTTAAAATGAAGCCCCTGGATTGTGTTGCGCCAGCGGCCAAGTCAAATTCACGCCATTTGTACCGCCTCCAGAGCCACTACATTCATTGGTTTCTGGAATTGGCCAAGATTCTTATCATTTTTTGTCTCATATCCAGCAGTACAATAATTGCTTTCAAATGACATCATTTGGAGCAACAAAAGTTATTCGAGACAATTTTATGCCTACTTTCAAAGTAAGTAAGTATAATGGTAAACAATTTTTTTAGTTTTACAACCATGTAGCTGGTGCAAAATATGTTGAGCCAGTGATGTGTTTATTTTGTAAGCAATAAGTCAAATACTTAATAATAGTCTATAATCAAATGACTTAATCAGCAACATTTTATAACATGTTGTATTTCATAGTGGCATGAGCAAGGTGTTCCAATACTTGGTAAAGACTATTACCTAAAGCTGCCATTGAAGGCTGTTCAATGTCGAGGTTTAAAGTAGTTTTAATTTGAAAAAATGATGTAAAGTATTGTGGCAATATTTTTCCAGCCACATGGTGTTACAATTTGCTATACAATAACCTATATACATATTTATATTTTTGCAGATTCAGGGTCAAATATATCATCGAACAGGTTCCTTATTGCCAATGCCTGATGAAGACTATACATTTTTGCAAATATATTTTATGGGCAATTCAGCTAGAGAAGTCGATCAGCGTTGCGCACACAACAACTCAGTGAAAAGATCCATTGTGGAACAACTTCAAACATTTTTCCATCAACACAATGAATTAGTTGCATTATTCACAACTGCATTAGACCGCATGCCATCAGATAATCACAAAATTGTCATCAGAGCCGATAAGGCGCCTGCAGGACAACATGCTGGACGTTTTAATGCGCCAACAATTGATGAAGTGGCTATTGTTGTCGTGGGTGAAAATTTAGAAAACCGAGACATTGTTTTACATCGGCGGAACAATCAGCTTCAGCGTGTGTCTGAAACACATCGATCATATGATGCCTTACAATATCCTATCTTATTTTGGCAAGGTGAAGACGGCTATCATTTTTCAATGAAGATGATAAATCCAGTTACAGGTAAATTGTTAACAATATGTTTACTACATTAAAATATATGTTTACTAACTTAAAATTTATATTATTAACACAAAAAATTGTTTACAGGTGCTGACACGAACAAAAAAGTTAGTTCAATGAATTATTATTCATACAGAATGATGGTTCGGGAAAATGAGGACAATCACATCTTAAAATGTCGGCGTCTATTTCACCAATACGCTATGGATATGTATGTGAAAGTTGAAACTGAACGATTGACATTTATCAGGTTGAACCAGGCAAAACTCCGTTCCGAGGAATACATTCATCTTCGGGATGCCATTAATGCTGATGGAAATGCACAGAATGTTGGCAGAACAACTATTCTCCCAGCAACATACGTCGGAAGTCCGCGTCATATGCATGAATATGCTCAAGATGCTATGTGCTATGTACGACATTATGGCACACCAGATTTGTTTATCACATTCACATGCAATCCAAAGTGGACAGAAATTCAACAAGAATTATTTACTAGCCAATCACCCATTGATCGCCACGATATCACTGCAAGGGTGTTAAAAATGAAATTAAAATCACTCATGGATTTTATTGTTAAGCATTGCGTGTTCGGCGAGACGCGCTGTTGGATGTACTCAGTTGAGTGGCAAAAACGCGGATTACCACATGCACATATCCTCATTTGGTTGGTTGAGAGGATAAGACCGAATGAAATTGATCATGTGATATCAGCAGAAATTCCCGATTATAATGAAGACCCACTGTTACATGAGGTTATTACAAAAAATATGATACATGGTCCATGTGGAATATTAAATCCCAACTCTCCATGTATGGTTGAAGGTAAATGTTCAAAACGCTACCCAAGACAATTAGTAGCAGAAACTATTACTGGAAATGATGGATATCCACTTTATCGCCGCCGATCCATTGATGACAATGGAAAGTCAACAATAGTCAAATTAAATCGACAGGACATTGAAGTTGATAATCGTTGGGTTGTTCCGTTTTCGCTATTACTCTGCAAGGCATATAAAGCACACATAAACGTCGAATTTTGCCATTCCGTAAAATCTATTAAATACATTTGCAAGTGTGTGAACAAAGGTAGTGATATGGCTGTCTTCGGAGTTGCTGCCGAAAATTCAAATGATGAAGTCACTCAATATCAAATGGGTCGCTATGTTAGTAGTAACGAAGGCATGTGGCGTATATTTTCGTTTCCTATACATGAACGACACCCTACTGTTGTTCACTTGGCCGTAAATTTGGAAAATGGTCAACGGGTGTATTTTACAGATGCAAACGTATTACAACGAGTTGACAGGCCACCATCGACAACATTAACCAGCTTCATTGAAATGTGCCAGAATGATGATTTTGCCAGAACGCTACTTTACTCCGAAATGCCAAGATATTATACCTGGAATCAATCATCAAAAAAATTCCAACGACGTAAACGAGGACAGCCAGTTCCAGGTTATCCACAAGTATTTTCCACCGATGCACTAGGCCGTCTTTATGCAGTCCATCCCAGTCAAGACGAGTGTTTTTATTTGCGTTGACTGTTAGTAAATGTTCATGGTCCAACATCATTCCAACATCTGCGAACTGTTAATGGTCTATTGTGTGGCACATACAGAGAAGCCTGTCAACATTTGGGATTGTTAGAAAATGACACTCATTGGGACCACACTCTCGAAGATGCTGTGATTTTGTCAAATGCTAAACAAATACGAACATTATTTTCTATAATTTTGTCTACATGCTTCCCATCAACACCGACTGATTTATGGCATAAATACAAAGATCATATGGCGGAAGATATATTGCATCAGATGCGTCTTAGAACATCGAATGCAGATTTACAAATGAACGAAGAAATTCACAATGAAGCATAAATTTTAATTGAGGACATGTGCTTGATGCTTACCAACAAAGTATTAACACAAATAGGAATGATAGCACCCAATCGCCCAATGCACGACTCATTTGATCAAGAATTGAGACGCGAAGCTCATTACGATTCTGAAACATTACGAGAAATGGTTGATATAACAGTTCCCCTTTTAAATCAACAACAAAAATATGCCTACGATACGCTCATGAAAGTAGTGAACGATGGAACTGGTGGATTTTATTTTTTAGATGCTCCTGGTGGAACTGGAAAAACGTTTTTGTTATCATTGATTTTGGCCACGATTCGATCGCAAAATGGAATTGCACTAGCCCTAGCTTCATCAGGTATTGCAGCTACGTTGTTGGAAGGCGGTCGAACAGTTCATTCAGCTCTCAAGTTGCCGTTAAACCTTCAAATAAATGAAACTCCAACTTGCAACCTTTCGAGGAATTCTGCCATGGCCAAAGTGCTGCAGCAAACCAGATTGATCATTTGGGATGAATGCACGATGGCACACAAAAAATCTTTGGAGGCATTAGATCGCTCAATGCAAGATTTACGAAATAACAAAAACCGGTTTGGTGGTGCAATGATACTATTGGCAGGTGATTTTCGACAAATATTGCCAGTTGTTCCACGCTCAACGCCAGCTGATGAACTAAATGCATGTTTGAAGTCGTCCATTTTATGGAAATACATTAAAACACTTAAATTGAGTATAAACATAAGAGTCGAATTGCAAGGAGACCAGTCTGGAGAACTTTTTTCCAAACAGCTGCTCGATATTGGTAATGGTAATATTGCTGTTGATACATCATCTGGATACATTACATTCCCTACCAATTTTTGTAACTTTTGTGAATCAAAGACCGAACTCATGGAGATGGTTTTCCCAAACATTGCTCAAAATTACGTAAATCACGTTTGGTTAAGCGAACGTGTTATATTGGCTGCAAAAAATGTTGATGTGAACGAAATGAATTTTCTGATTCAAGAGAAAATAGCTGGCGAATTGAAGAATTACAAATCAGTTGATTCCGTTACTAATGAAGATGAAGTTGTCAATTATCCAACAGAATTTTTAAATTCGCTTGAATTACCCGGCTTACCACCTCATAATCTGCAATTAAAAATCGGATCAGTAATTATTATGTTACGGAACATAAACCAGCCACGTCTGTGTAATGGCACCCGGCTTGCGGTGAAGAAATTATTGAACAATGTCATCGAAGCCACAATTTTGAAAGGGAAGTACAAAGGCGAAGATGTTTTAATCCCACGCATCGCTATGATACCGAACGACATGCCATTCAGCTTTAAGCGTTTACAGTTTCCAGTGCGGCTTGCATTTGCAATGTCAATAAATAAATCGCAAGGGCAGTCGCTAAGTGTATGTGGCATCAACCTAGAAAATCCATGTTTTTCACATGGCCAATTATATGTCGCCTGTTCCCGTGTCGGAAAACCATCAACATTATTTATTTACGCGCCAGAACATAAAACTAAAAATATAGTTTATCAAAAAGCATTAGAGTAGAGAGAAGCAGTGAGGGGTACAGAGACTATTAGTTGATTTATAGAGCGCGCGTGGTATTGAGCTCATTGTTTACTTAAAAATGCCAAGTTGTTCAATAGCAATTTGTAAAAACATTAGTGGAATTATTGAATCCTATGGAATAAACACTATTTTGACAATATATATTTTGTTTTTTATTTAATTAAATTAGTAAGGTCCTTTTCAGTTATAGTGATACCAGGGAATTATGGATTCATTTTTATATGGAGGATATTATAGATTCCAGTTCAAATTGAATAGGTACTCATACCTAAGATAGGTCAGCTATACAAAATAAAGTAGTGCATCATTGCTACGCTAAGGCGGTACGAAGTTCGCCGGGTCAGCTAGTATCTCTATAAAAATAATGCTGGATGTAAGCTTTTTAATAGTATGATTTTATTAATACTCAGAAAATGTGCTAGCGAAGACGCGGGTTATTAGCTAGACCCTGAATAATACCATGAATAATAATGAGTCTCGCAATGTCGCGCTGGCCGTGAGAGCTTAGAACCGTTGCAGTGTAAACCCCCTGCGAAACTCGGTCCACTCTAGTGAACCAACCTGTTTAGATAGACTCTCAATCAATACACTGTCTTAGAGCTTAAAGAATACGCAAAAATATTTATACCGAAATTTTTCACATTGGGCTCTTCAGTTCGTTGCAAATCTTATTTTTAGCTGTTCGGGTGGTAGAGATTAAATATAAAACTTACTTTATAAATAATTTGAATTAAATCCTATCCTTAATCTAAACACACGAAATATTTTTAACATAAATATGTTAAATAGCGTTTATACATTATTCCGATTGGTTATTGGAAAAATTCTTTTAAAACTGCATAATTGGGAAGCATTTTAAGGGACTGCTTTAAGTCGCTGTTATATAGAACTTAATTGCATGTTTTCGGTGATACGCACAAGGTCTATAACAGTAACTAACGGTATGTTATTAAGCATAGTCAACTGTACCAATGTATAAAATTTCGTATTTGCACAAATTTTTCACAGATATGTCCTTTTTATTTCTTTGTTTCCTGGGCTAATAGCTGTTTTGAGCGGCAGGAAATAGGCGCAGCGCTGGATGGTTTATTTCTTGGATTCCCTGTAAATCTAAACATGACATTAGTGACCATGACCTGTCCGTGTATTTTTGTTCAGATATTCGTTCCCTTGCCGAGAGTTAGGCTAATCCCATCCTTGCCTTCATTGTTCGGCTACTTGGGGCTGCCACTGTCGATTTCTACCTCACCTCGCAGCGCAAATTTTTTTCTCTCTTCAATGACTCATTTGCATTAATTGATGTTGGATGTTCTGATGTGTAACATGTTAGCTCTCAGTATAAGTTACGGCTGTGTTGGCCTGTGGAATGTTTAGAGGCAGGTCATTAATATAGACCAAAATGTTAATAACTTTACTAGTGAAATTATGTATAGCATTTAATGTTGATTTATGTTATTGAAAACCATATTGATTATTGTTCAAAATATTGCAGTCTCTGAAGAAAAGTGATAGTCTATTGTAAAGTACTTTTTAAAAGATTTTGGCAAAAATTGGTAGTAAACTAATAGGCCTATAGTTTGCTGCATCTGTTGTAATTCCTTTTTTATAGACAGGGAGTATTTTTTGTTTTTTTCTAACAGTATGGTATAATACCTTCCAGAAAAACTTCATTCATTAGTTTTGATATTTGCTTAGCAATGTGATGTCCAGAAACTTTTATCATTTTGTTTGATATGCCATAGATATCTGAAGAATTTGAGTTTTTTAATTGTTTTATAAATTTTATTATTTCTTTTTCTGATGTTGGGTATAAGTAAATGGTCTTATTGTTAAAGGGACAATGATGAATCAGACTTTGAATAGATTCTGTTATTTGTCTGTTTTGTGTTGAATTTAGTGTACAGCAATATTAGTGAAAAACATATTGAATTCTGAAGCAATCTGCTCACTGTCCTGTATTACTTTGCCATTTATTTCTAGTTTATTGATTTATTTTGCCAGTTTAGTGTCCCTACCTAGTTCAGAATTGATTATTTTCCATGTTGTGGTCATTTTATTTTCACTTAGATTTATCCTGTTCTGTAAATACATCCTCTTACCCTGTCGTATTACACTCCTATAATTTTTTTTTGTAGTCCTTGTAATACTGCTGAAAATGTGTGGTCTTCTTTAGCTTTTTACTGGATGAAATTATTCCCTTGGTTAGCCATGGTTTGGGTTTTTGGTCAGTTGTAACGTGTTTTAACGGAAATGTGGCATTTATGATGATTGTTAATTTTTCTGTTATGCATTTAAATTTTTGTTCAATGGTTATCATTTCATCGATATCCATCGAGTTTCCTTATCCAAAATATTTAAGAAAATTGTTTTATTGTGCCTATAAATGCGCCTATATTTTATTTTATTTTTCCTATCAGGTACATGTCATTGATGCACTTTAACTATCTGAGCCATATGATCTGAGAGTCCATAGTCCATTACATTATTTGTAAGGTATTTTGGGTCAAGGTTGGTAATGAAATAGTCTATTGCAGAACTGGATTGTTTAGTGATTCTGGTGTGCTTATTAATTATGTTATTTAAGTTATATGAATTAAGGATGTGCACTATTTTCTTTTTGCATTAGTCTCTTTTAAGAAGTCAATGTTTAGGTCACCACAGAGTATTAATGTGTTTTCCATGCTTTGTTTATTATTTTATCGAGTTGTTTAAAAAATGAATCAATGTCTCTGTCAGGTGTCCTATAAATACATAATATAATTCATCTGTCAAATACAAGTTTGATTTGAATATAGATACAACTACCTCCATTTATAGGTTCAGTTCGACAATAATTGGAAATCATAGTGTAATTTGGTATTGAGTAAAACGCAATTTCTTCATTATTTAACCAATGTTTAATAAAGCATGTAATATTTGGAGTAGTTGCTTCACTTTTTAACAGTGTAGTGTTAAATAACAAATCGAGATCAGTGAGTTTGTTTCTCAGTGACTGCATATTCTGGTGCAATATGAGACGCATAGGTTTGTTAGAAGCATTGTGTTTGTCTTGTTTATTGAGAATATTATCTTTAGTTTGTGTACCATATGTATTGCTATTCCTAGATATTAAATTCCGGGACTTTACATTAATACTTCTGTTGACTTGATGTAGGCTACATCAAGCCTACATAAAGTCATGCACTCCAATTGCACAAATCTTTCAAATATAATACTTCTGTTATTCGGAAAAAAACTTATTACCATTGTCAGTACTTATAGGTAGTGTGAATACATTCTCACCAAAATCAACTTTAAAAGTACTTGTGTTTGAGTTTGAGAACCGAGCTTTACTGTATTTATTATTTATTAGTTCAGTTCCATTCTCTAGTTCCCCTGTACAGTAAAGCTTAAAGGAATAATCTCGGATATGCACTCCCCACCTGACATTGTTTTGGTAGAGCTATGGATTAGAGTAGTCAGTTTCTGTTTACCTTCGCGGCTCAAGTGCAATCCATGCCTGGTAAATAATTTCCTAGCTTATGTACTAGTTTCTATAACTTGAACATTTTTAAACAAATTACAAACATTGTTGATACTCCTATTTATGTCCTTTACTACTACATTAACACACGACCAAGTTGGTTGATCGGGACGGGACGGGAGGGGGGGGGGGGGGGGTCGTTCTGTAACAATATCACATTTGTTTCACTAAAAAGTTTCTGTTTTTGTTTCAGCACATTAATCACTTTATCACCTTCATTTTTGAAACATCATTGGATCCACCAATGATTACAGCTGAATCGTTATGACCAGAGCATCAAACTTATTTGATACACGAATGGAAAAATCACACGGTAAAGTTGTCTTGCTGAACTTCCGCTTACGCACCACTTGCGACCACAATCACGGAGAAGGAAGACTCACTGCAGTTTCTTTACCTTTGTCAGACAGATTTAAGCTCAATTTGCAGTACATTTATGACTTCTCGTAGTGAACTCACCTCTTCCAGAAGTTGGATGACAAGTACCACCTGCGTTTTCGTAGCACTATCGTCTGAGACAGTTGCACAAATGTTATGCGTTGTGTTGTACTCCCTCTACAGTGATGCCGTATAGTTTTCTTCATCATCCATTAATTTGTATTACACAAGTGGCACACATGGCACAGGCCCACTCATTTTCTGAAATATTTCTTTCCTCTATATTGCGACACTTATTGAAGTGATACCATTTGTCACAGTTTTCACATAGAATACCATTTCTTACTACTTTAGTACATTTCCCGAGTTTGTTATCTCTTAAAACACAGTTTTTTGGCGGTATTAACGAACAACACTTCCGAGTCGGATGCAGTGACATCATGTTTGGATTGACCCCTAAGGAAGTGAGACAACTTGCGTACCTTTGTGATAAAAAATATGGACTAAAAATGCCCCCATCTTGGGCAGAAAAAGAAACAGCAGGAGTGAACTGGTTGTGTGGATTTTTGAAAAGACATCCAGAGCTATCAATAAGACAACCGGAAGAAACTAGCTAAGCCAGGATGACAAGTTTTAAAAAGCATAATATGAATGAATTTTACAAGAAACTCTCTGATGTTTACTCACGTCACCCATCAGGGCTACTTCCTTCAAAAATTTGGAACTGTTATGAATCTGGAGCAACTACTGTGCTGAAACCAAATAAAATTGTCGCAGGAAAAGGAGTCAAACAAGTGGGAACAGTCACATCAGCAGAACGTGGTGAACTCGTAACTGTTGCTGCAGCGGTGATTGCACAGGGAACCTTTATTCCTCCTATGATTATCTTGCCAAGAAATAAATTCAAAGACCACTTCATACAAGATGGACCAGCTGGTTGCATTGGTGCTGCTACAGGATCTGGATGGATGACAGAGGACAGTTTTGTGCAATTTATGAAACATTTTATTGCCTAAACCAAACCGAACAAAGACGATCCACTTCTATTGTTGTTACTAGACAACCATTCCTCTCACCTTAGTGTTACAGTTTTGGATTTGTGTAAAGACAATGGTGTAGTACTCTTGTCATTTCCACCACACTGTTCACACCGGCTCCAGCCCCTTGACATTCGTGTTTACAGACCATTCGAGAAACTCTATAGCAGGGGAGTCGATTCCTGGATAAAAATAAATCCAGGAAAAACTCTTAATATCTACGACTTGCCAAGTATGATTAAAGAAGAATTCATGACATCATTCACACCTTGTAATATTACTTCAGGATTTTCAGCTGCAGGCATTTTCCCACTGAATGTTGATAAGTTTCAAGACAGTGATTTTGCAGCTTCTTTTGTAACAGATCGTACTCTGCCCGAGGAAGGCATACAAAAAATATAAGTCAAATAAGGGAAGTGAATGAAGTGTTTTCGGGCAGTGATCACCAACTAGATATCGTCCCTGGGCCCAGCGGTGTCCAAATATCAGACTATGGAGATTTAACGCAAACATTTTCACCTCAAGCTGTTTGCCCGTATCCTGAAGCAGGGCCACGGCAAGTATGCAGTCGAAATAGGAAAAAAATGAAATGTGGAATTCTCACAGATATCTACACCAGAGAAAACATTGCTGGAAATGAAAAAAGCCGCAAGAGAGAGTAAGAAGAAAAACAAACAAAAAAGTAAAACCTGCCCATCAAAATATCTAAGAAGAAAACAAGAATCAAAAGGAAACTTGAATTCAGTGATGATTCTTCGGAGAATCATCACAACACACTCACTGTCTGAACTGTGGAGAAATATATAAGAATAATGAAGAATGAGTACAATGTAAGGTGAAAAATGTGGTCACATTGGTCCTGTGCTAAAAACAATCCTTTTTTTGTGTGTATTGACTGTGCAGATAATGACACAGAAGATTTAGAATCTGGAAATTCCGAATTAGATAATGTTTCAATGTGGCCCTTCCAATGGTGCAATATGCCCCGCATGTCGGGCAAAGTGCAACATGTGCAAGTGCTTTTTAAATAGATTATGTCAATGATAAATATTTTTTTGCAATCATTATATTATATTGAATACTGTGGATAAAAAATCATAGTATTCATAGGATGTTAAATATTTTAAATATTCATAATACAAAACAAGAAAAAAAAATTATAACTAATTCCTCTATGTATTCAGCTATAGTTTTTGTTTTGAACTCTTTCCAAATGAAAAAATATTCATGATGGAAATTTTTTTTTGTTTTTTTACTTATTATATAGTTATAGTAATTTGGTTTCTAGTAGAACTATTACTTGGTACCTAAAACCACAGTTTCACTCCGCAACGCCCCACCGACACTTTATTTTCAGTGTTGTGCAAGTCTTCCGCTGCTGTTCTTTCTTAGGATAATACTTTATGGTTATTGCTGAACATTAAACTGAAACTTAGTTTAAAAAACGCACGATCGCAACAGATTTTATTTTGTACAAATACGTTAATTTCAGCTATGTTTCTTTCAAACATTAGACTCTTAGCCAGCGTAGCAAAATGCAGTGCAGCTTCACTGGCAACACCGGCCGGTGTATGTATACTAGCATGTTCGAATGAAATGTGTAGCTTGGCTTAGATTCAGTGCAAAATTATTGATGAGATCCACAAAGAACTGTTTTGTATTAAGATTGTGTACCATGGAAACGTACAAAGCATGTCATACATCGAATTAATACGGCATGACTACAATGTTTACACTTATAAAAAATACCTCTAAATTACTGTAGATTACTGTCGTTATAAAAAAACAATATTCTTGATAACCGTAGGATATTTAAAAAAATTAGATAATTTTTGTAAAAATGCCTTCTCTACATTTTCACTATCCAAAATACATACTAGTTTATTTATTATTTTCACCTAAAATTGTAAATTTAAGTAACAAATTAGTGAACAGTTTTTATTTAGAAGATTACGATTAATTGTATATTTAGGTCATACAACACACAAAAAAGATGGTGAATTAGCTTTTCAAAATAACATTTTCTCTACATAATATTAAACGCAACTTGTTGGAATAGAAGCTGCATGTTATATTAAAAATGTTTTTCTATTAAAATAAATATTATTTCGATGTTTCTCTGGTGCTCAGCCACACTTAAATTTTTGTGTTTTTAAATATTTTGGTAGAGAGCTGCGTGAGCTACCCTATAACCGTGTTTGTAATTAGTGTTCATTTCTGTATACAATTAAAATAATAATAAATAATATAGGTTTAAGTAAAACCACTTTATATTGCGATTTTACCACGAACAGCGAATACCATACCATATCACAACTTAAAACATATAAAGTCCCGTTTTTCTCTTACAAAATATTATAGTTATAAGTCATTTAATGTGCTTTGTAATCGCCTTCAATCCTCTTGGAAGATTTTGGGCGACGTTATAAAAGCGACTAGGCTATAAGGTTATACTTAACTATAAAATTACAACTATGAGAAGGAACCGTTCACTTCAACTTTTAGCATACAGTACTATTTTTTGTGGGCGTTTTGCATCGATATGTATATGCGCTATCAAAATATTGGCTACATACAAACTAGAAAAACATCAAACCAAGCCCAAATTCATGTTGAATTATTGTTATATTGTTCGTCTGCTGTTATATGAACACTTTTCAAATTTACAAGAAATTCATTTATTTTATGAAAAAAATTTTTTGTACTCATAGTGATCTTTGCAGATATTCAGTTATAATTGGTCATTATTAAAAGTAGGTAATTATATTTTCAGCCAGTTCCATGTCTTATTAGGAGAGAAGTAAGAATAAATTGATCATATTTATAGTTCTAACAGTTCTACGTGACTTTATTCAATCGTTCATACTAGAAAGTATTATTTACATACGCCAGTGAAAGAAGGCACTGTAATGTGGCCATCTGTGTAAATTGATATCGCGATTTTACGAGCTAATATAGTTTTATACCACCAACGAACGCCACCTCCCGTCTCTAAAATAATCTTTAAAAAATACTTCATATTTATTTCATGTTTATCAAGATACGGAAATACAAAGTAGATGATATTTTATTGAAAAGTATGAAATTTACTAACGAAACATAAAAACTGGACCCGAATAATTCTAAATACTTTAGATCCTGATATCGTTCCAGACAAAACTACATTTCTTTGTGCTCATTGGTGCCCTATTTCAGGAAAAGAGAAGAAATTATATTTAGCCTGGGAGTGAAATCTCTGATAACTTCTATACTCCAGACAGCATTGTTGTAGCTTCCAGTCAGACAGGATTATTTGCTGCCACTATGTCTTGTGTGTAAGAAGTTGAGCCGGAAGCAGCTTGTCGCAGAAGACAAAAACCTCAGCCAGATGCAGGTGCGCCTTCAATCCGTTATCGCTGCTAAGTACCCTGCCGGGACAAGACGATGCCTTTCACCCCATCCCCATTCCTTACATATTTTGACCAGCTTTGTTGGGAATGGGAAAGATACCTGGTTGTTCCAACATTACTGAGAATGCAAAGCTCCTCCAACCCCAAACCCCGACTAAATGCACGTGTCTGGCAAACCTATCTGACGTTCATAAACAACCAAATGTATGTTGCTGGCCACTGATTGTACGTTGCTTCTTAATCGACTGTCATATATAACTGCCTTGAAAATACATGTCAGTCCATGCAAAGAACTCGATCCACCTTCCAAGAAGACTGAAGAGTTCGAGAAATGCTAGTAATCCTTGTTTGTACTGGTGGAAATAATATAATAAATTTTCTTATTTGTAATTTTGTTGCATTTTCCCTTTAACATTGTAATTCAATATTAAGTTTAAATAGAGAAATATATTTTAACCTAAAATTATCTGCGCATTACTGGTGGTTGGTGTATGATGAATATATATCTTAGGATTTTTTTTTTTTTTGTAATTTATTACATCTTTTTTCCCCTGATATTACCATTTGCGAATAAGGCAAGGATCGAATACGTGCAGGAATCACTCGAATTAATCAGTAAAATAACAAGCGAATTTTTTGATGATTTTTGGTCTTTCCCCCAAATTTTTGGTCAAAATTAAAGAATTTCAATCTTACAGTCCATGTCGAGGCAGCTCAGAGTGGCTTGCTTTCAGGAGTTTTAAGCCATTTTTAGGACATAAGGTTCTTTCAAATAGAAAAACCTTTTTTCTTTTTAGATTTTAGAATTTTTATTTTTTTTATTTATTAATAAACATGAAATTTTCTCTTGAAACGGAAATATTTCCCTCGAAATATGGAAATTGTTTGGAATTTTGAGTCATTTATAAATAATTCCGATAGCGCACACGCCCAAACATAGCTGAACTCGTACCATCGCTGAAATGGTTTTACTTGTGATGAAAGTTTATTCAAGCAATGATATGGGTAAAATTTTAATTTATATGGTGGCTGCAACCTCTTGCAGACGATAACAAGTTGGTAGATTCAAGATGGCTGCCATGAAATCATACTGGCTGACCAGTCTGTTCTGGCATTAGAAGTGGAATGTCTATCTGCTGGATAAAATGATTTTAACTTAAAACTTAATCAAGCACAATAAAAAAATTGGGAACGAATAATAATCATACAAAAACCACCAAACTCAACATTACCATTTTGCGCAATTCAAACCCTAGGTTTGATAAAAGGATAGGGTTGTTTTTAAATAAAAAACAAAAGCTTCCAAA
The DNA here is from genome assembly GCF_032445375.1 of Bacillus rossius redtenbacheri. NCBI lineage: Eukaryota > Metazoa > Arthropoda > Insecta > Phasmatodea > Bacillidae > Bacillus > Bacillus rossius. Next base: position 22,221,332 of record NC_086341.1, read on the forward strand.
TGAATAAGTAATAGAAGTAAGATACTAAAAAATTTGCATCTGAATTTACGTATTACTTTTTGTCGTTTATTAAAATACATCTTGTAATGACGTGGAAAATGAGGTAGTATGTTTTTAAACATCAAATTTCGGTAACTAAGTAAGATGTAAATAAAATGGTAAGATAATAAATTAAAAATTGTTATTTTACTTATTTGTATGATTCCGTCCTTACGTGGAAGGGGCGACGTTTCATGTAAAGACAAAAATTAATACTTTCGAAATTAATAAATAAAAGAATTAGAAATTAAGAATCAACAAAAAGCACATAAAGGTAAGCACTAAGCATATGATTTTTTCTTTAGTTTTTTTTGCCTTCATTTTTACTGGTGCGAATAGGGAGTAAGTTATGTTTATTATATAGAAAAATTCATATCTCCTTAGCAAATACAGCTGGCTGTAAGCAACTTCACATGAATTACTTTATTAAATTATTATCTGGAATACTTTAAACATTTTTAGATATTCGACCTCAAAGGCAGTGCGTGAAACGGGGCACGTTAGTTTTAATAGTAGTCTACTAAATCATATATTCAAGCAAATTAAGATGTTAAAAACTGAGAAAGAATAACTTTCAAATGAGTTATTATGATTTTATATCGGTTTTAACGTTTATCATTTTTCCACATTCTACCACAAAAGGGGTGAAAAACCATTTGAATTTCTTTTTTTTATAAAAGTCGTATCCCTAAAGCTAATGAAGCGGAATGTAAGTTATGTGGTAGGATTTACAAGCATGCAAAAACTATCAACTCTTTTCTACAAATTACAGAAGTTAACTTTTTAAGAGGTTAAATATTTCAATTACCGTTTTAATATTAAAAAAATATACTATGAACAAATCCCACAAATTTGTGCCTAAGGAAATGATAAATGACCATACCTACGCTACCTAAGTTATTCAACATTCTCCGAATTATCACTTGTCAGTCTTAACAGAGGTTAATATTATTTTTAAAAAGTAATAAATTTATTTAATCTAATACATAAGCTGGGTTTGGTTTTTTTCTGGTTAACCAATATTGCTATATTTACTTAATTCTTAATATTTACATCAGTACCTATCCTAGTGGGAAAGAAGAGATTGGTAAACATTTTGATATAGGCCTACTGCTTAGTTAATAACAAAAAAACTAAGATTCAACTAATAAGTTCGATAATAAACTTTATACATGTATACATTTAAAAGAAAGATGCGATTGCATCAAATATTCTTAAAAACGGGATGTATTTGTCTAAATGTCATATCCTTTGATTATTCTAAGCTTAGGTCCAACCATAGAAAATGAATGTGACATTGAAAAAGATTCGTAATCGTAATTGAAATAGTATAGATGTAAGTTTAATAAATATATTTTTTAATTAACTACCTCATGAAATGGCAGGAAGTGTAATTTCATCAAGGTAAACTATATCCTCGATCAGTCTAAAAAATATGTTCTCAAATCCGATACCTAATCTTTACTAAAAATTAAAAATAGCATACCCATAACTACTTCGAAAATGGTTAGGTATTTTACAAAATATATTTTTATGCACCTTACAATTTATTGTGTCTGTTTATTTAGTCCAAATATTGGGAATTAATCATAATACACTATTTTAAATTGTAAGATTTTAGCAACCCTCTTATAATTGCTAGAGCGAAGACGCAAGTTATTAGCTATTCATTTAATAAGATTCTTCTGAGCGAAGCTTGGTCATCCAGATATTGTAAGGAAAATTTAGGTCACGCTTGACACCTCGAATGTTACAAATTTATTTACTTCCAGTTGTTATAACATTTTGAAGTCTTGTTCATGTAATTTTTAGACGAAATAAGTTATGCTTAAATTTACTGTCCATGCCGAACATTTCCAGTGGATATTATTGTAACAAACAATAGTCAGCTAAGTCGTCACTAATCTCAGCTCCAATGATATTGTCAAACTTAAGTTATTATGAACATAAATAATTGCACATAATAAAACGTAAGTTTACAAAATTAAAATAATCTAGTTTTGTTCTCAACTATAACATTTTATTTGCAAATTAAAGATTTTTATGAACTCAATACAAACAAAAAAGAATGGCCAGTACCTTGTAATTGAGTTTCTAACGAACCTTAATAACGATAAACCATTTTATCTTACTGAGGAAAGTTATACACAAGAAAAGTGTGGTGAAATGAAAAAGATTAATCGTTGTTTAAAACGGAGAGGTAACATTTAACAGTCGTTAATAAAACATTGTTTAACGACTGTGGTTCAATTGGCCCTTAGCCTTTTTTACATACACAACCGTTATATATATATAATGTGTGTGTGTGTGTGTATGTATGTGTGTGTATATATATATAAACTGCTAGTGTGGTTGATTGATATTTTAATTTTAAAATATATCAAACGTAAATTGTTTCACAAAATGAAGTCTCGTAGGCACGATCAAGCAGTATACGTCCATGCAATTTCTAAGCGCCGGATATTTCTGTTGGTTCGGCTCCTCTGCTGGAAAAAAAAAAGGTCTTGCGGGAACGATCAAGGCAAGCAAACGTTCCTGCTACCGCCATCTGCCTTGTGGTTCCCGGATACGTTTATTAAGAAAATGAGCATTATTTCTATTATTTACAGTTAAGAAAACATAAAAGTTTCCTTAAGTTTTTCTATTGGCTTAAACATTTCGCTACCCGCCATTTTACGAGTCTTTGCCGCCGCGCGGGGGGTCCCACCCCATAAGCTGGGCAGACAAAGGGCTGACAGGATGTCTCGTGGATGGTGGTGCGGGGGGGGGGGGGGGTTCCCACCCCTTCTGCGGGGCGGACCAAGGGCTGGCAGGATGTCTCGTGGAGGGAGGTCAAAGCAGTGCAGGGGAAACGGTCGGGGTTATGACGAGGTCGGGGAACTGTCCACTGGCCCAATGGCCATCAAAGTGGTATACGATAAACCACATTTGACTTCCAAGAGAAATAATGTATGCAGTTTCGTGATTTTTTCTTACTGCTGATGATTGGAAGCTAAACAACAATTTTTAAAAATGTTTAATGTTAAAAACCTCATACCTACTTTTACGATATTTAAATCATTGCTGATGATTGGAAGGTAAAAAACATTTTTTAAACAAAAAATTAAAAAAAAAATGTGTAACGTTAAAAATAGCATAACATTACGATATTTAAAATTACGAGAATTTTCAATATTACATACTTATCTTAACCAAAATGTGAACATTTTAAAGTTAAATGTGAGAAAACATGCCGACATCAAAACTTCCAAAAATAAGTAAAAAAAAAAAAAAAAAAAAGTGTACAACGACAAAATAATACGTCAAAAATTTAGTCCAGCGTAGAAAGAAAAAATTCGGGGAAAATATTTGGTACTGTCGATGCATATTTATGGAACCCCGTTTCCAAGACTCGCACGAGTGGGTGGAAATTTCAAAGCGAAAGTGCACTTTCAACTCGGGATGCTGCCGTGTGTAGTTGAAATTCCCTCGCATAACGGCGAACCGTATATTAAACCGAAAAAAAAAAAGATGACATCAAAGTGCTGAGCGTAGCTAGCGCAGGCTTTGAAAGCCAGAGACAAACCACATGTGATGCTTTTACCCATTGAATACTCCTGAAATAGAGGGTTACTGAACATTGCATGTTCTTGCCGTTTAGCGCTCAACGTGGTTTTCCTTAGGTTACTTGCATTACGGACATGTTTTCTAGATTCAATCTTGTAATTATTTCCGTTTTCATTTTCATTATGTTAATTTCGGGTTTAAAAAATTAAAAAGGAAAAAAAAATATATAAATTAGAGGCACCTTTTTTTTTTAAAAAAAGTAAAATATATAATTACATACCATTTTTAAGTAACTTTTGTGAAATTTATCAAATATTACAGTTGATTTCATTTTTAATTTTCATAAATTTACTTCATTCATATTTGAGAGATCTAACTAACAAAAGCGGTAAAAAAATCAGCCGATAAATGCCATGGAAGTTTTAGCTGCAGCGACAGAAACGCAGAGTGTGAAACTAGCCTAATGCGTAACCCTTAAACTGGTTGTCGTCGCAACAACACCCTGAATATCCGACTTCCGAGTTCTATATGTTTCGAACAGGGTGAACATGCAAGTAAAAGTAACAAGACTTGTTCGTAGAGACAGGAAAAATTCGCGGATTTATTTCACGACAGACTAAAATTCATTAAGTTATACCTCAGTGCTGCCTCTGCTATTGGCTCACAACTCACCTGGATGACTCTGGGCCAGTGAGAAACACTCAACCGAAGCTGTGTCGAATCACAGGCCGCTACATTGTGACACCTTCACAAGACAGCAGCCAATGAGAGGGTGACATTTGACCGAGTGTACGTAGAACTATAAAGTTCATCCTAGAGGTCATTGAACCCGCGAATTTTTCCGGTTCCTACTTATTCGTCATAGAAAAAAATAAAACCAATTAAATATTTCTGCGTTTAACATGAATATTTTCTGTAACCAATTGCTAGGGACAGGAAAAATTCGCAGGTTCAATGACCTGCAGGATGAACTCCACAGTTCTACGTATACTCAGTCAAATGTCACCCACTCATTGGCTGCTGTCTTGTGAGACATCCCATCGTAGCTGCCTGTGATTCGATAAAGCTTTGGTTGGGTGTTTCTCATTGGCCCAGAGTCATCCAGGTGAGTTGTGAGCCAATACAGATGCAGCACTGAGGTATAACTATTTGTATTTTAGCCTATCGCGAAATGAATTCGCGAATTTTTCCGGTCTCTACCAATTGCCAAAACATATATTATTTTTAAGTCTGGAATAAAAATTGTATTTTTCTGATTTGTTTTTAGTGGGACAAATAAACATTGTGCGGCAACTACATGTCTATCATGATTTTAGCTAGATTTGAGTAATTGCAAATAAAAAATAATACGTGTTATGTTTGTGTACATTTAAATAGTCTCCTTAATGTTTTTTTTATGGAGAAGACTGTTTACAAATTATTCAGGGATCTACGTAGATTTAAATTTTCAGATTTAACTTACTATCAAATTGAACTCACAAGAAAATTCATTAAGTATTAAATACCCTTAAAATATTTCTAAGTAAAAAACAACACACTTTTCCTACTTCCACATAAATGTTCATTTTGATAACGAAAGAAGACAGAATTAGGAATTTGATATAAAGCAAATTTTTCACGAATATACAGCAATCTAGAACTATGAAGAAAACATCGTTTCTTTGAGGAGGATTTTTTAAACTGAAGGAAAAAAAATTCTATTTCAAAAAAGTGGATTAGTTTTTTTCGGAAATAAATTTGAACTGTTTATTATACGTTCTTTAAATAATAAATGCAATGGCTAATTATGATTTATTACATTTCTTGGACATACGAAAGCACTGCAATGGCGTATGTCCAAGAAATTGTTTTTAATCACGTACTTTTATGAATTAACGAATTATTTACAAAATGTTAAATGCATAAGACGAATCTTGTTAGTTAATGTTAGAGACCTGAAAAATTCGCGGGTTCATTTCGTGTTATGCTAAAATTCAAATAATTATACCTTAGTGTTGCTTCTGTCATTGGTTCACTGTTAATCTGGAGGACTGAGGGCCAATTAGAGACCCTCACTCATAGAAGTGTCAAATCACAGGCCACTCAGTCGAGACGACTCACAAGTCAACAGCCAATAAACAGTTGGCATTTGCCCGAGTGTGTAGAGGATATTGGAGTCTATCCTGGAGGTCATTGAATCCGCGAATTTCTCCGGTCTCTAGTTATTGTTCAAAGTAAGTTAATTAACGAAGGTAAACTCCAATTAATGGATATAAAAATATTTGTATATAAATTTATTCAATAATTAACATATGGTTGTATTTTTAACAGCGAGCACAATAATGTTTTCAGTTTGTGCTGATTTACATTCCAAATAACCATCTACACGGTGAAGTGTATTTTTTTGGTAAATGTAACAAAAATATTCATGTAAATTTCATAAATTTTTAAAAATTTACATTTAATAAAAAAATCTGTATCGCAACAAAATAGTGTTTGCAGTAACTCTGGTTTCGGATTCACGGGGATTTATTTTTTGTGTTGTCCCATTATCTCCAATAGTTACATTTTTTTTGTAAACCGTTCCCTGAATAGCTTTCCAGTATTAGTTACGCACATAAACAAGCATAATAAAACAAAATAAAATGCTCTTAAAAAATATTTAGTTACCTTATCCGTGTTTGAAAAAAATATGTTTGAATGAAACATTAATTAAAATATATAATTTTTCGTCGATTTCCTTAAGAAATACTAAGTATTATCTCGAAAAAAACGCGTTTTTTATATTTATTTATATATTTTTTATATATTTTTCGGTGTTGTACAAAATCAAAAAAAATTTCCTGTCGTATTTAAAACTATTTCTTGACAACTGCTTTCCAAAGGAATCTTTTACAAAAGTACGGTTTTTTTTTCTGTTGGGTAAAAAAATATCTAGTGTAAGTCAAGCAGTTAAATAAATGTTAGCTACAAAGCAAATTTGTAAATTTTATTGGTCACTGCAATAGCTTATTTTACGTCTCAACATACCATTTAATTATTAAATATTTTGCAACGACCACAAAAATACTTTTTGGACTGTGTTCCGTTTTGATATTCGGCGGCACACACCGACCAAGTTTTCCAGTAGGTACTTCTGGGACCACCGTGTTTACCCCGCCACTCGTACTAAGGGATGATTCACCCACTTCCCCCGGTATGGCCTGAGGGTGGGATAAAAAAACCGCCCTGTCACCCCGACCTCTCCAATCACCGGAGACAAGTTACGTGTGGTCGATGGACGACATCAAACGAGTGACAGGCAGTCTTCTCCCCCGAGGGCATCCCATCGAAGCCGGAATCATTTGGGGGCCCGATATTCTTCCGTACCTCGAGAGTGATGGAGTGGGCGCGGTTCGTTCGAGGGCAAGTAAGTGCGCTGATTTCGAGTCAAGAACCACCGCGTGTTCCCAAAATAAAACTGCAGAATAATAAATATTTTTATTTACTTATTCACGGCCAAATGCAGCGCACGGATGTTCTACCATTGTTACACGTCCAATTTTTTGATAACGATTAAATCATCTAATTTTAATTTAATTACATATCAATACGATACAATTAACAATACATAATATAAGAAATGCCTTTACTTAAACGGTGTTTGCAGCACAATGGACCTTTTTTCTTGAACGAGACAAAAAATTTGTCCCAAAAAACAGTTGTAGAATTTAATTGTGTATTATTCGAAAATCGTTATTTTATTTCAAACATTGGATTACTTCACCATTGGAACAAAAAAAACTATAAATGTTTTCACAGAACAATTAAGAACAATAGATACTAATTATCCACGAACATTTCTTAATTTACTTCTTTCAAAGTATATTTATGTTTTCCAATTTTGCTTTATTTGTACACGAGCTAACAACACTGAGTTTACCTAAATAAAACATTCGAAAACCACTGGTTGATTCACACCACTATTTTATCCTTCTACATGCAAGTTACTCTTGCTTAAAACATAGCGCAGAACTGTCATTCAGCGTAATTTACTTACTAAGAAACATCATGGTTGTTTTGTTGCTGCATAAACATTACAAAAGGAATTGTGTCCGAATGTTTTCAATGTAAATACATAATTCGAGTACGATTTAATCGTTTAAGGCGGCAGCAGATATACGACAATTTAAATGTTTCGGGAATTAGCTTGGAAAATTATCACTGGTTAAAAAATCATCTTGTATGTCCCTGTTTGTATCATTTGATGTTTTTGTACGCTTAAGATGGGATAGTATTTTTGACTCTGAGTGACTCTTCTCCTCTTACTTTTCCACCAGCTGTGAGTTGGCTAATTTTACTGGAGAAAACAAATAATGGTCATAGCAACGTAAGGTAGCGGACGGTTTTTTATTTACTTATATTGGACGCCGGGTTGACGGTATATACTACCATCTAACCATTAATAGACACAATTATACTTAAATAATTGAAGTCAATTTACTTCTTCAGGTTAATGACTCACATTTTTACGCGGGTTTGAAGTTGTTGCTTGATGTTTGTTTGGCAAGAAATGTGCTTTTTTATTAGGAAAATTCTTAAAAATAATCACCGGTATGTATTATTAAAATATATTTTATTCAAATATGTTTTTATTTAACACAGCTTTTTTATATTTAAAACATCCACTAGAACCAATTTTATTTAACAAGAATACTGCAAATTCAATTATAAAGGATTTCGAAACAATTATGCATGATAACGTTGGTCTAAAGTGACTAAGTCAGTCAATCAATGGTCTAAGAAACATTTGATATGAAATGTGAGCCTTCACGTTTGATTTCCAAAAATATGAAATAAACATTTTTTCAAGGAAAATTAAATTGCTATCAAAAAAATTAACACTTTTTTTCTTTTTTTATATTGTTAGTAAGCAACCAATGACTGAAAAAATACTAAACACTAAGATTTTATAAAAAATTCTTATGTTGCAACATTAAAAACAAAGATCGCTATTAGAATTTAAAAATAAAATATTTAGTGAAATTGAAGCCAGTATTTTGCATTGAAACAGTTTTTACGATGATAATGATACCGATGCAATTACATTAAAAATATTCCGATTACTGGGCTTAAACAATTGTTTGGCACAGAACTAAATTATTTAACTGAATGCTTGTCTTGTCCACACGACGTCATTTACGCCGGGAAGTCATTTGGCTTTACTCCTGTGTCGACATTTTTTTTTCTACCTCTCTCAACGAGTGTATTATGTCTTTTTTTTCTCCCCCGGAGTTGTAGTGCAATTCGTTAAACCCCCCTCCCCCCACTCCCTTTATCCACCCTTTTCGGGTAGATCCCGGACCCCTTAATTGCATTTCCCACCTCGCGAACGGACACGCGTGTTTAGGGAACGGGAATTGGCAAGGAATAGGGCGGTGGGCGTGTCCGTGGACTAGGGGGTGGAGGAGGGGGGGGGGGAGACGGATCAGGAGGGAGGGAAAGGGCGGAAGATCTGCAGATTTCGGTACAAATCCCGTTAGTCGCGGGCGCGTGATTGCTTTTAGGCCTCGGTCGGTGATGCCCGGTCAGATTGGGCACGGCAGGAGAGTCTCTTTACGGCCAGGTGAAGTGGTTGGGCGAGGGGGGGGGGGGGGGGGGGGGGTTGAGAGAAGAAGTGGTGGTGGAAAGAGTGATAAGGGGAAAAGGGGGGAAGGTTATTCTGTTTCCGATCGGAGACTCGCACGCATTTCAGCCGGAAAGCGATTGCGGCTTCGTAGCCAGTAGCTGAGGCCCAAGCCAATTTTATAGGACTCCCAAACCAAAAAATTATATTTTCCCTTTTTTTCTGGAAACAAAAAAAATAAAAAGGGCTGTCAAAATGGGCTCATAAATTCCAGAAACAGAAATACACGGATAGGAAACTATTAATTTTGGATGTGTAACAGTTTAGCACTCGGTGTAGGGCATCTGGAATGGAACGGAAGTCGCACGGACCGGAAATGTGTAACCACGGTGCTGGCAGCTGTGAAAAGTTTAAAGTATTGACTGTTTAATGAATTTTAACAAGATGGGCAGTATTAAAAAAAAAACCTTGCTGAAAAATTAGGTCCAAAGGTGGGGTTTAGAAGTTTTTTTTTTTCTTCCGCTTTTATCGAAGCCGCTTTATATAGTTTGTCCTTTCACTCTTCAAATGGAATAATCGATAGTCAAAAAAGCTGTTCCGGAATCGAATCCTAGTGGAGGGTATGAAAACTACGTGTGCTTAGAGGTCAATAAATGTAGTAGAAAACACCATTTTCTTAAATTTATCACGTTATTCTACGTTAAATTTTGGGTCCGAGTTTCGTATTATACGTTTAATTACAACACGAGAACTAATGAATTTGCACGTTACCGAAGTAAGATGTTTCCATATCACTGGCGAGTATTAAAATACTAGTTCACATTTATATATATATATATGTATATATATATATATATATATATATATATATATGTAGTAGTATAGGAATGTATGTCCGGAAACTGGCGCCGGCGCGTGGTGTGTGGTGTCGGTGTCCGCCATATTGGATTGTGACGTCACGGCGGCCATCTTGGATGGTTGTGACCTTGACCTTTGACCTTGACCTTGACCCCGGCGGCCATTTTGGATCCGCCATCTTGGATCCGCCATTTTGGATGACGTCATTGTGTTCTCGAAATTCCGGCGATGTGTTGTCCGCCATTTTGAATTATGACATCACCGTTGCAATTTTCGTTACGGCCGCCATCTTTAACTTTTTTATTTATTATCCGATTTTAATGAAATTTTTTTTAAAATTTATAAAAAAATCCATTTAATAAAATTTTAATAAAATACTTATAAAAAATTGTACTTTTACGACACGGAGTTCGGAGTCCTCGGTTCGAACCCGACTAGTGCAAAAAAAAAATGGCGACCGATCCTTCCCCCTAGGTGGGTGCTAGCAGACTGACCTCCACCACTTTTACCAATGCACATATACCATCAGGTAGTATGACGTCATGTCCGCCATCTTGAAATTTGGACGCCATCTTGAAAATCTTTATTTATTATCCGATTTTAATGAAAAAAATTCCAAAATTCATTAAATAAATTGACAATAAATATAATGTTAGATTATATCGATGTACGTCCTTGGTTCGATTCCCGGCGAGAGTAAACGGTCGATCCTTCCTCCATGAAAGCTACCTAGACTGATCTAACACCAATATATATAAGGTATATATCGACAACTGGTATGACATCATGACCGCCATCTTGTCTTCATCTGCTGGAGACCACCATCATGTTTTCGTCTGCTAGAGTGTGCCGATACCATGTAGTATAATTATCTGGTCACCATACTTTTGTCCTCAACTGTTGACATTGACCTTGACCTTGAACTTTGACCTTGACCTTGAACTTTGACCTTGACCTTGAACTTTGACCTTGACCTTGAAATTTGACCTTGACCTTGAAATTTGACCTTGACCTTGAAATTTGACCTTGACCTTGAAATTTGACCTTGACCTTGAAATTTGACCTTAACCTTGAAATTTGACCTTAAACTTGAAATTTGACCTTGACCTTGAAATATGACTTTGTCCTTGAAATTTGACTTTGTCCTTGTCGACCATCATGGATCCGACATTTTATGTTCAGTACATGCTACCAGGAGCGACCACCTGCTGGAGTACATCATCTTGTGCGTGTACTTGTATTATAGAGTACATTTACATCTGGTTCATTTTATTCTAACCCGCTACAGTGCAGTAATCATTTATTACCGAGGTGCCCCCGCCATCTTGAAATTCGGCCGCCATCTTGAAATCATGTAATAATGTAGCTACAAAAGCGGGAAAAAAATCCAAAATTCATCAAAAAAATCACTCATTAACTTACATATTGATTCGATCCGCTCCAGTCCTTGGTTCGATACTCGAACAATGCAATAATGTTTAATTTTATGAATAAAAAATAATAATTTCAATAAACCATGTTCAACATTCTTAAAGAGACTTTAAATCCTCTACTACCATCATCCTATCCGACATCAAGACCATCATCTTGGAATTTTCGTAATAATTAAACTAAAAATTCAGGAAAAAGTTAAAAATTCATTAAATAAATTTGCAAACAATATACTGATTAATTAGGTCGTCTAAGGTCCTTGGCACGATCCTGGACGAAGCTAAAATAAATTTAATTTAAATACCAGAAAAGCATAAGGTTCGAGAAATAAAACACCACAAAGTCGTTTACAAACATAATATTTATTACACAATTTCTATCCTACTACAGAATCACTTGCGAAAGCCAGCAAACTTATAAACATTTAGCATTGCATAGACGTGCAACGACTACTTCTTAGCTCCAAATGCTTCAGCAGCTCCAATTGCTCCAACAGCCTCCAAATGCTCCAACAACCTCCAAATGGCTCCAACAGCTCCAAATGCTCCAACTACCTTTTCTTTCAACAGCTCCAATGATATTGGGCCACAATGCTACGAGTCTAAGAGACAACGAGGCTACAAGGCTACAAGTCTAAAAGGATCTAGCTGGTTCCGAGTTATACATAGCTGAGAGACTGCATGACTAAAAGACCGCATGGCTACGAAACTACATGTCTATGAAGCTACATGGATACAAGTCCACTCGGCTCCAACACGCTATGTACACACAGTACACACAGGAAAACGTAATGTACACACAGGAAAACGGAATTTACACACAGGAAATCGGAACGTACACACAGGAAAACGAAATGTACAAACAGGAAAACGAAATGTACAAACAGGAAAACGAAATGTACAAACAGGAAAACGAAATGTACAAACAGGAAAACGAAATGTACAAACAGGAAAACGAAATGTACAAACAGGAAAACGAAATGTACACACAGGAAAACGGAATGTACAAACAGGAAAACGAAATGTACAAACAGGAAAATGAAATGTACAAACAGGAAAACGAAATGTACAAACAGGAAAACGAAAATGTACACACAGGAAACGGAATGATCACACATACAGTAGCGGAAACACAGGCTTATTTGGAAATCAGGATACAAGAAATAAATCATACTTTTTTAAAATATAAATAATTCATTTTATTTTTCATTAGTACACACATGACAGTTAATCAAATGATTATTGTATGTAGCCAGCGTTCCGAAGTTCTTACAGTATGGACGATACTTCCGCGATATGCGAGTAGTTCCCTCTACGAACAGATGCCACCATCAGTCTTAGCCGGTCAACCAATATTTTTGGATCTTTCCACGATGTGGAATCAATCTCTTCTGCCACCATCTTCATTGCTTGTTTATTATAAATATTATGATCTCTGGTGTCTTCCGTTTTAACACCATCCTCAGGGTTACTTTCATCATCTAGCCAGCAATCATCACAAGCTTGATCAGATTTATTTATTATAACACGACGTTTCCATCGCTTCGGTCTCAGGACACCACCACATTCTTCGATCTTGTCAGCTTTAGGTTCTACATCACAGTCTATGCCTTTGTAAACAGCCTCAGAGTCACTGTAGCAATCACCGTAGAAGACAACGTCTTCACCCAGATTACTGCAAGAACTCAATATCGTTGATGTCGAAGTGTCTTCATCACCTGTATGCTTCCTTTTCAGGAGTCCACCATTTATACAAAGTATGGAGGATCTGCTAAATATAGGCTTGAATGTATTCTCACTTTTCACAGTGTTGGTACCTTCATTAGTTTCAGTCTTCCCGATACCATCAACATCCTTCAATATTTGTTTCTCGTCACGATCGGCGTGCTAAGGCTTCCATCTTTTCTATATTAATAATATTATTTGTCTTAAAATCTCCGCGTCCGTGTCACTAACACAGATGTAAATCATCATCATAGCTGTCATCAATATTGTCATGAGCTGCATCAATATAACTCATTTTATGATATCGTTTCCACATTTCAGTTGTCAGTGATTTACCACAATCTACGATCTTGTGAGCTCCATTCTCATTTTTCTGTAAAAGCCTATGTGTCCAGTTTTATTATTTAAACCTTCAACCCATCATCCCAAACTCAATTAAATTATTTAATTATATAGAACAAAAATCATCAAAGTTCCTTTCATTTAATCATAGGAACCGCATCATCCTTTCCACCTATAGTAGGTATAGTTTCTTGAGCCCAAGAGTCTTTCATTATATATACCATGCAGTGTTCTTCAAGAGATGTAGTATACCACCATTTCTACATACAAATCCATCCTATCATTGATTTTTTACACATAAAAAAACCTTCACGTTATTTTTACACGTTTTATTAAAATAATTACCACTCATAGTAATACATACAAATCCATCCTATCATTGATTTGTTTACACATAAAAAAAACCTTCACGTTATTTTTACACGTTTTATTAAATTATCACTTCGACTAAAATAATTACCACACATAGTAATACATACAAATCCATCCTATCATTAATTTGTTTACACATTAGAAAAACCTTCACGCTATTTTTACGTGTTTTATTAAATTACCACTTCGACTAAAATAATTACCACACATAGTAATTTCTACAAAGGACACTTTGTCCAAGACAATTTAACCATAATCTGTCTGAAAACAACCATGTCCCATCTATATCACAAAGTAAACGGGGGTTAGTGGAGATAGGTCAAACAAGTGCTAGTCACTCATAGGGTAAGAACCATGTGTTCGATACCTATCTCAGTCAATGCAGCATCTATGTATTTTTATTACCTCATGTAGAAAAATATGTTCCAATGCATACGAATTTAAACTTATTCACATACGACTAGTCAAAAGTACATAAATTCAAGCACGCCAACCGCAAAAAAAAAATTCTCAAGGATAGAGGCAGAGACTTCTCGATCGAGACACGCCTACCATCACCTGCAAATGAACATTGACCTCTCGCGCGGGAGTTGCAAGCTTGCAGAATGCTGCGACACTCATATGTTTTGTTCAAGACATGCATACATCACATCACTAGCCTTCCAACTCAGTACACGTAAAACTCCAGTGAAATCATAATCCAGCATACGTAAAGTACTTGCTGGAGCCACTTCAAAGTATACATCACCGAACCAGAGCAGAAATTCAGCCTACGAATGTATATCTTGCTACCTATAAAAATAAATGTGTAGCACATATACGAGAGGAGTCGAACTCCACATACCATACTCAATACTCTGATAATTATGAGCGTCAAAATATTTTAAATCAAGACCTTAGCCAGTATACAATTTTTTTTCCATGTTGTAAAAATTCATGTTAGTAATCAGCAACGAAGGAGTGAGTAATTCGGACGAAGAACCGCTTACCAAGTATCCAGAATCTTACAGATACAGCCCATCCAGTGCACCAGCTTACTCCGAAGTGTGGTCAATTGATTAACACTCATTAATTTTTTAATATCACCACCATAGTATACACCAATATATGACAGGTTACGATTTAAGACCATAAATTTCCCACAAGTCTGTTAGTTTTATTTCGGGAAGTAATAAATTATTTCTCAAAAATAATAAATCAAGTTCCTAGTCAGATTTGCTCTAATGTTGCGGTATTACCTGTACCAGCACTTTACCAAAACATCTCCCATAAAAAAAAATCTTAAGAATGCAGATGACATACTCAGATAAAAATAATTTCAGCAAAAAAAAAAACAGACTTCATCATTATTGGTAAAACAAAATAATACACACAAACAAGACAAAACGGACATTACAAACCCGACCAAAATTACGTGTCACATGTAGTTTATTACATTAAGATAAACGATGTAGGTTAGGGAAAAATAAATAAAAAATTCTTTAATTCTATAATTTATTTAAAATTGTACATTTATACACAATAAAATTTGACACTGTATATATTTTTTACATTTCTCAGTCCATGCGACATTCAATATTATTAAAATAAATTATTATAGTTCGTATTAAGAATGACAAAATACAAATAATTCATACAGATCACGATACATCAGTTCAGGAGTGTAACACCTTAGAGGGCCAGAAATTATGCTGGAGACGTTCCTTTACAAAATTTATAATGTTTTTTCAAGTAAAATTTTCGTGTAACCTGTATACCGCACTTCTCACACAGAAATTTTACACGGTCAAGATTTCTTCTGCAGCCATGCTTTTCATGGATGCGTGTACTTCGTAGTCGTTCAAATCGTTTACCACAGTAGCAGCACTGATACAGATACTCATCGCAATTACCATCGCTTCCCCGATGTACAACCTGCAAATGAACTTTGCTTTTACAATGCCTAATCAAATTACTTT
Source organism: Bacillus rossius redtenbacheri (assembly GCF_032445375.1). Taxonomy (NCBI): domain Eukaryota; kingdom Metazoa; phylum Arthropoda; class Insecta; order Phasmatodea; family Bacillidae; genus Bacillus; species Bacillus rossius. The sequence goes on from NC_086341.1 coordinate 22,237,186, forward strand.
TGTTTGTGAAATGTACACCACACGGGTCACACGGAAATGTCTCACGATTAGCGGTTCTTCTACAGACATGATTTTCATGTCTTCTTGCATGTTGACGGTATTTAAAACTTTTGTCACAGTACGTACACAGATGTCTCGTCATTAGACCTTGAGTCACCGACGGCTCGGAAAGTATCTTACTTTCAATGTGCACTGCTGTTGCAGGCGACGAAGTCCCGTATGTTGCATGAGCTGGAGATTTCCCAGTCGACATTGACAGATCATCTGTACTGGATGCCAAAGAATCTGATGTATACACGACTGATGCAGAAGCTGGGAATTGCTCACAAAATGTTTTATTTACCAAATGCGGAGTAGTTACAGGTATTGTAATCTCCTCTTCGTTCGTTAATGCACACATTGAAGTCTCTTGGAGTGAAGGGACAGTAGATACAGCCATCATTGAGATCTCTAGAGATGGTAGGCTCGTTACCATCGGAATCTCTGGAGCTGCCCTCATCGTTGTCATAGGGATCTGCTTCGTCATCATCGCCTCCGTCGTCAGGGACCCCGGTGAAGACGCGAGACCCTCCGTCAAGATCTCTGCAGTCGGTGACCCCGTCACCATTGGGGTTTGTACCGATTTCGACGTTGCTACCATTGAGTTCGGATACACATCAATATTCATGTATCGGACTTATATGCAGACAAGCAAATTCATCAGATCTGCACTGTACCACTACAAGAGGTGGACTGAGGGACCTGCTGTCAAAGACTCGCTTAAATAACAGTGTCCGTTTGTATAATACGCAAGTCAATACATCATCCATTGTTATTACTTAAAAAAATTAGGAATTTCAAGGAATGAGAAATTAAATTATATATACAATCAACTAATCACACATCCTACATACACGGTTAATTTAGACTTAATAGAGGAGCAAGAGTCTGTAATCAATGGAACTTTCACAACCCAAACAAAATTTAAAGTAGGTACCCAAATTTAAATATTATTATGTAGAGCTACACATAACATCCAACTGACTCCAAATGACTACAACACATGACTAAAATAATTTATACGATACCAGGCTAGGTCCAAAGTCAATTTTTTTTGTACCTCTCATCTACAGTTCAGAGGGCCTTCAGTGTTGATATAGCTACAGCCAAGACATGTCCAGTACCATACATTTTCAAAGCCTTCAAAGTCGATCCTTGTTAAGCCTTATGACAAAAGTCTCCGAAACAAGAGACCTACTCTACAAGATGACTAGACATTTTAAGCTTGTCATAGCACACATCGATAAAAATCTTCGTAAATAACCCTAAATATTATCAGACCAATAGCATTCGATTTATGCACATACAGTAGGTCACCAACATATTCGTCAACACATGACCATTCTACATTAAGCTCCTCACTTACTTATATCAGCCTACTCGACTACACCCAGCACACATAAACTAAAAGAAGTCAAATAACATCCTATTATTTATTTACATTCGGATATTTAACAGCATGCCGACTGCTAATTAAATAAGCCTGACAGTGAACATATTAGCAAAGTTTACTTTTATATAGGACCAGGAATCCATTGAACCTTCAGAACCTAGCTACACATACACAGTGCTGGATGCAAGGAATTCTACACTCATTTGTCATCACTGACACTCACATTCCATAATCTAATCTCAATTCGGCACTCATTTTCCATCATTAACATTCACACAAATGCAAATTAACCACCATCGACACTCAATTCAACACTCATCTTCCATCATCTAAACTCAATTCAACACTCATTCTCCATCATCGACACTCAATTCAACACTCATTTTCCATCATCGTCACTCAATTCCTCACTCATTTTCCATCATCGTCACTCAATTCCTCACTCATTTTCCATCATCGACACTCAATTCGACACTCAATTTCTTTCATCGACACTCAATTCGGCACTCATTTTCCATCATCGACACTCAATTGAACACTCATTTTCCATCATCGACACTCAATTCGACACTCATTTTCCATCATCGTCACTCAATTCCTCACTCATTTTCCATCATCGTCACTCAATTCCTCACTCATTTTACATCATCGACACTCAATTCGACACTCAATTTCTATCATCGACACTCAATTCGGCACTCATTTTCCATCGATGACACTCAATTCAAAACTTATTTTCCATCATCGATACTTAATTCTACATACTCTTTCCTTCTTCGACACTCATTTTCCATCATCTACATACAGTAAAATGGAAACTTTCCATCATCCACACACACACACACACACAGATACATATATAAATATATTCATACACAACTCAATTCTTTAAAGTAGCAAACACATGAACTTTATTAGGGCATGAATAACGACACATTTGAATAACAATTTTTAAAATTATATTTATATCAAAAATACAAAAGTATAAAATTTCATCAGTCAATACACATTACTAACTTATTATATATACCCTGAAATTCTAAGTTCATCAAATATAACCTCATGTTTATTTGATAACTGATAAAATTTCGTCATCTTGCGAAACAAGTAAAAGTCGCAACCTGTTCACCAACACGTTCGGGTCTTTCCACGATATATAATCAATTTCACTTGATGACACCATCTTCTTCGATTGTTTGCTGAACATATTCTGAAAATCGTTGTAATAATGATTATGATAATTTGTATCATCATCATCGCTGCTGTCCACATCTTTATCAAACACACGGACATCTTCATCTTGCATATCCCAGTATTTTGAATTTTTTGACATTGGAGTACCGTCATTGGCATCAAGCTTACTTGCTAATTTTCCAAAAAAATATTCCAAAGTCCGTAGAAGTCTACTATAAGACGTCTTGTCACTTTTTCTGAAGATGTTACTTTCATTATCTTCTACCTTACTTATATCTCCAACACCATTTAAGCTATATCCTTTCTCAAGACCTGGAGAGATTTTTAAACACAATCGCTTTTAAGACTAGGTCGATCAATTTCATTGTAAGACATACTGTCCCCGAGCATATCGTCTCCATCTATGTACTTTATCTCCTGAACGAGCTTGGCTTTACAAGTTTTATAGTATCTTTTTAAATTCTCTCTTCGTGTCATCCGCCTACCACACTTGCCACAACTTAGTATTTGACGGAATGGACTTTTAACACAATCGTTCTTTTCATGTCTTCGAGCATTATAGCTTTTATCAAAGTATTTGCTACAGTATGTACAATGTCCTTCAGATCGAGAGCGATATTTGAGTATCGTACCTTCACTAGACTGTACGTACTCCATAATGGTTGAATAACCACTAAAAGTATTATTTAGGTACTTCGTATTTTTATGTATGAACATTCATCAATTATTTACGAAAAAAGATTTTTTTCTCATTTTGACTAAAAAAACTCATGTTCCACGTAGTTTTACTACCCACCTTCATATTTCCTCATATGTTATGTTGTAAAAGCAACCAAAGTTGGTTGTAGGTTACGGAATGCTCACTCACGATCTATTGAAAAAGGTGTGCTTCCCTAGATCTCAAGAGGAAGAACATTGACCTTATTTAAAAATTTGCGAATAATATCATGGCCTAGCAAGAATCACAAGATAATCTATTCTCATATTAGCAACCATCATGTATCAGTTGTCTGTATATGCAGTGTCTGTTGTCTGTATAAGTAGACAATGTTTTGTGTGGGATGCGGGATGCTCCCTAACGATCGCAACAGAAGGAGGGCTTCGCTAGAACTCAAGGGGAAGGGAAATCTTCGTGTGTGATAGCGTTTCTCAGTTGTTTCATGACGTAGTAATCGTCCGATTAATGAACTTTTTTTTTTGCCTGATTTCCACCTGTTAAAATTCTTTTTTAAGTGTTGATTTGATAATATGACTTCGGAAATTTATACGAAACTCTGAATAAAATTACCTGTCTTAGACACCAAGGACAGTACAGTTTGTCTTTCATGTTAATGCTTTTTAGCTGTCTCAAAGCATATTATTTGTCTGAGTAAGGTTATTATTATTTAAATCCACCTGATAACAATATTGTAAGTGCTGATTTATTGACAGAATTTCACTAATTAAATGTAACTCTGAATAGAAATGACACGACTCAGTAAGTAAATATCCTTCATGCAGAGATAGATCTCTCACAAATAATCAGGAGCACTCGGAGAAAACCATCAGATGTCTAGCCAGAAATAATCAGAAACACTTGGAGAAAGCCATCAATATAATAACAAGAATAATCAGAAGCACTCGGAGAAATCCATCAGATGTCTAGTTAGGTATAATCAGAAGCACCCGGAGAAAACCTTCATAATATTGACAAGAATAAACAGGAACACACGGAGAAAACCACCATAATATTGACAAGATTAATCAGGAGCACACGGAGAAAACCACCATAATATTGACAAGAATAATCGGAAGCACACAGAGAAAACCACCACAAGTTTTCTTTGATATCATAAAAATACAGAAAAAAAATATTTAAAAATAAAAAAAAAATTAATAAAAATTAAAAAAATACAAAAAATACATAAACAGATTCTGCTAGCTTGTGAACTTCTCATTGTTGAGCAAAGATATAGTTCTAGTACAAGCCAGAAGGATATTTACTTACTGAGTCGTGTCATTTCTATTCAGAGTTACATTTAATTAGTGAAATTCTGTCAATAAATCAGCACTTACAATATTGTTATCAGGTGGATTTAAATAATAATAACCTTACTCAGACAAATAATATGCTTTGAGACAGCTAAAAAGCATTAACATGAAAGACAAACTGTACTGTCCTTGGTGTCTAAGACAGGTAATTTTATTCAGAGTTTCGTATAAATTTCCGAAGTCATATTATCAAATCAACACTTAAAAAAGAATTTTAACAGGTGGAAATCAGGCAAAAAAAAAAGTTCATTAATCGGACGATTACTACGTCATGAAACAACTGAGAAACGCTATCACACACGAAGATTTCCCTTCCCCTTGAGTTCTAGCGAAGCCCTCCTTCTGTTGCGATCGTTAGGGAGCATCCCGCATCCCACACAAAACATTGTCTACTTATACAGACAACAGACACTGCATATACAGACAACTGATACATGATGGTTGCTAATATGAGAATAGATTATCTTGTGATTCTTGCTAGGCCATGATATTATTCGCAAATTTTTAAATAAGGTCAATGTTCTTCCTCTTGAGATCTAGGGAAGCACACCTTTTTCAATAGATCGTGAGTGAGCATTCCGTAACCTACAACCAACTTTGGTTGCTTTTACAACATAACATATGAGGAAATATGAAGGTGGGTAGTAAAACTACGTGGAACATGAGTTTTTTTAGTCAAAATGAGAAAAAAATCTTTTTTCGTAAATAATTGATGAATGTTCATACATAAAAATACGAAGTACCTAAATAATACTTTTAGTGGTTATTCAACCATTATGGAGTACGTACAGTCTAGTGAAGGTACGATACTCAAATATCGCTCTCGATCTGAAGGACATTGTACATACTGTAGCAAATACTTTGATAAAAGCTATAATGCTCGAAGACATGAAAAGAACGATTGTGTTAAAAGTCCATTCCGTCAAATACTAAGTTGTGGCAAGTGTGGTAGGCGGATGACACGAAGAGAGAATTTAAAAAGATACTATAAAACTTGTAAAGCCAAGCTCGTTCAGGAGATAAAGTACATAGATGGAGACGATATGCTCGGGGACAGTATGTCTTACAATGAAATTGATCGACCTAGTCTTAAAAGCGATTGTGTTAAAATCTCTCCAGGTCTTGAGAAAGGATATAGCTTAAATGGTGTTGGAGATATAAGTAAGGTAGAAGATAATGAAAGTAACATCTTCAGAAAAAGTGACAAGACGTCTTATAGTAGACTTCTACGGACTTTGGAATATTTTTTTGGAAAATTAGCAAGTAAGCTTGATGCCAATGACGGTACTCCAATGTCAAAAAATTCAAAATACTGGGATATGCAAGATGAAGATGTCCGTGTGTTTGATAAAGATGTGGACAGCAGCGATGATGATGATACAAATTATCATAATCATTATTACAACGATTTTCAGAATATGTTCAGCAAACAATCGAAGAAGATGGTGTCATCAAGTGAAATTGATTATATATCGTGGAAAGACCCGAACGTGTTGGTGAACAGGTTGCGACTTTTACTTGTTTCGCAAGATGACGAAATTTTATCAGTTATCAAATAAACGTGGGTTATATTTGATGAACTTAGAATTTCAGGGTATATATAATAAGTTAGTAATGTGTATTGACTGATGAAATTTTATACTTTTGTATTTTTGATATAAATATAATTTTAAAAATTGTTATTCAAATGTGTCGTTATTCATGCCCTAATAAAGTTCATGTGTTTGCTACTTTAAAGAATTGAGTTGTGTATGAATATATTTATATATGTATCTGTGTGTGTGTGTGTGTGTGTGGATGATGGAAAGTTTCCATTTTACTGTATGTAGATGATGGAAAATGAGTGTCGAAGAAGGAAAGAGTATGTAGAATTAAGTATCGATGATGGAAAATATGTTTTGAATTGAGTGTCATCGATGGAAAATGAGTGCCGAATTGAGTGTCGATGATAGAAATTGAGTGTCGAATTGAGTGTCGATGATGTAAAATGAGTGAGGAATTGAGTGACGATGATGGAAAATGAGTGAGGAATTGAGTGACGATGATGGAAAATGAGTGTCGAATTGAGTGTCGATGATGGAAAATGAGTGTTGAATTGAGTGTCGATGATGGAAAATGAGTGCCGAATTGAGTGTCGATGATAGAAATTGAGTGTCGAATTGAGTGTCGATGATGGAAAATGAGTGAGGAATTGAGTGACGATGATGGAAAATGAGTGAGGAATTGAGTGACGATGATGGAAAATGAGTGTTGAATTGAGTGTCGATGATGGAGAATGAGTGTTGAATTGAGTTTAGATGATGGAAGATGAGTGTTGAATTGAGTGTCGATGGTGGTTAATTTGCATTTGTGTGAATGTTAATGATGGAAAATGAGTGTTGACTTAAGTGCCTATGATGTAATATGAGTGTCGATGATGGAAAACGAGTGCTGAATTGAGTTTAGATTATGGAAAGTGAGTGTTGAATTTGCATTTGTGTGAATGTTAATGATGGAAAATGAGTGCCGAATTGAGATTAGATTATGGAATGTGAGTGTCAGTGATGACAAATGAGTGTAGAATTCCTTGCATCCAGCACTGTGGATGTGTAGCTAGGTTCTGAAGGTTCAATGGATTCCTGGTCCTATATAAAAGTAAACTTTGCTAACATGTTCACTGTCAGGCTTATTTAATTAGCAGTCGGCATGCTGTTAAATATCCGAATGTAAATAAATAATAGGATGTTATTTGACTTCTTTTAGTTTATGTGTGCTGGGTGTAGTCGAGTAGGCTGATATAAGTAAGTGAGGAGCTTAATGTAGAATGGTCATGTGTTGACGAATATGTTGGTGACCTACTGTATGTGCATAAATCGAATGCTATTGGTCTGATAATATTTAGGGTTATTTACGAAGATTTTTATCGATGTGTGCTATGACAAGCTTAAAATGTCTAGTCATCTTGTAGAGTAGGTCTCTTGTTTCGGAGACTTTTGTCATAAGGCTTAACAAGGATCGACTTTGAAGGCTTTGAAAATGTATGGTACTGGACATGTCTTGGCTGTAGCTATATCAACACTGAAGGCCCTCTGAACTGTAGATGAGAGGTACAAAAAAAATTGACTTTGGACCTAGCCTGGTATCGTATAAATTATTTTAGTCATGTGTTGTAGTCATTTGGAGTCAGTTGGATGTTATGTGTAGCTCTACATAATAATATTTAAATTTGGGTACCTACTTTAAATTTTGTTTGGGTTGTGAAAGTTCCATTGATTACAGACTCTTGCTCCTCTATTAAGTCTAAATTAACCGTGTATGTAGGATGTGTGATTAGTTGATTGTATATATAATTTAATTTCTCATTCCTTGAAATTCCTAATTTTTTTAAGTAATAACAATGGATGATGTATTGACTTGCGTATTATACAAACGGACACTGTTATTTAAGCGAGTCTTTGACAGCAGGTCCCTCAGTCCACCTCTTGTAGTGGTACAGTGCAGATCTGATGAATTTGCTTGTCTGCATATAAGTCCGATACATGAATATTGATGTGTATCCGAACTCAATGGTAGCAACGTCGAAATCGGTACAAACCCCAATGGTGACGGGGTCACCGACTGCAGAGATCTTGACGGAGGGTCTCGCGTCTTCACCGGGGTCCCTGACGACGGAGGCGATGATGACGAAGCAGATCCCTATGACAACGATGAGGGCAGCTCCAGAGATTCCGATGGTAACGAGCCTACCATCTCTAGAGATCTCAATGATGGCTGTATCTACTGTCTCTTCACTCCAAGAGACTTCAATGTGTGCATTAACGAACGAAGAGGAGATTACAATACCTGTAACTACTCCGCATTTGGTAAATAAAACATTTTGTGAGCAATTCCCAGCTTCTGCATCAGTCGTGTATACATCAGATTCTTTGGCATCCAGTACAGATGATCTGTCAATGTCGACTGGGAAATCTCCAGCTCATGCAACATACGAGACTTCGTCGCCTGCAACAGCAGTGCACATTGAAAGTAAGATACTTTCCGAGCCGTCGGTGACTCAAGATCTAATGACGAGACATCTGTGTACGTACTGTGACAAAAGTTTTAAATACCGTCAACATGCAAGAAGACATGAAAATCATGTCTGTAGAAGAACCGCTAATCGTGAGACATTTCCGTGTGACCCGTGTGGTGTACATTTCACAAACAAAAGTAATTTGATTAGGCATTGTAAAAGCAAAGTTCATTTGCAGGTTGTACATCGGGGAAGCGATGGTAATTGCGATGAGTATCTGTATCAGTGCTGCTACTGTGGTAAACGATTTGAACGACTACGAAGTACACGCATCCATGAAAAGCATGGCTGCAGAAGAAATCTTGACCGTGTAAAATTTCTGTGTGAGAAGTGCGGTATACAGGTTACACGAAAATTTTACTTGAAAAAACATTATAAATTTTGTAAAGGAACGTCTCCAGCATAATTTCTGGCCCTCTAAGGTGTTACACTCCTGAACTGATGTATCGTGATCTGTATGAATTATTTGTAATTTGTCATTCTTAATACGAACTATAATAATTTATTTTAATAATATTGAATGTCGCATGGACTGAGAAATGTAAAAAATATATACAGTGTCAAATTTTATTGTGTATAAATGTACAATTTTAAATAAATTATAGAATTAAAGAATTTTTTATTTATTTTTCCCTAACCTACATCGTTTATCTTAATGTAATAAACTACATGTGACACGTAATTTTGGTCGGGTTTGTAATGTCCGTTTTGTCTTGTTTGTGTGTATTATTTTGTTTTACCAATAATGATGAAGTCTGTTTTTTTTTTGCTGAAATTATTTTTATCTGAGTATGTCATCTGCATTCTTAAGATTTTTTTTTATGGGAGATGTTTTGGTAAAGTGCTGGTACAGGTAATACCGCAACATTAGAGAAAATCTGACTAGGAACTTGATTTATTATTTTTGAGAAATAATTTATTACTTCCCGAAATAAAACTAACAGACTTGTGGGAAATTTATGGTCTTAAATCGTAACCTGTCATATATTGGTGTATACTATGGTGGTGATATTAAAAAATTAATGAGTGTTAATCAATTGACCACACTTCGGAGTAAGCTGGTGCACTGGATGGGCTGTATCTGTAAGATTCTGGATACTTGGTAAGCGGTTCTTCGTCCGAATTACTCACTCCTTCGTTGCTGATTACTAACATGAATTTTTACAACATGGAAAAAAAATTGTATACTGGCTAAGGTCTTGATTTAAAATATTTTGACGCTCATAATTATCAGAGTATTGAGTATGGTATGTGGAGTTCGACTCCTCTCGTATATGTGCTACACATTTATTTTTATAGGTAGCAAGATATACATTCGTAGGCTGATTTTCTGCTCTGGTTCGGTGATGTATACTTTGAAGTGGCTCCAGCAAGTACTTTACGTATGCTGGATTATGATTTCACTGGAGTTTTACGTGTACTGAGTTGGAAGGCTAGTGATTGATGTATGCATGTCTTGAACAAAACATATGAGTGTCGCAGCATTCTGCAAGCTTGCAATTCCCGCGCGAGGGGTCAATGTTCATTTGCAGGTGATGGTAGGCGTGTCTCGATCGAGAAGTCTCTGCCTCTATCCTTGAGAATTTTTTTTTTGCGGTTGGCGTGCTTGAATTTATGTACTTTTGACTAGTCGTATGTGAATAAGTTTAAATTCGTATGCATTTGAACATATTTTTCTACATGAGGTAATAAAAATACATAGATGCTGCATTGACTGAGATAGGTATCGAACACATGGTTCTTACCCTATGAGTGACTAGCACTTGTTTGACCTATCTCCACTAACCCCCGTTTACTTTGTGATATAGATGGGACATGGTTGTTTTCAGACAGATTATGGTTAAATTGTCTTGGACAAAGTGTCCTTTGTAGAAATTACTATGTGTGGTAATTATTTTAGTCGAAGTGGTAATTTAATAAAACACGTAAAAATAGCGTGAAGGTTTTTCTAATGTGTAAACAAATTAATGATAGGATGGATTTGTATGTATTACTATGTGTGGTAATTATTTTAGTCGAAGTGATAATTTAATAAAACGTGTAAAAATAACGTGAAGGTTTTTTTTATGTGTAAACAAATCAATGATAGGATGGATTTGTATGTATTACTATGAGTGGTAATTATTTTAATAAAACGTGTAAAAATAACGTGAAGGTTTTTTTATGTGTAAAAAATCAATGATAGGATGGATTTGTATGTAGAAATGGCGGTATACTACATCTCTTGAAGAACACTGCATGGTATATATAATGAAAGACTCTTGGGCTCAAGAAACTATACCTACTATAGGTGGAAAGGATGATGCGGTTCCTATGATTAAATGAAAGGAACTTTGATGATTTTTGTTCTATATAATTAAATAATTTAATTGAGTTTGGGATGATGGGTTGAAGGTTTAAATAATAAAACTGGACACATAGGCTTTTACAGAAAAATGAGAATGGAGCTCACAAGATCGTAGATTGTGGTAAATCACTGACAACTGAAATGTGGAAACGATATCATAAAATGAGTTATATTGATGCAGCTCATGACAATATTGATGACAGCTATGATGATGATTTACATCTGTGTTAGTGACACGGACGCGGAGATTTTAAGACAAATAATATTATTAATATAGAAAAGATGGAAGCCTTAGCACGCCGATCGTGACGAGAAACAAATATTGAAGGATGTTGATGGTATCGGGAAGACTGAAACTAATGAAGGTACCAACACTGTGAAAAGTGAGAATACATTCAAGCCTATATTTAGCAGATCCTCCATACTTTGTATAAATGGTGGACTCCTGAAAAGGAAGCATACAGGTGATGAAGACACTTCGACATCAACGATATTGAGTTCTTGCAGTAATCTGGGTGAAGACGTTGTCTTCTACGGTGATTGCTACAGTGACTCTGAGGCTGTTTACAAAGGCATAGACTGTGATGTAGAACCTAAAGCTGACAAGATCGAAGAATGTGGTGGTGTCCTGAGACCGAAGCGATGGAAACGTCGTGTTATAATAAATAAATCTGATCAAGCTTGTGATGATTGCTGGCTAGATGATGAAAGTAACCCTGAGGATGGTGTTAAAACGGAAGACACCAGAGATCATAATATTTATAATAAACAAGCAATGAAGATGGTGGCAGAAGAGATTGATTCCACATCGTGGAAAGATCCAAAAATATTGGTTGACCGGCTAAGACTGATGGTGGCATCTGTTCGTAGAGGGAACTACTCGCATATCGCGGAAGTATCGTCCATACTGTAAGAACTTCGGAACGCTGGCTACATACAATAATCATTTGATTAACTGTCATGTGTGTACTAATGAAAAATAAAATGAATTATTTATATTTTAAAAAAGTATGATTTATTTCTTGTATCCTGATTTCCAAATAAGCCTGTGTTTCCGCTACTGTATGTGTGATCATTCCGTTTCCTGTGTGTACATTTTCGTTTTCCTGTTTGTACATTTCGTTTTCCTGTTTGTACATTTCATTTTCCTGTTTGTACATTTCGTTTTCCTGTTTGTACATTCCGTTTTCCTGTGTGTACATTTCGTTTTCCTGTTTGTACATTTCGTTTTCCTGTTTGTACATTTCGTTTTCCTGTTTGTACATTTCGTTTTCCTGTTTGTACATTTCGTTTTCCTGTTTGTACATTTCGTTTTCCTGTTTGTACATTTCGTTTTCCTGTGTGTACGTTCCGATTTCCTGTGTGTAAATTCCGTTTTCCTGTGTGTACATTACGTTTTCCTGTGTGTACTGTGTGTACATAGCGTGTTGGAGCCGAGTGGACTTGTATCCATGTAGCTTCATAGACATGTAGTTTCGTAGCCATGCGGTCTTTTAGTCATGCAGTCTCTCAGCTATGTATAACTCGGAACCAGCTAGATCCTTTTAGACTTGTAGCCTTGTAGCCTCGTTGTCTCTTAGACTCGTAGCATTGTGGCCCAATATCATTGGAGCTGTTGAAAGAAAAGGTAGTTGGAGCATTTGGAGCTGTTGGAGCCATTTGGAGGTTGTTGGAGCATTTGGAGGCTGTTGGAGCAATTGGAGCTGCTGAAGCATTTGGAGCTAAGAAGTAGTCGTTGCACGTCTATGCAATGCTAAATGTTTATAAGTTTGCTGGCTTTCGCAAGTGATTCTGTAGTAGGATAGAAATTGTGTAATAAATATTATGTTTGTAAACGACTTTGTGGTGTTTTATTTCTCGAACCTTATGCTTTTCTGGTATTTAAATTAAATTTATTTTAGCTTCGTCCAGGATCGTGCCAAGGACCTTAGACGACCTAATTAATCAGTATATTGTTTGCAAATTTATTTAATGAATTTTTAACTTTTTCCTGAATTTTTAGTTTAATTATTACGAAAATTCCAAGATGATGGTCTTGATGTCGGATAGGATGATGGTAGTAGAGGATTTAAAGTCTCTTTAAGAATGTTGAACATGGTTTATTGAAATTATTATTTTTTATTCATAAAATTAAACATTATTGCATTGTTCGAGTATCGAACCAAGGACTGGAGCGGATCGAATCAATATGTAAGTTAATGAGTGATTTTTTTGATGAATTTTGGATTTTTTTCCCGCTTTTGTAGCTACATTATTACATGATTTCAAGATGGCGGCCGAATTTCAAGATGGCGGGGGCACCTCGGTAATAAATGATTACTGCACTGTAGCGGGTTAGAATAAAATGAACCAGATGTAAATGTACTCTATAATACAAGTACACGCACAAGATGATGTACTCCAGCAGGTGGTCGCTCCTGGTAGCATGTACTGAACATAAAATGTCGGATCCATGATGGTCGACAAGGACAAAGTCAAATTTCAAGGACAAAGTCATATTTCAAGGTCAAGGTCAAATTTCAAGTTTAAGGTCAAATTTCAAGGTTAAGGTCAAATTTCAAGGTCAAGGTCAAATTTCAAGGTCAAGGTCAAATTTCAAGGTCAAGGTCAAATTTCAAGGTCAAGGTCAAATTTCAAGGTCAAGGTCAAAGTTCAAGGTCAAGGTCAAAGTTCAAGGTCAAGGTCAAAGTTCAAGGTCAAGGTCAATGTCAACAGTTGAGGACAAAAGTATGGTGACCAGATAATTATACTACATGGTATCGGCACACTCTAGCAGACGAAAACATGATGGTGGTCTCCAGCAGATGAAGACAAGATGGCGGTCATGATGTCATACCAGTTGTCGATATATACCTTATATATATTGGTGTTAGATCAGTCTAGGTAGCTTTCATGGAGGAAGGATCGACCGTTTACTCTCGCCGGGAATCGAACCAAGGACGTACATCGATATAATCTAACATTATATTTATTGTCAATTTATTTAATGAATTTTGGAATTTTTTTCATTAAAATCGGATAATAAATAAAGATTTTCAAGATGGCGTCCAAATTTCAAGATGGCGGACATGACGTCATACTACCTGATGGTATATGTGCATTGGTAAAAGTGGTGGAGGTCAGTCTGCTAGCACCCACCTAGGGGGAAGGATCGGTCGCCATTTTTTTTTGCACTAGTCGGGTTCGAACCGAGGACTCCGAACTCCGTGTCGTAAAAGTACAATTTTTTATAAGTATTTTATTAAAATTTTATTAAATGGATTTTTTTATAAATTTTAAAAAAAATTTCATTAAAATCGGATAATAAATAAAAAAGTTAAAGATGGCGGCCGTAACGAAAATTGCAACGGTGATGTCATAATTCAAAATGGCGGACAACACATCGCCGGAATTTCGAGAACACAATGACGTCATCCAAAATGGCGGATCCAAGATGGCGGATCCAAAATGGCCGCCGGGGTCAAGGTCAAGGTCAAAGGTCAAGGTCACAACCATCCAAGATGGCCGCCGTGACGTCACAATCCAATATGGCGGACACCGACACCATCAACCACGCGCCGGCGCCAGTTTCCGGACATACATTCCTATACTACTATATATATATATATATATATATATATATATATATATATAGAACACATTCCTGACTTTACAATTTTGAACAAAGATGTGAACCTGAATTTTTTTCTTAAATTAAGAACTGAAAAACAAACCACCGCTAAATGAGGTGAAAAAAGGGTTTAATATAGTTAAATGATAATTAATTATAACTCTGAAATTAATCAAGCTTAAGAAAAGATGATAGTTACCAATAATTAACATTCAAAATCTATTCACAACAATTTTTATATTTTACTTATATCAACCCTTAAGGAGTGAAAAAGGGTTAAGTAGGCATGTTTTAAAAGTTAATAATATTTTCTCCGAATGTAATTTGGCATAGTCAACTATTTTGGGAAGCAATAATAAACTTACGAAAACTTACAATATATGTTTTTTTGCGAAATTCAACCCCTAAGGGGTGAAAAAGGGGTAAGTATGTTTTAAAGATTAATTATTTTTTCTCCGTATTTAATTATACGTAATAAATAGTTTTGTGTACCAAAAATAAGTATAAAAATCTTACAAATACTGCCTCCAGCAGACGATAGCAAGATGGTGCACGTGATGTCACACTAGCTGCCGTAATAAATAAATTGGTATTAGTGGTGGGAGGTCAGTCTGTCGGTGGCTTCCGTGGTGGGAGGATCCGTTTCCATTTTTAGTTTGCCCTCTCCGGGTTCGAACCGAGGACTCCAAACTCCATGACGTACGACCTTTTTTAAAATAAAAATTGTATTAATAATTTTTTTCATTTTTTAAATGAAAATTACGGACTTTTAATATGGCGGCCATAAATAATACTGCATCATCTAAAATGGCGGAAAACAGTTTGATGGTACGTTATTTTATTAAAATTTGATAAAATATTTTTTTTACAATTTTTTTAATTTTACCTATTAAAATTGGATAATAATTACGGATTTTCAGGAACGCTTCCGTAACGACGTTACAATCCAAAATGGTGGCCATGACATCCCAATGGTTGTGGCGGCTAGTAGACGGGTAATTTAAATCGTTTTGGGAAATTTTCAAGCTTCTGACATTTTTTGAGGACAAAAAGAGAATTTTTTTCACTCAAAACGGGAAACTTTCCCTCGAAATAGGGACATTTTTATCATAATTTTTTGGTGGAATATATTTTCCTGAAACCTGTACATTTGGGCTATTTTGGTGAAATTTAGGCAATTGTTGGCAAATTTTGGGCAAAATTTTAAGGTCAAGGTCAAAGATCAATGTAATCCAAGATGGCCGCCGTTACGTCCCAATTCAAGATTCAGACTGTCGCCTCGATCCTCTCTCCTTTTTCCGCCGGAAATATTACCTCTTATATACTACTTTTACTATTTGAATTCTTCAAATTCTTTTTAAAATTTTTTCAAACAGTTTGTGAACGTGAATGGTTTTCTGAGAGTTTAAAAAGCTAATATAGGTGCTGAAAATTGTTGATAGCTGAAATGTCGGTAGGATAAACTTTAATATTTTATACATTATGAGACCGACATCAACTGATTGCCTTCTGAACGCTGGGACGCCTGTGATTCGGTACGTCTTTAGTTTTAGTTCTGTTTTACTGGGGCACAGTTTAACAGATAAATCTTGGGCCGAATAAAAGATGCTGCAGTTCTGAAACTAAATCTGTCACGAAAGCAAACAGAGTATTTGAGTCTGAAATGATTAATAATCAACGTATTAAAGCTTGTATACTGATTGGTTTGATGATGTGCGGAGATAATAACCTAAACAAACCATTCCATTATTATCCTGAAATCGATTAAATTACTCAATACTAGAGGCATGTGTTTTTTAGCGAATGCTCATTAGACTGCAAAAAAAAATGCCCGCACTAAGAGACTGTTCCCTTCCCATTGGATGCCGTCTGTCAAGAGAAGCCTTTGCATTTTTTGGCCGGGCCAATCAATACGCGTGTGATTCAGTAATGAATGGCTGTAATTCGTGTGCTGAGAGTAGACACGCAACTGAAATAAAACTGAAATAAACCAAACAATCACGAAGCACAGACGATGCCACAGTGTTATAGCACACAGCTGGTTTCCAAATATTTTCGCGAAAAAAAAAACAACAAATTACGTGGCTCTTCTCATGGCTAGAGACTTGAAAAATTTCCATTTGTTTGTATGACAGTCTAGAATTAAACTGCGTCTACACTCGAATGAATCTTGTAATCAGATCACGCGACGTTTGAAACGTTTTAAAACACTAAAAGGCCAGTGATAAATAGGGACCGGAAAAATTCGTGTGTTCATTGACCTCTAGGATAGACTCCACAGTACTTAACAAACTCGGGGAAATGACACCTGTTCATTGGCTGCTGATTCGTGAGAAGTCTTAACCAATTTGTGCATGAATCGGCACTTTCTTGGTTTAGGTTTTTCCATTGGCCCGAAGTAGCCTACCCCAGATAAAATGTGGGCCAATCGCAGAAGCTGTACGAAGGTAAACGTTTTTGGATGTCAGTCTATAGCGAATTGAACTCGCGAATTTTTCAGGTCTCTAGTGATAAACCCCGTTCGAACACTGCAACGAATCATTTGTGAGCCGGAGAGAACGTGAATAACCAACGATCACGTTGTATTGGCATGACTGTGCAAACGTTTATGCAGTCTAGCTTGGCACAAGGGGGGAAAAAAACGCGCCCTTTGAAGTGTTCTGTTCATACCATTGTGCTTCGAATACAGCATCTCACCCAAAATGTTGGGCTAGAAAATGAAAATTTCTATCACAATGTGTCTTTATTTGAGAACTAAAAAAAAGGCTTACCATGGAATGAGCAAGTTGAAATTCGTTTCCTTGTAACTTCGTGAATATCTTTCTCCCTCCCAATATCTTTTCAACAACCCCCCCCCCCCCCCCTGCGCAGTCTTTCCTTCCGTTGATGAAAAAAACGCAAAAAGAAAACCAATTGTTTATTCGTGCGCATCTAGAACGCGTGTTCGAACAACAAAGTCAAACCTCAAGAGAATTTGGAAGGTAAAAGTAGGGGATTGAAATCCAAGGAAAATCCATGTGCAATCGGTCACAAACGCAGCTTTAATTTTGCTAGTTTCAATTCTGTTTCTAAGAAAAAAATTTGAGAGCAAATAAATTAAAGCGATTTTTCATAATTTCCCTTAAAAAATCATTTTAGCAGTAAGTTATAATCAGAACCATTTTTGTTTTGATAAAATTAATGGCAGATACATTTCCCTAGGGAAGGCTCACTTCCTTGTAAGTCAACATCAATCATCGCTAGTCTTAAGGTACAGTTGAAAAGCAGTTGAAAATTACATATTAATCAAACTTGACACATGATAAATGAATGTGTGTCACTTTGGTTTTCGAACTGTATCTTTTAAAAAAAGTGGAAATAGCCTGATGAAAAAATCATTACTAATTATACGTCGTAGGCTTTCGTGGCAAGAGTCACAAACAACTTCTTGTCTTCTTGTTTGAGATCATGACCTTGGGCATGATAGCATTCGACGTTTCGGCATGCCGTGTTGTTGCCATCTTTAACAGTTTTTTCAACTCGGATTCACAAAACAGAAGGCCAGGGGACGTTAGTGACTCTCCTACGACATAGATTTATGTCTTTGTGTGGGGAGAATGTAGTGTTTGGTACCAGACGGCTGGATGAGTTTAAAGTGAAGAATAATGCTCTACTACATGCATTAGCATTCCAGAAACGATAAAATTCTCGGCATATGCATTGATTCCACGCACAAAAAAAAATTATCTGTACTTTTACAAAATATACCTTTGGAAACCAGTTTTACAATAAATAGATTGTCATTATAAAAGAAACACATAGTTATGGTTATTTTTGTATAGATGAAATACTTTTATCGAGATAATTATGAATATTTCTTTTAAAAATGGCGCATATCTCGTTTTTTTAAACTTATTTTTCATTCAATCATATTATTTAAACCATGGAAAATATAATCGAATATTAAATAATTTGGCTTTATTTTGTTTTATTGTGCTTATTAAACTACACTGTTAATGTTGGAAAGCTATTCAGGGAACAATTTACAAATAACTTAAACTATTGTAGGTAGGCCTACTGGGATAACACAAATGGAGTGATTGGAGCTGTTGAAGAGATTAAAGCATTGAATCACTTGGAGCAATTAGAGATTTGGATGCATTGGAGCACTTGGAGCTGGTGAAGGAATTTTAGCTCTAGGGCATTTGGATCCAAATAATTTTGGAGCCAAAGACAGTTGGAGACACTGGAGCAATTGGAGCACTTTTAACTGTAGGAGCAATTGGAGGTGTTGGAGCAATTTGAACTTTGGAGCATTTAGAGCTGGAGAACAATTGAAACTTTTGGAGCCCTTGGAGCAATTTGAACTGTTGGAGCAATTGGAACTTTAAAGCAATTGGAGCATTGGGACCTTTGAAGAAATTGGAGCAATTGTATCATTGGAGCAATTGAAGCTTTTGAGCACTTGGATCAACATTTTTTGAAGACAAAGACGTTTAGAGCTAAATACTGTTGAAGCCAAAGACGGTTGGAGTCAAAACTGTTGGTGCCAAAGACTGTATGAGCCAAAGAAATTTGGAGCCACAGATTTTTAGAGCCAAAAGCTGTTGGAACCAACATAATTTGGAGCCAAAGACAGTTGGGGGCATTTTATCCTACCGCATCTTGCGGCCTGTCGTTATTCTACTGTTACGATCCAATTTTACTGAATAGAATGAACGTGCAGACGACTCGTCCGAAACTGCATCTGGTACACTCGTTCCAAACAAGTCTGACTCTGATATCGTTACGTCCAGGGAGCAATCTTTCCCTTGATACACCATTTACTCAACCGGCCGTTCTGTCCGGGTATAGCATTCACAAGTCGTCGACAATTGTTTGTAGTCACGATCGGGGCAATTCAACCTCAGACCGGCCGCCTCTGTCCACTCCACCACGGACCGCCGTAAACGTCGCGTATGGCTCCCTTGTGTTCACATATGCCCTTCATGCAACAAACACCTCACCTTAATCGCTCACCTCCACTCGCCCGGCGAGTAAAAACAAAATTCTGCTATGTCGCTGGCGAGACTTCTCAAACACCAGGTGCTATTCTACGCATCTAATGCTGCCCAAATTCAGATAAGCAAGTTTTGGATTCAACTCGCTCCGCGAGTTAGAACTCGTTGAGCGAGTCTACTTTAGCAGTGGACTCCAAGAGTCACTGGCGCTGCTTCTTCCTTCTTCGATTGGGCTAAGTCCGAAGTCAAGAATATAAGTGTTCGACATCATATCGGTGACAGGGGCTAAGACCAATGTATTCAGGCAGCGCGTGGTCGGGCAGCGTGACGTTAAAATAGCAGACGACGGGGACGCACCACAACGCCGTAATACCACAACGCCGAAATGCCAAATTTACCACAACGCCGACAGCTAGAAAACTGCTGTGTACCACAACGCCGAATTACCACAACGCCGAAATACACTAACTCCGAAAAATGTCCTTGCAGGACTGCCACAATGGTTAGGTTAGGTTAGGTAAGACTAGGTTAGGTGAGACTATGTTAGGTTAGACTAGGTTAGGTTAGGATAGGTTAGGTTAGGTTAGGTTTGGCTAGGCTAGGCTAGGATAGGCTAGGTTAAATTAGGTTAGGTTATATTACGCTAGGTTAGGTTAGGTTAGGTAAGGTTGGGTTTGATTCTGGTATTTCAGCGTTAAGGTACATTTAAGAAACACACACAAATTCATTCAGTTGTTATTTCGGCGTTGTGGTACACAGCAGTTTTCTATCTGTCGGCGTTGTGGTTAATTTTGACATTCGGAGTTATGGTATTTCGGCGTTGTGGTAACGACCCGCAGACGACTAGCAGAGCGGCGGCACGGTGACGTCGTCTTGAGAGGTTCCTTCACTATCCTTCTCTGGCTGCAGTCTGCCCGAGCAAGCCTGCACTGTCCAGTCCGGGACTCTTTTAGTCTTCCCACAACACTGCAGTCAACTCTTGCGACCTGACACGTGGTCGCTCCCACAACCCGCCCCGGTCACGCTTCTTATCACCTGACAAGAGCCGCAGAAGCTGGCCAATGAGTTAGGCAACCAACCACGCTACAGTGTCCAACGTTTCATCTGCATTCAGGGGAAAGAAATTCGGGAAGGAAGGAAACACGTCGAGGTGCACCACAACAGTATGGTGATTGCATTTGGGATGAAAATAAAATGAGCTAATCCCAATGAAAGAAGTTTCATATTTTTTGGCTGCATTGTCTTCAATCATGTTCAATAGATTGTCGTGCATCCAGCTAAATATTAACATCTTGTAATCGACTCCTCACATTTAATTTATGTCATTAAAATGAGAAAAAAAACAACTTAAAAATAGCCAGAATTAGGCTCCAAGTTTTTAAACAATGCAAGATAAGAAATATTTAAAAAGTTAAATAACAGAATTTTTAAATGCCCGTTTATAAATTACTCCAAAAGTAAAAAAAAAAAAAATATAACGTGAACGCAATATTCAGCCGACGGTGACTTTTAACTTCTGGCATTGCGGTTTTGCGTTTTCACCTTCTTTCTTTTATATCTGAAGTGAAGTGTTCTTTTCTGTGTTCTAATATGTCAATAGTAAGCTACGATTTTCTTTTATATGACATGTAAAATCACCAAATCACACAGTGAAAGCAAATTACACTTTAAATAAAGTTTTTTGAAACACGCGTTTAATTAAGAAATTTTGGAAAATAAGAGATATTAAGATTATTTTTTAATCTTTTAATTTTACAGTTTTAATCTGTTGGGTTAGTGATGCCTTGCAAAGAGAGTTATTTAAACTTTCGTATTTTTCTTGCGTTTGTTGCTTTTTATGTCCATACGGTTTTGCATTTCATCTGATCCCAGACGGATTACATTACAAAACAATATTTTGTGAACGGAAGGCCTTCTAGACTTGGAAACATAGTTCCGTGGGAAAAAATTTAAAAAAGGTAGTTGTCTGTAAAGTCGGTTTACGGACGATAATTTTACGTGATAACGTCATAAGAAAACATTGATGAAAAATTGCATACTTTTTAATTTTTCAAATATTATTTACAGTTTTTGCAAATTTAAATTAAATAATTTGTTTAAATATAATCACGAACAATTAGTTCAAAAGCCCGCCTTAACCTGTTTGATATAATAGAAGATTTTCTTGCACGGTGGTTGGCCGGTTCTTGCACGCTCGGCCCAGGCGGAACGTGACAATGAGTCATGCTTTTTCGTGCGTGCAGCCGGAGTTCATCGATTTATAAGAAGTTATAACGTCAAAAGTAGTATATATAATTTGGGACGTAGTACACATGAAAACTAAATCAACGAGTGCGCAAAAGTATTTTAATTTTTTTTTCTCTCACCGTCCTCATAACTGACCCGCGAGCCCTCGATGGCTTTATTACCGACGCCTCGGGACTTTTAACAACCTCTCCTCTGTGTTATCGTTATCGGGGCTCATAAAGCATGGCCAGCCACCTCCCCTTCCCTCCTCCTCATCTATCGACCCTTCTTACACCTTCATCAGTGACCCCCCCCCCCCCCCACACTCCTAGCCAGGCAACAACAAACCACGCGAGGCCACTACTCCCGAGGCAGCGCAGATACCATCGGTCGCCGCTCCTGAGTTTACGGGCCCCTGCGCTCCTTAAGCTAGCCCGTTTTAAAATTTTCCCCGGGTTGGGAACAATGCCGTAATAGCGGCGAGAAACCGTCGGAAACTGAGATGGTTCCGGGTTTGAAACGCAGGTAATAAAACATTTAAAAAAATGAAAGAATAATTGAGCGAGTCTTTCAGTACTCGCCAGTGATGTATGTAACATGTAACCTGTGTAACGAGCAAATGCACTTATAACACGAAACTCGGGACACAAAGTTAAACTTAGAATTATTAACAAATAATGAGGATCGTGATAAATATACGCAAATTGTGTTTTTCAACTGAATTTCTCGACGCGCATCACACGTGGTTTTTCGCACTCGCCACTATAATTCGCTGCCGAAGCAGCTACCTCTACTATCGAATCATTCCATTTGCAGACCGAAATGGAAAACTATACAATAAAACGGCTCCAATAAAGGAGGAAAAAAAAGACTTGAACAAACTAAAACCCGGCTTTGTACCTAATTTTCAAGAAGGAGAATGATTAAAGTCCTGCCCATCTTTTTGGCATTCATTAAACAATTAATACTTAAAGTTTCCCTTTTTATTTGTTAACTTTGGTTCGTGACATATGACACAGATGGCAGCACCGCGGTTACGTATTTCCGTTTCTTTACTTCTGTCGCATTCCCGAAATTACTTCCATTAAAAGGTCGCATAGCGAGTGCTTAGAAGTTACACATCATAAATGTAAGGAAAATATTACACCGTTAACACACATACGCACACAGCCCTAAATTCATCACAAACCATATATATATATATATGTATCCCGTACAATTCGATTAGTTGGGAACTTATGTCTTGTGATAACCTCCGCGTGCTCTAGGGGCTAGTTTTCAAGGACTTCCATACTAACCGGTGAGCTATAGAAATGATTATATTTTTAATTTTTTACTCTCCTTGTTTTTATTATTAACAAGATTTGTGTCAACAAATAGAACATAATACACCCCAACTTTAGAAGGAAAATTAAACGATTGATTCCACGTGTATATTAACACTAGCGCATTTTAGTAAACACGTAATAGAATCGTGCTTGTACTTATGCAGACGTAAAATAAATGATTGTTTATGAATTTTAATACAGTGCAATATTTTGAAAAGTATACGATTGAAGAATATAACCATACAAATCTCTCACTAGAGTGGGACTACCGTACATTATTAAATTCTATTTCGATATGGGAATAGTGAAAATATTTTTTTTAAATTCCCTTTTAAGTTTCAGAATAATTTTTTTTTAATTTCTCACTTGATATGGTACTACAAAACATTATTTAACTCTCACTTCAGTGGAAACTAAATATACATATATTTTTTTAAATTATCACTCGAAATGTGTCATTATTACACTTTAAAACTTATGGGCAGTGTTTTTTCGTGCTGCGTAACACTTATTTAGAAAATAAAAAATTGTTTATGTAAATACATGTGTAGCCATATTTAAGAGAAAATGTTATATAGTTAAGAAATATTTTATTTACAAGTTTAAGATTTGTGTCCAGCAAAATTTACTCAGTGGGGAGCTGATAAATTACGCGAAAGTATTTTAATTTATTTTGACAGGCCGAGAGATAACAGTGAATACCTATGGTTTTATGACTAGATAGTGAACTGAGAAGTAAGAAAACCAACGTTGTATCCCTGTATCCATTCTCAAAACTTAGTTTTCTACAACTACCTGACTGACCTTATTCTCACCATTTGTACCAGACAAAGATGCATTATCATTCCATTATGTGATGTGAAGTAAACCAAGCCATTATCCTGTGAAACGCGGCTAACAGAGCATCATAAAAGATTTTTCCTTTAATACGTCTTGGATGTAGAACGTAGGCTTTCGTGGTCCTGTTCAATCTCTACTTCTTGGCTTCTAGGATGAGGTCATTTCCCGTAGTTTCGGCATGACTTGTTGCAACCATCTTTAAGGGCAATCAACAAATAAAGGCCTCATGTTGTGACACAGGTTAAACAAGAAAGCCATTAAAAAAAGACGTATTGATAACATCAACAATAAGATGGGTAGAGGTTAAATAATATCTAAAATTCTTTATTTCAACTTAACCATTTACGGCCACTTTCCAAGAACTACCTACCCTTGAAGCTGCCGAGCCAACTAAGCAGATCCATTCTGATTGGCCTGACCAACATAAAATCCCGGCCAACAACAAGGACCGATCACAGCTCGGCTGCGAATAGTCCCACTTAAATACTGTGCAGGGATACTAGGCCTTTAGTTTGATAAACGCACTTGACGATAGCTAAAACAAGTCATGCCGAAATGTGCGACACACCATCATTTTCCACGTTTGTGACTCCAACATAAACCTTTTTAACGATTGTTACAAACCAGAAAGGAAATAAATTTTTTTATGGCAATAGACTTAGGAAAACTACACCAAAACAAAAAAAAACTGAATGGATAACCCTTGCGAACAAATAGGTGTTTTTTATGAGCCACTAGATGTTTTGGAAAATTGATTTAAGAAATTCTTTGTTAAACCTACAAAATTAAATTAATCTTTCAGTATTGATTGAAAAGTCAGCATATTCTATTAATGGTTTCATTAAACGTTGTTTTAGATTATCTTATTTTTATAAGTTTTGTTATTTATGATTATCTTGTGATTTATAAATTTTGTTGAATGTTTAAAAACACAACGGCTTCACAATTTGGCCAAAGGGAAGATTTTTAACTTGGGACGTAATAATATGACTGTGTGCTTTACGCTTTACTCTGGAATAACTTTTCAACAGACCATTGTCTATTGATTTGAAGTTGACGATAAATCTTAACTGGAATACGGAAGCGCATCGTGCTTTGCAGCAATTTTTTTTCCTCGCAGCAGTATATAATTTTTTTTGTTCGGCAAGTTGGGAGGATCAGGGTTTTTTTTTTTGCACCGACGTCACCTCAAGGAGTTGTTCTTCCTTCGTGCTCTTCGCATCCTCTTCCTGCCAATAACCTGCGAGGATCAGCTCCTGTGATATATCGATCATCCACAGGAGGAGATCCCGGGGAGGTGGTTGGGGGAGGAGCTAGGACAAGGGGTGGGGGGGGGGGGTGGAGTGGGAGAGGTGGAGGGAGGGAGGGGGGATAATAATGGAGACAGTCTACATACAGTCTGTTCATATCAGCCTTCGAGGGTCCTTTTGTGCGACGCCGGGCGCCGGAGATGATCAATGCTCGCGGAAGATCTAGAGAGGCCTCGACGCCGGGATAATGGCAATAAAGTAGCTCTCGATACGAACCGGTAATTTTCGGGAAGAGCGAGTGTCTCTCCTGGGCTGTGATGACAGCAATAAAGAACAGCTTTTTGAGAGGGCCGGAGAAATATATATATATATTTCCCTCCCCTGATCATCGAGAAACTTTAACCTCTTGAAACTACGCAAGAAAATTATTGTTTCAAAACTATTATAAGTAACTCTTTTAATGTCTATTATATTTTTAACACTTGCGCAAAAATAATGTTCATATTTTAATTTAAAAAAAATTAAATGAATAAAAAATAATATAAAAAATAAAAATAAGGGTTTAAATAAAATTAATAAATAAACAATAACATTAAAAAAGTTACTAATGACCAGAAGAAATAAACGTTCGTGGGAGCAACTACAGTTGATTGACGTCAAGGTAAAAAAAAAAGAAATCTGAGTGCTGCTGGTATTTCTTGCAGAAATAATTTAAACAAATTATTTTTAGTCAAATGTAAAGAAAAAAATCAATATTTCGTTAAAATATTCTTCATAGCTTGTAAAATTACTTTCCGATGAGTTTACAAAATTAAAATTTTTAATCGTAAATATAAAAATAGCATACACAAAAATTTCTTATGTGTCTTTAAAAGAAAAAAAAAAACAAATCAGCATTTTAGCTTTAGAATTTATGTAAAAGGATATTTTAAAAACAAGGATAGTGTAGTTAAAATTTGTAACAAAACTTTAAAATTGATTTAGGAAGAGTTTTAGAAGAACTAAGAAAATTTTTAATAGTGCTTGATATAGCAAAATGCCTATAAAAGACTAGAAATAATTATAAATTTAAATTGACCGCAAAACGAACTGAATGAGAAATATCAAAGCATAAGTTTGATAAAAATTTTCATTGTGTATCATAAAGACGTATAAGACTTAACGCTACCTCATGTCAAGTAAGTTCATGATTAAAATAGAAAAACTTAAGACGTGTACTTGAGAAACAGACGATGTGTGTTCTGAAACCACTGTTTATGTTCATCGCGTACGTATTGTAAAGGAATATACTTCTACGTGCAAAATTGTGGTAAAAAGAAACATTTTATTTCGAGATATATACGTAGCGCTGTTAACCAACAGCAAACCAGCTAAGGTTGGGATACGTATTTTTTAAAATATCTTCCTTCAAACATGTATTCGTTAAGTAAAATGAAAGTTGGAAGATTACCGATTTCATGTAAACAAAGAATATTATTTTCCTTATGTTATTCAGAAGGCGGTCAAATGCGTCTAGACATGAGTTTTTTTTCCGGCAATACTTAATTTGGTTTTCTGAAATGATTCCAGGCAAGTAATTGGGTGATTATTAATAACAGACCAACGAATACTCATTAACAAATATCCTACACCATTTCTTTGTGTGTTACCGTCGTTAATAACATTGCGCTAGTATGTTTAAGAATAATACAGGTCTCTCTTGAACTATAGCAGAGTCTATGAACTATCTGAACTAAACTGTTGTCAGGAATAATAATAAATAACAAATGCAAATACTAAATATAAATAGTTCTCTCTGGATAGTTGTTACTCTGTCGAGTATAGACTCTTTGGTTATAATTAAATTTGCATCTGGGCGCCACCCTTATGTACAACTTAACTTCCTTACTAGGATAGGACTAGTATAGTGTGGTACATAAGAGAAAAATGAAATAATTTCACACTTCAAATCTAGAGTTGGCATGAGATTGACAACATATAATCTAAGGTCGTTAAGAAAACAAACATAGACACTGTATAATAATAACAGGGTAACATAGGATTAAACAAATAATCTTTAATCAGATAAAATATAGATAATTATTGGTTGGACCAGTGGTATACAATTATGTTTTCTTAAATAACAGGAGTATGTTGCACACATGATAAAACACAACAAAAGTTCATAAGTTCAAATTAATTGTGTCTGTGGCTCTCAATCTAGAATCAAATTTTAGTGCGAAAAAAAATAATGTTTATTATCTTCGTAATTTAATTTAGTTTAGTGTACCTCGGCTGAATTCAGTGTGTAATTGTGGTAGAACGTCATGAGAGCTCCGTCTCATTTCACCTCTGGGTTAGAACTATTTAAAATGTAGATCAGAATTATAATTGGCTTTAACAAATGGTTTATCTCAGTAGGGCTTTACTGTGTTCAGCTCAAAACTCAATGTTTATATGTCCGTCGGCAATATTAAAATACGTGTTATGCAGAAATACGTTTCTTTCAAAATAGCATCATGAGTCAGATTTACTCACGGTAATTCACTCCTAATTACACTTCATATAGGACGTGCCCTATTTAAATAACATGCAATTATGTTTCAAACGACGATTGAAAACATCCTAGTAATAGGATGATCTAATTAGCTCGTAGATATTTCAGATTTTTAAGGGGATTGAATGCCAGGCTGTCTAGCCAACGCCGTCGTTATTCCAAGACTTTTTTCTTAATTACAGTAATGATGCTTATCTTATGAAACATGGCCTCTAATTGGCCGAGACACAAAGATCGTTGACTTAATTATCACATCAAAACAAAATACAGACACTTAACAATACAACTTAATATGCTAAAATGTCTTAAATTTAAAACTTTATTTTTCAACAATGAAAGTTTTGTTATGCAAATTACGTATAAAAAGTTCAATTTGCCGTTTGTCAATTGCTCCCTAGAGGGGTCTTGCTAATTGAGGTTCAAAGTCACTTGGGCTACGCCATAGTGAATGGTAGTCGTAGATATGTCCAAATACACAACAATAGAGCAAAACATAAAAATGTCAACAAATAATAATAACAATTAAAAAATGATATTTATAATAAAAACAATACACTTTCTGTGTGTGGGACAGTCATGTAACAGCACACTCTCTTTGCGAAACCTAATATTAATTTGATATTGAAAATAACATAGAAGGTAAAATACAAAAACGTTCAAGTTTTGTTACTTTATAGTTCCAGCAAGTTATTCTTGTTTACAAGAAACATTTGGCAACCAGAGAGAAATTGAAATATATTGATGAAAAAGCCTATTATTTCAATTTACGCATATTTGAATCGATAACACAGTGAAAAATATCGATCGATCCTTTTTTTCATCGGTTCTGTCTACCACCCATATAAACCCAAATATGTTTTGATATCTTATCTTTCAGCAAACGGCATTTGGTGAAAGTGATTTCGTGATTGCAACGGAAGTCGCTTGTAACGGAAATGTGTAACCACTTTGCTGCCATCTGTGGCGGGTGGCGCGAACCAAATGTCACAAAGGCAAAGGGAAATCCTTTAGTATTATATTTTCATAGGATTTTAACAAGATGGTCAGTATTTCAATAAAAAATTCTTTGTCGAAAATCAGGTGTAAAGCAGAAATTTAGTATTTTTCAAGTTTTTCCGCTTTTATCGGAGCTGCTTCATTTTACAGTATAAATTTCGCTCTGCAAATCGAATGATTCTATAGTCGACGTAGCTGCTCCGGCAACCAATTCTAGCGGCGGGTGGGGAAACTACGTGTGAATCGCTTCAAGAAATGTTTTTGAAAACAAAATTTGCGTATATTCGAAAATTATTCGTACATATTTGCAACGAGTAAACTCCACTTGCTCTAAAGTCATTCGACCTAAAATGAATTTCGGCTGAATGCCTGTTAGGTCGAATGACTAGTAGGGCAAATGACTTTTAGGCGAATTGAATTTTAGGGCAAGTGACGTTTAGTAGATACGACTTTTGGGGCAAGTGACTTTTAGGCCAAGTGACTTTTAGGCCAAGTGACTTTTAGGCCAAGTGACTTTTAGGTCAAGTGACGTTTAGGAGATATGACTTTTAGGGCAAATGACTTTTAGGTCAAGTGACGTTTAGGAGATATGAATTGTAGGTCAAATCACTGAAGGATTATTTTAAATTTTAGGTCAAGTGACGATTAGGAGATACGAATTTTAGGTCAAATGATGCTCACCGATTTGCAACATGAGAACACATGCATTTACTCATAAACGAAATTAGATTTTCCACTTCCCTGGCGAGTACTGGAAGACTCGCTCAAAATTTCTTTACTGAATTATAATACATTTTAAAAATCGGTGTTTTGTTATTTATAATTTGAGTGTATATAAAATGATTATTTTACTAATTTTCCCCTCTTTTTGTGTCGAAATTATTGAAAAGTCTCCGGCAAACTTGTCTCCAACCTTCCTACACTGATGGATATTACAGTAAATTTACGGATTTTTCATTGAAGAATTTACCTGGAATAAATTGTGTTCTTCGTTATATCAGAAAAATGTATCGTTTTATAAACGGCACCTAATTACGACTTCGAGTATAGTGTTTCATTGCAAACAGGGTAAACACAAGAGTGAAAAGATTTTTTTTGTCTTGTATATTCAACAAGATTTTGTTTATTTTGTTGATACGATAAAAAATATTGTTGTTGATTTCATGTTGAAAATGAGCTAACTCAGTACTGTAAATGTTGGAATATAAACAGTAAATTTACGATTATCCCTGGATAATTTGTAACCAGCATAGTTCGTAAATTTTTACGATAAATTTACCAAAAACACTGGTTACACATTATCCAGGTATCTTAATAAATTTACGACTCTCTCCGTAAATTTACGGAAAATGAGATAGTGATCTATTAACATGACTTGGAAACTATATTCTTGGTAAATTGACCAACTTTTCACAAACTTTTTAAGAACACTCTTCTTCTGTTCACGTGTCAGTTTATATTTGCTTAGAACGAAATGCACAACTCGGATATCAAAATACGGCATAATTTCTGATAATATTAAGGTATTAGAGATTGTGAAGAATCTTCGTTTATTTGAGGTTGATTCTTCGTTTAAAAGTCCTTTAATTTAACGTAATTTCTAACAGTGCGGCTACGTGTGCATGCTCACGTGACCGCTTCCATACACTTTATGCATACGTATGGCGTGCGCTAATGGGCATGTCATTGGCCCTAGCCTAATAGCTGTACAAAAGTTTCCAACAAATGAGACCCTTTCAATAACTCTTTACCAATTCCTAAGATATACCAATTTTTCTTTTAAACCATAACTGAAATATATCTTGGAATTTATTTTGTTGGAATATTCTTAAGCTATGATTATAATTTTACTATACTATAATCTATATAAATAAAAAAATTAAATGTTCGTTTGTAGAAAAACAGCTGATCTCCGAAAGTTCTTCACCAATTGCTTTGAAATTTTGACACAATTTTGCATTCGCATACGCGCGTGTTTCAATATAATAAAAATATAATTAAAATGGTTATTTTGAAAATGAGCGCGTGTAACTCAGTACACGCGATAGAAGTGAAACTTCTACGTCAATTGAAACCTCGACTCATCACGCTCGAAGATGTTTTTAGTTAATTACGACATTAAACATATCCATACTTTTAAGAGTCCAAAAAAAAACTTTACATCCACATATACCAGCCACTAGTAATCGTTTATATCATACTGGCAGCCATCTTTGAAATCTGTAACTATTTAGCTAAAAATTCGAAAAAAAAATCTTAAAATCACTAAAAAAATTCACTTATTGATATAATGATTAATTCGATAGATTTGCGTCCTTGGATCAATCCTTGGTCTATGCAGAAAGGGAGTTGTCTGTTAAGTCGGTTTACGGACGATAATTTTACGTGATAACGTCATAAGAAAACATTAATGAAAATAAATAATGGAAACCACATTAACTTTTCACTTCACTTTATAAACAGTTGACAAAACAGTTCACGTGTAGGTTGTGTGCTGCCGCTGTCTCTCTTCTACTCGGACGCATCGGCCGATGGAGTGGAAGAGAGATAGATGCGTCACAAGCCGATCGTGCCTCTCTATAGCTTGTTCCGCGCTCTCGCTTGCACGCTCGGCTCAGGCGGAACGTTGACAATGAGTCATGCTTTTTCGTGCGTGCAGCCGGCGTTCATCGATTTACAAGACGTTATCACGTCAAAATATTATGTTATTTTAGCATGAAATTATTTATTTTGTTAAACCTAGCAGACTGAGCCACAGCAACGCGTGGCCAGTACAGCTAGTAATATATAAAATTAATTAATTATTTCACAGCCACAAACAATACTATGTCCTCTGGAACGTGGGCACTCTTCAACCCACACAATCTCCCTGTTGACGTTGAGATAACAAATTGTTAGGGGCAGGCATTTTTCGCGAATAAATCTGAACGCCTGTTAGACTGCATCAACTTATACTCACACCAGCGGTTTCTTCCTTGTGATTGGCGGACGTCTGCGAGAGAAGTCGTTTCATTATTTGACCGAGCCACTCAGGACTTGTTTGCTTCCGCGCTGACTCGCCGTGATTGGTGTTGTAACAATCGACATGAACCTGAAAGAAACTCACCCAATCACGAGACACAGACGATGCAACAATGTTTTAACTCCCAGCTAGTCTCGGAATCTTTTCGCGAAATATGCATGCCCCTACAAATTGCCCACTTCCAGAGGACGGACAGACTGGGAGAGTTTTTGCTTTCCACGTCGTCCGCCAGAAGGAATGTTCCGCTTTAAGCGCGCATCTCCGGACTGTGGAGGAGGTTTGTTCGCGAGGAGTGACGCAGATGTTTGCCGAGGCGCCGGAGGCGGGTTGCGCATCCTCTTCTCTCTCTTTCTCCCTCGCTCTCTGCCTTCTGGGAGAGAGGGTCGCCGCATGTTTATGCGCTTGTAAGACGCTCGGGGGGGAGAAAGTCCTTGTTCCCGCGCGCTACGGATCTCGTCCCGGGGTGAAAAGCATTCGCTCGTCACACCACCATCCCCCTCCCTTTCCACGAATCCCAGCGTCGCGTCGTGACTAGATCACTCACGGTGTTGGCGAACACACGTCTGACACGGATGACGAGACAGTTTTGTCGTAGCGCAGTGGTTTATACACTTTATTTTCCCCGCTCTTTCCCTCTCCACTCCAACCCTCCTAAAAAAAAATCAACCCACTCACATACGCACATGGAAATAAATGTTAACCTAAACTTATATAATACACCGAATATCCCAGAACTTGTCGTCAACCCCGATAACAGTTGACAGGAAAACTAATGACAGTTCTGAACAAGAAAAACAGTAGTTATTTTCTATTTAAATGCATTTATTTCAAAAGTTTGAAAATCATCAGGATTCATAGAAAACTAGACAGTAAAATAAAGGAAATATTTTTGATCACATTATGTAACAGTTTGGTGAAGAAAGTAGATTTAAAAAGCTTTTGAAAATAATAATTTTCAAATAACTTGATAAATAAGACCCTTTTTTCTTGTTTTGTTTATTCAGTTCAGTCACTAATTGGCCTGTCAACGGTTTTTGTTTTTAACGTTGAGTTCCGGGACAGGGTCTATATATAATAGGGTTTTAATATTTTGATAAGTATAATTTAACTATACTCAAATAGTTAAGCTAAATTATTTTTTATTTCTAAGGTCCACATGCTATCGCTGCCATTGTATAATTTTCATCTTCTAAATTATTAAAATTATTAAAAACAAAAAAAAGTTCCCCCAAGCCAGTAGTAGGAAACTGCTAACCTTGAAGATAGTGACTTCAAGTTCTACCGAAACGTCTGTGAACCATCCGCCTTTGACGCGGATGGAAACCACAAACCAAGAAATTTCAACTTTTTCCATTAAATTTATTTTCAAGCACAATTTTTACGAAAAAAAAGTAAAATGAACACTTTGCTAGTGAAATAAAAAAAATATAGTATAGCCTTTACATATCACTCCATCCTGTTTTGAATGATATTGTGAAACAATTACAGGTTAAGATATTTCACAAAGGAATGGACACTTCACCGATTTTAACATCATTTTACAACTTATTCTTTCCCCAATCAAAATAAAAACTATTGGCCAACTCGAACCCCCATCCCCAAAAAATGGTTCAATGACTAAAAACTTATGTCTGAAAATTTTGGAACCAAATGAATTAGCCTAGTGATAATAAAATGGAATCGCGTTCCAAAACACATGAGTTATAATATCAGACCGGCTATCCTGATTTCATTTAACCACGATTTACCGAATATCATTCCAGTTAAATATTGGGAAATGTTTTATCGTAAGCCATGGCCGACCACTTTCCCATAAACCTTCTAGTTAGAAATTGTGTGTTTTTGTCCCTAACGACCTTACCATTGAAGACAAATTTAAGAATACTAAGGTGTTAAAAACGTTTTCTGTTTACACGATTAAAAAGTGTGTGAGATTTGATATTTTTTGAAGTAATTTTTCATTATGTTCATTTAAACACCTTGGAATGCATCGAAAATGTTTACGCTGAGCAGGTTTGTACTTTAAAAATAAACACTTCCTTAAAGATAATAAAGTATTTGATTGTGAGATGTGAGTTTCTTTACAACCGACGACAACCATAAAAACTTCGTTACAAAGATTGTACACGACTGTACATAAATTACCCACCCATTAATAATGAAATTTCTCCGCTCCCATTTCATAACTAGGGACTGGAAATAATTACAGAGGACGATTGACCTCTGGGATAGACAGCACAGTTATGTACAATTTCAGACCGATGTCCATTCGTTGATTTCTGGCATACGTGTAAGGGGTCTCGAAGTGGCTGGCCATTATTCGAAAGCTATTTCTATAACTGCTGCTCATTGGCCAACAGCCACCCACATAAACTGTGGAGCAATCGCGGTAAGCAGCACAAGGGCAGAAAGGTTTGAATCCTTAAAACATTTAAAAATGTTCTCAGGCTTTCACGGCCATTGCCTGAAGTAACTTGGCTTCTGGGTTGTAGCCGCGTCCTTGGCGAATAATTCACCAGCAATATTCGCTACAACACAGGACGCGGCTATAACCCAGAAGCCATGCTACTTGACTTAAAACATTTATTTTAAATAATTCAATTGAACGAGAATTTTTTTTCGCTGCTGTACCACACGGAATAAGGTAGGTACAATGTAACAGACACTTATCACGACTCGAAACACTCCAAAGGAAATTGTGGCTTTTTTTTTTGTGCTCCGTCTTCTGCAAAAGCAGGTCGGAATGAAGCTCCTAATTGGGCGAGGTTTTCCCCGGGCCGCGTTTGATGTGCGTTTAAGTTCGCAGAAGCCGGTTCTTCCCCGTCCTCAAGGCCACTCGAGGCGCTCGTTAAAGATCAAATGCCGCAACACTGCCGCGAAGCGCTAAGAACACGCCAACAGACGTGCATGCCATGCTACCCAGTTTCTGCAAGAGTCTGGGACGAAAAAACCACAAACTAATTAAAAGTAATCACTAGAGACCTGCAAAATTCGCGGTTTCGATGGCCTTCAGGATGGACTGAACATACCCCTGTACACTCGGGCAAATAACGCAAGTTCATTGGCTGCCGACTTGTAAGTCGTCTCAGCTGGTTTGTCTGTGATTCGATCCTTCTTTGGTTGAGGGTTTATAACTGGTTGAGATTCGTTCAGATGAACAGTAAGCCAATAGCAAAATTATCGAATATTGAATTCTAGCCTATCACCGAATGAATCCGCGAATTTTGCAGGTCTCTAGTAATCATATTTTATGCATTTAACTATTCAAAAGTATTACAAAAAACGTTTCGCCTATCCGCAAAATATTAGTGCTTTTATTTATTTAAAGTAATTTTTTTTCCAAGTATGTTCAAGGTTTTTTTTTTTTTTTTTTCCACCACCACAGTCATAAGTTGGTAAGGAGCACATTGACGTAAGCGTTTAAAAATTCGCTGAATAAGTTTAAAATAAACTAAATGGTATTCTCGTGGCAAAATTTTGATTCTGCAAACTGAAGACTTTGAGACGTTCTTATTATACAGCAAGTTTCGCTCAGAAAGTCACTACACATTTCTCTGACTTCACATTTAATAGAAATTGCTATGATTTAATGTGATTAACACTAAAATTATTTTCTTTTTCATCTGTTCAGCCCATGCCAAAAAGTAACTACGTTAATATAGTCTTATCATATTAAAACTCGTTACTATATAATAGGCAAAATTTTCAAATATTTTTATTTCGAAGTAGTCAAAGATTCAAATTACGATGATTCAAATTACCATGAATATTTTGCCAAATTTGTTATGTTTCATATTAAAGCTAAATTCGACATTAAGTTAAATGGAGTCAAAACTTCAAAACATTTTAATATAAGGAGATAAAGAAACAATAAACATATATGTTATTAAGCACGTTATTAAAAAAAATGAGAAGATTTCTCGCAAGCATAAAACATAAACGTGCTCACATCACATTGAGTGACTGATAAATACTTGTTTTTATATCCAAATAAGACTTTTTCCGTAATTATCTGAATATTTGGGTGTTATATTTCAAAAACAGTGTAAGTGTAGTTTATTCTCTGAATTTTTAATAATTACTGCGTACCTACACACTCATGTATCACTATATTTTGAGACAAATAGGGTCAGCTGCAAGCAAAAATAAAAATTAACCTGTAACTTCCACGAAGTCGCAGGCATAACGTCACATCTAGAAATTGTACACACTTGATAAAATTTGTTACAAAATAAGTTTATTGATGAATGGTTACTCGGGGAGTTGTCTCGACATCCCCTACGTGGCGGCGCTGACGTTGAAAGATTTGTGCAATGGGAGTGCATGACTTGATGTAAGCTTTTGGACATACGCCATTGCTAAGCACATGTGTGTCTGTAGAAGAAAACTACAAAAAACACAAAAGACAAAAACACAAATTAAGCAAAAAAAAATTGCTGTTGTCAACAGGATATAAACACCACATAATATTCCATAACAGGAATATGGTCAACAAACAAAGAAAAACAAAGAAAATTGGACTAACAGAACGAAAAAACCCCCAAAAATGATGACAGCACAAAAATATTGAACCCAAAAAATTCAGCAAAACAGTTGAAACGAGACAAAAACACAGGAAAACGAAAAGACGAAACAAACACAATAGTTTTACAAAAACAGAAGAGAACAAAAAAAAACCCACAAATGATGACAGCACAAAAATATTGAACCCCCCCCCCCCCCCCACAAAAGAAAAAAAAATCAGCATAACAGTTGAAACGAGACGAAAACACGACCAAACGAAAAGACAAAACAAACACAATAGTTTTCTAAAACAGAAACAAGCGACGTTTCAGGAACTGCTATCTGCTCTCGTCCTCAGGCAGAGACGTACATGGTACAAAAACACAGACGCTGACGTCATTATCACCTTTGCACTTTTACGGGTCAATCACAGGCATACGGGAGTTTTGCACAAAATACGTTTCTCTATGAAACTAAACCTTCGGATATCGTACTAAATTCTACAGCCCTACGTATTCTCGTAGAACACGATACCGAAGATGTGTTTCCCTCGGTATCGTATTGTATACTTAAAAACTCCCACCCGGTTTAGTATATTTTGCGATACCTATTTGCATGATTGAATTATTCTCGGATATTGGAATGCACATCTAAGTCCTAATTTTTCTAGAAAATAGCACCTTACCATTAATATATTATCTACGATATCGTATTTTATACTACAATACCAACCCGGTTTCATATATTTTGCTACCACATTTGTATTATTTAATTCTTTATTAATTTTAGAATGATTTAAACTTCTTAGGTATCGTAAATTATACTTCAGCCCTACCATTACTAGTATAGAACACTTTACCGATAATATATTTCGTACTTTAATGTAACTTTCTCGATTATAAGTTCTTGTGAAAAACAATCATGTAAATCTTCTCCGTCAAAAACTCCCTATCCCTGCGCTTGTACCGTACGAAAGTACTTCAGCACCGTCTCGTTGGCGACTTTATCAATATCTCTTCCATACTGCAATGTAAACGTGTGTGCGTAAATATATAAAGTATATATAAAGTGTATATATAAGTAAGCTGACCTACCCTTATCAGACTTTTTGTTTTGATTTTCTCACTTAAACGATTAAAGAAACTAAACTACCTTAGGAAATAGAGCCGTTTTTACATTACCTTACAATATTTATGATTCACCTAATCAAAGAAAACAAGACATTTCAACTATCAACAATAATGAAACAAACAACACACCTCGCACCTAGCACAGAAAACAAAATTCACATTTTAAAACTATAAAAAAAAATATCTTACTTTTCTTGCCTTAGGGAAATAATCGTTTAATATCAATTTTACTCTGGCAAATATTAAATTCACGCCAAAGAAATTTTACAGTTCAACATTTATATTAATTTATAGCTCGAAACACATTGCGTCGCTTACCTGATCACCAATACAGTCACAATAACAATCATATTTGTTATTTCTCTAGCCTGTTTTTCTGTCGGTCCGTGAGATCTTCCTTATTCCTTTATCAAATTCCATGATTTACCCCTCATTTTAAAGCTTATCATGCTGGCTAATGAAAAAAATATAAACCCACGGTTTAAAAATGTACCGCTTCTCTTAAATTTGATATTTAAATTCATCTAAGAAGAGGTCATCTAATGGATTCGCCGATTTTTCGATAGGTATCAAATCGGATTCGATAAATATCGAAACGGATATCCACTTGAAACATCAGCGTTTACATATTTCTTTTTTAAATTTCTCTGCAAAATAATTAGAACTTATGATAAATAAATCTTAAGAGGATCCTTCAACTTAACCAAAAAATTCTACCCAAAAACCATTTAACCTAGACTTCTGTCCCGTGAGACCTTTCTTATAAGTAAGTACTTTTGAAATTAC
Source organism: Bacillus rossius redtenbacheri (assembly GCF_032445375.1). Lineage (NCBI taxonomy): Eukaryota > Metazoa > Arthropoda > Insecta > Phasmatodea > Bacillidae > Bacillus > Bacillus rossius. The sequence goes on from NC_086341.1 coordinate 22,275,447, forward strand.
TGTTGATATTTTGTATCACAAACATAACCTACAAACATAAACTCTTACATTTACTTCTCATAGCATCAGTTAGTATTGAAGATACGTACAACCAAAAAGTGAACGATGATCACATCACCACTTCTGACATTGTATTTAAAGAGATTTTACTAACGCGTATATTATTGGTATGTTTGAATATAATACTTCTGTAAAAAAAAGTGTAACAGCTATTTGTACTAAGGTGTTAAATTACATGTCTTCTTTTGTACCAACACCCGTTACTTTTTTTATTTTCTTCTTCAAAATGTCATTTCTCCCCAATTTTTAAAGGATGGAATGCCACACAAACCGATTTGGTGCGCACTGCGGAATTCCGCACGGGTCGACTATTACTCTCTATTATATTATACTAATAATAAAACTGTTCAAAGAAAATAATTCTGTGCATTCGATAGAATTATAAAAGGACTATTGGAAATGGCTTTTTATATTATAAAGAACTCAAAAATATAGTTTTTTATTTTTTTTTCTATTTGTTAGAGCATCAATCAAAAACTGCTTCACGGATTTTTATGAACCTTTATTTATTAGAATGGACATTTCCTAACTTAAATGTTATGCTAAATATATTAACAGAATTCCAACAGTAAGGGGGTTTAAAATGGTTACATATATGGTCTTAAGCTAATTAAATATATCACTGAATATTCAAGGTAAAGAAAAGATATTCAGTGCGAATAATTAACATACAAAACCATCAAAAACAAATTTTTATTTTATTTTGCGAAATACAAACCCTAAGGGGTTGAAAACGGGTAAATATTATTTAAATATGAATAATAATCTATGCAAATTTAATTAAGCGTAATAAATGATATTGGGTAAAAATAATAAAATACGAGAACTAACTACTAAATTTTTATATTTTGTGAAATTCAAACACTTAGGGGTAAAAAGTGTTAAGTATATTTTTAAGAATAATTATTATTTCTCCGAATTTAATTAAGCATAAGAAATTATATTTTTAACAATAAACTTACGAAAACTACCAAGCGCAATATTCATATTTAACGACATTCCACCCCTAACGGTGAAAATGATGTAATTATGCTCTTAAATTAATAATTATAACTCCAAAATAAATTAAGCATAATAAATGATAATGATCAAATAATAAACATACGAAAACTACAAATAACGATATTTATATTTTTCTAAATCAACCCCTAATTAGTGTAAAAGCGGTAAGTATGATTTTAAGAATAATAATTATATCTCCGAATTCAACTAAGGGCAATAAAATATATTTAGTAACAACAATAACTTAGGAAAAACTACCAATAACAACTATTATGTTTTCCTAAATTCTAATCCTTAAAGGTGATAAAGGAGTAAGTATGATTTTAAGATTAATAATTAAGTCTCCAAATTATTATAAGTAAAAAATTACGAACCCCATTTTATACAATTTTGTAAATTGTGGTGTAAAAGTGGTGAAAAAGATAAAAATTAGGGTTTTAATTTTAATTATTATATCTCCGAATAAAATTAAGTATAATAAAATATTTTTATCACCAATAATAAACATAAGAAACTATTAACCACAATTTTACCATTTTGTGAAATTCAAGCCCTAAGGTGTTTAAAAAGGGGCGAATATAGCTTCAGATACCTATCTACACAAAAAAATTTAATAACTTACTAATATCTACCTTATAAAATATCATTGTCAAACGGTTTTGTTATGAAATAAATATCTTTATGTCCTTGACAAAATTACTTGTGTCAATTTTTTTTAGTAAAAATGTTAGGAATTAAGTATATACTTTTCTTTCAATGGTAAAGTTTTAGCAATAAACTGAAATTGCATGATTGAAGCCGCGAGTTTTAGGCTAGTTCAATGTTAATAAAATAACTTTGAAATTCTTTCGTGACTACTACACTCATTGCCACACAGTAAAAAAAAATTCCTTCTACCAGCTGAGTACATGTGTCCTTATTTATTGACTATATAAAGATATTCGATAACACTTATTACTTCAATCCTATTCGCACCACAGCCGCTATTATAACTCTTTAAACTCACATTATCATTCCTATTTATTTTCACGACATTTAGATTCTCACAGTTACCAAAATTACATGCAAAAATTTCCTTCGTTCCTCCAATCAGATATGCTATTATTAGCCAGCTTCCCTGACGTTACAAATTTCCCCTACTTTCCTTCCAACCTATAGAATACATCTGCAATTCACGGTATCGTGCAGTAAACTTGAACCAAATAGCTTATGCAGTCATATATCGATTAATTTATCCGTTCAAACGTTAGGTACCTTTTACCGGATTTTGTAGTTCGTGACCACCAAACCAAATGTTAACTATTTGCCACTACAGGTGCTCATAAACTTCTCGTGAACTATCCGCATGCAAGTAGTTTTTTTTAAAATGCTGCGGAGAATATGTCGTCGAAGGGAGGGGGGAGATGCTTTCTTATGCAGCCACGGAGTGTGACCCTTTACCTGTCCACAGAGGTAAATTTATTACTGTGTCGATGGCTAGAGACCTGCAAAATTCGTGGATTCATTAGGTGATAGGCTAGAATTCAAACACATATACCTCTTAGATAATTTTTCTATTGGCTTCCTCTTAATCTGGACGAATCTCAACCAGTTATAAACCCTCAACCAAAGAAGGATCGAATCACAGACAAACCAGCTGAGACGACTTACAAGTCGGCAGCCAATGAGCTTGCGTTATTTTCCCGAGTGTACAGGGGTATGTACAGTCTATCCTGAATGCCATCGAAACCGTGAATTTTGCAGGTCTCTATCGATGGCCTATCATCCGGTTTGCCACCTTCGCCGTAGAGTTCGTATCTTCCAGTACTCGCCTCTACGCAACGCCACATTTAACTCGGGCTCTACGCGATAATACCCGGACTCAAAACAAGAGCCCATCCACGGAACTTGCGGGCATAAGCTATCCCATCCCACGCTCCTCCACGTTGTATCGATGCCTGTAGTTACGCCGCCTCGTCAGGGGTGTATGTGTGTTTGTGAGGCGGCATGATAAGCGCGACGCTCGCTGGTATTTCCAGCGCGGTATAGCCTCTAAGCGCAAGGCACTGAACTGGCGCGCAGTCTAGTCTTCTCGTAATCACAGGATAAAGGTACATTTTGCAAGGAGCGTTTCTAGCGATCATCGCCTGTGATGTGTTTCCCCAAAAGCGTCTTTTCGCACGCGTTTATCGACAAAATGTTTGCAGAGTTGTGCAAGGGTGGTTTGTTTGAGTTTTCTGTGCGTTTTGAGGTAGCCTGAAATGAGTTTGAGTAAGAGAAAGAAGGCGTTAATTAAGTACCTTTTGGTTGAGGAAATGTTTGATGAAGAATTGCTTGAATCCTGCGCAAAACCAAGATTTGAGAAACATATGTTATTTAAAGCTAGAAATTAAGAGGATTCTTTCAGACATTGATAGCAAATTATCTTCGTGAAGACAAGAAATTTTCTGAATTTTTCAGGGTTTTAATATCCCATTTCGATGTTCTGCTTAGTTTGATAAAATATGACATCCAGAAGCTAGCTTGCAACGTAAGTCAATACCCTGTCACACCTGATGAGAAACTTGCCATCACACTAAGGTAAGAAAAAAATATCACTGAACAGTTGATTGGAAAAAAACATCTGTGACTTCCTAGGAATATTGTAATGAAATAAAAAACTTTTTTGCTAAAATTCTTTCCAAACCTTAATTGTAAAGTGGATTAATTTCACAAATAAATCGCCTTAATATTAAATAAGTCTATTGAAATGTTTGAGGTTTTTTCCAGTCTTCTGTGTTAAAGTTATTCAAAAGTAATTATTGAGGATAAATGAATTATACAAATCAAATAATTTTTTTTAAATAATTGAAAATACTCACTAAAGGAGATAAAAAAGTAATACTAAATGTCTGTTCAAAGGACTAGTTGAAAACATTCGTTACAAAAAAGCTGATTATTATTAATGTTCTGGAAAGGCGGCTGGTATTCTGTATCATGAGAACCGTAAGTTGAAACATTTGCAGGTTTGGCAGCAGGTTGCGGTCAATAAATCGATAATGTAGTAAAACCACAGTCAACAGACGAAGAATAAATATGAGTTTGATTTTTCTCCATTGGATAAGGAGATGGTAAAAAAGTTTCATAGGAATTGCTGCGTGAAGATGTAGCATGAGAAGAAATAGAAAATGGAGGATCATTTGCCGGTGATGGAACCATTTCTGAGGATAAATTCCATATTTTCATTTCAAGTTCACTAACTATGTTTAATGTTTGGAGCTTTGCACGCTGTTGTAAGCCTGGCCGCTATTTTTTCACTGACTTTGCAATGCTTTTGAAAAATAAGTCGATGTCATCGTCTTCATCTTCTTTAAGCAAGTTTTTGATCAAGGCATTTCTCTCTTCTGTTCTTTTTTCCATGCTTTCCAAAATTTTATCTCTATAGTTTGTTTTCTTAGGGATGATTGTTGGTTGATCGTATGTAATCTTGGGTTCCTGTTGATTGGGAACTTGTAAAGGAACAGTCTTCTATCGAACGTGTTTCCGAGGTTTGGATCGTGGTGACAATGTCATCAGCTTTTTCAGTAATATTGTCAACATTGTTGTAACTTATGTTCGAGAAGCTCCTGCAGACAAAAATAAATTGTTACAGAATTAATTAGGATAATAATTGTACGTTTAGAAGGTTTGACAACGAAATGAGGAGAGAAATATTAATTTCATTAAGTTAAATGTGAAGAAAAATAGTAAGAATGTTAAAAACAAATTAGTAAAATAGTTTTCTTTGATAAAAGTATTTGCATTTTAATTATTTTCCAAAGAATACTAAAATAAACTTGCATTCGGTGTTGTTCAGTTCACTGAAGACAATGAGCAGGGCACCGTCCTTGACGAATAATCGCTCGCGACTGCGATTATATTTGCCTCGGGACCAGCGACTGAAGCGGGCCCGCGATCGACGCTAGCAACTCTGGCGATCAACGCTCGTGGCAACACAAACGTATGTAAACACCATCTGACCGGTTGCTCGCGATGATCGCTGAGCGATCATCGCTAGAGACGCTCCTTGCAAAACGTACCTTAACTGTGAAATTTGAGCGGTGACCGTAACGTTATATGGCCGAGAAATGAAGATATAGGTGTAATGCAAGTCCCGTTAAGTGCTTTCAAGAATCTGTACCGGTTTATTTACGCCTAAAATTTACTCTGAAAACAATTGTTTAAGCAATTTTAACTCTTCTAAAAATACGGTTTAAAAACGTAATCCGAAATCAAAAGTAGTTTTCAGCCCTCAGCGAACTCTTAAATGCTTTTCGTAAACAGACTCCACTCGGATATCTTGAGTTGTTTAGAAATCACGTTGTTTTCCTGAAGCTCTGCGCACCGTGTGTGTGTGTCCGGGTAGGCGGAGCCCTTAAGTGTTTCACGAATTTCACGATCAGTTAGTGCGGCGTCTTTCACTCAAAGTCTCGTCAAGCTGAAGGCGCAACTCCGGCGTTCGACTTACCACACACACAGACCCTCTACGCTCGTTGGTCGCTACCCACACACACAGCTATTTCTTTGCAAGACCAGGCCCCCTATTTTACAAAACTACAATCCTGCAAGCTACAAATTATAAGTAACAAGTGAAAGTTTTACATCTAATTAGCTGACCAACAATATCCCTACCAAATTGAAAACATATTTATTTTATAATTAGCTGACTTTCCCTCAACAACATTTAGCTTTGATTTTATCACTTAAACGATTTCAATACTTACCTACTTTAGATGAATGAGCTTTTTTTACATTACTTAGTAAATTGTAAGATACACCTAATTAAAGAAAACAACATATTACAACACACCTTGCACCCAACGCAGCAAGCGAACAGTTTTACAAAAGTAAAACTGAACTGTTCCATAAAGAAAAAGTGATTGAATTTTTAAAAGTTGAAACACAATAATAAAAATGGAATTTAAAGTCAGCTAGAATTGGTTGTGTACAGAGGAAACTTCGTTTCGAGGCAACAAGTTTTAATATGAAAATTGATAAATGAGCTGGAAGATCCCAAAAATGTACAGCAAACTGCCAACTCTTCAAAAAAAAAAATAGAAGATAAAATAACATAAGAGCACGAAATACATTTATTGACATAAATTTATAATTTTGCACTGTCTTTAGGACTTATTCCACAAAAACAAAACTGGATATACATAAAAAAGGTTCTTTGGCAAAAATGAAAAATATATATATACCATAGGAAAAAATAATAATTTCTTTAGTATAGAGATTTATATGTGATGAGTAATGTAACTTTTTTATCTTATTTTTGTTGTTTGTGTATTTGTTGGAGTGGAGTTCTTTCAAGTTATAAACATAAGAGATAATATAATTTATATGTTATTATAATTAAAGACCATGAATCACAAAGATGTACATCGAATATATTTAATCCTAATTGAGGTAGATATTAGTATATAAACTAAAAAATAACTACTTACGTATTCAAATTTGTCACAAAATCCATACAAGTATTGGATCTGAAAATGTTTAGTTTCCTAATCTTTATAAAATCAATATCAAATTCCACACTTTCCGCAAATATCACCATCATACTTTATATGAAGCATATAAAAAAACTTGTAAATTATTTTACTTGGGTGTTTAGTCCACTATAAATTGTTACATTACAAGCACCTGAAGGTTACAAGATTATTTATGAAAAACGAGTGTAACATTACTTGCAGAAACAGGTTGTGATACTTATAGTTTTATAAAAATAACTTCCATGTTTTCCCTTTAACTACAATGGACTATTAAATTTAAACTTTTAGTTTTATGAAACAGGGCCAAGGGAGTTTTCTTAATATTATTAATATTCCTTCTATTATTCTTTTTTTTTATATTATTGTGTTATTTGTAAATTTTATATCATTGCCTCACCCGGAACTCGAATGACGACATTTGCTGAAGAACCAAGTTCAGCATAGAACTTAACATTTTTCCCAGTGCCCCATTTTATAAAGAGCATGTTCTTATTTTAAATATAAAATACCTCGACATAAAACATCTTTCTATATAAATAAATACAATAAATTTAACCCATATTAACTAAATACATTCGTAGTTATCTTCACATAACTACAGTTTTCATGTTTTCTGTTACCGATGATAGAAAATATTTTTTTTACCTCGAAATTGCTGATTCATGTTATAAAAATAATAAGTCATATATAAGATGGCAAAATCAAAACACATAACGACTAAATTAATTTAAATGTATCACATACATTATTATACACAGTAAAATTAAGCGCTATATTCCAAATAATTATATATTTTAATGCAAACAAATAAAGTCATAGAAACAATAAAAACGCAACTAAGGATAGCAAATTTTAAAAGCTACAAATAACTACATAAAGTTTTCTCAGTGAAAGTACTTCATACGCACATGAGATCTGCAAAGAATAAACTCATTTAATATTCGTAACGTTACGTAAAATGTAAATAACTACATATTTTCTAATGTAGAAAACAGTTTGTAATCACGCTAATTTGTACAAATAAAAGTAAACCTTTGTATATTGTAAAGTTAAAAAATACTATTTTCTTAAGACTTTATCCTGCTCAATTATTCAGAAAGATTTCCTCTTAATGAAAGAAAGATTGAAATACGTAAAAAAAAAAAAAAAAAAAAAAAGGTTATAAGGTGTTCCTGGATGAAAATTCATTGAAATTTACTAAAAAAAAAAAATGGGTGCTGATAGTGAACCATAATCATTGTGACAGAGTGGAATAGCAGCCTTTAGTTCCTGAAATTGGCGATGGTAATTCGCAGATCCATTAAATTATTCTGATTTCAAACTAACAGCAAGCTTTAAAAATGATTCACTTTGTATACATATGGAATCTTGTTCTTTATGAAGCGATATGGCTGACGAAATATTTTTTTTCCGGTGACTTCGTGAGTCTAGTCCCCGCGAAACGGGAAATTCGTGCTGCATAAAGGTCGGACGAAGGCCTGCGATAGTCAACTCTCTCGGGTCGCACGACATCGCGTGGGTATGGAAAACGTGAAGTGGGTCCCTGATGAATGCGCCACGATGAATGCCTCTGATGAATGTCCCTGATGAACGCCTCTGATGAACGCAGCATCGCGGAAAGACACGGAGTAAAAAAAAAAAATTCCGAGAGAAAGAAAGAAAAAAACACAAACTTAGGGCCCGTATCAGAATTCGCCTGCTCGCTACTACACCTTGGAGTTGACGTCACAAGGTCTCTCCGAACTGCAATCTAAGTATAAGAATATTTGTGCTTTGCGCGTACTTACGGGTGGAAATAAATGGTTGACATTTCACTTTATATATTAAAATATTAAATTCAAAATTATAATATTTCAAGAATATTATAATAAGTTTTCAACACATACAAATGCCGATTGTAACTTACGAAATAAATGTAAAAACTTAAGTCGTTTGCTGTAAATTAGTAAAAAAGTGCAATTATTATGTTAAAAATTTACTACCGTTACATTTGTTCATTGACAGAATAAATATTTACAATATGTTTAACCTGCAAATTACACTTAAAGAGGCCAGCAATTATTTACTTGCTCTTGTACATAACATTGCTTACCGTTCGGATAATTAAAATACATCATAAGTATTCTTAGACATTAAAAAAAATGTTTTGAGATGCATTCTAGCAAATGTAATAAAAATATTTAATCCTTATCATTGTTAATTTACATCTTAATGCGCTCACAATTATCGGAAAACAAATACTACGAATTTTTTTCAATTACAATTTCACTTTGCATTACCCTTCAAATATTAAAAATAGTAACATATAACAATTTTCGCACAGTTCACAAACAATTCATTTGGAGTAAAATTTCTCCAAATACTGTAGTTTAGTAATATTCATTTAAAAAAAAAAATAATTTAACAAACTTTACTAATGTATTTAGTAAATAAACTAGACCATCTAAAAAAATTCATTTTGGGATAGGAAACTAATATAATTAAGTTTTAATTACCTAGTGTTTTCATACAGGAATAAAGTTTAAAATTATGAGATAAAATTATGTTTTAGATTTTAAGGATGTGCCACTTAAATATTAATTGCTGTAATGAACACTCATGTTTAGTGGACACTCAGGAACCATGGATGGCTAATAAATAATTACAACTATAACTTTCCTGTCATAGTTTTTGTTTTTATAAAGTACATGCTTTGCAAAGTTTCGAAAGATATAATATTAATCCAGCCGTCATCATCCCCATGGCCACTTTCCCTTGCCAATTACAACTTCTACGACTTTTCCCTGACTGAGTGTGGACACCCTGTTTTAAACCGATTGCCACAGTCCAGTTATTTCCCTGTATACCACAAACTGGCTGCAATTGTGTGATATATATCAATATATTTGTTACGAAACAAAATGCTTACATGCTACAAATAAATATTTTAATAAAGTTTAACTCATAGGCTTCATTACATGTTTTAAACAGTTTATGTATATTCCTACGAACGCACTGTAGCACGGCTGTGCGAGTCGGGCCAATAGACATTCTAGCGGACATCTGGGGGGGGGGGGGTGGAACTCGTTGACGCGCCGTCCAAAGACGTTAAAGGCGTGTCTCGCGTGCCTATTCGGATTACAAGGGTTCTTTGCTAAGGACGAACCCCCCCCCCCCCCCCGCGGCCGAACCAACTGGAGCGCGGGCCCGGACACGCCCTGGTACGTACCAACACGCCACCGGCGGGATGTCTGGAGAGTTCTGGGGTCGAGGCCTGCGCCAGCGGGTCAGGGACGCGACTTCTGGGCGCTTCCACGCCTGGCCCCGCAGGTATAAAAAGGGGAAGCCTACGATTCACGCCGAGTATTCGACGTGCCCGAACATTACCTAATACTTGCCTTCGTGTGTCTTCGGAATTATTATTTTTTTTTTTAGGTGAAAAAACGTATGTTTTAAATGCCGGAAATGTCAATGCTAACTTCTCCAATGCTACCAATGAAAAAATGTAGTCAATGTGAGTGTTACACATACTGGGAAGTTATGTATGAATGAAAAAAGAAATAAAACACCATTTATGTTTGTTCATCTGAAATAATAAATTTTAAATTATCAAGGTGAGTAATTTTTATAAAAGGGAAAATAATAATAATAAAAACAACTACATTTTGACAAGGTTTTTCGGACATTGTGATCTAATAGTTCACCATTTTAACAAATGATTAGGTTATGTTTATGTATTACAAATCTGTGATATAGAGAATGAAAATGGTCAGTTGGGTTAGGTTGTGTGGACAGTGGGTTATGATAGGTTAGGTCCATTTAATATTCTTTAAAATTAGGATAATTGGTTAGGATAGGTTAGCTACATAGCTAAACAAAAGAATTCAGAATTCACCCGTAGGTAATCTTCGGGCATGTCGAATACTCGGCGTAAATCGTAGGCTTCCCGAAAAGGATACGAATGGTCAATTAGGTTAGGTTAGCTACGTTATAAATACTTTAAAACATTGTGGACGGTTGATTTGGTTGGGATAGCTACATTAAAGGTACGGAAAAAAATTGTTTGTCTGTAAAGTCGGTTTACGGACGATAGTTTAACGTCATAACAAAACATTGATGAAATTATTGCATACTTTTATGAATAAAATTGGTTCTAATCGAGTGGAAGAGAGATAAATGCGGCGCAAGAGTACAATGAGCGTAACGGGACACATCGTAACGGGTCACATCGTAACGGGACACATCGTAACGGGGCACAGAGTAACGGGACAAAGAGTAACGGGACACAGAGTAACGGGACAATGTGCGCAACGGGACATTTTTTCGTGCGTGCAGCCGGCGTTCATCGATTTATTAGACGTTGTCACGTCAAAAACATGAACTTCGGGGAACTTCGGTTTTTGGCTCTCTCGTCTGTGAAAATAAGGCTTCCCGCGTTACCCAGCGAGTGCGACCCGCGAGAGAGTCTTGAGGCGTTGTTGCGGCGAGGCGCGGGTGAGTGGTTCGAGGCAGTGGTCAGACTGACAGAAGAGCCAGGCTCCAGTGGGCAGTATAAGGCTAACTGTTGTGGACAGAGTTTGAGCTGTGGTTCCTTATTAATAGAGACCTGCAAAATTCGCGGATTCATTCGGTGATAGGCTATAATTAAAACACATATACCTCTCAGTTAATTTTGCTATCGGCTTACTGTTCATCTGGACGAATCTCAACCAGTTATAAAACCTCAACCAAAGAAAAACCGAATCACAGAAAAACTAGCTGAGACGACTTACAAGTCGGTAGCCAACGAACTTGCGTTTTTTGCCCGAGTGTACAGGGGTATGTGCAGTCTATCCTGAAGGCCATCGAAACCGCGAATTTTGCAGGTCTCTATTTATTAATAGAGACCGGAAAAATTCGCGGAATCAATGACCTACAGGATGAACTCCATAGTTCTACGTACACTACGTCAAATGTCACCCACTCATTGGCTACTGTATTGTGAGACGTCCCAACGTAACAGCCTGTGATTCGATACGATAAAGCTTTGGTTGGGCGTTTTTCATTGGCCCGGAGTCATCCAGGTGAGTTGTTTGCCAATCGCAGAAGAACCATTGAGGTATAACTATTTGTATATTAGCCTATCGCGAAATGATTTCGCGAATTTTTCCGGTCTCTACTTATTAAATTTAACGTGTAGACATTAATAGTAAAAAAATCTGTAGTTAATTAATTGTGGCTACCTATTATTAATCCTGTTTTCTCCCACACAATTGTTCTTAACAATATTTAAATATTGAAAAATAAGCACAAACTTCGAGAGGTTAAGGACGCCGTCTGCCCAGGAACACACACAATGCGCATAGCTTGAGAAAAATTACGTGATTTAAAAACTACTCAAGATATCCGAGTGGACTCTGTTTACGAAAAGCACATTTGATTTCCGACTAAGTTTTTAAAATGTATTTTTTTATAACGGTTAAAATGGCTAAAAGACGTGTTTTCAGAGGAATTTTTAAGGGTAAAACAATCGGTAAAGATTCACCTTTAACTTCATTTCTATACCCCCCCCCCCCCCTTATTCCGTTACGGTCACCGCTCAAATTTCACTTTTGTCCTATGCACGACGAGAACACTGCGCGCCAGTTCAGAGCCTGGCGATTAGAGGCGATACCGCGCTAGAAATACCAGCGAGCGTCGCGCTTAACATCCCGCCTCACAAACACACATACACCCCTGACGAGGCGGGCCCCTTAAGGATGACTCTGCTTGAAATCCTTTGGTAAAGATTCATAAAACATTTTACATGTATTTTTAAGTATAATTTGTTAAAAAAAATAAAACGGCTTGTACTTTACTTCTGGTTAATACCGAAGTTTAATACTCTTTTTAATAATAATTTTAACATTTTTTAAAATGTTTAAATTTGTTTCCTCTCCATTTAATTTAAGATCCTGAGGGAATTAGTACGTTGTGAACATGAGGATATTCAATTTAAAAAACAAACAGAAATGTCTACCACATTTTCTAGTAGCGAAAAATCAATGCTTGCTCCCGCCGGGAATTAAAAGGATATCGTCTTCGTTGAAGGCGCGTTATCTGATCTTGAACAACTTTTGACAGTGCAATGTTTCAAGGTTCATTTTTAAAGTGAAACTTCTTCCATGAGGGGGCTACAATTTTCGAGCGTTACCAAAATTCCAATCGCACGATGGGACCGGTAGAGGAGATGAGTGCGTCAACGGCAATGCCACTCCAACGCTTGCGCTAGTGTAATTTGGGGGGGGGGGGGGGGGTATAAAGCGTAGCATTCTATATGCTAGTTTTATGGGCGGAAAGAAAAATGGCTGGGGAGAGGGGGAAATGACCCAGCAGTGATTCTACATATTTCTCGTATGCTGCTTGTGTTGGCATACTATTCAATATTTTTGACGTAACAACGTCTAATAAATCTATGAACGCCGGCTGCACGCACGAAAAAGTGTCCCGTAACGCACATTGTCCCGTTACTCTGTGTCCCGTTACGCTCATTGTACGCTTGCGCCTCATCTATCTCTCTTCCACTCGATTGGAACAACCATCGATTTGACTTTTTCGAGGCACATTAAACTTGAAACACTCCCATTTGTTTCCTACTTTTCCTATCATCGTCCAATCCTTAACAGAATAACACAGATTGGAAGAAGTTAAATAGCAAACATGTATAAAATTTATAGTGTAAATCATCTCTTCGTTAAAGTAATAAACATATTTGAATAAATGAGTGCAAATAAAAGTAAATTAATGAATTAAATTGTAGATTTAATTTCACTCCTTCTTTGTATCCGTACAAAATAGTGATAATTCAATAAAAATGATTCAATTTTATTCATAAAAGTATGCAATAATTTCATCAATGTTTTGTTATGACGTACACACTTTAAACTATCGTCCGTAAACCGACTTTACAGACAACCAATTTTTTTCCATTTGATATCATACCCGAATCTTTAATATTCTGAATTATCTTTTTTTCGGTAATAATATTCTAATATATCTATATATATACACATTAAGCAAGAGGTTTCACTTCTGTCGCGCGTGGACTCCACACATACACTTTTAAAGTAAAACTTATTTGCTGAAGGGTTATCATTTTAAAGAATTACGAAAATTCCAAACGCACGAGAAGAAATTTCTAGGTATGTGGTGATGGAACCCGTGGAGGGCAGAATAGTTAAGTATGTGGTGGGGGAAATGTCAGAGGAGACAGCACGGTCCAACGTTTGCTGCAACTTGCACTCATTTTTGCTCACAATCGCACAAACATTTGCAAAAAACACTTGCACACATCTTTCCTCACTTTTGTACACACCTGCACACAATTGAACACACTTGTACACTCTTTTGCACACATTTGCACACATTTGCGCACATTTGCGCACACATTTGCAACCACTTTCACACAGTTTCACATACTTTTGCACACGCTTGCACAAAATTGCACACATTTGCACAACAACACGCAAACACGTTTGCACTCACTTGCACACAATTTCATACGCCTTTGCACACACTTTTTCACACTTTTGCACACATTTGCACACACTTTTGCACACACTTTTGAACACATTTGCACACACTTTTGCATTCATATACACTATTTCACACACTTTTTGCACACTTGCACATATTTTTGCACACTTGAATACTTTTCCCCCTTTTTTCACACTCGCACATTTTTACACATCTGCACATTTTGAATATTATAACATACTTTCAAACACTTGTGCACATTTTTGCACACTTTTGCACTCTTCAACACCGGTGTACACTTGCAAATCTTTGTACACTTTTGTAGTGTAGACTATTGCACACTTTTATACTTTTTTACATTTTTGCAAACTCGCATACTTGTGCACACCTGCATATTTTTCATACTTTTTCACACATTACACCATTTATAAACTTTTGCACCATTTTGCAACTTTTGCACACACTTAAAAACTTGCACACTAGCTCACTCGCACATTCGCAAACGTGCACACTTGCGCTCTTGACATCTTGAGCACTCGCGCATTAGTGCATTAGCGCCCTCGCGCTCTTGAGCACTTTCACGTGCGCGGTTGTTTCTTGGGGGTTGCTTGTCGCGCTATCCCCACTCCAGGGCTGTTGGTGCGGTCGGTTATCGCTGGAGCAGCCTTGAGCGGGCTCCACGTGGCGGCGTGCGGCTCAGGTTGAACCCCGCCATGCTGCAGGGATAGGCGGGTCGCGGCGGTAGGGACCCGCCTGCGCCTGACGCCAACCCGACTTGCTGGCCTCTAGTAAGGGAGTATTTGGACAGCGGGGTTTGAGGTTATTGAGCACCGCGCCACTGGCCATCTTCGCAAGAAAACGGCGTTCTTTTAAGTACGTATTATTTTAATTACTTGTGTAAATCAGTATTGTTAAACAGTGTTATGTGATTATGTTTATTATTTGAGTTCATACACACATTCATACTATTCTTAATTATTATCTCTTTTTCAATAAATGGTACTAATAATTTATCTCAATCCATACCTTATAAGAAAGAAATTTTACATCTGCAGCGCGTGAACTCCACGCAAACACTTTATTATTTCATTTTTAATGCCTATACTTAGTTATGTATAAAATTTAGTCAAACAAAAAATTTTTGTATCAAAGTTACTTCATAGTTTGGTAAAGTTACCTGGTTCGTGGGGACAGAGAAGGTGAGGTTTTAAAAACGGTATTTCTGACGGAAAGCTATTTAGTTTGGAAATAAGAAAATATTTAAAGGAATACAAGTCTTAGTTCAAGTGAAATTTATTTTCTGTTTTACTTAAGACAGGCCAGGTAAGCTTCTGCTTGTGTGCGTAAATAGACTTTGGTATAATATGTACATATTATATATAAACACGATTTACAATTAACGAATAACTTTGATTACCACTAAAACTTTAGGGTAAAAAAAAAACAATATATTTGTAAAATTATTTTTATCTCCATTTTAATACTCAGTCTGATTATTATGGTATGACTCAAGTTAAACTAAGTGGTTTGATGAACAAAGTCAATATCTGGTAATGCGTAGCTACTTCGCGAATAAGGAAGTTTATAATACTCCCCTATACTGAGAGATTTGGTAGAATTTATTTTGGAAAGAAATTAGGAGGATGGAAGGACAGAAAAGCCAACTGTAGAGCCCAATAATCTCCCCACTAATTAGTATTCCCGCGTAATTTATTACCTTCTCCCCCGATAAGATTCCCAAATTACAGAGGTTGGGAAGAACGTTCGAACGAACACGATTAATTAGTAACACCATGCATCAAGCATTGAAATGTTCATTCAGTATAGAAACAAGGATAAAATAATACACGTTTGCAGACGGAATCTCATTTGCTTAATTCAGCGAGTTTTTCCAGGTACAAATCTTAGAAAATGAGTTTAGTAAAAGATCGTAAATTAATTACGAGGGAAATACTTTTAAATGTAAAAGTATTCAAATACTTACCCTCGTATGAATCAGTTGTAAATGGTGCACGCAAAAGTATTAATTAAGTGCACCTTTTGTGTACATAACTACAATAATTATAAACTCAATATTTAAGAAGTTTAAATGTTTTTAAATTTATTCCCGCATAACAAAAAACTATTTCACAAAATTGATTCAATTAGATTTAAAGAGGCACTTTCTTCCAAAAAAAAAAAAATGTAACAGGTTCGTTAAACACGACGGAAAAAAATATTATAGTCTTTGCACAATATACGTAAGAACCAAAAATATTAGAACAAATGTGACTCAAAAAATTTCTTAGTTTAAAGGCTAAAAAAGCTGCATATACAAAAGATAAGCTCAAAATAAAAAAAAAATTATTTTTTGGTGTGCAAAAATGCTTACAGTTTAATTATTAAAGTAAGTGGAACTTACTTTACTTAAATCAATGTTATCAACTACTTCAGAGATAATTTCTCTAAGAGTTAAAAATGTGAATATAAAAATACTCTGACTTAATAAAAATGTTTGCAAGATTGTTGAATAAATTTAATATTCCAAATTGAAGTACCCATTCTAATATTGTAGAAAGTGCATGAAAAAAATCACTAGCTATAGAATAATTAACAGCAGTACGTTTCAAGTTAAACACCTGTAGTTAAAAACTGTTCTATGAAATGTACCACATATCTCTTTATGTGAATTATATTTCTTGGAAAGACGAATCTTTAAGTCAATGACGTTTACTTAATTTTTAATGAAAGAAAATCAATAAACAACATTTTTACTGCAGTTTACGTGATTATTTATTTGTTTTTCTTTCGGTTTTGAAGATAAATTACTTTGTTTTCATTTAAATTTGGCTTTAAGTATATACAAAATGTCCATTTATAACTTTCAAATATCTTTGCAACATTAATGTTTTAAATGAGAATTTTAAAAAAGGGGTGCGAACAGAAATGTTTCACTCAAACCAGTATGATCATTAACGTAACGAAGCTTATGCATATTAAGTTTGTTAGAACGCAAGTTTATAATTTAAGTTCTGGTTAGAAAGCAAATATTAAAACCACAGGTGAGTGGATCGAAAATTTTAAAACTACTTATGGAAGGAACATATCTTTTAAGACAATGCTTTCGGATAAAATTCACAATGCACGTAGATCCATTATAATATTATTCGATTTTACATAACAGACTGATGAAAAGTATTTAAGTAAAGAAAATACAAACGTAAAGTATATACGTTCTTTAAATGATTAATGCAACGGGTAATTTTTATTAAACGCAGTTTCTTGGACATACGCCATTGCAGTTTTGTACTTTCTATGTTGGAAAAATACGTAAAATTAAAAATTTAATAAATAAACAAAAATATAATAATAAATTCACAGAAAACAAAACTGAATCAGCTGATGTCGGACAAACGGAACCAATGATAAAACTAATCAAGGATTAAAGATAACACAACAACGAAAGCACGGGGGTGAAAATGTTGAACCTCTAAATATCAGACAGCACAAGAATTACGATGAAGTAACTTAAGTCACGAAAAATAATATAACAACACAGATGAACACAGTAGGCTTGCAACGACGAGACATATTACATGCAGTCAGAAAACCAACCTGGACAACGCAGCAAACATATAAACACAATGATGAAGATAAACCAAATAAACCAAGGACAACACAACGACAATAGCACTGACGAACACACAAGGTTTCCAATTACAACAGTTGCGCCGTTTCGGGAATTGACCTCAGTTCTCTTCATGTCAGTTTCTTTAACTTCCGTCGCATTCACAAATTGACCTCCACCAAAAGCCGTGAACCAGGAGCAAAGTTGTTACACATCAATAACAAGAAGAAAAAAATTGTGAGTGGCAATCTTTTCCGTAAAGGAAACGGAAGTCAATATATTCTTCGGTGTCTGATTACGTCAGTCACGGCAATCCACCACGTGCTGGCTTGTATCCCGTCGGTTCGTTCCCTCCCCCTTTTCGCCTCCAGGGGATATCCGCCAATCACGTGGTCGGTCTACACCCTGGACATTACGTAACTATCTCGCACTTGATCGGAGGGGTGTTTTAGCCCTCAGGTTATCCTTCACCGACACCCTTCGCCATACATCTTGCTCATACATGCACGCAATGGTGAGTCATCCACTGTAAACGAGGTGGAAACACTGAACACAACTGATCTCCACGCCCTTAATGAAAATGTTCGTTAATCTATTTATTATCCTTCAGCATGTTTTTTTGTTAAACTTTTTAACTGTATGTAAAAAATTAAATAAAATTGAATCGCAAACCACAAAAATTCAACACTTTCACATTTTTCCTTTTTTCAAAAGAACTAAAGACAATTTTTTATATTCAATAAACACATTTTATAATTATTTTATATGCCTTTTCTTCGCATAAGTACGCTAACTCAGCATTCACTTGTAACACGTTTTATTGAAGTCCATTGAGAGCACAGTAATTCTTATTAGAAGAAGATGTTTCTTTCTGTGTTGATCATTGAAATAAAAAATGGTTTTACAAAATTTATCAAATTTAAAAATCTATAAAAACTAAATAAATAAGGCAACAGACCAAACATTAACTTGAAGACGTAACGCTTTTTAAAAACATAGGTACTATCAAAACCTGTTTCCTTTTGTTAATTTTACATTGTTAATATGTTAAGGTATCGTGCTTGGACTACCAAATATTTCTCAATTTCACTAGGTAGATGTGAAAATATCTACAATGAGTTGTGCTTTCACAATATTTGTAATGCTAAAGAATTTTGTTAAATGATATAGGGAGGGTTTTTATGGTTGTTTAATTGAACAGTTAAAACGTCTATATTTCATTATCGCTAATCCAATCGATCTAAAATTATTACTCAACCTAAATTCGCAACATACACGTAGCATAATTTCTTACTTACGTCATCAGTAAAAACACCGTTGATCCATACTTCTATTCACTTATTCGCGTAGCGTGTGTACTTACATGCCATAGTAGCTAAGCTCTCCACTCACATGTATTAACATGCGTGATAAAATCTCATATACAATTCCCCTTTTCCGCTGATTGAACAAATGAAATTTTAAGGACAATTTTTGCAACATATATTAAAATTATTCATACAATAAACTAAGTTCAATGGTTTTTATACAAATAATTTTTATCTTTCTTGAATTAAAACGCTTGTCGTTTAACAGTTGTTTTATTATTATTAAATTATGACTATAAAAAATAACCATCTTCAAATTTTTATTGTCGTGCAAAATAATTTAAGGTTTTTGACGTGACAACGTCTAATAAATCGATGAACGCCGGCTGCACGCACGAAAAAGTGTCCTGTAACGCACATTGTCCCACTACGGATGTGTCCCTTTCGCTCATTGTACGCATGCGCCGTATCTCTCTTCCACTCGATTGGAACATCAATCGAATTGACTTTTCAATCATGTTTTCGTCGTTTGAATTAATATTATATAATTAAACTATCGTCCACCGATTTTCAGCACAATCCGTTCTGTTATTTAAAAGTAATGTCGAATTTTCAAATACGTTTTTAACGAACAATGGTGTTTTACAGTTACACATAATAATTCAAACTACACCCGGGATATTGAAACAATGTTTTAAAACATATTGTAACACATTACAAATAAGTTTGGTGTATTTTGGAGGCGTTTTTGTTATAAAATCGTATTATAAAAATTAAATAATATTATTCCCCTACGGTGCTTCTATCTACGGTGACGGACGAGAACCGAACGAATCGTGCTCTCTATCAGCTGCCGCGGGAACCAGGCACTCGTTAATACATATTTTCCTTTGTTTATCGCGATGGGCGGTATTATTAATGAATTATAAATAAAAATTTGTGGCCGGGGCCACAATTGCATATCATTTTGAGCACTGGAAGACATAAAAACGTAAAATATTCTCGACGAATTTTCATCTGTGGTTTTGATTGCTTATTACAACAATTTCGGCAATAAAGGTTAATTATCCTTGCATTTTAAAAATCTGGTTACTAGTATTATATTTTCAAGTATTTATTCTTTTACTATTAAAAAAAGTAGCATCTGTCGGCGAGTGCAGTAATAATAGGTTATGTTAGATATTTGATTACAGTTTATTTTATGAATATTTGTTCATAATTATATTTAACCGAAAAGTTAATGTGGTTTTCATTGTTTATTGCAACAACAATTTCGGCAATAATGGTTAATTATTCTTGCATTTTAAAAATCTGATTTCAAGTATAATTTCAAGTATTTATTCTTTTATTATTAAAAAAAGTATCATCCGTCGGCGAGTGCAGTAATAATAGATTATGTTACAATTGACTAAAAAATTATGGTGATTCATATAATTGATGATAGATATTTGATTACAGTTTATTTATAAGAAAACTTGTTCATAATTATATTTAAACTTTATAGCTAAACGCCAGTTTTTTAAATTAATTACAAGTCATCTACACGTGAACTATTTCGTCGACTGTTTATAAAGTGAAGTGAAAAAAATGTGGTTTTCATTGCTTATTACAACAATTTCGGCAATAAAGGTTAATTATTCTTGTATTTTAAAAATCTGATTACAAGTATAATTTCAAGTATTTATTCTTTTAAAATAAAAATGATTCAATTTTATTCAAAAAAGTATGCAATAATTTCATCAATGTTTTGTTATGACGTTGTCACGTTAAACTATCGTCCGTAAACCGACTTTACAGACAACCAAGTTTTTATATTTCATATTAATTTTTTTTTTACATTATGTGAGTTTATTTGGAATTTAATTTTTTTCTAAATGTATATTTTAATTTATATGTTTGGTTCTAACTTGTGTGCATTAGTGCACCTTTGTGCACCTTCGTACGTAGGCTACCAGGATGTTTCGCATTCAATTTTTTTGTAGCTAACAAACCAATTAATAATGAAACTTTAAGTACAAATAATGTTGTCAGTTAGAATTATAGAAATCTCGTCTAAAAAAATTGGTTTAAATTTGAGAATTTGTGGAGTGTTAAAGCATGTTTTAGTATGTAATAAATATTTTGTCAAGTAAAAAAAATTCATACCTTTATAAAACTGATTGACCTCATTTCTTCGTCCACAAATTTTAATTTATGTGTGACCTAAAATTTCAGCTTAAGAATTGATCTCTTGCGCTGGCATGCTCATTAGAAGTAATAAGCGAGACTATTACTTATGATATAATATAGCCTAATTTATAATATATATATGAATTATACCAGACATGAAATGTTAAGAATAATGCAATACATTTAAAGCGCTTGTATATGAAAAAATGGTTAAATATTGTTTGTTAAGGATTTTTGTGGATTTTTTCATTCGATTTATTATCCGAAGCGTTTTTACATCTAAGGGTTTACTTATAAAGTGATAAAATTAGAATAAAATGCATCAAATTGTAATTCCCAAATAAAGATTATATATTTTTTACTGTTTAACCAGTTTTTGGATGAAAATTAAACAACCCTTTCGTGATTTTGATGTAATAAATACAAACAAGTAATTTCGTTTTGCTAGAACTTTATATCACCGACAAACATAGAACAATTAACGTTTAGATAGTTTCTATTTTTTCTATGTATTACAATTTGAATATCGTTTACCTTAGGGTTCCCTCCGACACTAGCCCACATACGGAGCGCAGAGCTTCAGAGGAAACCATGCTATTTCGAGTGGTTTCGGTTGTGAACGTGTATGGTCACGAGACGTTAAATTAAATTTCCACCACCAAACATTTAAGGACATGAAGAAGCTTACCTTCCATGTTCACGTGTAGGAATAAACTGACCTCTTGTGACGTCACGAATCATAGATAGGCTACGGCTGTGTGCGGCAGAAGACAGTGCACTTTCAAACAAAATACCATAGACAAAGTGGAGACTTCATTCCTACACAACATCGAATTCAGTGTTACCAACTTCGGATTTAGCAAGAAGAAGAATAAATCCCGGAAATTGGTTGTTTATCGATTATGTGAACTGGTATGAAGATCTTTCTAGAACATTCGAAAATAATCTCTATTAATCCCGAGATTGGAGGGTCAATAGGGGGGAAGGGGGGGGTTGAGAAATGGGTACATAAGCCCGGGATTTTGATCAGTTAGGCATGGAGCAGCAGGACCATCACCAACATCATTATGAGGCATTAGAGAGAGAGATTGACAGAAGGCAAGGTGTTTTGGAGAGCTAAGTATGAGTGTTGTAACTATTTGTTGTGAAATGGCCAGTAGAGTTTTAAGTTTTTGATGAAAATAACTTTGAGTAGTAACCATTGGACTTGTGTTTTGTGCGAATATGATGCACCTGTTTAAACTTAGTGTTGTTTTAGGTATTCATAATGTGAATTGGCACTTGGTCAATTTTGCTGCACCTCCTGTGCATTTTTCTTGTTGTTGGCGGCCACATTGCTTTAAATAATTGATTGATTTTAGCTCTCCAAAGACCTTTTCTTTGCGAGTTGATTAATAGTTTGTTATTTTTGGTTTAAAGTCATTAAGCATTTAAAAGTACCTTGTAATAAATGTTGGCTCTTCTAGCCTAGAGTTTTGAAAACCAAAGAAAGTATTAGTCAGGAATATTTATTGTGTGTAAATTATAAAATATGTTATTTATGAGATAGCTCTAGTCAATTATAAAACAATTTGTGATATATTTATGAGATCTAACTATTTTTGTACTATTTATGAGATATATAGATTAACGATAAACTTGGAAAATATATTTGATGTGTTCGGTCAATGTTTTTGCCACCTTACATTTTTTCAGCATAGGTTTTGATGTTCACGTTGATTTTGAATATTTAATATGCAGGTTAGGCCCCATCTGGGCAAGTATTTACCTTGTGGAGAGTAACAGGGATTTGTGCTTGCAGTGGGAGTTGGGACTCTGATGGGGCCCGGCCTCACTGTTTACGCATATCACTTAAAAATTCCACTGATAGTGAGAGGGAAAATGTTAAAACATGGGTTTCCAGCGTAATTTTGGACATGAATTGCCTGGTAGAAATACTTCAACATACTCCACGGATCTTGTATAACACCTTAAATTCAAACCTCTGCCATGTTATACTATGTTTGTCACTCAAATTTCCTAGTTGTTCTTACTTTCCCGCTTCACTAGCGCCAAAACACCCCTGACTAGGCCGGCACCTTAAACACGCACAAAGAAACAAAGGCATTGATGTACCACATAGTTTCGTAAACCGATACAAACTTGGCCCTGCTCGCGAACTTCATAACAGTTCAGCGCAAGTTGTTAATTCCGCTCGTTACAAAACCAGGCCAACATCCAAGCCACGATGGAGGATAAAATACACCGCGAAATGATGGATCGAAGGCCTGTCTGGTATGATACATCCACGTTCATAGACGTCAGGATAAATTGGCAGTACTCGACGTAGGTTGCATCGTAAATCCTGCTCCGGAATTGCTGCGCAGAATTTAGTGGATTGATATATAATATGGTAAGATTTTTTTTTTCTTCTTAACGCTATAGTACGGAATGTTTTACTTGTAAAATAGTAAAAAACTACGTAATAAATCTAGAATTGTTAAAACGCTTTTATTAGCTTTACTTTTAACTAATGAATAATGTAAACAAATCTTGGAAATCTATTTTAACTTTCTTACATCTGTCGTTTTGATTTGAAACATTGCAAGTATCTTTTAATATGGATGAAAATACAATAATTTGGTGCCATCGAACTGATCTGATGATAAACCCAGGAGTTGGATAGTGGAACTCATTTTAACTTTTTAATGTGTAACTGATAAAATCATTTTTTTTAAAGTTTATTAAAATATAATAATTATTTTATAACTTATGATGTACCATCGAACTAAAAGTATATAAATTGATAATATTGAATAGTTTTTTTAATAAAATATTATTACAAATCCAATGATGCACAGGCGAAATTTTAATAATATTTCCATTTTATTGTACAAAACAATTAAATAACAATAAATTTGATTAAAATTTCCAATGCTTTTTTTACTCTCAAAATTAAATAAATAACTAAAAATTAATAAAATCTATAGAAAGTTAAACGTTGGATTAAAAATTTTAAAATACTTTCACAAAGATTTTAATAGATTCTATGAAATTTATGAATGGTAAGCTACTGTAAATTTTCAAGCGATTTTAATTTTTTCCCGCGGTTTTCCTTAATATGTGATGCAACGTTTTTGCACTATAGGCTACTGGTTAGAAAAAAAGACGTGAGCGAGTTTTTCTGTACTAGCCAGATATGTGCAACATATAACCTTGGTAAACAGCAACTTCGTGTGTTATAGTTTAGTAAAGACACTTATAATACTGTTACGAACGCAGACAGGACCGCGACACGCACCAAGTTAAGAGCTGGCTGGCGGCCCTGCACGGCCACTGGCGTCACGCGCCGTGTCACGTGCCGTCCACTGACGTAAGGCATGCCACGCGCTCCTGGCCGGATTAAAAGGGTCGTAGATTCCCCCTTCCCTCTCCGCTCCTCGTGCACTGTCCTTCCTCGGCGCTGTTATCTATCGCTGAGCGGCCTTGGGAATTCCGTGGGCCGCCACGTGTAGCGGCCTGAATGGGCGCCGCCTTTCTCGATATATCGGGCGTCGGGTCGGTCCAGGATGAAGCGACTCGTCACAGCCGCTCTCGTCGGTTCGAGAAGGGCGCCGCAGGTACTTAAGCAGCCTCCGCGGGAGTTCCGAGCGAGTCCTGCGACAGTTACGGAGTTGCGAGAGCAAAGGTGCGACATCGGCGAAGAAGGTGAGAGACAATTCCCCCCCCCCCTTTCCACGGACTAGTGTGGCACTGGGTTCGACTGGATCGTGAGAGTGCGGAGACTGAGTGGCGCGAAACTGTGTGTGTGGACAGACGCGAGGTAAGCGGCGAAACACTGTTCAGCCTAGCTCCAGTGAGGAGTGTGAACTGCGAACATGACAGACATAGAATTACTTGAGGATAAACATTTTTAAGGGCCAGTGATTCGTGATCGGACATTCTTAAGTACAATTATTTTGTATCAATGTAAATATTAGTAATTAATATAACTGTAATAATAAATTTTAATTGGCCTATCCCTTACGAACCCAGTTCTCCCCACATAGGTCATAACAATACGAAACTCGGATACAAAACTTTACGTAGAATTCTTTAAAATAGTTGGCATGTTCCTGAGTTATACAACTATTACATGTTCAATTATTGTGCACCTTACTAATTTTAAAATTAATATTGAAAGTGTTTATGGTTATTGAACTATTAAGTATACAAAAAAGGAATATGTACGTAGGTACACACAATGGAAGATAAACTTTAATGCCATTAGTAAAATACTAACCTGAAACATTTTAAACCACATATTATAACAGTTAAGTATATGTTTTTATAATTGGTTTTGCTTGAAATATAGAAATCAGTCTGTAAATGCTTCCTAGAACTAAACTTTAACCTTATTGAACTTAATGAACTTTTAAGATTAAACATTAACAATTTTATCACGAAATTATTTTATTTGACATGGCGTCCAATAAATGAACATTGCACTATCTCTACATTTTAATGTTAACTAAGGCTTGTAAAAATTATAATGGCATCATTTTAACCGATTTTTAAAATTGTATTTTTATGGCTATACATGGTTACATAAAGAATCAAATGATTTTTGTACTATTATAAAGTATTAAGTTTTGGTACATATGCGCGGCGTTAATTCTGTGATGTTCTCGAAAGCAATATTTACGGATGAATCACGTGGTTCCATCATATTTTCGAGGTTTTTGAGACTTTCACAGAATGAAGCACCGTGTTTACACATTACCGTTTCAATCTACTCCAGGTACATTCACGAAATTACTTCTACCAAATGTCGTATACCTTAAGGCTAAGATGTCACAACCAAAGAAAGTTTCCCACTATAAGATATAAAAATATCTAGGATATAATAAAAATATTTCTTTAAGTGTATTTGTTTGTCATTACTAAAATTTTATGACTTACGTTTTGGAATGATTCTTGGAATATGGAGATACTGTGTGCCAAACAGCAACTGAGATATACAGTAAAAGCAGAAATGCTTATGTATATAAAATGTTTCTAAACAATTTTATAATGGTTACACTTTCTAATATTTCCATAAAATCCCAATAAAAATTCTCTTGAGAATATCAATATCCTCAAAATGTGTGGCTTGCAATTAACACTTCAACGGTTGTGTTAAATGTTTTCGGTTTTCTGCTAACTGTAATTTTTAATGAAAAAATTATTTGAAATATGATATTATAAAAGCCATTTGTATATGCAATTCAGTTGTGGAAATAAGCAACCTTGGTGAAATTAGCGAGGCAATTGATTTCTTCGCTATGAATATAAGCCATAACATTTTTATATTAAAAGAAGGCCAAAAATAAGTTACAGTTCACAAAAATAGTGCTTATATTTTAACATCAGAACAAAATGTCAAAGACAAAATAAACAATCGCATAAAAATAAAATTATCTTTAACCTGACATGTCAAGCTAAGATATACACAATAATAATGTCTTGATATTACACCCCAAATACATATTTATTTTACAAAATATGTAGTGCAATGAAACAAATTCCTTGGACATAATGAATTACTTAGTAATTGGCCATATTGCACTAAATTATTTATTAAATCATTGGAAATTAACTAAAGCACAGTCTACATTCATATCTACATCCGTTTTGTTGCCGCCGTAAAATTTCGGGACGTAATATTTTATAGATGGATTTTTCGGTCGATACGCAGAAAATACCACTGAGCGAGGCTTCTTCAAACGTTCGTGGATTCTAGGACACTGATGGATTTCCTTTTGAACTTCAATATGTACGAAGCGAACGGGAAGATCTATACAAAGAAGAACCTTGAAGTTATCCTTCGATCATCACAGTTCCCTGCTTTCAGTTAATTTTCAGGGCTTGTACACTAAACGAAAAGGGCTAGAGTCTCTAAAAACCTTTCATGATGCACATATTTAAGAAATAGGCAACACGGACATATGTAGAACATCAAATCCTTATAAATAAAAAAATTAATTTGCTGACTTACCCAACTGCTTTAGCTGTGTTCAGCCAGCGTGTGAAACAAATAGACAGCTGATGCGAGTGTTTTCTTAAAAGCACAGTATCTCATGCCTCCTCAGAAGTTATTCATGAACACACACTGCAGGCTGATTAAGCATCACACGAATGGTACGTACCTGAAAACAAAAAAAAATAAAGTAATTGGAATAACACAACACACTAAATACAGTGACGAAAAGTGGCTTTGTAAGACAAGCTATTAATTTACCATACATATATATTAATATGTAAACACTCAAAAAAACATGAAAGTATTCACTGTTTAAAAAGAAATGCACAAAGATATTAATTTAATTTATTCGTAAAAATTACTTGAAACATTTTCCCGCTAGTTCACTAACAGGGAGACGTTTCAGTTCACTACAAGAACTTTAAGCTTTTTATAACCATCTTCCTAGGGGTTAAGTTTATTGGGTAAGGTAGAACTTTGTCATTCCCAAATATCGCCGTAAGCATAGATAATAAAACCGCTTCATAAAAATAATAAAAAAAATATTACAAAATTTATATAAAATTATACGTTTGTTAAAACAATATAAAAGACATGAGACTTAAAAGAAGCATTATTAACTGCAATTTTATGTATAAAATATTATTTCATAGTTTATGTTTTTTTAAAAGAGTAAAATTAAAAAAAAATTCCCTACTAATATTTGTTAGTTAAAAAAAAACTAGGTGAGTGTACTTATGTACGCGAGTTAGAAGATATACTTACTTGGCGTACTAAAAACTAACTTAAATTTTGTAAGTAAATTATTAATAGAAACAAAATAATGAAAGGGCTGACGTGATATTATAAACACGGTTGATGAAGAATAAACACAAGCAAATTTTTAAAAAATCCGTAAGCGGGCATACCAAAGTCTGTGAAGTTAGGAATTTGCATCTCAAGCCGATAGATAGCAATGCTATATATGCAACTGTATTGCAATATGTTGGGCTCGTCGCGTGCTAAAGCTAGCGTGAAAATTTATGTTAGCTATCAGGGCTTTAACACAGGTGTGTTTGCCAACTAATGTACTGTTCCCTAGCGAATATTTTAGTTCCACTTATGTGTGTGTATCAAGAATAATGTAACGTAATGTATTAATGACAGTATGAAAGAATGTGAAGACTGCTTTCTTAGTTTTAAATTCTAAAAAAAAAAAAAAGTGCGAGACCGCCAGGCTCGTCAGAACTACAAATTAAAAAATAATCAATTAATTAAAGGGATAGGAAATTTTTAGAGTAGCCTATTTTAATATTTGAAACTCTCTCGTAATCATGCGTTGAAACTAGACTTTTACTAGTGTCTGTCCACGTCTTTAACGGAATCTAAGAATGAATGAATGGGTTTATGACTGCTAAAAAATATGATTAATGACCCTATTGGTAAGGTATATAAGTATTGTTACAATTTTGATGATAACAGCGGATCCGACTTCAAAATTGAGTGTTCAGAGTTGGGAGTTATGAGTTTCGCAATTATGTCAAAAGTATGACAATGTATTTAACGTTGACAAAAGTATTTGAAAGTATACGCTGTTGGTGGCCGGCATTCTCTTTCTTTCTTTTCCCCCTTCATGGCAGCGTTAGGAAGTAGCGCAAACGTTAAACGCGAGAACCTCACATCAGAAGTACTTATAACTTAAATAACTAAAATATGCATTTGTTAAAAATTAAATGCGCACTTTGTTCGAGAGCATATCTTTTTGCAAACATAAAGTTACTCTTACATTAACAAAAAATACTGCTAAAATTTACTTTAAAACTCTAACTTCAACATAAATATTAGGAATGTATTTATGTTAAAGCATCAGCTTGAGGTAACTATTTTCTCAACGATATAATAGTTTTTATTATCGAATAATGTTTGGTAAACAATTACACCGTCATATATTTCGAAATTGTATTAAAAGTTTTTGATTTTCAGAGTATCAAAATGGTACCCAATGAACATATGCGGAACAAGTAAAGTGATTAACTTACTTAATATATTGACAACCCCTCTAGGTACTAAAAATCTCTGATAATATTCAGTACAAAAACTTAACACTATCAAATTTAGTATACAATACTAGAGAAAAGCACGTAATACACAATAAAATGATATACTTATTTTGCCCAAAATTAAATATTTGATATTACCACTATACGTATAATCATAAGACATACGTTCAAACACTTTGGTTAGTCAGTTGAAAAATTATGAACAAAAACACTTTTTGCACTTGTCTTTAGAACAACACGTTTACTTGTTCATTTAAGAGAATTTTTTACTCCCTCAGATTATACCAGAATACTAAGGGTAGGACGATTTGGCTACAAACTAACACTAAAACCGCAATCATGCCTTAATGCGCTGTTAATTAACTCGTGATGCCTCGACTGAAAGCTAGGTACATTAACCCCAATAACACTTAGTTCGGCATTGTAATGACCACTCACGAACAACTAAAATTACACATAGTTCCTGCACAGGAAATAAACAGTTTACTTTGGAAAACATTTGCCAATATATACTTTATAATATACAAGAATATATTGTAAGTTTTTACAACAAAGGGCTATGTTTTTTTTCATGTATCAAGTACGTTTATTTCAGGATAATACTGAGTATTTCTTACCAAAATTCAGACAATATTTTATATTTTAATTGGTTTTCATTGAAGCAATTTTTTTTCAAACCATGGGAAAATAACGTAAATTAAACAATATTTGACTTCATTTTTTTAACAGTGGTTATTTATATTCCCAGTTAATAACGTACAGGTATTCAGGGAATGGATTACAAATAACTTCAAATATTGGAGGTACTGGGACAACACAAAGCATAAATTCTCGGGTAAGAATCCGAATTCATGGTTACTGAGAACAATATTTTATAGTGATGCAGTTATTTTTATGTATGTGTACTAATTTTTAAATATCTGTACGTTTACAAGAATATTTATATTCCGTTTACATAAAAAATTACAGTATGCAATTTATTCTTTGCACGCACAACTTTTTGAAATTCTTAATTTCATGCTTATGGAACTAACAAAAATTCCTCATGCCTCCTTTATCGAGTCTCATTAAAGGCACTATAGTACTCTCATTTAACTCAAACATCACATCTTCAGAAAACTGTACCTATTGGTATAATATTTTAGCCCCATATTATCGAGAGAAAAATGGTTTGAATATTATTCAGATATTTTTGTTAATTTATATGTCATTTAAAATAAATCGGACACTGAGCTAAATTATTTGGTGGCTTAACTCGCATATCCTCTTGGGAGTATTAACAAAACCCTAAAATATTCTTCTTTACATAGACATACTTACCCTGTGTACAACGAAACACGTAACACTGTAGTAAAAAAATCTGACTTGGTTTCTAAGGAAAGCTATGGATATGAAATTACCAAGGACTCTTCGTTTATTTAATATGGAGTCTTTTTTAAGCTTAATTGAATTGATTGTTTTTTATAGCAGTGTACGCAAAATCTAAGATTCCGGGTGAATCTGGGACAGCGAATAAATTTCGTAGGATAGTTATTGAGGCATGAACGTATATATATATATATATATATATATATATATTTAAATTTTCAAAGTCACCTCAATACAAACTTCGATTATTTGTGCGATTTTTGTTCCAAATTAAACCACACAATGAACGTTAAATAAGTATTAAAGTTTAAAAATTATAAAACGTAAATGTTTTAATCATATTCATAATTATTAATAAGTAGATAAGTAGCTACGCATTCGCTCCTGGGTTATAACCACGTCTATATAATCAATGGCATGCCAACAATTTGTATAAACAATCAATCATACAGACTTGGCCACAACTCTAGAAGCCAATAATTAGACACGTGCTACGAAGCATTCGAACTAAATATTTCATTAGCCGCTCGATAATTCGATTTTTGAGTTAAAATTTTTTAGCTATAAATTATAAGTACGCTAGAGATTATTATTTATATTATTTACGAAGGTTAAAATATTTATCCACTCCTTTAAAAATTAAATTTAATATCATTAAAATAGTACACAATAAGATTACGTTTTGGTTTTAATAACATAAACTACTTTAGCCTGGTTGTTGGTTAAACTATAAGCCTTTCCTTTGGTTTTTGGAGTGTACTCATTGTGGCACGATAAACAGCAAACGGCCAATGAAGACTCATTTTGGCAATCAGGTACTGCAACTTAAGAGAGGCTTAATTTTTTTTTTACTTTTCTTCCCAGCGATGATGACTAAATGTGGGGGAAGGTAAAAAATCATTAGCCTGAAATGAGTTGCTGCCACTGTGTTATTAAAAAGTAACTTCGTAAACAGCCAAAAAAATTTCCGTAATTTGACAAAATATTCCTCTGTAAATCAGTTGCCAAGAAATAGTTTGTAATACTACAAAACAAATTGTAAATTTCTACTAACAAATGGCAATGGTTATTTTTGCGTCAATGAAGTACGTTTTTCGAGATAAAACTGAATATTTTGAATGAAATTGTCTTCATATTTTATATTTTAATTGATTTTTAGTTCAAGCATAATAAAAAAAAATTAAATAGTCAAACAATTATTTAATAACTGGATTATATTTTGTGTTATTATGCTTATTAATGTGCGTAGTTAATACAGAGAGCTCTTCAGGGAACGGTTACAAATAACTTCAAATATTGGAGGTACTGGTACAACACAACGCATAAATGCCCGGATAAGAATCCAAACACAGCATTACTGCAGCTACTATTTTGTAGTAATTCAGTTGTTTGCATCTAAATGTACAAATTTAAAAATAGTTGAAAATTTTACATAAATTATTTTTGTCCCATTTACAAACAATTAATGTGTAGCTAAAATATTATGCATTATACGCGATTTAACGGAATTTAGTTTTCATGCTCCTACATTACAATTACCCGTTATTTGTAGAGTTATGTGAAATAAAATTTATGTTAACTTGTAAATTGAGTTCCATAATAATTGTAAAGAAGTCTCAGAACAATTTGTGTGATACATAATTGACCTATCCGATACAACAAAGCCTCACCACACACAAAAGATCGGTGCGGCCCTACAAGTGCACATGAAGAAACATGGCACCTAATAGTTATGCAGTTACACTATCTATTTCCTAACAGTAAACTTTACGATATATAAAGTTATCTTTTCTCAATTTTCGTTACGTTCTGGTGAGGTCTTCTCCATGAAAAAACCTCTTGACTGTAAATAAGTTCCAATAGAAATATTTCTTGTTTATAGTAATCTGAGTGACAAAATACCTTGATTGACTCATCGTATAAACGATTAGTTCAAGTAATTCACTGAGAATGTATATTAACAAATTATAATATCCTATATATAGTTACGCTCATCACTGGCTTAATGATAGCGTAACGCCAAATATATATGTATACCTTGGAGACAAGCATATCATGAAGCACAAGTACTAGCCTACTTCATAGAAATGTATATAAAATATAAAACGGAAGTAGAACAGCAGAGTATCATTCTATGTACAACTAAATAAGGGGAACACACTTTAGTTATTAGATTAAAATGTTTGTTATATTTATAATGTTTCAACACCACCTTAGGCGTCTTACAAACAACTATGCTTATAATTACTAGGTTTTATATCAGAAAGTAAAGCTCTTAACGATCAACGGTGAAATTTTTTCCCTTTTGGAAATCTAAGTATGCGTCACTGGGAATATTATGATATTTTAAATTTTGCACTGTTGCCCTTTCGAAAAACTCTTATTTTTATTGTTTAAATATGCTAATCTCTTTGAAGTTTATAATTAAAAAAACCATTGGTATTTTGGTTTTTATGTAAATGTATATCCATATATATGTCTGTATGCCCAAAAGTTTTTTGGCAGACTTTCTATTTTTGTAGTTTCGCCCTTTTGAATGTTTATGTTATAATTCCTTTTTTGGTAACTTAATTTCTTGCTGCTAAAATTATCGGTTAATATCAACACTTAAACGGTTTATTATATTTATTATTTTCCAACGGATGCCTTTGACGCCTTAAAAACTCTTAGTTATTTGTAGTTGCAGATATTAAAGAACTTTTTTCGGAAACTAGTAACCAAAGAATTAATTTGTAAAATATGTAATATTTTTGATGTGTAACATCTAAGCTCTCGGTAAACGGTAGGAATATTTCGCGAATGGAACGGAAGTCGCATGGAACGGAAATGTTAACAATGGTGTTGCTATCTGAGGCGCATGGTACGAAACGAGACTTTATAGTTTTAACTGTTAATTAATCATAACAAGATAGGCAGTGTTTTAATAAAATTCCTTTTCGAAAATCAGCTCCAAACCAAGGTTTGGTATTTTTTCAAGTCTAATTCGCTTTTAAAGGAGCCGTTGATTACATATTTTCAAATTTCGGTATGCAAATAGAATGATTTGATAGTCAACGTAGCTGATCCGGCAGCGAATTCTAGCGGTAGTGGTAGTAACTACGTGTTATTTGCGTCCATAAATTTAGTTTAAAAACACAATTCCCGTATTCTTGGAATCCTACGTTAAATTTCTGAGTCCGAGTGTCCTTTTATAAGTGTGTTTGCAAAATGAGAACAAATGAATTTGCCCGTAACCGAGTTTCTATGTTACACATCTCTATCATGTACTAAAAGACTCGCTCAAATTTCTTTTTCACAGAGGATCATCCAAATGCTCGATAATGTTCGGGAAAAAAATATTCCGAAAACTCCCAGAGGAGACATCGCACACGCGCATGTAAGTAACCCCGGTGGTGGAGACAGAGTTAAATTTTACGAGATCACGCTGAAACCGTCCGTTCCAATTCAAGGATGGGGTTCCCGGGCCAAACGAGCGAGCGAGACCGAAGAAGAACTTGGAGCTTGAAACCATTCGCTCCTCTGCTTCCCCTTTTTCCCTTCCTCCCCCTCCACTTCCCGTTCCGACCCCCGGAAAGGCGGCTGGGAATCAAGCAATTTGGCGGGTTTCTCGCCCGGAGCAGCAGTTAGTTTAACTCCGCTGTGGCGGATCCTCTTCGGGAGTCCGAGACCGCCCGCAACGGCTTCGCAGCAGCCCCTGACGGCTGTCCCCGGGCGGAGGAGAAACAACGTCGAAAGGGGTTCGCGGAGGAGGGGAGAACTGTTCCCCTATCACGCTTCCAAGTTCATCCCTTCATCCCCGTCGGCATGATACCACACACACATATTCGTCCAGTGGTACCTGATGACCCTATCACGTTTCCAAGTTCATCCCTTCATCCCCGTCGGCATGATACCACACACACATATTCGTCCAGTGGTACCTGATGCCCCTATCACGTTTCCAAGTTCATCCCTTCATCCCCGTCGGCATGATACCACACACACATATTCGTCCAGTGGTACCTGATGACCCTATCACGTTTCCAAGTTCATCCCTTCATCCCTGTCGGCATGATACCACACACACATATTCGTCTAGTGGTACCTGATGATCCTATCACGTTTCCAAGTTCATCCCTTCATCCCCGTCGGCATGATACCACACACACATATTCGTCTAGTGGTACCTGATGACCCTATCACGTTTCCAAGTTCATCCCTTCATCCCCGTTGGCATGATACCACACACACATATTCGTCTAGTGGTACCTGATGACCTAACACGTTTCCAAGTTAATCCCTTCATCCCCGTCGGCATGATACCACACACATATATTCGTCCAGTGGTACCTGATGATCCTATCACGTTTCCAAGTTCATCCCTTCATCCCCGTCGGCATGATACCACACACACATATTCGTCCAGTGGTACCTGATGACCTAACACGTTTCCAAGTTCATCCCTTCATCCCCGTCGGCATGATACCACACACACATATTCGTCTAGTGGTACCTGATGATCCTATCACGTTTCCAAGTTCATCCCTTCATCCCCGTCGGCATGATGCCTCACACACATATTCGTCTAGTGGTACCTGATGACCCTATCACGTTTCCAAGTTCATCCCTTCATCCCCGTCGGCATGATGCCTCACACACATATTCGTCCAGTGGTACCTGATGACCCTATCACGTTTCCAAGTTCATGCCTTCATCCCCGTCGGCATGATACCACACACACATATTCGTCCAGTGGTACTTGATGACCTAACACGTTTCCAAGTTCATCCCTTCATCCCCGTCGGCATGATACCACACACATATATTCGTCCAGTGGTACCTGATGACCCTATCACGTTTCCAAGTTCATCCCTTCATCCCCGTCGGCATGATGCCTCACACACATATTCGTCCAGTGGTACCTGATGACCCTATCACGTTTCCAAGTTCATCCCTTCATCCCCGTCGGCATGATACCACACACACATATTCGTCCAGTGGTACTTGATGACCTAACACGTTTCCAAGTTCATGCCTTCATCCCCGTCGGCATGATACCACACACACATATTCGTCCAGTGGTACTTGATGACCTAACACGTTTCCAAGTTCATCCCTTCATCCCCGTCGGCATGATACCACACACATATATTCGTCCAGTGGTACCTGATGACCCTATCACGTTTCCAAGTTCATCCCTTCATCCCCGTCGGCATGATGCCTCACACACATATTCGTCCAGTGGTACCTGATGCTTCCTGTTCCAATCTGAACACTCGAAATTCACGATACAAAGTATTTAACCTACTGTCATCATTCATTTGTCATATTACGAGTTTTCGTTTCGTCCAGTATATTTCGAACGCAATGAATTAAAACAGCGAGCTTCACGTACCACAGTGTCATGCCGTCACGACCAAGGGATCATCTTGGACACGTTCCAAAATGTAGAAGGCGCGCTTACACTTGGCCATCGCGAAATTCGGGGAAGGGAACATGCAACAAGGAAAACTTACGGCAGGCATAAATGTAAAAAATCGGTTGAATTCAACCAGTTTCGATATTTATAGGTAAGGGCTAGAAACTGAAAAAAAAAAAAAAATTGAATTCAACCAGTTTCACTTGCACTCGATATTTATAGGTTAGGACTAGAAACAGAAAAAAATAACAAATCTTTTTTTCAAAAGTTAGAAGCAATGCCTTTTTTCGTCGTTGGCACTGTACTATTGTCTTCGTGAATATCTTAATGTGCGATTTATGCTTTGAGAAAGGAATATTTTTATTGTAAAACGTAAAAACAAAACCTTGTCATAAAACATTTTGTAGCCGAAATAGTGTCTCGATTATTATTATTATTAAGAAAATTGGCGAATTATTAAATATTTTAATTTTTGCTTTATTCAGGTATAATTTTTATAAAACGGAAAAGATAATATAATTTTGTTTTAATATGCTTACTAATGTGTTGCAGTTAATACATGGAAAGATATTCAGGAAATGGTTTACAAATAACTCAAACAATTGGATGTACTGGGAAATCACAAAGAATAAATGCCCGTGAAAATGTCCGAACCCAGTATTTATGCGAGCTCCATTTTGTAGTGATAAATTTGTTTACATGTAAATATACTAAAAATATAAAAAAAAATAATTTTATATGAATATTTATGTCCCACTTCAAAAATTATTTTACAGTGTAATGGGTATTAAGTAACTAATTTTAAATACAAAATCACTATACTAATGTTTGAGAATGTAAGAACCAAACAACTATAAACTTGTTAAGTCTAGAAAAATACTCATATTTTTTCCGTTCAGTTAGTTTTCTTTGTTTACTGCTGGGAAAAATTAACCTAGAAGTTGTATTCCGGCTTAGTTTCAATTACGATCTAGTTGTAAGGAACTATGAAGAACTCTTAGAATATTTGTGGCGCAGTCTTCGCCGAAGAGTCCGCGAATTGACAGTTATTTCTACACTGTTTGAAAATTTCACCTTAAATTTACGAAGAACGCTGGTTATAAATATACAGAGATCTTCATTAATTTACGGCTATTCTCTTAAATTTACGGACACTGAGTTTATTTACATTAAACACGAATTCAATAGTATTTTCTCGTTATATTAACAAAGCATTCACAAGCTGTTTAGTCTACATAAAAAAACACTATCTTTTTTCCATGTGTGTTTAATCTTTGTTTATAACGAATCATATAACTCCGAAGACGAAATACGGCGTAGTTTCTGCGAAGATTAAGTTATTTGAAACTACGAAAAACTACTCTTTTATTTGAGGTGAATTCTTCGTTGATAAGTGTGTTGATTTTCTGTAATTTATAACAGTCTACCAGTGCAGTTTTATCTTAAACTTGCTCGCCTGCGCATGGGTTTTTAAATATGTTTTTCTGTGAAATTACTTACGCAATAATGGAATATAAACATTCGAAAATATTACGTAATTATACTTTAATCGACCGGAAAATTGTATTTTCATGACGTCATACATTTTAAAAACCACAAATTTTAAAATTTCACCATACATAATAAAATGTAGTGATTGCTGTTTCCGAAATGTGTATGTTACTTTTTGCGTATTTTTTTTAAATATTAAATTTAGTTTATTTATTAGGCATTAAATTTTGAATTTTTAAAAATGTAAACTTTTAACTGTATTATATGTTGGACAGGAAATGTAGCCATAATGTCAGATCATAGGTGAGCAAGAGCGATAAATTTTGGAACACCTGATCCTCGTCCGTTTGGCAAAGAACACGCTGATAGTGTGATGAAATTTGGGATCTGAGAGAAAGAGATTCGATAGCCGTTGCAGACACATTGTCCATCAGGATATTGTGGAAACGCGGTATAACTTCAGTTTCTACAATAATCTTTAAGGTCACTGACCAACCGATACAAAATTAATAACAAAATATGATATTAAATAAATTGTAACAATTGTTGACCTTTTGGTGCTTTTAAATAGATCTTGACCAACCAAATCAGATGGCCCAATTAAGATTGTGAAGTTACGTTGTTATGCATATGAAGTCATGAGAAGAAAGGAACGTGCATTATTACAATGCAGCCACTAAGTCAGGAAACGATTGTGTAAAACATTTTCTATGTAATAAATGCAAACAAAATATGAAAGACTTCCCAACCCCTTATTTTATCTGAATATTAAAATAAACATTTCTTTGTTTGTTATAATTAAACTGAACATGATTCTTTGCAGATTTTTTGCTTGCATCTTCACTCAGAAATAGTCACTTAGTGATAGCATACTACACAAACATATAGCATTAGTCTTTAAAAAGCAACAGTTTGTTTTGATAAACAGTCACTTACCAGAGTAACTTAATCTTTAGAAAAGATAC
This sequence comes from Bacillus rossius redtenbacheri, assembly GCF_032445375.1. Classification (NCBI taxonomy): domain Eukaryota; kingdom Metazoa; phylum Arthropoda; class Insecta; order Phasmatodea; family Bacillidae; genus Bacillus; species Bacillus rossius. The sequence continues at coordinate 22,313,795 of NC_086341.1, forward strand.
CCACAATATAGACAAAATATACTTGATTATTGAAATTAACATTAAATTTTTTGTGTCCACGCTGAAAATTGGACGTTTATTTTGCCTACTTTAGCTTGACGTCCAAGCACCAACTGATAGACCTTTTTTGAGTCCGGAGTTTTCAGGGCGGTAAAATAAGTCAGTTATATGTATATTTACTCTAAGCATATGAACTTCAAGGGTTGTTTGATCCCGTCATCTTGGATTTTGCCATATTTTTGCTATAATTTTCTTTCGATCTATTTATTCTAATTTTTTGGCACGTCAAGACTTAAGTCATAATTTCAAGTCTTTAAACATCTTTCTTGCAACCACATATTTACTAACAAACTCCATTCTGAAATCGCCTATAGGAAATAACGTGTTATTTCACGTGAGCGACTACAACTATAATGATAATCACACCAACTCACAAGTGTTGATTTCAACTTAATCCCCCTTAGAAAATTGAGCTACAAACGGATGTTATACTTATACTGGTTATTGAATACAATTTTAAAAGACAATGAAATACAAGTTAATGGCGTAGGGATATATTTTTAATAAATCGCTGGTTGTCTTCCAAGAAGATCCATGACATTCAAACTTCTTCCTAAATAATTCTGTACAATATTTTGTACAGTCATTAATCAATGACAACACTTTGAAAGCTCGGGTTGATAAATCTCATCCAGAACGTCCTACTGATAATGCCGATGACAATTGATGTAATCATGCTGCTAGTGATTTGAAACGTTCATGTGTCTCAGTTAAGGATTTTCCTGTGAGCGCTGGTTAGATTCTGCAAACTTTTAATACAGCAGTACCAAAATATTTGCTGGTTTTTAAAACATGTTATGCTTTATGGCATCCACCAAATATATATATTTTTGTTTTTAACAAAAAATTGTATCTATTCAATGAATTTGTTGATTTTGTTAATTTTACAATATAAAATTTTGTCACAAATATATGTTGCACATGTTCGTATACTATTTTTTTATTTCGGTGTATTTTGAGCAGGATTATTTCTGGTGTATTTCGTGAAAACCTACCACGTAAAAATACATGTCACACATTTTTGACGTGACGTCTAATAAATCGATGAACGCCGGCTGCACGCACGAAAAAGTGTTCCGTTACGCACATTGTCCCGTTACGCTGTGTCCCGTTACGCTCATTGTACGCTTGCGCAGCATCTATCTCTCTTCCACTCGATTGGAACAACCATCGATTTGACTTTTTCGAGGCACATTAAACTTGAAACACTCCCATTCGTTTCCAACTTTTCCTATCATCGTCCTATCCTTAACAGAATAACACAGATTGGAAGAAGTTAAATAGCAAACATGTATAAATGTTATAGTTAAAATGATCTCTTCGTTAAAGTAATAAACATATCAAAAAAAAAGTAAATTTATCAATTAAATTGTAGATTTCATTTCACGCCTTCTTTGTATCCATAGAAAATAGTGATAATTCAATAAAAATGATTCAATTTTATTTATAAAAGTATACAATAATTACATCAAAGTTTTGTTATGACGTTGTCACGTTAAACTATCGTCCGTAAACAGACTTTACAGAAAACCAAATATTTTTTTTATCTTGCCGTGCGACCTGCTGGTGTTTGGGACCTTCACGAGAAAGAAAGAGAGAGGGAGTAAGTGTGTGGGTGAGGTCCCAATGCGAGAACGCAGCGCTGTGTACGCGCATGCGCGCGTGTGTGCGAGAATGTTCGCGCGAACGAGTGTCCGGAAAGCTGCCATTGCGCCGGGGGGCAAGCAGCCAGCTTCAATCCCATTAGCGACCCGCACGCAGCGCCAAGCCAACGACGGCGCCCATCGGTACACGCGCGCTGCGTTAACGGCCACACAATTGGCCGGCGCGGACACGTTAATTACATTTGCACGCGCGGCCCTCCATCGTCGGCTTCCACCACAACTATTTCCCTCAGGCCGCCGTCGAGTGTATGGCTTTTTCCCTGAGCACATCGAGTGCTCGAACGATGCCATTTTTTTAACCTTTTTTTTTACCCCCCCCCCCCCCCACTACCCTTCCATACGTAAACAAAGCAAGTGCTTCTGCTATGCGAGAACAAAAAAAGGCATGTAGAGTGCTCGAATTAACTCACTTCACTCTACTCGCACTGCTGAAATCGAGCTGAAATTAGGTACCTCTGAAAAAAAGGGCCCCATGCTAGAACATCAAGCCAACCATGAATTTAAAAAAAAAATGGCAATAGTGTGAGTGAGTGACGTGTAACATATATACTCGGTAAAGAGCAAATTAACGTGTTCTCATGCTGTAAATGCACTCATATTACGAAACTCGGACACAAAATTTAACATTTAATTCTTTAAAATAATGTCAAACGTCACGAATATACGCATATTGAATTTTCAACTACATTTCTGGACGTGAGTAAATTGTAGTTTCTGCACCCGCCGCTAGAATTTGCTGCCGGAGCATCTACGTCAACTATCGAAATTATTCTATTTGCTGAGCGACATTATAAAATATATAGGCCCTAATGGAACGTCTCCGATAAAAGCGAAAAAGACTTGAAGCGTTACTAAACCCTAGCTTTGGACCTGAATTTTTACAAGGAATTTTATTAACATACTGCACATATTGTTATAATTCACTAAACAGTTAATGCTCTAAAGTTTCCCTTTGTTCTTTTGAACTTCGATTCGCGCCATCCGCCGCAGATGACAGCACTGTGGTCGTTACACATTTCCGTCCCATGACTTCCGTTCCGTTCGTGAAATCATTCCATCAAATGCCGCACTCTGAGAACTAAGATGTTATTGAATACAATTTTTAAAGACAATGAAATACAAGTTAATGGCTTAGGGATATATTTTTAATAAATCGCTGGTTTTCTTCCAAGAAGATCCATGACATTCAAACTTCTTCTTAAATAATTCTGTACAATATTTTGTAGAGTCGTTAATCAATGACAACACTTTGAAAGATAGTGTTGATAACACTCTTCCAGAACGTCTTACTGATAAACGCCGATGACAATTGATATAATCATGCTGCAAGAAATTTGAAACGGTCATGTGTCGCAGTTAAGGATTTTCCTGTGAGCAATGGTAACAGCAGTAGCAAAATATTTCTAGTTTGTAAAACATAATCTTACTCTTTGTGGCATCCACCATATATTTTGTGTATTTAACAAATTTATTTTTATCGATTTAATTAATTTGGTTTTTTTGTTAATTTTACAATATAAAAGCATTGACGAGATATCTTTAATTAAGACCTTCTCAGCTTTGCGTAAATGTGTAGCCTCTTAAATGTAACTTGGCTGAATCTGACAGTTCTCAGAAGCGTTATCAATGGGCTACGTGTCCTGTCTCAGCTTCTCTTCTAAAAGAGCTTGTAAACAAACAGAATGTGTTGCTTTGCAAATGATAGCTCGACTGTGTATATACCACAGCTACTACTTGTGGGAACAGTGAAATTTCAGAAAGGTTATATGACTCGGACTATACTCCAGACATCGAAACTTCAATTTAAACATAGTTTTGGTATACATTATGGTGCACTGTGAATTAATTGAACTGATATAATTATGCAATAATACAAATATTTTTACATTTACATGGCAGCAAATGTATGGCTAGAAAAAAACTTTGTAGTAATACTGGGTTGTGATGCTTGCCTGGGAATTTATGATTATGCTTTCTCAGTACCTCCAATAGTTAAATTATTTGTGAAACATTCTCTGAATAGCTTTCCAATACTAACTGCGCACATTAATAATATTTAAGAAAACCATAGATATTTAATTAAATTTGTCGTTTGAAAATAAATGCTTGTATATAATATAAACTAAAATTTAAATCATGGCCCAATTTTCGTAAACGCGACAAGAAAATATCAGAATTATTTTCAGAAATGTATTTCATACATGCAAAAATTACCATAGCCATGTATTGTACAAATTACATTATTATTCTTGTAGTAAAACAAACAATTTCTTTCAAATGGTTTCAAAAATAATCTTAGTAAAAGTAAAATATTGTTTTTTTTCCTGCGTAGAAAATTGCTAAAATGTAGCCTGGTCTTCATCCCAAGATATCACCAAAGGCGTGAGTAGTGAAGATTAGGCAAAACAATATTGCAGTATGCATTTACAGAATGGAGGAGTGAGATTTCAAAAATACCCAGTCCTGAGACCGAGATGCGGCAATGAACCCGGTAAGGTTCTCCACAGAAGTGCTTTTAAATACTGAGCCAACATGTAAACATATGCTAACATGTCTCACATGTTAAGCCTTAATCTCATACGTCAAGTCAATTTCTTTCATTTTTGAAGTAATTTATCGTATTAATGGGCCAATACTTACATTTATAAACACGATACCTTCCTTGAATTTTTTTCTGCCACAAATATTTTCAACAGATATTTACTTAAATTAATATCATGGGTGTAAAAAGGCTCACAAGCCGTCGTATTTATCATCACTTGCGTGAATTAGACTACGTGAATACCTATTGAAAATAATTGTGGCAGAAAAACCAATTCAAAAGAGATATCGAGTTAAAACTTTTAGAAATAGCCTTTAAGGGAGATTAAACCTCTCCAAATTCCAGTTTCAAGTACTCTGGTACTGCTTGCAAAAATGGTTCCGAGCTTAATTTTTTTTGATTGACATGGTAAAGGAATAAGTTTTGCTACTTTTTGCAGTCAACACTTGTGAACTGGAGTGAATATTGTGATAGATGTAGTCACCCGCGTGAAATAACAAGTTGTTTACTCGCGGCGCTGACAGACTAGAGACTGTTAGTGAATACATGTGTCTTTGTTCTGGGAGATATAATTTATGCCATGAAATGCCAAAAGTCGGGATAAAATAAATAAAATAAGTGTAGCCAAAAATGGAAAAATCCAAGAAGGCGGGGACTAGTCCCCATCAAATAAAAATAACGATGAAACAAATTAATAAAAATGAACATCGCGTATAAGACCAAGTATTAGCTCTGCATCGCCTTTTTTTCTCCTTAGAACTGACAACAATTTCTTGGACTGGCAGACATCCTGGGTCACGATTACCATGCGGTCACAGTAGAATAGTCTGCGCATCAGCAAGACTGGGTGGCCAATCTTCAGCTTCATTTTGTGGTAAGGCAGGTAACCCCTAGGCAAGACGTGACGAACGCACCCAATGATAGCGCGTTACTATCTCAAGGCAACGTCATCTATTGACGAATTTCTAAACTAAATTGTTATTAGCGCCTCTAGTTCGATAGCAACCGCAAGCTTCACTAAGCAGATGAAATTCGTCAAGGAGAAGGATAGGAAGTTGCCAGACCTTACTATAAGACCGTGCGGCGGACAACAAGAAATGACAAAACTCACTGTCTGTGTGTCTGACATACCTCCTATGATTTTATACTATAAAACTGAATTAACCTCTTTTTCACTTCATTAGGGATGGCATTTCATAGTTAAATTTACCAAGTCTATGTTACTCTCCGGCTCATAAACTATCTATATGCAAAAAAAAAAAAACATGTCGATCCGTTGCTTCGTTGCTGCGTAAATGAAGGACAAACAGACAAACCAACTTTCGCATTTGTAATATTAGTAGGGACTGGTAGGGATACTTGTATTGTCCTTGTAAGTGACATCATAAGGGTTATCCCAAATATAGTTGGAGTATGCATGGATGCAATTTAACGCATATGTACACTTCTCACGTACGCTCAGGTAAATAAACGTCAATAATTTATTGAAAAAAATAATAAAACTCTTTTGCAGGTCATATATGAAAAATGTATGTGAACAAAAATACTTTTTTATTTACGAAGATTAATATTTTAATTGGAGAAAAATATATTTCAACGGGATTTTAGGCCATTCCGGCAAAAACATGCTCGTGTACATATATAAAATATTTAAAGAAAACAAAGTAAAACACGTAAAGAATTTTCCTTAAATATGTTTCTATGTAATTCAATATAAAAATTTACCATTTTCAACTTAAAATTTCTTCTAGTTTAAAATTTACGTACTGAGAAATAATTTGCTAAAAACAGTTTTATTATAATTGGAAGGGGGCAATAATTATACACATCAAAAATTTTTTGCATAAGATCTCTAGGGAGTGGGTCAAGTACACGGGTGTACTTGAATTCGGAAAAAAATGTCTTTAATGCATTTTGCTTCATTGGTTTTTTTCGATGCGCAGTTTTAGAGAGTTGTTCAACGGTAATCTTTTATAAACTGAAAAATTTCTGGAATGGCATCTAAAAATATAATTAATTGCTTCAATGTTTGAGGTATCAACTGTATCTCAAATAATCAATTTTAATATCCCGTAAAAATGGTCTCATTTTGCATCCTTATACTTCATGTTTTTGCCGTTGCTAAAATTTCCGTCCGGTTATGACATTGTAGGGAATAACATTCATTTTATTTTATTCTGATAGGTCGTGGCCTAGCTATTTTTAAACAAAAACATGACTTAGAAGTATTTTAGATATTCTTTCAGCTTAACTGTGTCTTATAAACTGATGTCAGTAGTGTTCAAAATATATGATACAAAATATTTTATAGATGTGTTATAAAAATGGCGGTAAATATTTACTACAAAGCGAGCAAATACAATACATATAAAATAGAATAACTAATTATTTCTTGGCTCTTTAAAACAAATAAAGGCATTTAAATTTACAAAAAATATATCTTAAAAAGTCATCCAAACTAAGCCCAAGCAATGCATTTAAAACCATCAACATTAAAAACACAACCTCAGGGCAAAGAATACTGACAATATTTTTCGAGGCAATGAAAAGGAATGTTACAAATTAGTTACAAAAAATGTAAAACGTCTCCCGTTACGTCAGAGTTCGAATAATTCAGATTAATGACACCGCCTAGGAATGCGGTAGCGAATAGATGAGTTAGTCGCCTCGTGGAACGGACGATGGACGAGTAGCTAGTAGTAAATACGCCAACGAGTAAAACAGCAGACTGGCAGCTGCTCGCTCCTACTAACATTAGGGAGAATCATCGTCAGCGCCTCTCGCGGCGACGTTCATGACGCCTTCTCCCGCTACCAGAGGCAAGTCCCCTGTCCTTTCACTACACATATGAGCAGGCCAGAGAGAAACGGTATCTACGCAACTCCGTATGGATAAAAATGTCCTTCACGTAACCACAGCCCAGTATACGCACAAATGTTTCATCGGTAGTCAACAGAAACGCTCATCCAGCAACTCCAGATAAGAAAAGTCCTTCACATAACCACAGCCAAGTATACGCATTAGTGCTTCGTAGGTAGTCAACAGCAACTCTCGTCCAGCAACGTTATTAACACGTTCGCCGCCTTTCTGACCCGGAACTCTGACACACACTCGAGGACGAGTCTCCAACCCAACTCGCAGCAAACTGAAATGAATCTACGAGCGAGTTTTTTTTTAAATTTAACTCCCTGCGTTACTTGTTTGCTCGCTCAGCGAAACTCTCACCAAGTGCTCAGCCTATTTATTCCCTTTTAAAACTTTGTTCCAGGCGTTAATGTCTTGACGTAGGAAAAGTCTTATTCTTTAAACATGTCCCAAGAGCCGCGGGCTTACTGAATGTTCAAGTCCAAGAGGCGGACCGCGGGTGATGTGACGTCACACAGGCGGCTGACTGTGGCGGTGAACCGCGAGGTAGCATTTCGGTGTGCTCGTCTCTGTCCTCTCTCGCTCTCTTCGGCGGCGGAACTTGCACACCCCGATCCCAGCCACATTCCCACTTACAGACAGTTCGATACAAGGGTTTCTTCCACGTGGCCGGATATGCGGACATGCGGCGGTCAATACAGCCCAGACTATTCGATGCGAAGCCAAGTGGAGCTGCGAGGTGAAGAGGCTACATCAGGGGTGAAAGCAGTGCACAGACAGAGCTCGCCCGTTGTATGGCGGGTGGTATCCGCGCGGCTATAAGGGGTAAAACACAAAGTTTCCGGAGAAAAGAGTCTACCGGTAACGTGCTCATAATAAGTTGTCATTTCTTTTATCTATAAAAGGCTTTTTATCTTTTAATTATTATAGGGATCGCGAAGTTTTACTCTATAAGAATTAAAAAATAAATTCCCTGAAACAAGGTAACTTAAATTAAATCATGTTTAAATTTTAGGACAACAGAAATGAAATAGTTCCAGATTTAAAATTGATCTATGGAAACCAAGTTGTACACGTCAGACTTTTCGGCTCTATATTTTGGTACTCAACTATGTTGTAATTCATAAGTTTGAATTACAAGGGGAAAACATTTACATCTCTGCTTTTGGCACTGCGTGAGAAGTAGAACTTGAGTCGTGCAAGAGTTGATTTATTTTAATGTTCGTAAAAAATTCGTAGTAATCATAGAAGCATCTATACCATACAAATAAACTCAAAAGTTAAGTATAAGCAACGTATTTCACTGACAGTTTCACCGAGAGTCCGAACACGAGTATTCTTCTGAAAAAAAAAAAAACATAAATTTGTGTTCATCAATGTCAACGTAATGTTTTACAGATAATATTACTTGCTGTATGAGTGCGAAACTATTAACTACCATCAAGTTGGACTTTTGGTACATTTTAGAACGATTTTGTCGCATTCTTTAAAATTACTTCAGTTTTTGTTAAGTAAAATACTATCGTGGGCAACTGCATTTGAAGACTATTTAAAGTTGTTCATCTATATATTAACTTTATAACAATCACAAAAGATAAAGCCGCTGACATACTGATAGTGTGTTAAACTTTAGGTTTTATAACTGCACAGCCCTCGGAAAATTCACCTCCAATCTCCTCCGTACGATTGTGAATACAACTAGCTAAGAATAACTCCCATATGTTGTGATTATCAAGACCAAAAGAAAAAAATAAGCCAAAAAATAATATTTTACAACCTTTCAACGAAACACTTTATAATTACATTCTAACTTTAGCAAACCCTCAATAATTATATGGATGTGGATGCCCGTAGAAGTGTGATTAGATATGTTAGTCACCTCCTATTAAGGGATCTGGGTTCGATATCTCGGTGGAGTAACAACTTGACCTTTTATAATTGTTAACGTCGCGGACGTTGCAAGCGCCCGTGGATTATCTCCGTGAGCCCCCATTTATTAAGTCCCCTCTATGGCTATAATTACCAGTAATATATTCATGTCTTGAAATTTTTATTATATCTACAATCAACGAAAAGTTAGGATGACGTAACTTTGTTATTTAAACGAACGGAACGTGAAATTGTGATCGTTTCATCATACGAGTATATAGTTGTGGTTCTTTGATAGTCTCTAAATAGTATGGTCATGCTTTGAGGTAAAATTTTGATAAATGTTTATAGTCAGTACTTCTATTAAATCCGGTAACCTATTCTCAACTTATTTGAAGTCGTGCATAAAAAGCTTCATTTTCACTTTATTCGCGAATTTTTTCTTTCCTTTACAAACAAGACTTAAGTGAGATTCGAGTTAATTTGCAACTGAAACTTGTGGTTGAAAAGTATAAAAAAGTTTAACACGCGTGGTTCTACGCATATTTACTCGTGTATGTATTTTCCCTGGTTCTTAGGAAAGTTAAAATAATTTAAAATTTTTAACGAGATATCTCAAGAAGAACAGCGGTGGCTCTGAACTCCAAGCGGCAGAATCTCCTATGTACTGGCCCAAGATGAAAACATGGGGCCAACGAATTACGAGCATTAGTTCAAATAGCGGAATTTTATTTTTACGAGAGTTCTAAGCCACGCACTCGAGACGGAAATGTAAAATTTATCTTTTACTAGCTGACCCGGCGAACTTTGTTCCGCCTTAGAGGCAATAAATGAGCAGATTTTGGATTTTATTAAATTCAATTTTTTAATAAGATAAAAGCAATACTTAAACTTTTTTAATTTTTGAGTTTGTGTCAATTTTCTTCGGTGATTGTAGTTTGGGCATTGATGCTGAAGGTTATATTACTTTCAAGAGAATTTTGTAATTTAGTGTAAATGATGTGGATCTAATTACTCAACTTTTTTGAACTTTTTAAAATGTTAGGATTAAAAATGTTTTTTTTTGTAATAGTGAAACATATTTCAATAAAGCATGTTTTCAGTTTTTTAAGCTAAATCGGATGTCAGAATTTTTATTTTCTTTGAAATGATTTTTGATACTTAAGGACATAACGCGAGCGAAGCCGCGGGTAAAAGCTAGTAATACATAAGAATATGTATAGTATATTATTATTCTACTGTATCGTCTGTAAGTAAAAAAATAAATAAATACCTTGAATGTCGGATTTAATCCTCGTTCTTCAATAATGTCTGCCCCAAATGAGGTCATTTGGAAACAACTATTGTATTTTTGAGTGTTTGCTAGAAAATGTCGTGATTCGGGTGTTTCGCCACGAAACAATGAATGGTGGTGGAGTCAATAATGGCAATTTCACTTTCCCACTAAGGCAGCACAATCCTGGCGTATCTCCGGAAAACTTCAATGCGCCACAAAACTCGCAAACAACGTCCATTGGCCCTATGCGAACGCTAGTATGCAAGCAGTAATCAGTGCTGCAATCGTATCGAACGCTGCTCGATTCAAATCAGTACTTGATAAATTTCTTCTTGTGCGTCGAAAATTATCTAGTTGTTGATCCCTGAGGTTTGCTCGACGATTTCGCATTGTCAACGGAGCCGTTTCACGGGCTGCCTCGCTTTGCTCTTGTGATTGAAAAGCACGAAGTCGAGCAATACTAACGCGGCGCTTTCCACGTGCAATTTGTTGTTATTCCTCAGTCCTTTCATTCGCAATGTTTCGAATCCTAGTTGCATTACGGTCTTGTCGGGACAGATTTTATCGTCTTGGTCGTGGCATGGTATATTTAATGATAATATCAGCACGATAAGCCAATAGAAATTCGAAAAAAACACATCAACCGGTCAACTTAAAAATTTTACATTGTCATATTTTTAACCATACTTAACCATAGACAACATTACGTTGAGCTGTCAGTGGTGTTTTGTTAATTGTCAAATTTTCAACCATACTTAACCATAGACAACATTACGTTTAGCTGTAGTTGTGTTTTGTTATTCCATGTCAGTTGCGTTTTGATATACCATTTTTAACAAATGAACGGCTAGACTGATGTTTTGACTTATAAATTTTTCGCTTTGCTTTCAGTTGCGTTTTGTTATACCACTTTTTTTAAACGCTTTATATTAGCTTCACCTGTATGTTTGTTTGTTTGTATGTTTGTAACCAACTCCTTTAGGTGCGATTTTGGCCCACTTTAAACGGCCAGATTTCATTCAAACTTTGTAGATTTATCGAGGAGAGGACCGATGACAATATACTAATTTGATAAGATTATTCCATTATTAAATTTGCAAAATAAGATTTACGTCAATTTATATAATTTCACAATATTAAGTAGGCTTTGTTTATATCTCGCCAAAGACAAACTGAAAGAAAAGAGTTCGCACATTGTAACGTAAACCATTTTGCTCATGTTCGAACTCTTTTCTTTCAGTTTGTCTTTGGCGCGATATAAACAAAGTCTACTAAATATTGTGACATTTAATTAAATGAAAAGTTACATTTAATTAAATGAAAAGTGAGATTAGGTTATGATTATTGTGAACAATAAACTTTCTTGATTTTCTATTTTTTAGTTTAGTTTTCTATATAAAGCGTGTTTTTTAGTTTTATAAACTATTATTTTTTTTCCCCCGGGAACAGGATAAAAAGTATCCTATGTCCGTCTCCTGGTTCTATGCTACCTCCCTACCAATTTTCAGCCAAATCGGTTCAGCCGTTCTTGAGTTATAAATGGTGTAACTAACACGACTTTCTTATATATATATATATATATATATATATATATATATATATATATATATATATTACAATATAGTCTCATTTGAAGTATGAAGCGGGAAAACAGATTCTTGTTCAATACTTTCAATGCTGTTTAATATTAAACATATATTCGACTTTTAGATTTGGTGCATTTAAGATAATAAGAAAAAAGAAATTCCCTGAACTTCTACCAGCCATTCCTAACGATCAATGCAGCAAATTCAACTTGAACATAACATTTGTTTAGCTGTTTCAATTGTTAAAATATTATAAAATTTTATCTATTTATATAATTATATAATTTTTACTTAAAAAATCTTAACAAAAATTCCAAATATTTCAGAAAGACTATACAGCACAATTAAACAGAGACCTATTATTTTCGTGGATTATTTTACAAAGGTTAGAATATACATTCTTATATATACTACAGACAATGGTGAACCGGACTTTGGTTGACACTCCTTTAAGAAGCGTACTCAGTTTTTACAAATCGATAGAGACAATTGTTAAGCGCAGAAAATTTTAAATGTTTGATAGGCTTTTATTGGCGAAAGAAACTTGTTCAGCCAATGAGAAAACAAATGCTGCATTACGAAACGTCCTTGATTTCTCCTAAAGAACCACTTCACATAAAAAATAATATTTTCTCCAATGATAAGATAAAGATACATTGAGGTAGATTGGAGCCTAGTTTATTGCAAAAACATTTGGCGAAAAGTCAGCATCCCTACTAATCCAATGATTCGATATCTTCTTGAACGTTTAATGTTACTAAATGGATAAATAATTTTCGTGATAATATCTGATCGCACAATAGACTGCAATAAGGTTTGCATGCGCTAGTAATTGTAATTATAATTGACGGGTTTCTGTTAGAGAAGTCATTGATTGTCATATTTGGCCGAGCCATTCAGGATGCGTTTACTTCCGCACTGGATGGCTGTGATTGATGTGATGACGGTAGACATGTACCTGAAATTAATACAGCCAACCACGAAACAGAGAAAAAGGTAAAAAAAAAACTTTAAGACACATCTGGTCTGGAATATTTTCGCAAATTGTTCATTCATTACAACGTGGTCATTTCACACAAGAAGCGGGGAACAAACATTGATTTGCAAGTCACTCTGGTGGTGAAATATACAGGGAAATATTTTAGAAATGTATCTTTTCAAGGTAGTAGGCAACTACGAAACGAACTCAACCGTGTAAATTCAAATCCTAGCTAGGCTCTTAATTTATACTTTGTGCTTACCACGTAACAATTATTTTTATTGAAAATTTTTTACAATCGTTAAAGTGAGTCGAGGCTATGACTAATCAAAGCGCGACGAAAAATGCTACGCTCAGGAATAGGGTGCTCGATGTTGGAGATGGGAAGGAAGAATATTGAATGCCCCACTCCTCTCGAGAAAACGTCGGTGAAGAGGAGTTACAATGTTGCAGTTTTTTCGCCACGTTGCCTACGACGTTGTTTAAAGCAGGCTCCTCTAGGTATCAGCTAGAAACACGCGGGAAAAGAACATACTCATGCAGTCTCCAAGCTGAATGTTTCGTAGTAAAGATGATTTTAGTGTTTTTTTTTGTGTGCGCTTGATTAACTGTTGGACATGTTTAATTGTTCAATTGAATGATTTAAAATAAAATTTTTATTTCCAGCGTGCGTGGTGGCCACACAAACATTCACGTGGGAAAACATACTCATGCAGTCTCCCAGCTGAATGTTTCGTAGACGCGATGGTATTTAGTGTTTTTTTTTTTGTGTGTGTGCTTGATTAATTGTTGAACATGTTTAATTGTTCAAGTGGATGTTTTAAAATTGAATTTTCATTTCCAGCGTGCGTTGTGGCCACACAAACATTCCCCTACCTGTTTGCTAATTGGTTCGAGGGCCAAAACACGCCTCCGGTAAGGCAGGTCCAGAGCCCCACCGGCTCCCAGCATGCACCTCGGTATCGACTGAGAACAAAGCCAACTGTGGTTGACAGCAGCCGGGGACCGCGTCGCAGCTTCCAACGGTCCGCCAGCGTCTGGCCTGGGGCGGCCAATTAAAACATCCCTCCTTCACTTCCTCGTCCCCTCTCCCCTCAACCACCCACCCGAACATTACGTCATCAGAACCCTCACGCGCGAGACCGCAGCGCGCCCCGCGGCGCTCGCCTCAATTAACCACTTCGTAATCGTCCGCAAACACTGCTTCTCCCGCCCGGGGAGGGGGTCACGTCGGGCGTGCCGTAATCACGGTACCTCACGTACCATCACATACCCGTAATCATCCCTCGCGTACCGTAAGTGATTTCAGAAGTGGAGCGCGGGCGAGGCTCAGCAGCACCAACAATCACGTGACACATTCTCTCGACCAATCACCATTGTTCATTGAAGAAAAAAAAACCTATTCACAGCCGATGGGGTAAGTGGAGGCCATGAAGTCTTCATAGCGTTACTAACGAGAAGTCTAAAGCTATAAAAAAAATGCAGTGAAACGTCCAGCACCAATTTATGCATTCTATTTTATTAGCTATTGAAATACTTGAGAAAAAATAACCACTGATAGCAGCAGCATCACCCGATGTCTTTTTTTTTTAAATATATAACACTCGCATACCTGCCCACTAGCATAGTGGAAACACTCGCTCACTTGCTCGTTCGCATACCTCCGCATTTGGATACTTGCCCACATTCTTATACACTCACGCACTTGTACACTTAACTATACGTCTGTGTAATTCCACAAATTTTTTTCTCGAATATGTGTGCACCTTACACATTTCCTATCCCTTTGCATGTAAGAAAATTCACTTCTTTCTCTCTTGGGAGCGGGTTTAAACGGACATTTATTACTGAGATGGATCTAATCATAAAAAATTCATATAATTAACATTCAACACAACTATAAAATATCAATTTGCTATTTGTTTAAAAAAACATTAAAATATCAGCAAACACCGTTAATAAATATAATAAATTTTACGTTCCAGGAAAATTAATTATTCCTCACAATTCGGCCTCATAATTCACAAAAACGTGTATACGCAAATAAAACCGTGTTTTTCCTACACAGTGACGCATATCTTGGAACAAAGCGCAGTAACCCTATCGCGCTCTACACCTTCATTACTCTTTGTCTTGGTAATGTGGTAATGAATGTGCTAATGTTCTGGCATGCGAATAAGTCGTTAGACTTTTTTTTACACAATTTTCAATAGTTGTTAGGAAGTTATATTTTCGCCAGTAAATATTAATTCGACTAGTTTTATTTTTCAGCATATTAAATTCATACTTTGGACTTCATAATAATATAATAAACTATTTAGACAGAAAATAAAGAAATATTGTTTTCATTAATCCTTCATAAATTAATACTTCAGCCAACTTCAGACTGAACCATTATCACCAGCGTGCAAATGCTGAAGGTACATTTCCACCAAAAGTTTAAGACCATTAGTAAATTTTAAATTTTTATATTTGAGCTAATGCAATTTTGGTATAACTGAAATATTAGAATAATACATGCTGTTTTTAATTGATGATTAATATGTAATTTAGTGTGTTCCTAATAATTGGTACGATTATGCTGGAGATGAGACAGGCCAGTCAGCACGGTGCACCGGTCAGCGGGTGATCCAGGTAAGGCCCCACCTCCTCTCGTACAGGTAGCACCTGTCCCTCCCCCTCAAGCTACACTTGAATCCGATTAGCAGCGGTCTCTTTCCGTCCGTCTCGAGGGTTTGGAAGGTCCACAGACCCTCGTCGTAAGAAGGAGCGTAACTAGGACGCTACTGTTCTTGAAACTTCGAGTGCTAGGGTCGAGGACCTTTGATGAACGCGACACTTCGGAGGACCACGAGATATTTCCACGGGACGACTCTGCGGGTATATAAGAGACGGACACCGACATGAGGCAATGCGTGTGTGTGAAGCAATGCGAATAGTGCTGTACTTGTGGCAATGCCAGGAAATCCTCAGATCGATACGAGAGCAGTGAAGTGAAGTGTGTGCGTGAACCCTTGGTGAGCGATTGTGGGCGACGAGCGACGGGTTCCGTGTATGAAGGTCCGAGTGTCGGGGATGGTGTTGCGGCGCAGTGGACGAGCGAGTACCGATGTGCGCGGTAAGAGACGAACCATAGGGAGGATACTGTCGAGCCGAGCTCCAGTGGGGAGGGTAGATGGTGGATTTACGAAAGTGTGATTGACATGTGGAAATTTGTTTGAAACGTTGTAATTCAAGAAACAGTGTTATAATCAGTTTAAAAGAACATTGGCTATCCTTTCAGGACCTTTATTTCCCATATGTAACACTATTAAAATTAATATTTGTTTATGAAAAAATAATAATTGTCTCAAAAATCTTTATTACAGCAGAAGTTCCATTTCGTTTTATGGTTTTTCGTTTTTGTATAACAATTTGTACAGTCAGACAAAATTACAACCAGTAAAACACTCGCAGCAATTCTATGGTAAGTTTTAAAAATCGTTCTTAGCAAAGAAAATTACGTAAACGTATAGCCCTTAATTTTATATTTATATAAAATTCGGTAACTAGGTTTAATAGATTCAAACCAGAACTTTAGAAAATAATATTTTTTTCATTGAATTTTTCTTTGAATCTTACAATCGTTTTAAGCTTTCGGTGGTGATTAATAATGTTGATATTATAGACCACGATTATACTGGTCAGCGAAGTATATATATTTGACTGACCCGTGTGAGCTACGGAAGGGGCAGGGGAACTAGCAACTACACCCCATCTAGCTTCTGGCTTAGGCTACTTTCACACTATCCGATTTTTTTTGTGCCGTCCGTTTCCCGGTCAGCGCCGAGACACACGAAGAGGTATGGGCTCGTTCACGACACGAACGCCCGGCAGTTTCGCCTTTCCCGACTGCCTTATGACTCGCCGGACTGCCGCTACAATCGTTTTTCACAGACGAGAGAGCCACACCCGAAGTTCCCCGAAATTGAAGCTCGCTTTTTTGATTTTCGATTTCACAGTATCTTTAATGTAGCTATCCTAGCCAATCAAGAGTCCACAATGTTTTAAAGTATTTATAATGTAGCTAACCTAACCTAATTGATAGAGACCTGGTAAATTCTCGGATTCATTTCGCGATAGGATGGAGTCCAAATACTTTTGACATTATTTTTCTTCAGTGATTGGGCCACAGTTTATCTGAAGGACTCTGGGCCAATGAAAAATCTTTAACAGAAGAATTGGCATATCACGATCATTCCAGTCAACAGGTGTTACGAGTCGGTAACCAATCAGCAGGTGTAATTTGCACGAGTGCGTAGAGGATCATGGAGTCTATCCTTTAGGGATTTGAAATCGCGAATTTTACAGGTCTATACTAATTGACCATTAGTTATCATGAGTTACAATGAACAAAAAAAAATATTGCGAGAAGTCCCTCCGCGCGGAAGAAGTGAAATTTCGTAATGTGGAAATGAAAATAGAAAGAGGTAGAAATTGATTTTTAGTGAAATAATATTGTTTCTTTAAGACAAACTTTATTAACATTGCTTACGCTGGCCTGTAACAGGTATACTACGCGCATGCGTTCGAGTGCCACGCATTCACTCTCGCTCTGTCTCTTTCTATTTCCCCTCACCAGGAGCGATAAACGTTTAACGCAACAGTGCTTTCATACCCCCTCCATGGTAGCGTTAAACGTTTAACGCAACCTTGTTGGAAGTCGCATTAGAAGTTTCACTTCAAAAACCCCGAAGATGCACGATCAGGCGTTTGGCTCTCTCGTCTGTGAAAAGAAGGCTTCCCTCGCCGGTCGGTGAGACAGCCGGATAACTGCGCAGTGGTGCACTGCGCAGCACTGGTGCGCTCGCACTTTCCTGCAGTTTACCGCACAGTTCGTCCGGCGACCTTCAATTGCAGTGAAGCGTTATTCCAGAGTACAACAGAATTCGAGTGAACTTGACACTGATGTCGAGCAAAAAAGGCTTGTTTTGTGGGATAAAACATTGGAGATTTACCAAGCACGGACATCTCACAAAAGAATCAATACTTTAAGTGTACGTCAATTTATTGAAGATTTCTATGATAAAACACGTGCCGAAAATGTTTTTTTATAATTATTAATTTTCTTTAATTATTAATAATATTTAAATAAATATTTTGTTAACGACTGACTCTTTCTCATTTATATTTATTGAAATACATTTTCAAATGCTTTAAAAAAATATTTTTTTTCGGAATTCCCGTTTATTACTTTAAAATATTTAGACAAACATGTATTAGGTTTTCCCGTTATTTTAGTTAGCAATAAGCACGCCAGAGTGATAAAGCTAGCATTTATATGGGCTGAACACAGTTCCTCAGCTTAGTGTTTTGACATTGAAAAATAAAATCTGAGAATACCATGAAGTTCATTGAATGTTTTCACTGATACACAAAAATAATTATAATAAAAATTATCTCTATCTTGTCTCAGTTCTTGAAAACTCTTCTTATTAAAATAGAATAGACCCAAAAACAGTCAATTTGGCTTTCTTACGTCTTTGAACTAAAATAATAACAGGCATAATTTCTATTTTCTGTCCATGACTAGAACGACTGATGAACTCCCAGACAAATGTGGTGTAGTGTGAAAGTGACGCAAAAATGTTCTTTGTCTTGCCAACTTGATAATGTGAAATGAGTCTTATTACGCCTTGCCGGTGCTGTGTCAGTTCCTAGTCTTTCAGTTAGCTTTCAGATGTCATTATATTGTCACGATGTCACTTGGGCTTGAATAAACGCTACCTGATCCAGCACTTAGTAGCATAAACACCAGCATTCGGGTGGATAACCATATACATGCAACACCGCAAAGTTACGCTTAAATTTTATCGGTGCCGTCTGAAAGTTTTTCATCCACTTACTTAGATTGCAAGAATATATCAACACTTCAAAATTCAAACCAGCATTACAGGCTTTGCGGCCATCGGTTAAGATGTTTTTGGCTTGTTTGTGAAATTATTTTTTTTCCACGTCCAAATGAAAGAGATCACCAAAGTTTCGACTGAGGTTGCAGTTGCCATCAACAGGGTTACAGTATTATATTGGACACTGTTAGCCTGTTACCTGTTTTACCCCGATAATAACAAATGCAATGCTGGCAGTAAAGTTGGTGTGGTTATTACTTTTGACGTGGAAAAAACCCAAAAGCCAAGAAATATACAAATTATAAATATTTTCATAAAGTGTCATGATATATTGATAACTTATGGGAAATATTAGCGTGGATATCATCGCAAAACTGCTGAGGCGCCCTCCTACTTTTCGTTATACATAAAAAAAAAAATTTATTTTTATTGAAGACAAGGAAGCGCTAAGGATGAGTCTGGTACGCGCCTGAAATGTCTATTCGCCTCTATTCGCAAGGCAATGAGTTAAGGTGAAGTTTTTTACTCGTGCTGCGAGTACAATTTTGACTGAGCAGTGAACCTATAACTATATACTCAGAAAGAGTGTAATTAAGTTTAGTGCCCCTTAACTTGGACTGGAAAAGAAGGGGAGAAAGTGTTCGTAGATATTAATCGGGGAGGTTGTAAGATAAAGCAACATGAAAAGGCCGATTTCGGATTTTCCGAAAAAACTTCGAATAAATATTTTCCAAAAGCTTAACGTCTTGAAAGTATACATCCATATGTGTGCACGTGTATGTAAATCAACTCGTGAAAACAAACCGATAATTATTGAACAATTTTAACACAAATATGTGTTTTTTCAAACAATCTAGATCAAGATTTCACATCGTTTTCGGTGTGTTTATCCTTTACAAACCATTAGAGAAAGCAATATTAAAACATATATATTTTAATGTTTTTTTTTTAGATTACACGATTTATACTTCATTTAAGGGACACAGTAAAAGCTTATTTATTTGCAACTGCTTAGCCGTGCCAAAAATAAATCTATTTCAAGTGATTGTATTCTACGACACTAGGTGCGTAGTTGTCGTCAAACGATACGTGGGAAGCTTGACATCTGTCTTGCTCCTGCCTGCCACGTTCAACAATAGACTTGGTCGATAGCAATAAAATGACAATCGTTCACATAATTACCTCTAGTGATGGGGAGGGGGAGAGAGAGCGAGAGCTTGGTAGAAAGGATGAGGGGAGGGGGGTTGGGTTGGGAGGTTACTACTCATGCCCCTTTCTGCCGGTGCGTTAAGTGATTGGACCCGGGTGACTATTATGGCCGCGGGGTAATTCAGCGTTTGATATACGGTAGATGGCGTACGTGATGAGCCCAGAGGGGTCTGGACAATTCTAGCAGCGGAGACTTCGGGGAGGGGGGGAGGGGTGGTGGCAGGGTACATAAACACATCACCTTGCGATAGCGCGGGGTAGCTAGTGCTCGTTGTGTTACTACACAATACACACCACAAGTCTGCAGCAACGCTGGTGTTTGCAGGTATCGTGCACCGTAGGTTAACACAATGTCGATTTTTCATGAAATAAATTTGGCATAGAAAAATTATCACACTGCTGACTTAAAAAAAAAACATATTTTCTATTATAAAACATAAAACAATTACTCCAGTAAGTGAAGTACAATATGTAAAAATAAATCTAAAACTAGCTCACCTGAAAATTACAATTTTCTAATATTGTGTTCTTTGCCTCCGTAGTAGAGTAATGATCGTAAATGTTTCACCAAAACAAGTTACAAACAATACTCTCACGTCAATAAACAAACTGTGTTTCTATAAATCAAGAAATGTTTATTGCTACTTTCGTGCACAGTTTAAACAGCTTATAACAATTTGCAGGTTTATCATTATCTAAAACATCTATCAGTTGAAAAATTACCCCACCGTATATGATGCACTAACCTAAATAGAACGAAAGTTAAAGAGATAAAAAATTTTCAATGCCCTAAATTATTACGTGAAAAGAAAATAAAGCCAAAAATATTGAAAAAAAATTATTACTGTTAAAAATGTTTGCAGGCTTTCACGGCCATTGTCTAAAGTAGTTTGGCTTCTGGGTTGTAGCCGTGTCCTTGGTGAATTATTTGCCAAGGACACGGCTACAACCCAGAAGCCAAGCTACTTGATGACTGTTAAATTTACACACAATGAATACGCGTTGTAAAGTCTAGCTGTCGGTTATTAATATAACACATTTTCTAATGATCCATACATTAAATTTATTCAGTAGTATTGCTTGGCTGGTTCTGGCACAGGGTACAGGAGGAGTATTGAGAGGATGGGGTCAATGACCGAACTCTGACGTCACGGTGACCATCTTGGACTAAAAATTCCTCAAAGTTCCTAGAAATGTCCCTATTTTGATAAAAAAATATCCCGTTTTGAGGGGAAATTTCCCGTTTTGTACCTCAAAAATAAAAAAAAATTAAAATTCGGAATGCTTCAAAAGACTTCGGCCTTTGAATGAACACAAATTCTTAAAAAGGCCTTAAAATCTCCATGGGCAAGCCGTCCTAAGCCGTTGAGGTCACGAAATTGACCTTGACCGTAAGCATGAAATGTTTTCATTTTTTAACAAAAGATACGAGGAAATTACCAAAAATTTAAAAAAAAATGCTTGCTTCAAATGTTTTGTTATCGAATCAATTTCAGTCATCGGTTCAGTTCCTGGCGAGAGTACCGTCTTATATATAATTTTAAAAAAATGTTAAATATAATTTAAATAAATTTTATTAAAAAATTGCTTACATTACACCCACCATCTATAATTTTAAAACGTTGTAATTTTTGTTACAACCGCATCTTGAAAGTTCGCAATGTTCATTCGATTTAAAGGAAAATTGTTACATATAAAAAAAATTACAGATTCGATCGGTATCCATCCTCGATTCAATCTTTGAACAATACGTAAGCGGTATTTTAATTAAAATTACCAAATAATTCCTGGTTCGAGAAATAAAACAACAAAATTAAAAACAAACAAAATTTATTGCACGTTTTCTACAATATATAAAAAAAACAAGCAAAATACTATCGTTTCTAGATTTCTAAAATCTTCTTAGAGTACGAAGCAAGTCCTTTGCATGACTTGTCATGTGTTTTCAGAGCATTTGCACATGTAATTTCCGTTAACCAGCCACGTCCACTCCGTGGTCAGGTACATCCAGTCTGCGACCAGCCACGTCTTGGTGTAAGTTCTATTCATGTCAAGTTGGTGACCATGCACATCGGTCGATGACCAGTCGGTTGGAAAGGCTGTGACGTCCAGTTGGTGGCAAGATACGCCAAGTCGGTGGCCAGACTCGTCTATTCAGTGGTCAGGAACGCATGTTCAGTAGGTGGCCAGCCACGTACAGTCAGAAAAGGGTAGCCGGGTGTTAGAATATCTCCATACTTGGCGTAGAAGAATGTCACATCTCGACTATAAAGGTAGATGGGCACCGACATCTTTAATATTTACATCTTTATTCTGTAATACTAGCTGATAACTATTCACCCCAATTTTTGGCAAGTCAAGGTATTAACCATATATCCCAGGTAACACATTATTTCACGCGGGCGGCTGAAACAATCATGATAACCACACAAGTTCTCAAGTGTTGACTTCAACGAATAGCCTAAATTAGTTGTTTGCCTTGTCAAACCAAAATATTCAGCGCGTAAGCTTTATTTCAAGCTGTATTAAAATATTTTAAATGGCAAGATGGCAAGGCCTATTCCCCCTTAAGTTCACAAACCCAATGGGCTAAATAGCAACACATACCCGAAAAAGACATCTTTTTTTAATTTTAAGCGACTTAAGTACACTGAATGTTATTTCCTTCTCAAATGAGCCCGTGGCTCTCCTGGCAACGTTCTTATTCTGTAACCGCTAGGTCGCTGAAAAATATCTCGCTGCATAATTTTTTTATCTTCATTATTTATCCTTTTTTTCTGTTGTATTTCTCTTATCTTAATTGTCCAGTGGAATGTTATCTGGGTATGTTATTTCTTTTTTTTCTTACTCGTTCTCATAATTTCCATTAATTAAAAGAATCCTGACCTTCAAACTTCCGCAAAAATACTGTCCTCGTCGATTCCATTAGCTACGATAAAGTTATCGTATGTCACAAACATCTAATTGTTTAGGTTTACCGCGTGTATTGGAAAACACCTTCTTTGAACAGCATAGATTTTTCACTGATTTTCCCGGAAGATTGCAATGAGATCAAACAATTTCTTTCAAGAACATGTTGGTAGCGTTCACTGGCATCTTTCAAGGAGTAGTATTCAACTTCATTACAAAGACTAACATTATTTCCTCCTTCTTGCACAGTGGGAGGACCGCCAGATTTTCTTTTTCTTTTGGTACACTGTACGGACGAACTTCGACGAAACGCGTCCAAATTTGCCCCGACCTTGACCAATATTGATGGTCAGCTGCGAATTTGAATAGTTTATAAATGCTGAAGCTCTATAACAACCTTTCCTTTGTACCATTCCGGGCACAGAGAGATTATATTGTGTGCGAATACGGGTTATTTTTGGGAGAAATTTTACGACATAAGGGTAATTCCGTTACGAGCACCATTCAGGCATTAATAAAACCCCGAGACAGGAACGGTAGATTAATTTTAGTATGCAAGGTTAAATAAGGTGGATGCTTTTAGTTTTTAAATATTAATTTAAAGGTTTACGTTTTCATTTCCATTTGTTTCTAAATATTTTCCAAAATATTTTCTTCCTGTTTCAAACACAAGTTTTAATCCAATACAATACTTTTATTCTAAATAAACGTAGGAAGCAAGTATAATAAAAAGAAAGAAAAAAATCATGCATCGAGATTAGATTCAGCGACCTACATAGCCAGGTAAGCTACGGGCTCGCTTGAGACAACAGTAAGTTTCAGTTTACTTACGTTGCTCTTAGAATTGCAAAAAGAAAAGCGTATTTCTCGTGTATGCTTTGCTATCTTCCCAAATGGCTCTGTTCCTTAATATTCGAGAATCAACCTTCCTCTTTGCCAAGTAAGGATACGTTCTGAAACTCAGCTACCCTACCCTCTCCTTGTTTGTTTATAACACGTGACGGCAAGTGGCAAATGAAAATGTTAATTATCCACAAACCAAGTTAACAAGAAGGCGTTCGTATTGCCAAAGACAAAACTAAAACTTAATAAAAATAACGTTAAAAGAAAATTTTACTGAAGTTATTACTTTTATTGACAAATTTCTTTAAAATGTTCTACAAATAGATTTTTTAAAAATAAATTATAGCACTTTGGCTTAGCTAGGCTAAAATTCTGAAATTTCTTTACTTCACCGTTAGCTAGCCCTATTAATATCATCATGCTGCACGCTATAGCTTAATTAACTTCAAGAATTCGTCCATATATTTTTACGGACCAACCATATAGTCTCAATAGCTTAAAAAATGATAAATCAAAATACAAAAATAATTAATGTGTGAACGTAGAATCACAGCATATTTTAAAACTTTCAATACAAAAATTAATTGAGAAAAAAGTAATTTTTATCTTTAAGAGGGTGCCTCCCATTTCAGGTCAAGATTTAATATTTACAGTAATTACAGATAAACTTGTAAACTTTTTCAATTGTTTAACTTTCACGAAATGAAAAATGTATACAGCGCATACTTTTTGCATAATTAGCTGCCAAAGTTACTTTGTTAACGTTTTTGGGTTGTACAAATAAGGAGAATTTAATTTATTGCAGAACTTAAACTTTTTAGTTTTAACTGCAATGCCACTGGCTACTTCAAGAAATGGTTTGAATTTCTTTCAGAAAATATTAATTAATTTTACCTGGCATTTAAAAATTCTCAAATTTGTTACGATTTTGATAGCCAAGAAACATGAAATGAATTTTTGTGATAGAAATGCAAACCATATCATGAAATCGCCAGTGGCATTGCAGTTAAAACTAAAAAGTTTCAATTCTGCAATAAATTAAATTCCCCATATTTGTACAACCCAAAAACGTTAAAATTGTATCTTTGACAGATAATTATGCAAAAAGTATGCGCTCTATATATTTTTCATTTCTTGAAAGTTAAACAATTGGAAAAGTCTAAAAGATTATCAGTGATTAATACAAATATAATATCATGACCTGAAATGGGAGGCACCCCCTTAATTTTGATTTTAATACAAAATAATTAAAAAGAATATTAAGGAACTAATAAAATAGCAGGACCTTTTAACATCTACTTCAAAATTTTTGATGTATTGGAGGAAAATAATTATTTGTTAGTGTCGTTTTAAAAGTAACGTATTATTTTTTTGTAAATAAAAATGTTGGTTAAGCGAAAAACGTACAGCAAATATTGCACATGGCCATATGTTATTTTTAGCTAACACTCTCTCGCAATGAAACCTGATTGGACAAAACGAGGATGTTCGATTATACCGATTCCCTCTATGAATATCATAAGAGCTTCAGTTCGGAACTAGGATTACATGTACACGCGCAAGGATTTTTTCCCGCAGGGTTAATGGAAACCTTTTAATTTTTTTTCTCCCGCTCCCAGCTTAAGGGTATTTTTAAAATGTTCGACATCGTACAAAGGGAATGTCCGAATGTACTTGGCAGCTTAAAAGAGTCGGGTAATTGTTCAGATCGAAGATTTGACATAACAGCAGAGTAATGAAGCAGCCTTGAACCTTTTTGAAGTTCGGTATTATATTTTTCAGCTCTTACAAATCAGTAGCTGCCATAACTTTTTGCAAGAGTCATGGAATAAGCGAGCAAGACGACCATTAAGACTGCTATATTACAGTATTATGCCAAGCATATACAAGCTTTTTTGTTATGAGAAGAAAAACTGAATGGAAAAATTTAACCATAAATACTTCACTAATAAAATTAAATATACACGAAAGAAAATATATTTATCACTAAATTTCCACACATATCACAAAAACGGTTACTTAAAACACTATTTAAATTGTTATCACTTGTATTAAAAATTATTGTAAGTTATCTTATAAAACTAAAATTAAAATTGCCAAAAATCATAGATATGAAAAAAATTAATTATTATCTTAGGAATTGTGTAAATAAATTTTGCACTGTCATCTCGAAGACAATTACAAATTGGATTATTTTATAAATAAGGCTGTTATAATATATATACATATATTTACTGAAGGACTCCAAATTTCTCCCTTAACTTCGTGGAATTCTTCACAATGAATTGAGTCAGACATCAAATTATAAAGGGAAATTCTGGTATGACACAGATAAAAAATAATAACATTGTTACGTTTAGTAAAGTTCTGACGAACTTTTATTCTAAACATATCAATCCATGCTACCAAATCATCCATAGCTATAAATTCAATTTGTTTGAATAAATATTAACAAGAGTTTTTAGTAAAAGCCTTCTGTACATTTTATGCTCAAGTAATTTTAAATTATAAGCAACGAGTAGGTTTTAAAAACTAAACCATTAATTAACATTAGAACATTAGCCTAAGGAAACAATGTTATTATATTTGAAAGTATGTAGCAAATGCGTAGAAATAAAAAATTGTACCTAAAACTGAAGGGAAAGAGAAATAATTATAAATTATACTTTCGACGCTTTAGATATACGTATGAAACGTTACATATTAAATTGACGTACAAGCACGAAATATAGAATTAAATATGTATTTTTTTTTTCAAATTTAACTTGAAAATGTATTGCAATTTTTTTTCCATTGCGCATGTGTTTTTTTTTGTTCTATATTCTGCCTAACGTCATAAAAAGATGTCGGTCCTTATAAAATCTTACTGTCGTTAACGCTGAAAATACTTTCTTAAAGTCAATTATAAAAGAATATCAATGTTAACGTTTAGTCATAGATTACGTATTTTTGCAGCAAATGTGGTCAATCTGTAACGCTTCTGGCCACAATGTTGAACAATTTTTTTTTTAAATTTGGGTACAGGCAGCGCTTGTTTATTAAAAACTGTAATAATATCTTTTTAATCATTCTGCTTGATATTTTATTACAAAAACTTAATGTCAAAAAATTGTTATTTTTTTCTTTTCAAAATAACAAGGTACTATAAAATATCACTTAATTTTAGTAATACATAAAAAGTGGTTTGGATCATTGTAATATACTTACAATCTTTGGATTTGCTAAACATGATTGGCGGTTTAATAATTCATTTTAATGGTTTCGCTAGTTTGACATTAATGAAGCAATAATGGTAATTCTAATGATAGAGGTTCACCTGTCCATTATTAGTCATTATTGTGATGTATGTCGGTAATTTGTAGCTATTATCAATAATCTGTTGCATAACCCCGTTTTAATTAGCGTGCCATTATCTATGGGTTGTGATACATTGCGGGTTATTTCTAAACATGCGTAACTACATTTTCGAAGTCGTAAAATTAGAGTCAACATTTCTAACGAATTAAATTCTTAAAAGTATGACAAATATTTACCCTTTTTTGGCTAACAATTAATTTTTTTTTAATTTTTAAGAAATATTTTTTTTTTAATTACAATGCAAATACACGCAGCTCACAGTTTATGAAAATTAGTTTTAAAATAAACACTTACCATGTTTAATAACTGCCTGCAAAAATTTACAATAAATATATAGTTGTCTGCGTTAATTGAGAGAATAGTTACTAGTAATTATTTTCATTGACCGCGCTAAAATTGGTTAAGAATGTGTGTTGAAAATTATTCTCCTGTAAGCATCATTTCGACTTAAAAGATCGAAACAAGAACAATAAAATTTAATATTCGAGGCAAATAATAGCAAATATTTCAAATGGACAAGTTTTTTAAGTACCATCAAATAAAAATGTTTTAGGAACGATATAATGTTCTGTTTCGTAATAAATAGTAAATATTTTAAATAAATGTGTTTTGACTGTAAACTAGTAATTTTTTTATATTTAATAATAGAACAATTAATAACAATTAAGAAAACAAGTTAAGTGCTAGATTCACAGAACAAATTTTCAAATCATGTAAATTACAAATGTTGGTAAAATGTTATTTAACAGTATTCATCGGTAAATACATATGTGGTAAGCAAAGAAGAGGTAAAGTTAAATATGGAAATATCTTAATTTAATTTTCTCGTTTTGATTGATAGCCAGAATTTCTTTTTTTTTGTGTTGTTTTAGCAGAAGATTATAAATCTTAAAGAAACTGTCTGTAACAAACGATTTTTCTAACGAAATTTTGCTATCGGTTATGAAAATATTTACATAATTTTTTTTAAATCCTAGTTTTTTTAAGTTTATAAAATTACTGACAAGCGTCTAGTAAAATAAATATTTTATATTTAAAAAACTAACTCAAAACTTATAAAACAAAATTATAATTTTTTTTTTAGTACTATCCTTACATGCTCACGAGATATATTATGATTTGACTCAAATCCCAGTTAAGATTACCAAATAATTTTGTTATAAAACAGAACCTGTAGCCTTTTTGATTTATACTTTTTTTAAGAATATGTAAGTTACTGTTATCTTGTATAAAGGTAAGGAAAAAAAGTCATAACTAATTAATGATAGATTTTTTTAGTGTTTTATGTAGACTTTATTTTGATTTCCTTGAATCAAATGAACTATACAATAAGCTTCTCGTGCTTAACAGTTGGGAATAATTTGCCAAGACAGGTTAAATCCAACAATTAAAAACCACTAAGAGTTTTCTTAAAGGTTTCCGCTTGCTAGTTAAATAATTAAAACATCTAATTTTGTTTTTTAATGGGAAATAATTTTAGGTAAAATATTGTGATATAGCTCCGATATCGGTTATCAAGTTGTGATACTATCTTAAAGTCTGATCTCGTAAAACTTGATTTTTTGTTTCATTTTCTTATCACACTATTAATGTTAAGGGCTATTTATTTAAATTTGACAATATAATCTTCTTGTATTTGTTGATCTGTCACAAATATTTTCAACGTATATTTACTGATAATTGTATAGTAATGGGCGTAAAAATTGTGCAACTGATAGTAATAGCGAACTCTTGCACAACTTATTGCACCCATTATATTAAACCTTGTGAATATTTGTTTTATATATCAGCGACATAACAAATGCAAGAAGTGTATCGTGTTGCAATTAACAGGAATAGCATCCAGATCAAAGAAATGACTTTAAAAGAATTAACAACTGCACGTGTGTGGACCAAGCCTTAGGAAATAGCAGTAGCGAAATTCAGTTGGCTGGTGGATATGGATGTAACATAAGAGAAACAGATTACTTTAAGGTAAAAATAAGGTTCAAAAATAATGTTTTACTAAAAACCACACGTAATTTCAGCAGTATTATAAAGAAACTATTGTCATTTTGAATACTGGTATCCACCGTATAACAGCTAGCGGGCATTCAAGGGTAAAATCAACCACCCAAACAAGGCGTAGTCGTAATTTTGGGAGGGGCGATGTTCAGCTGTCCGAAATACAAACATGTTGACAAGCACTCTTGTCTCGTCTCTAGATGTTATCTAGCTTCATTGTTTTGCTCCCCTCACCCCTTACACTACCCACCCACCCAAAAAAAAAATGACTTCACAATTCCCGTCTAGCTTTACGCCCTGCGCGGGGGCCATGCCAATACCCCACGACACAGAATTATAAACAACTCTTCCCCTGTACAGCGCCCCCCCTTCCGCCAGCGAGACCAAAGTACACACACCCTCCGTCCCGGGACAAACAAATCATTAATCCCCCGCTGTCGCATTTCCAGCTGACTCCGGCGGGACACGAAAACACGCTTCTGGCCGGCCGCTGTTTTGGCAAAAGTTCAGTTCGCGGCGAAAATTCTGAACACACACTCACGCGTCGCTGGAAATTATCAGCGTACACACGAACACACACGAAACCTTTCAACTCCCCCACCCCCGTCTCCTTTTCAAATTTTTTTTATTTTTTTTTTGTCACTGGATGAAAACAAAATTTGCCGTTGCATGCTTTGATGTCGAGTCACTATCGGCAGTCGGAATCCTCGGGTTTATTATTCCGGGTAATTTAATTTGTGAAGGGGTACTCTCTCTTGTTTCGCGCAAGTCTGCAAACTCGCTAGACTGATTAAATAATTAGCACGTGATTTTTTTTCTCTTCTCTCTGCAAAGCAGTGTTAAGCTTATTCTGGCCGGAAAATGTTGTTAATATCGCTATCACAAATTTCCCTTTAGCACACAGGAAGTAACAAACATTTATTTATTTTTTCCTGCAATACGAACAACCCTCAGATTTTTTTTAAGTACTGGATTTACGATTCTAGGATTGTGAATCTATTTTTTAAATCTACATTAAAATCTACTTAATTATTGCATTAAATTGTATTTTTTTATGTACAAGTATTTGTAAAATGAAACTATTATGTTATTTAAATTTTGTAAAATAAAATTTAAGATTCTTTACTTTTTCTTTTAAAGTACACTCGTAAAAGAAATAAATCTGATGTTTAAAACGATACAAAATTTGATGTTTAAAAGTGACTTTTGGATGCAAAATGAGATCACGCACACACGTAATTTTTTTAATTACATCAGGCTTACGTGATTAATCATAGATTTACTAATATTAATAATCAAAAGCTCATTCAGATGAATCCTATAAGTAAAAATACAAGTTATTTCTGAAATTGAGAATTTATAAAAATACACTTCAGAGGAAAATTTAGGCTATAGGTATGTATGGTTTTCAGGTTAATAACCGAATTGGTCATAACGAAAGCTAAAATCATGCTATTTTGATTCAACCATTTAGTCTCACTTAAGAATGTCACCTGTCAATTTCAAAGAATATCGAGAACAGATTGATAATTGACAAATTAATGTGAACCATAAGTAAATTTAAGTTAGGTGTACCCTATAAGATTACGGTGGATTTAAACATATATTTCCAGATTGTCATCCTTTAACAAACAACCACAATTTTATTTTGGATGATTCGTAAATGTTCTTAAGTTTTAATATTTTATGTCGTATAGCTGGTCAACCGCATGATTTTTAATACACTGCATATACATGGCTAAATAATGTAAAAATTTACAGTTGAATGTATTATTTCTCTACATGAAATATAATTTTTAAATATATAAAGCCTTCGTAAATCGTCTCGATAACATTAATTATTTTCCAATTTTTTACCAAAAAAAATAGTTTTAGTGACTTACGAGGACCAAGTAATGAGTAATCATTTATAATTCTCTGTTTATTTTCTTTTTAGTACAAAATACAAACATGATTACATAATAAGTGCGTATTTTCATTCATAATAAGTAGCATTAATACCGCAAAAAAAAATCACGGTGTAGTGAAAGCATAAAATGCTATTCCTAAATCCAGGTGTTCATATATTTACTGTGATTATTTTCAGGATGAGAATAATTAATTTAATTACAACAGAAAGAAAGAAAAAACAATAATGTTCAAAGCTTTCTCGCATCTTTCATCGTATCCTCATTAATGATTCACGCCCAATAAACTGTTTGGCTTCCATTTATCGCGCGGGAAAAGGAGGGAAAATGAGCACTAAAATTCTCCTTTCACTCCTCCTTTTTCTCTCGGAAAGGTCCCCCCCCCCCCCCCAAACCATCCGTCCGGATCGCTGTGCCATTTCCATAGCGAAATCGTTTGTACCAATGATGGGAGCCAGTTGTCTGGCTGTGACGCGGCCCCCTAAAGCCAGGGAGATAATGGAATAAGACTACGAAAACATCTGGGTGCGGTATCGGTGAAGAAGGGGAGTGGAGGAAGGTGAGCGAGAGAGAAAAGAGACAGAGAGAATCGATGACCAAAACAAGATACAATCAATCACCGGGACCGCCTACAGGGCGGGGAGTACCGTATATCTCTCGGGGAATAACAAACAGCGCACGCGAAGGCTGCCTCAAACGGTCATTATGGAAATAAGCGGAGGGCTTTTAAGCATTTTTTTGAGAGGGGGAAGGGGTGGAATAAGAAGAATAAGAGCACAGTGCCACGTATTAACTTGATGACCAACTACTTCGTGATTGTCCAGCGCAAAGAACTTCACAAATCATTACGGGAAAAAAATAAACAGCTGCTGTTGGTAACGAAAAAAAACAAGTTTGTCCCACCGCGAAACACATTAGCAGTACCTACTAGGACCTCTTGTATTCCTAATATCACAATCAGGTGGAGTTTAATACGAAATTAAGTGTATAATAAAGATAATGACATAAAAACACTTTCACAATTAAAGAATTATCTAAATTAGTATGTTTTTAAAACGATCAGATTTGCTGGAGCTTAAAAAGAAATTAGTGAGATGTTTCAAAATTTTTTTTAAAATCTAGAACTATTATATCAAATAAAATTTATTATAAAAACTACATTTAAAGAATAACTAAAGCTGTATAACATTTATATTATTATAGAAAAGCATAGGTCATAGACATACAAACAGTAATTGTGTGTCATTTCCCTATGTCCACCACAATGTGTTTAGCCCGGGAAATGCCGTGTACTGCATCTATGAATAACTATTATTCTTTTATTTGTAGGAAAATAATAATTGTATCACACTTAAATTAACTGTCTTTGGACGTATTACCTGTCCAGAATTTAAATATTTTTGTATCTAAATTATCTTTGGAAGTCTTTATACAATATCCATTTTGCTATACCTCAAGGAACAAATAGCAACAAATTATAACAAATACGGATTGTCACTGTGATAAGTTATTGGTGAGTTAGTTTAATAATAACCTATATTTATTATGATTTTGATTTATAATTGGTATGTAAGTATAGAATGTAAGTGCAATATTAAACACTATCATTCTTTTAATTTTAGGCAAATAAAATTTGTATCACACGCAATTTAAATATCTTTGGACTTCTTAGCTGTCAATAAACAATAAATAAAATAAATTATTTGAAAAAAAATTGACAGGCAGGACAACGTTTGCAGGGTTCTGCTAGTGTATATATGTATAACTTACACTTTTTTCATTTATAAGAAACATTTTTTTTTCATTTGAAATTATGAAATATTTAACTAAAATGTCTCATATAATCCGTTAAACAGAGCTGTTATAGTAATGATTTAGGTTAAAATAATGTATCAATGGGCTTATTCAAACAACAGCATACTCATCTATACTATAATAAAACAGTAGTTTTTTTCTGTCTGTCTGTCTGTCTGTCTTTTTGTACGCGGTGTTCTACAAAACTACTATAAGAATTTTAATGGGGTTTTCAAGTTAACTTGAGCCTAGCAGAGAAAGAATTATAAGCTTCATTTCATCAAAATCGGCTCAAGGAAAGAAAATAAATCTTAATTTTATGATATACAATATAATCATTATAAGAAGCAATTAAGTTTTGCTATTGTAAGTAACTAAGTAGAGAGTAAGAAAAAATAAAGATCTTGACAGTTTGTAGTGTCGCCATATTTGTTTCAATTTTCAATACCCTTTTTGTATATTAAAATTTAAATTGCAGAAAAAATCATGTTTCATAGACACTTAATAGTGAGTGTGTGTCATTTTTCTATGTTAACGAGGTCTCACCACGTCAATTTTCTCCTTCGGGCGAACCCATCCGCTTAATTAAATTAAATAAACAGCTTTTATCGTTGAATGATATATTTCATGAAAATCTGCTCTCTATAGACACTAATGAATCACCAACATGTTCGATAACAAGAAATTGTGATATGGCAAAAGTGATACAAGATTGCTCTCCAATTGTTTGGGATGAATGCATGATGGCGAATAAAAAAGCAGTTGAAGCTGTGGACAGGACACTACGGGACATTAGGCGCAATGAAAGTCCCATGGGGAATGTCACACTAATCTTTTCTGGAGATTTTCGGCAAACTCTACCAGTTGCAAGTCGAGGGACTAGAGCCGATGAAATAAAAGCTTCACTGAAGAATTCTTACCTCTGGCCTCAAATAAAAAAAACTGCAATTAACAATTAACATGAGAGCACAGCTGGGTGGTAATTCTCATGCGCAAGAATTTCCCGGTGTTCTATTAAAAGTTGGAGAAGGTGCCCTCCCTGAGCAACACGGTCAGGTGACGCTTCCAGAAAAACTTGGCAGAGTCGTATCTTCGGAAGACGAACTCATACGTTCGGTATTCGGGGATATGTCAAACATACAACTTCAGGAACATAAGTGGTTATGTGAACGTGCCATACTCACTCCAAGAAATGACCAAGCTGCTACAATCAATGAAAAAATTTTAAACGAATTTAATGGGGCTGAAGTAGTTTACACATCGTTTAACAGCGTCCTTAATCAGGACGACGCCACTAATTATCCAGTTGAGTTTTTGAGTTCTCTCACTGCAAGTGGTCTTCCTGTTCACAAAATTGTTCTCAAAGTCGGTGTTCTAATAATGCTTCTGAGGAACCTTACTCCCCCAAAATTGTGCAATGGAACCCGACTTAAAGTAACTGCTCTACAACGAAATATAATCGAAGCTGAGATTCTTACTGGATGTGGCTCAGGTGAAACTGTTTTCATACCACGCATACCGATCATCCCGAATAACTTCCCGTTTGGGTTCAAGCGCACACAGTTTCCAATAGCAGTTTGTTTTGCGATGACAATAAATAAGTCTCAGGGTCAGAGATTTAAAGCAGCTGGTGTCGACTTAAGGTCTGATTGTTTTTCCCACGGCCAGATGTATGTGGCTTGCTCGCGGGTCAGTAATACAGACAATCTTTACATTATAGCTCAAGATGGGAAAACAGTAAATGTGGTTTACAAAGAAATTTTATGAAGTGTCTTCCCGACATTACATTTGAAAGTAGAAACACATTTACCCAAAATTTAGGTAGTAACATATTTTTATTGCAAAGACTGAAATAGAGGTGAGAAAAATTATAATTTGTGAACATAAGAAAACTACTCCAACTGTATCAACTGTTATGTTATAATGTTCAAATTTATAAATGGTGCAAGATAATACAAAATTTCATGCGGAAAAAGTCGTGGGCAGCAGCTACGTATAGTTATAGGTATAGGGCTATGCATGATGATTTTTCATATACTGCATGGATGCGAACATCTAAGAATAATCTATCTATCTTACTAAAATAAAACAGTAGTTCTTTTTCTGTCCGTCTGTCTGTTTATACGCGGTGTTCTACACAACTACTATACGAATTTTAATGGAGTCTTGCGTATAACAGTCATTACTTAATTATTTGCCTTCAATGCAGTTACCTTATTTCACGTCCAGCGAAGTGGGCGGGTTCGGCTAGTATGTAAATAAAATAATTAAAGAATCAAAATATAATTCAGTAAAACTATAAACATCAATAGACGTTTTACATATAATAAAATAAATCAATATTTAAGAAAAGCAAATTTTTTATTGCTGTCTGTTTTGTTTTTAGCTCAATTAGAAATGAGCACCATATCATAGTATTCAACCAAAATATAATTTAAAAAATAAATGTGTGTAATAAATGGTGTTCGTTCACATACAATCAAATCAAATCAAATAAATTTAGTTCGTTCACATTTCTGACAGATTAAAACCACGGTGGCTTTGCAGTCGGATTACTGTTCTCCCTACCAAAATGGTTTCGGGTTCGATTTCCTGTGGGCTCGCACCAGCATTTTTTTTTGCAAATGGAAAGCGTGGCGGACGGTGCCGTAATCCAGTGGATTTTCTCGAGGTACTCCCGATGTCAGCAAGACTCAAGCCCATTAATTTGTTCTTTCAAAATAAAATTGGTTGTATTTACGTAAAGCTAAAGCATTATTCAACATCATGCTTCACAACACTACGGAATGCAGAAATTTGAGATATTTGTAGCGTAAATTGTGAGCACGAATATTTTGACATGAACACGTCTTTTCCTTGTTATATTTATATTCTGTTGAACTTTATTGTGTGACAATATACCATCAAATTCGAATCGCTAATAACTACTAATCTAATAATGCGTCAACAAGGTTAAGTTCACAACAGATATATCATGTCTGTAAATGTTTGTCGTACAGTATTTGTTTTACACGTGTCATCATCATACCTATGTATGTACCCGCGCGTGATCGCTAAGAATTAACTTTGTGCAAAGTTGTAAATTGGTGTAGAGTGGAAACGCGTTTAGCTAGGACATTTGATTATCATTTCTTTGCAGAGAACTCGCAGAGAACTGCTAGGACCCAAAGTGAGACATTAAAAATATTCGCCGGAGTGCTATTTAAATTCGATGTTAGATTGAAAATTACAAAATAATCAAAGATGGTCTGTTCATAAGACTCATAAATATGCTCGGAATTGCATAGAACGCCAGTCAGAGGAAAGCTCACGTTAAAAAGTGCCCAAAAATGATTAAAGGTCCAGTGTCGAAAAAAGAAAATTAAGAAAAATTAAGAATTTGTCATTAAAATTGTTGAGCCCACAACAAATAAATCATGTCTGTACGTGTTTGTCGCACAGCAAATGTTTAGCTTGTGACGTCATCGTAAAAGTGTAGGCGCATGCGAGCATGTTATGTTTGCTAATTGAATTACATATGAATTCAAAACACTTCTAATGATTTTTTTCTGACGTTTTCACGGAAACTCAAAGGCGCAGACCCGAACTGCGCCTTTATTAATTTTTTTTAAGTAGAAACAAACCTAAAAGTACGCGCCGCCTGAAGATGTCTGGTTATGCTACGCGGCAAGCAGTTTGGATATGCGTGCGGCCTGCATTTCGTGTCGTTGTGGGAGGGAAATTGCATTATTCCTCTTCATTAAAAATTAACCATCCAGCCCAAAATGACGCCATTTACTACGTCGGTATTGACTGCTGCGGTTATATGACGCCATCGGCGCCCTGTCTGATCGGAATTCGCAGCTGGATACTCGTCCAGGCACCTGGCCTTTGTACGGTAGATACTTTTCTACCCAGCCCAAGTCTTCTTTCGGACCGTTCTTTTGTAGTGTCAATGAAACTTCTTGCTAAAACATGCCACATTGCGCCCCGCACGAACGGGCCCATTGTTATCCCTTCGTCTGTGCGGATAACACCAGTACCCACCCAGGGTTAACATCAACATAGAGAAGTTAGTCATGGCGCCGATCGAATTCTATTCTTCTTGCATGGTGTAAACCACGTATGATAATTTTTATAAACTGCGTCCCTCAACTGGGCTTATTCCAGCCCAAAATACGTGCGCTGTAACTGTAAAATTACGGATAATGGGATATAACCTTTTTGACGTGACAACGTCTAATAAACCGACGAACGCCTGCTACACGCACGAAAAAGTGTCCCGTTACGCTGTGTCCCGTTACGCTCATTGTTCCGTTACGCTGTGTCCCGTTACGCTCATTGTACGCTTGCGCCGCACCGACAGAAGTGAAAAATTAAAACTTTGTTTATAAATGTGTAATATTAAATAATTTCTACGTCAAATGTACGTAAGAAAATGAATCTGTTTACTAGTACTTATAATTTCAAGTATTTATTCTTTTATTATTAATAAAAGTAGCATCTGTCGGCGAGTGCAGTAATAATAGGTTATGTTATATATTTGATTACAGTTTATTTATATGAAAAATTGTTCATAATTATATTGAAACGAAAAGGTAATGTGGTATTCATTGCTTATTACAACAACAATTTCGGCAATAAAGGTTAATTATTCTTGCATTTTAAAAATCTGATTACTAGTGTAATTTTTAAGTATTTATTCCTTTATTATTAAAATAAAAATTATTCAATTTTATTCATAAAAGTATGCAATCATTTCATCAATGTTTTGTTATCACGTTGTCACGTTAAACTATCTTCCGTAAACCGACTTTACAGACTACCAATTTTTTTAAGATACACAATTATTTGATGTACAATGAAATGTATGGCACGACCAGAATCAGCAAATCTTGAACGGTGTCTGTATAATGTGAGTGACTCGTGAAACTAGTATTCAAAACCAGGTAACCCCAACTTTTGAAAATTGGCAACGTTCAGGTAAACGTGAAATAAATACAGAGCATACAGGTAGGCTTTGAATAAGAAAGTTCCCAAGTATCCCAGAGCGAAAAGTATAGGAGTGATAATGTATTTAAGCAATTCCGTAAGTACACAAGCTTGCAAGTAAGCTTTTATTCATACACAAGTGCTGCTGCTGCCATCTTTGATTTTTTTACAAGTCACTAGATAGGTTATAAAATACACAATGGATGTTCGTCAATGTAACAACCAGGTGACTTAAAACTTGAAAAGAATCTTACAGTTACTGACACACTAAATTATTTTTCTTAAATTGTTACATTTTATTTCACGTTTTTATTTTCGTTGCGTTCTGATAGCGTGTTTGTATATTTTTACCCTCTACCTGCTTTAAAGAAATTTCACATAAAAATCTCGTGGGATTGATAAAGCAAGAGGAAGATTTCCCCTAAACGATGACAGGCAGCCGAAGTCAAGAGTGAAAGAACACGAAAGGCGCTATTGGACGAAATATAGTTTTATGTGTAACATCTTATCTCTCGCTTTACGCCATTTGGTAGGAGTAATTTCGTGAATGGAACGGGAAGTCACATGGAACGTAAATGTGTAACCAAGGCTCTGCCATCTGTCGTGGATGGCGTGAACCATAGTTTTCAAAGACGAAATGAAACTTTAGTGACTTCTACTATTTAGTGAATTTCAACAAGATAAACAGTTATTTAATATAATTTTTTTGTAGAACACAAGATTCAAAGCCAGGGTTTACTGTTTTTTCAAGCTTTCTTCTATTTTAACGGATCATATAAAATTTCGCTCTGCAAATCAAATTATTCGAAGTAGATGTAGCTGCGACTGCAGCGAATTCTAGCATTGGGTGCGAAAAATACACGTGCGTCCACAAATGTATTTGAAAACGCATTATTTTAAAGAACTCTACGTTAAATTTTGTGTCCTAGTTTCGTATTATAAGTGCATTTGCAACATGAAAACACATGAAATTGCTCGTTACCGAGGTTAGATAATACACATCACTGACGAGTATTGAAAGACTTGCTCAGATTTTTTTTTATTTTTGACGTGACAACGTCTAATAAATCGATGAACGCCGGCTGCACGCACGAAAAAAGTGTCCCGTTACGCACATTGTTCCGTTACGCTGTGTTCCGTTACGCTGTCGGCGAGTGCAGTAATAATAGGTTATGTTACAATTGACTAAAAAAATTATGGTGATTCATGTAATTCATGATAGATATTTGATTACAATTTATTTACATGAAAACGTGTTCAGAATTATATTTAAACTTTATAGGTTAACGCCAGTTTTTAAAATTAATTACAAGTCATCTACACGTGAACTGTTTCGTCGACTGTTTATAAACTGAAGTGAATAGTTAATGTGGTTTTCATTGCTTATTACAACAACAATTTCGGCAATAAAGGTTAATTATTCTTGCATTTTAAAAATCTGATTACTAGTACAATTTCAAGTATTTATTCTTTTATTATTAAAATAAAAATGATTCAATTTTATTCATAAGAGTATGCAATCATATCATCAATGTTTTCATATGACGTTATCAAGTAAAATTATCGTCCGTAAACCGACTTTACAGACAACCAATTTTTCATTTCATTTTTTTATTTCTTGCATTTGTGTTGCGCCACTTCCTTCGGAGGCAGTTTGGAGGAAATTTAATTAAGGAGTGATGCGGAGAAAGTGAGATAGTTCTATAAATTGTAACGCCTGAGGTGCTGTTGGTAACATTTTTGGTGGTCACTCGTACTAACGGGAGTGGCAGCACATGATTCACATGACTTCAGTTACAAGTCAACGATAAGACATTTTGTTGATCGTCCCTTCTTTTCCCAGCAGGTCTTGCAGATCATTTCATCAGGTCAGATCATTCAGGTGGTCGCCCGGCTGGGATCTCGAACGCTGAAATCATGGGAGGGGTCGCTAAAGACGACACTTGATCGCGCATCATACTGCTCTTCGCCCCTACG
Organism: Bacillus rossius redtenbacheri; assembly: GCF_032445375.1. NCBI lineage: Eukaryota > Metazoa > Arthropoda > Insecta > Phasmatodea > Bacillidae > Bacillus > Bacillus rossius. The sequence continues at coordinate 22,353,496 of NC_086341.1, forward strand.
GGTCAGGCGTCCGTAACGCGCCTCTGTGGGACTTCACGTGGTGTCCCTACAGTTAAACTGCTTGAATCTATCTCTCTATCTTAATATATATAAATCAAGAGTCCTGATGTTTGTTTCCAGTGAACTCTTCACCAAGTCAACCGATTTCGATGAAAATTGGCATTTATGTGTAATTTTTTACCAACTTGAGAGATAGGATAGTTTTTATTTCGATTAATGGTCTTAATAATTTATAATTAATAATAAACTGATTATCAATGTTGATTGGTGTTTAAGCCCGGGAAACAGTGGGTACTTCGTCTCCATGACAACGTTGCGTGCTCGAGAGTCGGGAAACCATCGGTGCTTTTCGTTTTTTCTTCGGTACATTACAAAGCATTGTATTAAGTTTTTGTCAAAATTAATTAATTTTCATTTAATTTAATTTATTATAACTGTAAATAAGAGATTTGGTCTCATTTTTTCCCCCTATTAATACAACCGTGCGAAGCCGGGTCGGGCAGTTAGTACTCTTATAAAACCGTGGATTGTCTGTTAGTTTGAGGTTGACGCATGAAACCGCTGGACCGATCTCGATGAAACTCTTAAAGGTTTGCGATCTGACTTAATAATTGGTGTATAGTTTATCTCGCTTCGATGATGGAAGTCGGAGATAAAACAATAAAACCAGAGATGCTGTTTAATACACAGCTTAGTTGCTTTATTCAAAACATTAGATTCGATAAATTTCCAGTTATTTGAAATAAAGTTTTTTTTTTTTTTTTAGGAAATTTCAATACGAATTTTAATACTTATCGAAGGTATCATAAATATTTGCAACGTAAAAGAGGATACTAATTTATAAAGTAATAATTAATTTCAGTACTGAAAAAAAATTAAAATTCGTTTGTATTTAATTAGGTTCTCTCTAAACGTATTGATAAATTTAAAACATCATTAATCCTGGAATGTCTTGAAGAGCAATAAGGAAAAGTGGACCATGTCTTATCTCTTCAGCTACGCCATTCGTTAAAGCAAGCTTGCCCTTGGGGACAGAGAAACGGTGCTCGCCCCATTTGTCGGGATGAATAGCAGGAAGGGCGCGATTTTGACTTTTCGCTGTTTCACATCAGATAAAAATCGTCCCCGGAGGGGAAAGGGGTGATTGGGTGGGGTGGTGGTGGGGGTTGGGTTGGTTGGGGGGGGGGGGGAAATGGGTGGTCGTTAAAGACGACGGAGATGGTGTGTACTGTTGGTGCTCTTACGGGGGCGCGCCATCGAGAGATTTCTTGCTCCGCCGTCCGGAAGACGTCGCCTTTTGTCGCGGCGGTTCCTGTTTACAAGGGCAAAAGGGGAAAAGTGCCCGTCCCCTTCTTCATTGGGCACTTTCCTCCCCCCCCCCCCACCCAACAACTCTCCACCCTCCCCTCTCCCTCCGGCCAACTAATGACCGTCCTGTCTTTCCGCGCCCGGCCCCATTAGACCGACGCGGCGCAAGCTCCGTTGCGCCGGCATAATAGAACCCCATTAGACGCCGGGGCTGAAGAGCAGTCGTCGACTCTGGGGGCGACGACGTTGCAACTCCAGCGTCCGTTTCCTCGTCTAGGAAGGACAACACTTCCCCCACCACTTTCTGGCGTCGCTACATGGACGAGAATTGATTTTTTTTTTTAGTTGGTCTCCACAAAGCCTCGGACTCACATTAAATGTTTTTTTTTGTCTTTTCGTCATTTCTTTCATTTAAAGACTACAAATTAAAAATATTTACTCGACACCTCCCTCGCATTTTTTGTTAGGCCAAAAAAATTATATTTTTAACAGACATTCACTTAGCGTGGTATCATGGGTGTGAAAAAAAGCGCAAGTTTTTGTGATCGTCGTCGCTTGGGCGCCTTTTCACGCTCACGACATAATATTAAGTGAAAATCTCTTGAAACACGTTTTGGCAGAACAACGAATGCAATGGAGATGTATTGAGTTAAAGTTTAAAAATTAGTCTTCAAAATGAGTAACGACGATAAAACTAAAAAAATCATCGTGTTGTGTGAAACTGAGTCTTAGGAGGTATTTATTAAGAAAAATTTTATTTTTTCAATATTTAATTTTACTACACATTTTTTTAAAAAATTAATTTAACTAATCTATCGTTTATAACATTTTATATTAATTTAAAAGTATGTAATTTAAAGTTTTTAACAACTTAAAGGCGAGTTTATCAACCCTACAATGAACTACGAACGAGTAACTGTGCAGTATACAGTTCTTAATTTACCGTACGTGTGGAGTCTTTTTCATAGAATTCTTTATTTTTTGGATATCATTTAATGATTCATAAATTATTAAATTTGAAATTCTAGTAAAACTTAAAGGCTTTAATTTGTAATTTTTTTTAGGAACACCAGATATTTATTGTTTTAGTAATGATATTATAACATTTGAAGTTTTTTACGACAAAATCTGCAAACAAATACACTGAACATATCCTTGGCTGAAAATTCGTTTGTTTGTTGACAACCGCATAAAATATTACTTTTACGTGTTCTTTTAAAATATTTCATTTAATCTCACGAACGTCAAAGTGAAATTATTCAGTGATATTTATTGTTGGAAATAGTGCGTCATGTTCAGTTCGCACGATTCAAGGTGGTTTTGTGACTTTAAGATGGGTGCTATTAAGATAATGCAGTGTGAAAATTCATATTTCGGCCATGTTGAAGGGCTTCCAATAAATATTTCCCAAACGTCTTGCCTTTTTAAAGCAGATATCCCACATATTCCAAAAATTCAAATATTTAATTCCTGCAAAAAAAATTCGAATACATTAGGATGTATCCTAAAATAACATTACTATTTCAATCACCGTACAGCAATATTTTAAGCCAAGTTGGCAGAAAATCCTTAAATATTATGGGCACCGTGATTTTTTAATTGCCTGCTGAACGATACGTTAAATTATAAGCCATCAGATACGATAACACATGACGATACTAACACAAACAAAGTATGCTTGAAATCACATCGGTCACGGCCTACATTAAGGAGGTGTCCCACCACTTTCCTGAAATTGTTTCGTGAAACAATGAAAACAAAAAACCTGATGTCCGGAGGGGATTCGAACCAAAATATTCTTTAAAGCCAGCCACTTGACCAAGTGGGTGGAATTAGCAATAATAAAGGAAAATTTATCATTAATAAATCCAAGCCAAATATTACAGTTAAATAAAATATTTCTCCTGTTCGGTCTAAAATGCATGTCATCTAAGATCTAAAAAAAAACTGAAGCTATTACTGCATTTCGAGCTTAACGACTGACACAGTTTCCACATTATTGCTACAAAAAGTTGTTTTTATTCCCACAAACCATGGCTTTATCCGAATACTAAACTAATGAATCGCTTAGCTAAGGAACCCACTAAAATTGCAGCTTATATCAGATGCAGCTATCTCTATGCGTTGCTTTGGAATTCTCGCGACGGAGGCCTATGCATCCGTGCATGAGTCCACTTATCTCGAGGTTTCTAGGCACATGGCACTCTCATCCACTGATGCATCCCAACATCCATTAGCTTTGCAATAGTGTTGTCACTTAACGTTTTGGCATAGGATCCATTGAAAAGATAAATTGTTTAATTTATAACTCAAACAGAGACAAAGAAAAACGTAAATATGTGTATTTATAGTATCATCTATTTGTGAACTAAAATTTAAAGGTGTATTTAATACTCTTTAAAAGCATTTTTAATGCTTTATGATTCACCACAAAAATTTTATTTTGATCGCCTTCATTCATAACATTCACGCTACATTAAAATTTTGTATTTTTTTTACTAATGGTCATTGTTATTAAAGTTCTGCCGAATCTTCGTGGGTTTCAGGACACAAAATGACTGTGAAAATTTGGTAATACTTTGGCATGTAAGGCAGGAAAAAGTCAATTCAACTTTACTTAGGATGAATCCGAGTTAACCCAGAAACTCAGCGGGGAAAATCATCGCACAAAAATTAGTAAACTTATGTGAAACCTTCGGTCTAAAGTGCTTTCCAAGGCTTCCAAAATGTAAGCTTTAGAATAAGTTTATTGCAAAAATAAAATTGTATTAACAGTGAAACACAAAGTGGCTCAAAATTATTTAACTGAAGAATATCAAAAATAAAGATTGACATGTTTACTATCCTTAAGAACACTATTAAATAAATTCTAAATCAAGTTTATAGCTAAAAAAAAGTGATATTTAATATTTTTGCAACACGCAGAACCACATGTATGTTAGGCTTTCTGCATATCAGGGGCACTGATAATTAAATAATGTACTCACATATAAAGACATTTCAGATAGATAATAATCCACCTTTGAAAGCCATACTTAATGTCCGCGACACAAAAAAGTTATGGAAATAGGTTTATTGCAGCCAAACATCTCAATTAATAAAAATACTGTCTTGGTTGTAGAACTCAGTTTAAACAAAAATTGTTCAGGCACTTAGTATAAGTATTTATTTGCTTAAGTATTTACATACTTAAGATCCAAACCTTTAAAAAAATTACATTTTTATTTTCAATGAGCATGGTGTTCAGATCCAGCTTTAAAGCTTTATACCAGTCCTGAGAAGCCCTTTAGAACACAGGTCTTAACCAGTTATTTGAGATTATTTGATTCGGGATGAATTTCAAACTGAATTTTGTCGCTCGAATGCAGTTTTCAGAGTCACCCTGTATCTCGGAGAAAATATGACGCGAGACAGACAGTGTGAAGGATAAGGCTTGGAAGAAGGGGGGGAAGGGGAAGACAAAACAGCTGTGCCCGCTTCATTCTCTTCGTTATGTTGGCATAAGTTCTCAACGAGTAATGGCCTCGCGTCACTACGGATAATCCCCGACAAACAATACAGCGAAGGTAAGGATAAGGAAGGCCCAACATGCCTATTTGTATTACAAGAAAACACGAACATGTCACAAAACAAATAGCATGCGCACAAAACGCCTTATGTAGTCATGCCAGCGCGTTTTTTAATTCATCCTTATTAATGAAACTATAAAAAGTTATAAATACATACACGCAAAAAAAAACTATGGTTAGTTGTGTTTTATAGAAAAAATAATTGCTATTACGAGTTAATAATTTAAAATATTAGTTATTATTCTGGTAGGGAAATTGTATTAAACATACAATTTTGAAATCAAATTGATTTCGTGCAAATTACTTCCAGGTTATATCATGCATAATAGTGAATTACTATGTTACAAGTTTAAGTATTTACATGCTTATGATCCAAAAATTTCCAACAAAACACACTATAATATTTCACTTCACTACATATTATTCAGTAGTTTTTTTAAACTTAATTTACTGAAAATAATCATAATTATAGTAATTTCCTTCTTAAAAATCTGCACCAAATAAAAAAAAAAACATTTAGTTTTTATAAACTCTTAATTTTGCGTACATTCCAGAGGCCACCTTAAACGGCGTAACGAATTTTCATGCGATCTATAGTAAATTTACATTTCTTAAGTGAAAATTTAAGCGAGTGAGAGATTTCATAAAGGTATTCCAGGACTAATTATACGTCATGTGTGCTTCTAAAATTTTTAAAAATATGAAAGCATGACAGTATCTTCTCATAAGGCCTGTCTCCTAAAGACATTTAGATTCATATTAGAATCACGCAGATCCAGAGGAAACTTCTTTTTGAATAAGTTACATTTTTGGGAATCAAAGTCACATTGCATACAATAATTCATTTTCATTTTATCACGTTCACATAGTAAACTCACAGCTTTGTGTACTGAAAAACTGTTTTCCATATCTGCAAGAAAACCCTCGGGTGGGTTTCAGACTGACTGTAAAATATAAAAAAAAAATTACACGTTCACCACAGCTGTTTTCTAAAAGTACTTTTTTTTTTTTTAAATAAATACTACATAATCAAGCATGAATTAAATATCACCGCACCAGTGAACTGGTAGAGCATCACGAAAGAAAAAAAATTGTTAATATTAAATTATTTGAGAGAAAAAAATATATATTAAGGTTCAACCGAAAGAAACAAATTCTCTACATCTTTGAAGGGCCCCTAACACACTCAGTTTATCTTTTAGTTTACCTGAATCCAGATTTAAGAATAAACTAAGCTCAGTTTTCCGTTTATTCCCTCCAGTTTCTTGCTCGTCAGTTGTGTCAGTTCTCCGGCAATATGAAAAATTTTTGCATATACTTTATTTATTTATTTATTTTTTAACTTTTTTTGAACTGACATGTGGTACAGTTAGATTTACCTTTTTTCCTCGAGTACTTCGTAAGAGATGGTCGTTTTGTACTTATTACAAATCCCACAGCTCGGGAAGTGATATTTAAGTTCTAATAAACGGAATGAGCTCCGGCCTGGTCGATGCAGCCCGTCGCGAGGTGCCTCACGCACGTGACTCGGCTGAACCATCACCTGAGAATACTGACTAGAGGAGCTCAGATCGAATACCTTAGGTTCCACCAAGGAAACTGACAGGAGGAGCTGAGATCGACTACATCAGGTTCCACCGAGGATACTGAAAGGAGGAACTCAGGTCGACTACATCAGGTTCCACCGAGGATACTGACAGGAAGAGCTCAGGTCAACTACCTCAGGTTCCACCGAGGATACTGACAGGAGGAGCTCAGGTCGACTACCTCGGGTTCCACCGAGGATACTGACAGGAGGAGCTCAGGTCGACTACCTCAGGTTCCACCGAGGATACTGACAGGAGGGGCTCAGGTCGACTACCTCAGGTTCCACCGAGGATACTGAAAGGAGGAGCTCAGGTCGACTACCTCAGGTTCCACCGAGGATACTGACAGGAGAAGCTCAGGTCGAATAGATCAGGTTCCACCGAGGATACTGACAGGAGGAGCTCAGGTCGACTACATCAGGTTCCACCGAGGATACTGACAGGAGGAGCTCAGGTCGACTACCTCAGGTTCCACCGAGGATAATGACAGGAGGAGCTCAGGTCGAATACATCAGGTTCCACCGAGGATACTGACAGGAGGAGCTCAGGTCGACTACCTCAGGTTCCACCGAGGATACTGACAGGAGGAGCTCAGGTCGACTACCTCAGGTTCCACCGAGGATACTGACAGGAGGAGCTCAGGTCGACTACCTCGGGTTCCACCGAGGATACTGACAGGAGGAGCTCAGGTCGACTACATCAGGTTCCACCGAGGATACTGACAGGAGGAGCTCAGGTCGACTACCTCGGGTTCCACCGAGGATACTGACAGGAGGAGCTCAGGTCGACTACCTCAGGTTCCACCGAGGATCCTGACAGGAGGAGCTCAGGTCGAATACATCAGGTTTCATCGAGGATACTGAAAAAAGGAGCTCAGGTCGACTACATCAGGTTCCACCGAGGATACTGACAGGAGGAGCTCAGGTCGAATACATCAGGTTCCACCGAGGATACTGAAAGGAGGAGCTCAGGTCGACTACATCAGGTTCCACCGAGGATACTGACAGGAAGAGCTCAGGTCGACTACCTCAGGTTCCACCGAGGATACTGACAGGAGGAGCTCAGGTCGACTACCTCAGGTTCCACCGAGGATACTGAAAGGAGGAGCTCAGGTCGACTACCTCAGGTTCCACCGAGGATACTGACAGGAGGAGCTCAGGTCGACTACCTCAGGTTCCACCGAGGATACTGACAGGAGGAGCTCAGGTCGAATACATCAGGTTCCACCGAGGATACTGAAAGGAGGAGCTCAGGTCGACTACATCAGGTTCCACCGAGGATACTGACAGGAGGAGCTCAGGTAGAATACATCAGGTTCCACCGAGGATACTGAAAGGAGGAGCTCAGGTCGACTACATCAGGTTCCACCGAGGATACTGACAGGAGGAGCTCAGGTCGACTACCTCAGGTTCCACCGAGGATCCTGACAGGAGGAGCTCAGGTCGAATACATCAGGTTTCATCGAGGATACTGAAAAAAGGAGCTCAGGTCGACTACATCAGGTTCCACCGAGGATACTGACAGGAGGAGCTCAGGTCGACTACATCAGGTTCCACCGAGGATACTGACAGGAGGAGCTCAGGTCGACTACCACAGGTTCCACCGAGGATACTGACAGGAGGAGCTCAGGTCGACTATCTCAGGTTCCACCGAGGATACTGACAGGAGCAGCTCAGGTCGAATAGATCAGGTTCCACCGAGGATACTGACAGGAGGAGCTCAGGTCGACTACATCAGGTTCCACCGAGGATACTGACAGGAGGAGCTCAGGTCGACTACCACAGGTTCCACCGAGGATACTGACAGGAGGAGCTCAGGTCGACTACCTCAGGTTCCACCGAGGATACTGACAGGAGGAGCTCAGGTCGAATACATCAGGTTCCACCGAGGATACTGACAGGAGGAGCTCAGGTCGACTATCTCAGGTTCCACCGAGGATACTGATAGGAGGAGCTCAGGTCGACTACATCAGGTTCCACCGAGGATACTGACAGGAGGAGCTCAGGTCGACTACATCAGGTTCCACCGAGGATACTGACAGGAGGAGCTCAGGTCGACTACCTCAGGTTCCACCGAGGATACTGACAGGAGGAGCTCAGGTCGACTACCTCAGGTTCCACCGAGGATACTGACAGGAGGAGCTCAGGTCGACTACGACAGGTTCCACCGAGGATACTGACAGGAGAAGCTCAGGTCGACTACGACAGGTTCCACCGAGGATACTGACAGGAGGAGCTCAGGTCGACTACGACAGGTTCCACCGAGGATACTGACAGGAGGAGCTCAGGTCGAATAGATCAGGTTCCACCGAGGATACTGACAGGAGGAGCTCAGGTCGAATAGATCAGGTTCCACCGAGGATACTGACAGGAAGAGCTCAGGTCGACTACATCAGGTTCCACCGAGGATACTGAGAGGAGGAGCTCAGGTCGACTACATCAGGTTCCACCGAGGATACTGACAGGAGGAGCTCAGGTCGACTACCTCAGGTTCCACCGAGGATACTGACAGGAGGAGCTCAAGTCGAATACATCAGGTTCCACCGAGGATACTGACAGGAGGAGCTCAAGTCGAATACATCAGGTTCCACCGAGGATACTGACAGGAGGAGCTCAGGTCGACTACATCAGGTTCCACCGAGGATACTGACAGGAGGAGCTCAGGTCGACTACATCAGGTTCCACCGGGGATACTGACAGGAGGAGCTCAGGTCGACTACCTCAGGTTCCACCGAGGATACTGACAAGAGGAGCTCAGGTCGACTACCTCAGGTTCCACCGAGGATACTGACAGGAGGAGCTCAGGTCGACTATCTCAGGTTCCACCGAGGATACTGACAGGAGGAGCTCAGGTCGAATAGTTCAGGTTCCACCGAGGATACTGACAGGAGGAGCTCAGGTCGAATAGATCAGGTTCCACCGAGGATACTGACAGGAGGAGCTCAGGTCGACAACATCAGGTTCCACCGAGGATACTGACAGGAGGAGCTCAGGTCGACTACCACAGGTTCCACCGAGGATACTGACAGGAGGAGCTCAGGTCGACTACCACAGGTTCCACCGAGGATACTGACAGGAGGAGCTCAGGTCGACTACCTCAGGTTCCACCGAGGATACTGACTGGAGGAGCTCAGGTCGAATACATCAGGTTCCACCGAGGATACTGACAGGAGGAGCTCAGGTCGACTACATCAGGTTCCACCGAGGATACTGACAGGAGGAGCTCAGGTCGAATACATCAGGTTCCACCGAGCCGAGGTTGGTAGCCAGCGAGTAGTCATGGCCCCTCTCTGAAGAAACTCATTGTTAGAGACCTGCAAAATTCGCGGTTTCGATGGCCTTCAGGATTGACTGCACATACCCCATGTACACTCGGGCAAATAACGCAAGTTTTTGACTGCCGACTTGTAAGTTGTCTCAGGTGGTTTGTCAGTGATTCGATCCTTCTTTGTTTGAGGGTTTATAACTGGTTGAAATTCATCCAGATGAACAGTAAGCCAATAGAAAAACTATCTAAGATGTATATGTGTTTGAACTCTTAGCCTATCACCGAATGAATCCGCGAATTTTGTAGGTCTTTAGTCATCAGATAGTCAAAAATGCGTATCAAAGCATTATTTATGAAAACTTTTCTATGTGTCAGGCAGAGCATTCCGTATAGCATTCCCCACAGACCCAGTTATAAAAAGGCTATTAAAAATTTTATTTTTGTGGTACATTTATCTTTCGACAATCCTGACTACGCCCATTCACCGAACATTTACTTCAGCAAATCTTTTCTGACGTGACGTAACCATGAAATAAAAAAATAAAAAAACAGGCTGACAGACTAAGCCATTTAAACGACCAGGGAAACGAGCATGATTTATGCATGGCACGCTCACCCTCGAACCGCGATGATAACACGTGCGTGAAAGGGGGAGGGGATTGACGCCCCCCCCCCCCAAGGCAAATAGGTTCGCGCACCGCTTCGCTAGACGGCACGCGCTGATGAAACCTGACCCACTTGCTCCGCGGAGCGCGATGTCTGCGGACCGCGCTAGGTCCCTGTAGGCGGTGTGTGCGCTGATCGATGAGCGCGTAGCAGCCGCCGCCGCGTTAAAGAGGAACACCGCTTTACAATGATATAAAAGGGGGGTTGTCTTTAAAGTCGGTTTACGGACAATAATTTTACGTTATAACTAGATACGTAAAAAAATTGGCGATTTCAATGACCTTCAGGAGAGACTCCACGATCCTCTGCCTACTTGGGCAAACGGCGCCTGTTCGTTGGGTGCTGAATTTTGAGGCGTCACAAGTAGGTAACTTGTGATTGGATACTTCTTTGATTGATGGTGTCTGATTGGCCGAGAGTCCTACATATTAACAGCGAACCAATAGCAGAAGCAGCACAACGGTGTAATTATTTGAATTTTAGCACATCACGACATGAATCCGCGAATTTTTCCGGTCTCTTGTTATAACGTCATAAGAAAACATTGATGAAAAATTTCATACTTTTAAATATTCAAATATTATTTACAGTTTTTTGCGAATTTAATTTAAATAATTTGTTTTAATATAATCACGAACAATTAGTTTAAAAGCCCGCCATTACCTGTTTGATATTATAGAAGTTTTTCTCGCACGGTGGTTGGCCAGTTTTTGCACGCTCGGATCAGGCGGAACATGACAATTTTTTCGTGCGTGCAGCCGGCGTTCATCGATTTTATAAGACGTTATCACGTCAAAAAATGGGGCGTGGCTGTGTCATGTACACGGCCGTGTGTTGCACATGAACACGTGTACGTAAAAGGTAATATTTTCTACACAAAAAAATATAAAATACGCTATTTTTTTTTATTTTAACACCACTTATATTCACTGTAACTATTTTACACTAACGTTTTATGTATGCAGTCGATTGACTTTTGACCAGAGCTGATGATTGAAACTCAAACGAACGTCGTAGCTTCTCCGAGTCAAAATCACGAAACGCAGCAAAATGACCTCAAAATGGCGGCGATTCCCCCTCCGCCGCGCGCGATGAGTCACAGTCCGCTCTTAGCGTGACGAATTCGTTGATACTTTAGCTGTCCAGTGGTGTCATTAAATTTTGGATGGAGATGATAGATATGTAGCTGCAACACCAAACTTTATCCCCCGTTTTTTTTTAATGCTTCCCACTATGGAAGCAATTTTGAAGAAGTATTCATGTCTAAAACATGCTCTGCTTCTACGCCGATTGCAGAGGCAGGTGAGCAAAGTCCAACCCAGAACTGTTGAGGCCGAACAAACGGAGAATTACGTTACTTTGCCTCATGTCACGATCTGTGCAAACGGGCCCAGGTCACCCACGGCTCACGCTGATACACCACAACCGTCTTCCCACAGATTAAACAACGATTTTTGACGTGACAACGTCTAATAGATCGATGAACGCCGGCTGCACGCACGAAAATGTGTCCCCTTACGCACATTGTCCCGTTACACTGTGTCCCGTTACGCTCATTGGACGCTTGCGCCGCATCTATCTCTCTTCCACTCGATTGGAACAACCATCGATTTGACTTTTTCGAGGCACATTAAACTTGAAACACCCCCATTCGTTTCCTACTGTTTCTATCATCGTCCTATCCTTAACAGAATAACACAGATTGGAAGAAGTAAAATAGCAAACATGTATAAAAGTTATAGTTAAAATAATCTCTTCGTTAAAGTAATAAACATATTTGAATTAATGAGTGCAAATAAAAGTACATTTATCAATTAAATTGTAGATTTCATTTCACTCCTTCTTTAAATTCATACAAAATAGTGATAATTCAATAAAAATGATTCAATTTTATTCATAAAAGTATGCAATCATTTCATTAATGTTTTGTTATAACGTTGTCACGTTAAACTATCGTTCGTAAACCGACTTTACAGACAACCAATTTTTTAATAATGCACACGAAGCACTTAATGAAATCATTCCAGCGCATTTTCTTATACTTATTAGTAGAACTATAAAACGTTTACAAAAAAAATATTTGATATGTAAAAACATATTTTAACTTTGTCTTAATGATTTTAAATATTTTTAATAATTTGGTGTAGAAATTGTATTAAACTTACTGTTTAGAAATGAAATAATTTTTTTAGCGTAAATGACCACGGGTTTATCTTATTATAATGAGTTAAAAAGTATATTAAATTATTATGTTACAGGTTTAAGTCAAACATTTCCAGTAAAATCTATAATATTTGACTTCAATACATATTATTTATTTTATGTTTTTGTAAATAGTATATAAATTTATGTCCGGGCTCAGGGTTCAGGATGTGGTGACGGTGTCGGTGTCCTCCAACTAGGATTGTGACGTCACAGTGGACATCTTGTATGATATTCGACTTTTACCTTAACCTTCAAAATTTACAAAAGTTCAAAAAATGACTCAAAATTCCTCAAAGTTTGCCAAACATTCACCAAAATTCGAGAAATTTTCCAGTTTTTTTTAATCCGACAAGAAATCACAACAAAAAAAAAAAGAGCAAAAAAAATTATATTTCGAGGGAAAAATTCCCGTTTTGTAGGAACCTTTCCCTTTTAAGTCTTCAAAAATTAGTGGCTTGGAATGTCAGAAAGCGGGTTAAGGGTTCTAATAGCAAGCCGCCATAAGCCGCTTACGTCATAACCATGAAAATAAGGATGTTATGGCCGCCGTTATGAATTGTGTCATCACCGTTGCAAATTTTCGTTACTAAGGCCATCTTTTAGTTAATATCTGGTTTTAATGGGAAATTTTTAAAAATTAATAAATAATATTATTGAAAACATTTTAATAACACTGAATTCCACCATTTTGAAATTTGTCCATCATCTTGAAAATATTTAATTAGGTACCATACAAAAATATTAAAACTTTTTAAATCAACAAAAAAAAAATTAATCAATTGTAAAAACAATTTTATTAATAAGGAACATACATAATTAAGCTTGGCATCCTCGGTACCAATCCGGCGAGAGAAAAAAAAAATGGCGGCAGATTCTTCCTCCACGGAGATGACCAACAGATTACGACAGCTAGTAGTATATCACGTCTGCCAATTTGATTTCGTCTGCTGGAAGCAGCCATTTGGGATTATCACATAATAGCTGGCATCTTGTTTTCGTCTGCTGGAGACAGCTATCTTAGATAATTACATAATAGCCACCATATTTATAAATTCTTAATTATTTAGCTATAGATTTGGAAAAGATTCAAATATTCCTTTAAAAAATCTGCAGTTAATATACTTATTGGTTCAATCGATTCCTGTCCTTGGTTCAATACTTGGTCGATGAAAAAAATTTAATTTTATATAAAAATATTGGTTTCAATAAATATGGTGGAAAGTAATATAATAAGCTTATGTTCCTAAGCTACCAGCCTCCAGTAAGCCGTTAATGACATATTGGGCGCCATCTTGTAAATTCGTGAAAATTAACTTAGAAATTATAAAAAAATCTATGAAACATAAAAAACAGTCTATTAATGTAAGATTGACTCGATAGATTTTGATTCTCGGTTTGTAATAAGAGTAAATTAAGCTTTAAAAAAATTATTTCGGTTTCCCATTACCTTTCGTAGAGTTTATTAATCATTCACTATACGAAATAAGATTCCATACAAGACAACTGTACGTAGAAATAAATACACTGTCACTGTGCCTACCACGGAATTATAATTTTTTCGATACTTGCAATACGTTCCAACAAGGTATTGTTCAGTGATAGGCGTATATACCAAGCGTATCTGAATCAAGAGGTATTTTTCGATGATACTCGTGAAACATTTTTAACAAGCCTTGTCTAATGTCAAGCGTTCAAACAGGCATCTCCGAACCGTGAAAAAATTATGTCCTGAGTACTGACTTAAGGGGCCCGCCTCGTCAGGGGTGTATGTGTGTTAGTGAGGCGGGATGATAAGCGCGACGCTCGCTGGTATTTCTAGCGCGGTATCGCCTCTAAGCTCAAGGCTCTGAACTGGCGCGCAGTCTTCTCGTCGTCAATTATTAACTGTGAAATTTGTGCGGTGACCGTATTTTTATATTACGGGGAAATGAAGATAAAGGTGTAATGCAAGCCCCTTAAGTGCTTTCAAAAATCTGTACCACTTGTTTTACACCTAAAAATTACTCTGAAAACATGCGTTTCAGCCATTTTAACGCTTCTAGAAATACAGTTTAAAAACATGATCCAAAATTAAAAGTACTTTTCGGGCCTCAGCGAACTCTTAAATGCTTTTCGTAAACATACCCCACTCGGATATCTTGAGTAGTTATGAAATCGCGTTGTTTTTCCTGAAGCTCTGCGCACCGTCTGTGTGACCAGGTAGGCGGGCCCCTTAACGAACCACAATCAATAAAAAAAGCTCAATTGGAAGCACAAACAAAAAGAAGCATCAAAGCGGAAGCACAATCAACGAAAAAGAAGCGCTATCATAGAAAAGGAATTCCAATTGGAAGACAAATCAACGAGAAGGAAGCACAATCAGAAAATGAACCACAATCAACAAAAAGTAAGCACAATCAACGATAAGGAAGCACAGTCAAAAATAAAGAAGCACAATCGGAAGCACATTCGACAGAGAGGAAATACAATCAACAAAAATAAAGCACAATTGGAAGCTCAATCAACGAAAAGAAAGTTCAAAGAAAAGGAAGCACTTTTGGAAGCACAATCAACGAGAAGGAAAAACATTTGGAAGCACAATCAACGAGAAAGAAGCGCAATAAAAAAAGGAATACAATTAGAAGTACAATCAAAAAGAAGAAAGCACAATTGGAAGCAAATTAAACGAAAAAGAAGCAAATTTGGATGGAAAATAAAAAAATGGACGCAGTATTACGAGAACTCAGTATTAGTTAGAAATCAGATTACAAGAAATAAAATAAACAGATTTTAAAAATATAAAAAATTTGTTTATTTTTCAATATCATTCACATGCAATTAAAACAAGTGATTATTGTATGTAGCCAGCATTCTGGCTAAATACCTCGTCGATATGCGAGTAGTTTCCTCTACGAACAGATGCCACCAACAGTCTCAGGCGATCAACCAATATGTTAGGATCTTCCTATTAAATATAATCTATCTCTTCTGCTATCGTCATCTTCATTGAATGTCTGTTATTAATATTTTTAATATAACTTTCGTCCCTGTGTCCATCGTTTGGTTGATTAGAACAATTAATTTTATTATGCCGTTTCCATCGTATCTGTCTAAGGGCTTCATCACAGCTTTCGATCTTGTCAGCTTTAGGTGTTTCGTCAGTCTTTGGTTTTGTCACCAGCTTCAGAGTCACTGTCACTATCATCGTAGAAGTCAGCGTCTTCACCCAGATTACTCTAAAAATTCGAAATCGTTGACGTTGAAGCTTCTTCATCGTCTTTAAGCTTCCTTCTTAAGAGTCCGTCATTTGTACAAAGTACGGAGGATCTACCTGAATTCGATTTGAATGTATTCTAATTTTTCTTGTTAAGGATACTTACATTGTCATCACGCCATCTGCCACAGATGGGAGCACTGTGGTTCACATTTCCGTTCCGTGCAACTTTATTTCCATTCACGATAAGTTCTACCATGTCATACTCCACGAGCAAAGATGTTACACATCAAAAACACAAACCCATGTATGACTCATTGCCTATAGTTCTCTCCAACGCTTTTGACGTTACTTAAAATAGTGGTTTGCTACTAAAATAAAAGAAAGTATTCAAGAATGAAACACTCAATAAACACTATTAAATGAACAAATTTTTATAACCGCTGATAAGACTGATTCCATTGAAAAAGTATGGAATTATATGTGTCAGTTACGAATGGTAAAAAATAAAGATCCTACAACCCAATTATTAAAAAAAAAAAATTTACGTCAGCGATATATATTTTTTATTTATATTTTATTTAATACAGTTTATTTACTTATTCACGAATGAAATTCAGCACCAGGCCGGTTTGAATTTTTTTCCCGTGTTTTTTACATATTAAAAAAATAAAATATCATGTTAATACTAAATATTAAACCATCCTATAGAAAACCATTATTAAGGAAACTTAATAACTTACACAATAATAAAGTAATGCTAGCCCTTCAATAAATAAAATAAACTTGTTAAAATTCGTAAAAAAAAGCTTAATTAAACTCATTATACCGCAGCTTATTAAGTTTTGTGGTCATTCGAAACTGTGTTCGAATAAAATATTAATACATACCGTTAATATAAACTTTAAATATTGTCTCATTTTTGTCAATTAATCAGTTGTTCAGCTCTTCTTAAAATGCGTATACCAGCTTTCGAAAGCATTTTATGACTCAAGTAGTAAATTTTTTCTATAAAATCTTTCAGGATGAAACTGCAGCTGATGTTTGTAGGTCAATTTCAGATCAATCCAATATATACTTGTCGTTCAACATTTACTATACTATTAATTAAACCCAGCCTGGCAAGAATGTATGATTATGTAAAATGAGATATTCGGTTTGGAATACTATGTTAAAGCTCCTCTTTACCTTTGTGGAAACATTGCAATGCGTTTGAAATATACTAGTATTCAATGTTTTGAAAATGCGGCAATATATTTTATAGTCTGATGATGGAAATTTCAAAACAGCGCAGAAAGCCTTCTTGAATAACAGGTCTAGCAAGAACTCTTTAAACATTTTAGCATGGGAAAAAAATTATGTTTTTACATTATTAGCTTAAATAGCATTGATGCACCTCGAAATGTATGTCAAGTGGCAACTTCTTTTAGACGTTTATTAAACAAAAAAACATTTTCCAATTATTCGCATAGTTCATGACGAAAAGGAATAAACAAAAAATCTCATAACTGACTTTATGTAAACAAATAGTAGCCATCACAGTGGATGTTTGAACACACGTTACCTTCTGTGGTAATGCGTTCCGCCGAAGACACATGAACTGCGCGCGTTGCGTCTCTCTCTCTCTCTCTCTCTCTCTCTCCCTCCCACCCTCCCTCTCTCTCTCTCTCTGTGTGTGAGAGAGAGTATGTGTGTGTTATATGTGTTTGCGTATGTGTGTGTGTGCTCTGTGGCGACCTCGACAGATGCTGAGAGCGTGCTTCATTTAGTGCATTTTTTTTAAAGCGACATAACTCCAAATATCGATATAACGTTATTTACTCCGAATGACGTCATTAATCATGGTCCATCGTTTATTACACTTCGTAATGAATTATCTTTTACATAAAAGGCTTTTGTATATTAGCACTATATTTAAACCATGTCACCTATATTAATTAACAGGCAAGGCAATGTGCAAATTTCCAATTTTAAATTTTAAATAAAAATAAATAAAAATCTACGCGTAATGTCCATGCAAGATAAAAGTAAAATGTCTCTATTTGTAGGTATAGAGATAAATTCTTTTCATGATCGATCATACTATCCACATAAAACTGAATGATAATTATAAACTCAGTTGCGCAAATCAATAACTCTTTTTGACACGAATAAATTGTAGATTCTTTAAAATAAAATATACATGGAAGCGTCAATCGTCAACCGTTACGAAAACTCAGGAGCAGACAAACACAAGCAGCGTTATGAGAAGTCCCTAGCATCACTGCTGCGTCATATATACCTATCCCCTGCCGTCTCCCCTTCCGGCCGTTACTACTAGCATATAGCATGCTCCGCTACGTACCCCTAATTGCAGTCCTCCCATTCGACCACTAGCGCATGCGTTGGAGTGGCGTCGCCGCTGACGCACTCTCCTCCTCTACCGGTTCCCCCATCACGTACCTAACTATTCCGCTCATACGATCAGAATTTTCGTAACGCTCGAAAATTGTTGCCCCTCCCCCTTTCACAGTGTCCTTTCTGGACCTTATGTCTCCAAAACTATATGAAACTTATGAAATGTTTATACAATATTTAAAAAAATGTTTTATTCATGAGATACTTTTTTTTCTGGTGTTCGCTGAAAACAATAAAGTCATTGCTAACGTTTCCAAAAATAAATGAAAAAATTATGAACAGCAAATATTTTATTTTATTTTAAATTTAGTGTTCTTATAAAACTTAGTGTGAAAAGAGCTTACTTTCCAAATATATACTAATTTTATTTAAAAATTATTTAGCTTTTAAATTAAAAAATATATATATATATATAATGTTTTTATAAATTTACAATGAGTTGTTTCTGCTTTATCCAAAATAATGGAAGCAATAGTGTTTTAAAACATTTTAAAATTTACAAACAAAGAGAAAAATGCAAAATAATATACTTAAAAAAATTTTTTTTAATGCTTATTAACACGTCGAAACTGTTCCCAGTGATGTTCCAGAGCACACACACACACATATATGTATATGTTTGGTATCATTTGAACTTTCAGAAGCGAATAAAAAACTTCGTAAAGTCCACCCTAAGGCAAAAAAAATAAATAAATTCGTCTTATTTCCTCGTATATATCATGGAGAGGGAAAAAAAAATTTCCGCGAATCGGCAAAAACTTCATCCCATCGACTGATGCACTGGTCAACGTAATTACCGCTGGCGTTTCAGTAATCCCATTGGCTGCTCTGGTTCGGTTCACGCTCGTGTCATCGTGGCCGGGAGAAAAGGGGGGGGGGGGTGCGAATTTGACGAGCTGCCGACAGGTGCCGATTCTTTTCGCCGACGTCAATCTCCGGTGTCCGTCCGACAGTGAAATGTCGCGGGCCTCAAGCGTCAGGCCGATGTAAAAAAAAAATAGTAAAAAAGAGGGGGGCGAATGATTCCAATTATTGTTCGTTACGCGCAAGCGGTAGTTCTGTATCCGAATTTAGACCCTGCCCGATTTCTGTCCGAGAGCCTGTGAAGTTGAGCGCCGGGGTGTTTGGCACGAACGTGGGAGTCACGTTTTCATTAATATTATCATGACTTATGATTAGATACAGGAAAAATTCGCGAATTCATTTCGCGATAGGCTAAAATACAAATAGTCATACCTTACTGCTGCCTCTGCTATTGGCTCACAACTCACCTAGGTGACTCTGGGCCAATGAAAAACGCCCGACTAAAGCTTTATCGAATCACAGGCTGCTACGTTGGGACGTCTCACAGGACAGCAGCCAATGAGTGGGTGACATTTAACCGAGTGTAGGTAGAACTATGGAGTTCATCCTGCAGGTCATTGAACCCGCGAATTTTTCCGGTCCCTACTTATGATTAGGGGCACGCATTTTTCGCGAAAAAATCTGAATGTCTATTAGACTGCAACAAGGTATAACGGCACCAATAGTTTCTTCCTTGTGATTGGCGGCCGTCTGTGAGAGAGGTCGTTGCCTTGTTTGACTGAGCCACTCGGGACGCGTTTGCTTCCGCACTGACTTACTGTGATTGGTGTTGTAACAATACACATGTACTTGAAAGAAACTAGCCCAATCACGAAATACAGAAGAGGCTACAGTGTTTCAACTTTCAACTGGCCTCGGTTTCTTTTCGCGAAATAAGCATGGCCCTACTTATGATGTTAATGAAGGCAATAGATATAGATATTTTTCATATTAGAAAATGAAGTAAATAATCAATATTGATGTGTAACATCTCGGCTGTCGGTCATATGACATTTGGTAGAAGTGACTTCGTGAATGAAACGAAAGTAGCATGAAACGGAAATGTGTTACCAAGGTGCTGCGCTATCTGTGCCATGTGGCGCGAACAAAAGTTCACGAAGCTAAAGAGAAAATTTATGGAACTAACTTTTTAATGAATTAAAAAAAACATAAGCAGTATTTTAATAAAATTCTTGGTCGAAAATCAGGTCAAAAGCCAGAGTTTCGTATTTTTTTCAAGTCTTTTTCGCTTGTATAGGAGCGGTTTCATTATATAGTTAAAAATGTCGGTGTTCAAATCGAATATTTCGATAGTTGACGTAGTTGCACCAACAGAAAATTCTAGTGGAGGGAGCGGAAACTCTGTTTGATTCGCGTCCATAAATGTACTTGAAAACATAATTTGCCTATATGTATCCCGCTCGGCATTAATTTAAAGAATTCAAAGTTAAAATTTGTGCCCATGTTGCGAATTATAATTGTATTTGCAACATGATAACACACGAATATGCTCGTTGTCGAGGTGAGTGGATACTTAAAGACTCGCTCACAATTTTTTTTACGTGGTTTTACAACAGACTATCAGAACTCGGCAGACGTTGTCTTTCCATATGGATGTTTTTTATGCAATCTATAATCTATAAAGTGTTTTAGAAGGTAATCCATTTTAAAACTCACTTACCAATTAATAATCACAGTCACATCGCTATGTTTTTTTATTTAAGATTAAGGACAGTAAAAATTGCAAGTAGCAAATTTCATGACGATTAGTTGAACGGAATAGACGTTTATGCACTGAAGCGCCATATACTGAAGAATTACAAGAAAATGGATATCGCGAAAATATCCACCGTGTTCAAATGTCTATTTATACCGATTCTCATGGTGATTGGTTGAACGTTAAAGAAGTTTATGCACTGCATCGGCATCTAACGGCGAGTTACAAAAAAAAAAGAGGATGGAATTAAAACTTCCATGGAAAAAAAAACACTTCGATGTGCCAACTTTCATGGCAATCCGATCGGTCAAACGGTGTCGGAGTTTATTAAAATCATACATTTAAACATCCTATTTTAAAAATATATACATATATAGATTGGCACCATACAATATATTGGCCTAGTTATACATGACCAGAGAGGGAGCTGCAATGATAGTTTCGAAGAATGAACAGATATATGAATTTCGTAGTTTTTCTGTCCTAGCGCACCGTCGCTGATTACCCGAGGCGAATGTGAGATTTCCAGAACGAGCGGCCGACGACTCGTTCAAGGTTCGACGCCCGACAGAGTCATTTTTCTCGGCGACGCCAATCCGCGAACTGACGTTAACACAACTGGACCACTGAACGACGAGAATATCAGTTCAGAACTCGGACGCTGGACTGACCTGTGCTACGCTTTATTTAAGTTACGCTGTCTGGAATATCTGTTTAGTATCGTCCTTGTAGATTCTCAATACGTCAGTATGTTGTCCAAATTTTGTTGTTTGTTTGTACACTGTTAAAAAGCTTCACATTAAATTTGAGAAGAACGCTGGTTACTTATTATTAGAGACCTGCAAATTTCGCGAATTCATTTCGTGATATGCTACAATTCAAATAATTATACCTTAGCTCTGCTTCTACCACTGGTTCACTGTTAATCTGGAGTAATGAGGGCCAATTAGAGACCCTCGCTCAAAGAAGTGTCGAATCACAGACACTCGGTCGAGACGACTCACAAGGCAGCAGCCAATGAACAGGTGGCATTTTCCCGAGTGTGTAGAGTGTAGTAGAGTCTATAATGGAGGTCATTGAACCCACGAATTTCACAGGTCTCTACTAATTGTCCAGTGTTATTCGTAAATTTACGGCCATCTTCGTAAATTTGCGGACACTGAGTGCACTTAATTTGTATGAGAACTTAAAACAACATTCTTGTTATATTAACTAAACATTCAAAACCCGTTTAAGTCTTCAGTAAGAACACTGTTATTTTGTACACGTGTTTGTTTACCTTGGTTTAGAACGAAACACATATCTCAAAACGCGAAATACGGCATAGTTCCTATGAAGATCCATATGAAAATATGAAGAACTCTTCATTTATTGAATTGTTGCAACTGTCTCTTCATTGTCAGACCACTGCGTTCTTCCGTGTTTCGCTACTGTTCTAATTCCTTCCACTGTCATTATATCTGATGATTTTGGCCTGTTTTCTGTGTGTTTTGTTAATATCTATATCTGCAGTAGTACTTGGGTTTTTACCTAAGAATATTTATCCTCACAGCCATTCATCAACAAGTTCATATACCAAATTTTGTACTTTATGAATAAATAGTAATTTAAAGTCTCGTCACAACAAAGTAAATAGAGATGTATAAGGCAAAGAACGGTCGTACCCGGAGAAAATTAAACGGTTACGGCAACACCAGCAAAGTTTCATACTTACGTTATACCTGGAGTCCTGAAGTATGATTACCGTAGCTTACAATATACTCGCCAATTACTATTTATTCCTTTTTATGTTGCACTTTTTTTCTTAGGTGTGGAAGACATGATAATTTTAATTACTATTATTATGAAGATTAATATTGGTGTGGATTACTTGTGTAAAAATAAAATACACGCGAATCATGATCTTCTTCAGGGTTATTTGAATACTCAGGTAGCCGCTTACTAATATTAATATATTACATTATAATTTTTATTACAATTTTGAATTTAATATTCACATAACTGGAAGGAAATTAGAAGATACATTTGCTTTAAAACCTACAACTATTAAATAATAAGTGTATTTTCTACGAATATTTTATGTATTTTATTTGTTTCTCAAGGGATCTTTTTTTTTGTTTTAAATTTATCAAGGGAGAGTATAAAAATGTCAGGAATTTAATTTTAATTTCTGAATTGTCACAGTGAATGCACTTTAAAAGAATTCATAAGAATTAATTATAAGATTGGCTTCTCGAAAGGAGTCCGGTTCGAATACAAGTACCGACATCCAGATTTATTTTAGTTGATTTTTTATTTTTTAAATAATTTTGGTAAATTTTTTTAATGATTCATTCACTGATATGCCCGCATCCGGTTAGTCATACGCTGTCAATTACTCTTAGGAGAAGAAAAAAATAGAGGAAACAAGTATTTGAGCTCGACATTGATTCATTCTATTTTCTCAGATGCAAAACATTTTATATGTACAACCTACAAAAAAAGAAAGATAATGTATAAACAAGAGCAGAAAACCAAAATTCATAAAACACGTTACGGCTCAACCTCTGGCCGGCGTTGATACAGACTTCCGAAATATTGTGTGTCGGAAGATCTATCTTGTTTGCTATCTATCTCTCTCTTTCTCCTTACTCGTCCTTTTGAAAAATTTAAACAGTAGCACCGCAGCTCGAAAAGCGGGGCCGAACAGTGACAATGCAACCCAGAATGTCACGTGTTCCCCCTTCCCCCTTTTTTTTACTCTTTTGAGGGCTGTTTCTCCATCTCTCTCTTTTTTTCCCGACAAGTGTGAAGAAGGACACTGCGGTAACTTATTCATGGTGTGACGTTGTTTAAAAATTGACGCGGCGAACTGCAGGGTATACATATACAGGGTGTACACAAGGTCGTGTCTCTTTCCCGCATCTGTCGCTTCTATCCACTCCGCTCTTCACAGGCGAACAATGCCGCCGACCCCTCTTCTTATTTCCTTGTTTTTTTTCCCCCTGACCCTCCGCGCCTGTATAATGAAGTATTCATCTCGCCATGCTCACGGCTCCCGTATGCCGAATTTCAGCGACGGAGGACAGACGAAGCGGGGGTTGGGAGAAGGGTATGAAAACGTGTCGCAACCGTGCGTCACGTAACAATTTACGAAAACAAATTAAGGCCCTAGCTTTTTTTTTTCTCCTCCTTCGGAGGAGCGCTTCGCTATGGCGCCTGAAATAAATTTTGAAGTTGCATCGTTTTTCCCCCTGTCGTTCCCGGCAGGCCATTGGCTGCGAGAAGACGAGCGAACGAAAAGCACGAGGATTTATTTTTACCTGCCATCCCCCCCCCCACCCCAACTTTTTTTACCCTCAATTGTCCTCTTTGCAAACCCTTTTTCTAAACTCAATAGGTATTGGATTACCTGCTAAGTAACAAGCTCAAGACTGAATAAACTTCCTGCTTTTATTTGTGTTACTATCAGGTTTATGCATTTGTGTTTCGTGAAACTCTTGTTTCGGTTATCTTCCAACAGCTTAACATTCCCAGGAATTTCAAGTTTTGCAACAAGAATAAATGAAATTACATTTTAAAAGTTTCTGAATTGCTTAGACATCAGCCGTACAATGTGGCACACTAATAAAATTAAAAATAATTATATACCTTCATTTACATTTTTACTAGCGGAAAAGTTTCTGTTGGACATTTGGGCCTATTAAAACCAATTATTTTAAAAAAATTATTCACTATTTAATCAATATTATATCTTTTTCGGACTTAAGATAAAGAATAAAGTGATTGGTTAAATATGATAA
This sequence comes from Bacillus rossius redtenbacheri, assembly GCF_032445375.1. NCBI lineage: Eukaryota > Metazoa > Arthropoda > Insecta > Phasmatodea > Bacillidae > Bacillus > Bacillus rossius. The sequence goes on from NC_086341.1 coordinate 22,378,029, forward strand.
AATTGAAATACATTGTATAAATAATTTTTTATTAAATAACATAAATTCAGCTAACAAAATATAACACATACGTAAGAATTTTTTATATTTAAGTGTATTTAGTACAAAAGCATATTTATATAAAGCATTAGTATAGGAATCATTTTATATAAGTAATATAAAATCATACAGATTCCAGAAAAGAAAAGACACTTCGATTTTAGTATCTTTTAGCTGAAATTTTTGGAATTTACAATATATTAGTGCGCAAATGTAACTGGATGATAAATTTACTGAGTCAAATATAATACTCAAAGAATGGAAAACCTATTAAACTTAAAATAAGAGTTTGTAACATTTCTCGACGACTGATTTCAAGTGTAAAACGTGGCGGACGTTGCCATGTACCATCGGGTTCATCGCGGGGTACTCTTTTTTTTCAATGCTTCATTAGCATCGTCGTCTAATGAAATCGATGTAAACTAGACATTCATTACTTAATAATTGAGAAAAATATTAATGAGATTTTTATATGTTACTTTCTGTCTTTAAATGAAAGCTAATAATTACATATTAATATAGAGACCTGCAAAATTCGCGGATTCATTGACCTCTAGGATAGACTCCACAGTCCTTTAAATACTCGCGGAAATAACACCTGTTCATTGGCTACTGACGCGTGAGACGTCTCAAATAGGCTGTCCGTAATTCGGCACTTTCTTGGTTTAGTGTTTCCCATTGGCTCACAGTTCCCCGGATAAAATGTGGGCCAATCGCAGAAGCGGTACGAAGGTATAGTTGTTTTGATGCTAGTCGATCGCGAAATGAATCCACGAATTTTGCATGTCTCTATATATTAAGTATCGCAACAGTTAGAAAAGATTTTTTTTTTTTGGTTCGGTTGTAAAAACTTCCATAAAATTCTTTCAATTTGAGATGAATCTTTGAAGTGTTTACGCATTCCTTAAGATAAAACATATTTCTGTAATGATCCAAGGTAAATCAATTGAAGAACGTGGTTTGAAACCGTGCTCGTCGGTAGTCTAAACGCCGAGCGAACGCTTACTCGCTGCAAAAAAATATTTCGCGCGTTATATTTTATGTTTCGCCGAAGCAGGGCAATCTGGCAACATCTGTCTGTAAAACGGGCCGTTAAGGCCGACCACGTTATTCATGGGAGACACTAAGAGTTTCCTCCAGGGAGTACAACGTTATTTTGGCCGCTGCTGAGATCAGTTCCTGCTGTTTCAAGCGCTTCCCTCTTTGGGAAAAGCTTTTTTTTATGTCTTCTCTGATCTAAGAAGTTTCTTTCAGAACATGGTTTCGTATTTATCGGCGAAAGCTGAACTCTGAAAACACCAAACGATTTTTCAAAAAAAATTCAAATTTATTTCCGAACGATAATTTAGAAACAAAGTTTTTTTGCCGTTAGATGCAAATCCAAATATGGTAGAGAAAGATTTCAAGTCTAGTCTCCATTTTAAAAAATAATACGACAACATCAGTGACACGATTGTGGTGAAAATTGAGGTAACTTTAAGATCGCTAGAAAATAGAAATCAACAAAGAAATCTTAAATTTCGTTGCTTATTAAGAGGCAAACTAACAAGGTCCCTTAAAAAAAACCACATAGAAAAATTAATTTCGTAAGAGTTTTAGCTCCACTAAATCGCAAAGTAAATAAAAATTCTGAAAATTTTATTAACTTAGAAAATGTTTAAAATTTTAAAAACTTATCACTAAAATAAAACCACAAAACCTTAAGTTTTAAAAAGGTTTCCACTAACAATTACGTTATGCGATTTTCTAATTGAATCAATAAATTGTTTAAACTTTACTTTTAATATTTTATTTCAATTGCGTAGAGAAAAGGAACTCATTTATGCACTACAGAATTGTAGTACCTCTTTGGAACTGTATATCTATGCACTTTCTTCTAGTGTCATGTTTTACAATATTTTGTCTGTGTATTTCACAAATATTTTTTCATTGTTAGTACCAAAATTAGAGTAATTTGTATGTTAGAGATTATATTATGTTAGCTGTTATAAGTAAGACATTTTTAGCCTTCAGTGAAGTTAAGTAACCAAATTGTTTGTCAGTTAGTCTGACGAATTATTCAAATAGTATCCTGACTCCTGTTATTGGCTGAAATTATTTTAAAATTAGGTGGCAGTGAACCAGGACGTAGAGTTTAAAAAAATGGCTCTTCTATTATTATGGTGGAATGAGTAACATAATTTGGCTTGGCCCATTTTATGGCCTAACGGATATTCCCGGCATATATCAGAGTTAAATACTGTTCAAGTTTAAAGCCAAAAAATTCTGAGAGTATTATTGACATTTAGTCTGTGAGATAGAAGTGTTACGACGAACATATTAGGTTGTATAAATACAATTTTTTTTATCCATCCAGAAAAGGTAAACAACGTAATCGTTAAATTGATGTTAGGAGGGGGAGGGGGGGGGATATTCCAAGATCTGTAAAATTAGTTAATGGCAAAATTACGTAAATCAGATTATACAAGAAGGGTTGCATGAAGTGATTAGTGAAAAAAAAGGAATGTCTTCCATTGCACGCACGAAGGCGCGAACGTCCAGATAACCTGTTCTGTTACTGAACTAAGAGGTTTTAGCTTTAAACTTACGTCATTGCTGCAATGCTGCGCAATTGTTATTATGGAAACTTAGCAAGTTATTTGAATTCATAGATAGTTTAAAAATCTTTTACTTGGTTTGTTAGCATAGTAATTTTTAACTAAATAAATAGTCAAATATACCCGATTAAATGTTTTCGTACAAGATGTGCAACAAATTCGCTCTCACAAAATTATTATGTGTTTGATTATATTTTGAAGTTTTATTATTTTTTACGTCTTTAGGCGCGTTAAGAAAAAAATATGAGAGTGAATTTTTACTATGCGCGCGCGCCATGTAACGAAATTTTCACAGGATGAGAAAATATACATACAAAAAAGATTTATGTGCTTTTAAATCTTATACTTTAGTGATATTGAACAATGATAAATATAAATAAAAAATCTTATTTATTGAAATTATTAGTGTTTACAAAATTGTTAAATGTATTTTGAATTATACGTATTTAAATAAGCGAGGCCGTGTCCCTTTTTGTATAAAATAATCACTATCATAAATTATAAATTATTAAATTAATTTTTAATAAATTAGAATAAATATTTTGAATGATTTTTGATTTTAAAAAAATAAAAAAATGTCTCGACTATTTTTTTAAATTAAATAATTGATTTTATACATGAGTGTCTATTATTATTTAATATTAAGTATTTTTTAAAATATTTTTTGATTTAATTTAAATTTTTATTTTATCAACCGTATTTATAATATCTCTCAAGTCCTGTTATTTAATTTCTAATAATTATTTGCTTGCAAAATTTAAGTTAGTTTTTTTAATACGCCAATAAATTATAACTTTTTACGCACGCACATAAGTAGCCGCAACAATTTTTATAATTTTTTTCAATTGTCGGTTGTTTAAACATTGTGTAAGAAAAATTTATTTTCAAGTGTGGAGATCATAAAATCTTTGAAAAATTGCCTATGATTCAAAACTACGACACTTCATAATTTTTTATACAAAACAGTAATTGATTGCCCTAACAACTGTTCTCAGCTTGAAGTTTGTGTTCTGGGATATTCTGCATGTCTCTATAACATTAGTGACATTGCTAAGAGAACCCGTGTATCATTAAAGGCCTTGCTAATAGTGTGCTTGTATTGTAAGGGGATATATTATTGACAAAACTAAAAAAAAACTATAAAAACGTTTTTGAGGGACAGTCATTAATTAAGACGCAAAAATTGATATGATTCCTCTTGAAGAAGTATCTTCTTATCATTAATTTCGTGACTACAAGTAAGCATTCGCGGGCATGAGTAATTCAATTTGAAAATGGCAATGGTCCTGGTTGATACTACTACGTGGGGCTGAGACAGCAGCTAAATAACTTTTATGCAGCTAAAATTGTGACACTGATAAAACGATGTGGACTGTTCATTGAGAAATAAATTAAAAAAAATCTTTTAATGATAATCACTTTAATTTATTCTTTAACCATATTTTGAGTCCAACTTTATATTTGTGTTTTATCGTAAATTATTTTTTTTTTCACATATACTCGTTGGTCACGCACCCATCGGTGAATGCAATTTCCGCGCGACGCGCTTCCACTGGCGTCCCCTCGCGGATTGTTCGCCGCGCCCCACGCGTGTGCGCGGCGAGCATTGACGTGATCGGGACGGGAGCTAATAACTGAGCGCGGGGAGACGTGAGGCCGCGCCGGGCGTGGGACGGGAGACTGCGACGGGAAACCTCCCGCGGAGGAGACGGCGCTCCGAGCGCTATCGCGTGCTTGTGACGTGAATATGAAGAAGGCTAGGAGAGGCCAGACTCCACGCGCGGCTAATAGGATCAGGATTCTTCGCAGATATCACCGGGAGGACGAGGTATAGAAAAAAAATTTTCCTCACCCTTCCCCTTCTTCTCTTTCTATGTCTCCCTCTCTCTCTCTCTTCGAGAAAGTTGGTCGCGGAAGAGGAAGAGGATTATTCCTCACAGGGAGTGCTTCACGTCCGTTATAAATCTCACGTCACATCCCGGGGATCCATCTTTTAAAAAAAGGAAATTATTCCTTCGATGTAAGTGGAAAGTTCATAGCATGGAAAAAAAAATTTCTGTGAGGGAAATTTTTTTCCGGAAGGTTTGATTTTTTGTCGACGGCGATATCATAAGGCACGATAATACATAAAACTAATCCTATCAATGAGTTCTTTAAATGATTTCTTTTTTTCAATTGGGAAGATTGATTTAAATACATATTTGGGACATATACCGTTGCTACTTTGCACTGGATGTCACAGAGAAAGCCCGAATAACAGACAAAGAAAAATGAGCGCACAAACACACAAAAACAATCCAAAATCAGCTGATTTCATATACGAAATCTATAGACAGCGCAGAGAATTAGGGAATTAGTCAGAACAATATCACAGCGCAGACGAAAACATTCGGTTGGCAACGAGACAGTTACAACCAACACAGTAAATACAAAATATAACAACCTAAGACTACACAATGACAGAAAAAGGAGACGAACGATGATACTAAATAGATAACGTATGTTAGCGTATTTACTTGGTCAGTTATTTGATATTTCTCTGTGACAAACAGTGATAATTAGCAATGGATTATGTCCAAAAAATGAATTAAATAAACTTATAGAGGTTATTAGGTAGTTATCAGTCATAGCCTTATAGCAAGTGTATTTTTAAAATTTTCCTTAATATAAAATAATTTCATGGACATACGATGTTAGAATGGAAAAAAAATTACATAAAACACATCGAAAGAAAACAAACAGTCGTCCCCATTGCAACAAACATCCAAAGAACGTACACACAAAACATGTTCTGTCATTTAAAAAAGATTCCTATGGAAACCAGTTGACAACAAATAGATTGTTAATACAAGTAAATTTATATTTTAAATTTTTATTACACTTCGCTATGGTTAATTTTACATATAATAAATTTATTTTTGAGATGATACTGAGAATTGTTTTTACGAAAATTGGTGAATAATTTTATATTTCATTTCATGTTTAATTAAAGCATATTTATTTCAAACCACGGAAAAGGTAAGCGAATATTCAACTACTGGACTTTATTTGGTTTTTATATGCTTGTTAATGTGCGCCGTTAATACTGGAAACCCATTCAGGGAACTGTTCGTAAATAACTTTAACCATCGGAGGCACTGGGAAAACACAAAGCATAAATGCATGGATACGAATCTGAACACTGTGTTACTGCGAACACCATTTTGTAGTGATACAGTTTTCTTTTGTCATGTGAATGAACAAAACTATATAATATTTGTTATTTTATAAGAAAAATAGCAGACCCGGCAACGCGTTGCTGTGGCTGAGTGATTTAGAAAGGATTTAAAAGACAAAATTTAACACACATTAACATAACGTTTTCAATTCTATTTTATTATTGAATACTCTGATTACCTTTTCTTATAATAAATCAAAGTTCATTCTATTAATAAATACTCTGATCAGCTCTATAATAAATCACAGGAAGGTAGAATTAATTAAAACCTACAAAATTTTTGAAATGTAATAAAATTTGATGAACTCCGATTCTCTAGCTAATATTATTTGTTTTGTTATTATATCTGAAGATATATATCAATAATTGTAAACACGTGAGAATAAAATCAAAAATAATACAAAAAAGCGAGGTTATGTAGTACATTGATTAACGAAAATGTGCACAACATGGAGAAAAATAAAAATTGAATTGAAACGTAGCGCCATCTATGAGATATTTATGTCAGACAGTACAACAGTTGTCTGTAAAAAAACTGATTTAAGGCGCCATCTGTTTGAGACTTATGAAACTTATGCTTAATAACACCAATCAACATTGATAATCAGTTTATTTTTAATTATAAATTATTAAGACCATTAAACGAAATAAAAACTATCCTATCTCTCAAGTTGGAAAAAATTACACATAAATGCCAAGTTTCATCGAAATCGGTTGACTTGGTGAAGAGTTCACTGGAAACAAACATCAGGACACTGAACTTAAATATATTAAGTTTAATGTTGATATTAAAAAAAAATTACTGTGTACTTAAATAACTGTAAAGACAAGACGAAAATTGAAATGTCACGGCGTGAAAGACCAAACCGTAAGTCCCTTCATGAAGTTTGCTGCTCAGGGCACGCGCTTCCTAGCGACGAGAATAACTCGGAAACACAATTTCCGTCCCGGACGATAGTATCTTGTTAGCGGCAGTCGGGGCGGGATTGGCCCAATCAGCGCGCGGACCGCTCTTCGCGCGAGGTGGGCGCGGACCAATGCGGAGGCTGCGTTTCCCTTCTCCTTCCCCCGCTTGTAACTTCCGGTTTAATGGTCCGCGCAAAAGGAGGGATTATTTTTTTTATATAGCTGAGGTTAAAACTTGATCACAAATAATTTGTTGCGTGAGACGTGATCAGAAAGTAATAGCTACGTGCTTTTCCTGTATTTCGGTAAGAAACTACCTGTCAACTTAACATGACGAAACATCATATACAATTAAATTTTAAAATATTAATACCATATTATTTATTTTTTATAATTGACAAACTTAAGAAGTAACATTCTGAATAATCTTAAAGTGGCTTCAGCGTCAATAGGTAATTTATGGTATTGATAACATAAATTATAAATTGTATTGTACTTATACTCTGGATACAACTGTAGTTAAGAACGGTGGACAGAGAGAATTTCTAAAGAAGTAAGCGTGATTTCTCTACAGCAAATAATAAACAATATATTTATTCAAAACCAACAATATAGGACCTCTATCAAGTGTTGGTGTTGATTTTAAGGAAAACTTTGACCACAAAAGACTTAAAAAACTATATATTTTTAAATTAATTTTTATGTATACTGGTGGGTTGGTAACCCAATTCTGATAACTTGTAACAGTATTTGCGTACTGTAAAAGGCTTAAATACTAGAACAACACAATTAACTTAATAACAGAATATATTACTCTAGTCTGACTTGTGACTTTGGCTACCAGATGTTTAAAACGCAGGATGTACGATTGACCCACAAGATAAAATGCACAAGAGACTTTGCAGTCAATCAGAGTTCCCCGTGCAACACTCTCAACACAAACACAGTTTTAATCTCTCTTGTAAGACAAGGTATATTTCAAATTAGTGTTCGTTACTCGGCTAACATACTCAGTGGAATATCACAAGGGGTATTTAAAACAGGACCACCGAGGATAGAGGGTACTGGTGTGCTGAAAAAGTATAAAATAAAATATTTACTTAGTTAATTTTGGTTGACTGCAAAAGTCTCTCAGAAATAATTGTTAACCAAATGTAATATTTGTAATGTTAAATAACACTTAATCAAACTATCATAAATTTAAATAAAAAAATGCGTCAACAAAAAAAGATCTGGACGGGTCCGAAACGCCATGTGTATTTGTAGGATAAATTTTATCAGTTGCTTACATATATTTCACCACTATTTAACGTAATTTATTAGAATTTCGCCATACACGATAATTTAAAAACAATTACAATAAGAAAAAAAAAAAACACCTTTAAATGTCCGGATGTGCCTAAATCTGAGTTGAAACACTGAATATATGCATAACGCCGGTCCTTGCATATCCTGCAAAAAAAAAAAATTAATTTCAGAAGCAATTTTGTTCCGTTAATTCAAAAGACCTTAAAAAAAAATTCTGGCCTCTGGTTGGCTGGTAGTTCAAATTATCGCTATAACTACATACAACTTTGTCACGTTAATACAACGTCAAAAAACATAAAAAGTGTGAAAATTTATTGTTTCAAAAATACAATCAGATTAGGAATAAAATAACATAAATAACTGGAACTAAAAGTTTATAGGCGGTGCAATAGTCTCTAGTGGGGTTAGACCAAATTAAGATTTACTGGATGAAACAGAATACGTATAGTAACATATGTTATAGAGGCGTAGAAAGTTCTGAAACTGTACAGTCTAGTTCATATATATATATATATATATATATTAGATTCAAAAATGAAATTCAATAAAAAGAATTATAAAACAAGCTGGGCTTAAATGTTTCACCTCATTATCTATTTAATAGTAAAACAATTTAAATTTTTCAGAAAATAACTTTTATACAATTTATACTTATAAATGTTTTCTGCTGAATAATATAAACTTGAAGTTTCTTAAAATATATAACATTAAGAAGACTTACAACAATGACACATCTTACATCTTTAGGCATAAAATAACTTACATTTACTGAGAAAACTTCAATATTTTTTTTATTATATGTGAGACTGAAGATTCATTTAGTATTCCATTAGAATAGTTTATGATTTTCGAAACTGAAAATAATGGCATGTTTTAAAATGGTTACTTTTATTATTTAGTTAATTTTTCAAATCCAAATAAATAATTATAGAAAACCTTGTTTGTATAGTGTCATTTTACAAAATAAAATTAATTTTTAAATTTTAATATATGTATAATGTTTAAAAGAAACTCATCGATGCTTATTTTTCGTGTGAAATGTTTTTTTTAAATGTTTTTTTAGTCTTTTTAAACACAAATTATATATCCACAATGTGTACAGTAATTTATATTAAAATGAAAGAGTTTAATGATTTTTTTAGTTAAACGTGTATTTAAAACATCCTAATAAAATTATATTATCAGAAATATGTTTTAAATTTTGTTGATCATCCTGCATTTTCGCTCTAATAAACCATTGGTTCAGCATTTTGGCTAACGGGGTTGTAAGTACGATGTTATTAAACTTTCAAAATGTCTGGTACCCGTTAATTTTTTGGTATATCTAATTGATCGATATATTAAAAAAAAACCTGTGACTATTACGTATCTCTTTCAGAACAATGGAATTGTGTCAAACGTAATTCGCTTTTGTGCGTCATCAAGGTTTTCAGAGTAATGGCTGTACACGAGTTATTTTGATACGATCGCTCTACAGAAATGATAACAGTTCTCCACTTCGACAATGGGACCAAATTATAATATATATATATAAACCTTATCTATTTATCTAAAAAAGGTTTATAGTGTGCTTCTTTATTACAGCGAAAACAATTTATGTATAAAGTTTAACTGTCATTTCGTTTATTGTACCTGAGAATTGTACGTTTGTTACAATAATAAAAAAATAAGTTGTAACCAAGCAATTGTGTGGTTTTGTTTGAACGTAATTTCTTTTCACTGCAACTTTGCTTGAATAATATTTGATAGCTTTAGTATATAGGGCAAGTTGCCATAAATGTTTATTATCCTTTAGTTATGGAAGTATGCCAAACAATTAAATTCAACCAAAACAGATGAAAAACGTCGCATCCATTCTACAGGATGAGCTGCTGTGAACGCTAAAGTTCTACACACCCAAAAACACCCATCCTAAACACACATCTTCAGGTGGGTCTGAATTCGACCAACAGACATTGGCTAGCAGGTTCGTCCCAAATTGGGATTGAACAAAACATTTATTGAAAACAACAGAAATGTTCTGAAAATGGAACACCAAACGTGTGAATAATTTCTAACTAGTATAATTTATACTGCAACAGCAAATATTTTAACTGTCGATAAATTATTTATTTGAAATAATTTGGGGTAAAAACACGTCAGAAAATTTTACGAGAGACAAGGGTTATTGACCCCAATCTTTTCAATCAAATCATGTTACGACATGGAGACAAGTTTTGCGGTGTAAGTAAAACTTTGCCCTGTAAAGCATTTGCCAAGAAAATAGCTTAATGTTACATTCGAAACATTCTCAATAATTTTCAATAAGACAGTCGTTTTTATACAAATTAAAAAGATGTTTAACAGCAACGGGAAAGCGCTTTGGACCGTGTACTGATATCCAAGCTAATTTTAATTCATGTCTTTTGATTCTTATGATTTTATAACTCGCTAACGTTTTTTGGTTGGAACCAACCATTTTGATACCAACTGTTTCCAAATGATTCAAATAAATATTTAAACTTGATGAGATTAGTCTTTTATTACACGTTGAAACACAGGCTATTTAATTCAATTCGACACATTTATTTGAGTAATTCAGACTCAGAGGTCCTGCTCATCAAACACTGAGTTAAGCCAGAGCATGTAATTAAATTTCTTTTAAAATTTAACTGTCAGAATAAGTAAAAATATTTTGAGATTAACAATTGAAGAATTATCTACGTGCGATTAAATTTTAGGTACTGGCAGAATCGTGTAACGCTTAGAATCATTTAGTACTTTTGACATAAGCTGTATTTATTTACAACTTAATACGTTGTATTTTCTGTTCGAAATCCCCTTGGGAACCATACGTTGTTCACGAAATAACACTAATAATAACGTTATTATTAATGTCGTATCTGATTATTTCATTTTTTTTTAATGAGTTGATCAATCCGAGCACACGAATTTTAGTGTGATAGTCCTCATATCTAATGGTGGAAATTGATTTTATCATTTTCTTAGGAAAACACACTTTATTTTAATACATTGTTATGTTTGAAATACATAATAATACACCCTTCATAATAATAAGATAGATTTATCGAACAACGTGTACGCGTATGTAGTTGTTTCACTACATCTTCAATTATATTCATAAGTTTACAAAGAGTTAATTCTAGTTGTGGTATCGCGATACGAGTTGAACTTAGTAACATTTGGTTTCAGTTGTATTCATATTTCCGTGTGACATTAACTAAGGGTCAGATAACAAAGGTAGCCTAAGCCCAGCGTTGGAAAGCTGACGTCGGCTTCTGTCGTCACGGGCAAGGCCTCTGGGATTGGAAGCATAGCCTACCCCTGACAGGTCTCTCGCAGTACACCCGCGTGACACGATTGCGCGTCCGTGTTGCATATACATCACGGCGCGGACCTCCCTTGACAGGAGTAATTACCCTGTAGCTAAACAAGGTCCTAGCGTCCTAGCGAGCAGCCCACACGCTACAACATTTTAGGAAGGGGGGGGGGGTTGCTGGTTGACAGTGCTCCGGCGTATATGACGAGGTACAGCTGTCCGTCAAGTTGTCACCGCAGTTGTTCCAGATATAGCACTGGCCAGGAAGAGTTCTCGTTATCGATTCTTCTCACCCCCAGAGTTAAGCAAGTCCGGTGTTTGGTTTCATGAAAACTGTATATCATCTTTTTTTGAAATATTTCAGAAACTAAATTTCTTATGTGGTAATTTTTATTTAAGAATATCTGGTTTTGCAAAAAAAAAAAAAAAAAAAATTGAGGGGTACCCAGATAGATTACATAGTGAAAAATTCCGGGAGAAGATACTCCGGAAAGAAGCTTAAACAAAATATATTCTTATAACTAATCTTCCCTTTTCTTTTTGCCTTAAATCCTAGACACGCCCAAATTTCATAGTTACGTAAAATCGGGGAATAAACATTGGACTTTTTTTTGAGAGGCAAGTGGTTTGACCACTCAAACACGATGACACCATTCACTGGGATTTATTTAATTTTAAATTGGTAAACTTAAAAACAATAATAATCGAATTTTGAAAGATAATTCGATTTCAAAACGAATTACTATTTGAATTTAAACATAATTCAAGTATGTCTTAATCAAAAAATCAACGAGTACTAACAAAAGTGAAAAATAATCTTACTTAAAAAATATTAAAATTGATTAAACGTTTTAACCCCATGTATGTTTTTTCAATATTATATATTTTATCTGCTTTAAAAGTTATATATTATCTTGCATGAACCACATCATGACAATGGCCACAACTAAACAACAAAATATCAAGAATTAGTTTTAAATCTTTTTTAATAAATTAAAGAAAACTTGAAATAGTTTTATGTTCGCTCAGTGTATTGCGAAGAGACAAGGTTGAAAGCTCTAAAACATGAAAAAAGAAAAAAGAAAATTTTTGAAAAAATCCACGACGGCTGTAAACGTTGTAATCTAAAAAAGATTAAATAAATTTTCGAAACCAAAAAACACTACTAAAATGAAGTAACTTAAGGTAAAAAAAAAAATTAGAAATGGTTGAACGTCTGTCATATAAACAACTAACTATTACTTTTCTTCTTAGTGCTTCCTACCTTTATGTACCTATTTGTTCCTAGATATATACACAGCAATAATATAACATCTAAGTACTACACATATTCACCTACCTATTAATATAATGACAAACCCACGAAAATCCGTTGGGGCTGCCATTCCCTGCCCTGAAATGAGCTAAAAATTTGGAATTTTATGACTTTGTGACTAATGGAAATTGCCTTGAGCCCGCAAACAAATGTAGTCTTTAATTGAAATAATTTTCTTCATCTTTACGAGACACACGATAGCTTTCTATACTGCCATATTTTAATTTAAATTGAGAACATAGATGAAAATGGTGACGGATTTTCTTAGGTTTGTCATTATATTAATGGGTAGGTGAATATGTGTAGTACCTGTATTTGTTCTTATAACTGTGTCTATCTCTATGAGAAAAAAATAGGTACATAAAGATAGGAAGCACTAAGTTAGTTGTTTATATGACAAACTTCGCGACAAATCAACCTTTTATAATTTTTTTTTATTTTTATCGTTCGTTAATTACTTCCTTTTAGTCAAAGATTTAAAAAAAATGTATTTAATTCTTTTCACATTACAACGTTTACATCCATCTTTAGTTTTTTCAAAATTTTTATTTTTGTTGTTTTTTTTTAACTTTTTAGAGAGAGAGAGAAATATATGTCTATTTGTCGGCCCTTATTTATGTTTGGTGTCTTAGAAAATATTATTTCACTACATTTTACCCCCGTACTACTGCATTTGATATTTTTTTAATTTTTATTTTACCCCTGTGCGGCCGACACCGTTTTGGTGTGTGCGATGTTTTGAATTACGATATCTTTTAAGATATCGCAAACTGCAACTGTTTTATATTTTCATGTAATAACAAACTAGGTGCAGTACTCTGCATTGCCCGGGCTGAACACAGGGTGATATATTTTCCGCGAGTTAAAGAAAAATTGATAGCGTGGTAGATATAGAGAAATAACACACAATAGCTGTTTTTATTTTTGTGACCTATATTTCCTGATTACCCATGGCAGTCGGTTGAACGGTTTAGAAACTGATGCGCTGCAGCGCCATCTAGCGGTGAGTTACAAAAAAAATGACTGGCATAAAATCCTTCTCCATGAATAAAACACTTTGATAAGCCAATTTTTATGGCGATCGGTCAATCTGTGTTGGAGTTCATCAACTTCGTACACACCGACATTCAACTTTATATAAGGTAGGTGACCCAATGGTGGCCATACCTAAGATTTCAGTAATTTTCTTAATTTTTCTTTAGTGTTTAAAAACTTTTAAGTATTTTTATTTATGATTGTGATTCATTCTTTACAGTATACAAAAATTGCAGCCATGTATTATTACCACAACCGAGTAAAATTCAAAATATATGAACCAGCAAATGGGCCACCTTTGGAACACGGGTACCAAAGGTGACCCACCATGAGTTACCTTAGATGGCCCATACTGGTTTTAGACATTTAAACCTAAAACTTAAGTTATTTGACAACAAAATACCTAACAAATGGATATTCATTCATATCACATATGATCGACAGGCATAAAAATGTATTAATCATTACTAAAAACATTATTTATAAATAGCGACAGTTATCAAATTAATTATTTGTAGGTGTAACACAAAAATATGCATTATTAATAAGTGATACATATTTACAGAATCAATTTTCAGTCTGAATCTCGACAAATCATACAACCGAAATTTGGTATTACATCGTTACCTTCACATGCTTCGTGCACATAACGCAAAAAGAGATAGCAAAGTCTCATATCTTCAACTCTGTCAGTCTTACATAGGAGGCAAAACCAGGAATCATTGGGCTGGTTTATCTTCTGAGAAGATGTGCAGTTCATAATGTGTCACTGATATCTTTATCTTTTTTGTTTCTTTCAGATCAATTGTCTCTGTAACCTTGGTCTTCTTACTTTTCGCTTCAGAATTTATCATGTCCGACTTAGAATGTTTTTCTTCGGTTGCAGAAATAATCTCGTTGGTATTAGTATGCATCTCTTTCTTTTCAGATTTGTTCTCGTTTCTCTTCGAAATTGTTTTTCTTTTACTCACATTCTTCTTGTAAGTAATTTGATTGCTGTTCTTTTGGATGCAGTCGTGGCATTTTGGAAAAGACTAACTATAACCATTTGAACTCTGTAGTTTATTGAATTGCGTCTTTCTTTATTTTGGGGATACCTCTTTTCTTGAAATTGGGTATTCTCAAAAATTATTTTATCGTAGATGATAACTGACACTGTTCAGACTCTGAATGGTCGGTAACATCAAGATTTTCAGAGCTTCAATCATGCTCACAGTAATCTGAATCTGAGAAAGAGCTTCCACCTTTACATTCTTGGGTGTTTTGACATGACTTTTGTTTTGTCTTCAAGTATGTTGTACTCCAAATAAATTTAATTCATATTTGCTCTATACAGCTATCTATATTAATCTTATTCTAATTATAAAACAAATTTCAAACAAGGTTCTCAAGGTGGCCCACTATGGCCACCTTAGGAACCTATCCCACGACAACGTTTTCAACAGTATTTTGGTATCGTAGAGAAAAAATAAAACTTATATGTTACATATGCTTACATATTCATAACACCCATTAAAAGATATTTCCGAGACTACATAACAATGAAATATCTAAACATTAACTAATTTTATTTTAGTTTCAAACTCGCCTTGAAAATAACAAGCGGGGCCTGCGTGAACAGCGCAACTCTAATGATGGCTCACAACATGGTGGCCGTTCAACCGAGAGGCTTAGTTCCTCGTTTCTCTACCTAGATCGCGACTCCATCCAACAAGATATTCTCATATTGCGGCTAGTGGCAGTGCCAACATGAAAAACTAACTGCGGGCCACCTTGAGAACCCGGGCCACCATTGGGTCACCTACCTTATACAATTTTTATTACATCACCCGTTGTCGAGTTAGCACCACAGAAACATCACCGAAGAATCACAAACCATTTACAGGAAAACCTTACCTAAATTGTGGTCAAACAGTTTTGGAGATAAATGGGTACGTTCTTTTTTTTGTTCACACACAAACAACCTCTCACCCTAAACGCATACACCTTCTCAGTTCCGCCGTGGGTAAAACTATAAAGGGAGTAATTTGACGTAAACAGCCACAAATATCTGCGTCCTGGAAGTTCCGGTAAGTCATGCGATATGTACGGCGCGTTGATTAACGCAAGCTCGTATCGGATGGTGAAAAGCACGAGTGAGCGAGCAGGGAGGGAGGGAGGGAAGGTGTTCCGACCTGATTTGCAGGGTCGTGCACGGACGCCGCAGCGGAGCTCGGACCGCAGATCCGCCGTGTAAACAAGTGCCCCCCCCCCCCCCCAGGGCGCAGGGTATCGGCAGACAGATAGCGATCCCCCCGGTCCATGCCGCCGGAACCCCTTCCTTACCGCGGTCCTACCACAGCAGAGCCTAATCCCGGGCATATTGCGTTTCCCGGCTAAGGGGAAAAAAAAGGGGTGGGTGTCGGCGGCTTCTGTTCGTGACAGATTCCCCATAGCCTTTCAGGGGCAAACCTGCGACTTGCAGACCGCAAATCCCTCTAACTACAAACTCCCCACCTTCCCCTCCACAGCCTGCTTTCAAAACGGATGTGTGGCAATATCGACGAGTGCGGTGTGTCTCGCTGTCATCCCTTACTCCCACCCCTCAGAAGCCACCGCGAGTCAACTCCAAATTCACGCGGTGCTGCGCCAGCGTAAAGGCAAATAGAAGTACGGGAAGAAGGCCGAAAGACGTTCGCCTGAAATTCATCCAACCGACAGGCATTAGACGGAAAATCGTTTAACCGCTAGGCAGTAATTGGACAGTTATTTTGCTAAAAGTAGAGCCAGTAAGTAGACCAAGGAACGGACAGTCGTTTTGCCGAAAATCATTCAACTTTAAGCCAGTAGACCAAGGAGCGTTTTACTGACAGGCAGTAGACGGAAAGTGGTTTTTCCGAAAGTCATTTAACCTATAGGCAGTAAGTAGACTTAGGAGCGTTTGATCGACAGGCAGAAGACCGATGGTCGTTTAGTCTAAAGTTTTTTTAACCGCCAGTTACCATGCCGAACATTATTTTACCAACGGGCATAATATCGAAAATGTTTTGGTTGACAGAATGTCGTTTGCCCGATAGTCAAATAGCTGACACAAAATTATTTGACTGACAGAAATTAGATGAAACAGAGTCTTTTAAAACGCTATTGTGAATAATTTTATCAACATATGTAATAGTTTGTTCATATTGGTTTTTATAGAAACATTTTCCGGTATATAGAACAAAAAATTAATACATAAAATAGTTATTTTTATTTTTGTCAATTCTTGAGGTAGTTCTTTGACAAACAATGTAAGCCACAGGTAGCTTAAGTCCGCGAAATTGTTTTAAATTCATCTTTCCCATTCCAAAAATTAATCAAAGAACCGAAGTCATCTTACTGACGGGTAGCAGACAGAAGATCGTTTGTCCGACTAAGCTGAAGACCAAGAGTAGTATTGCAGAAACCATTCAACCGAAACGTAATTAAACCAAATGTTGTTTGAACGACAGTCGTTTCTCCAGCATTTCGGAAAAGGTTACTTCCTGAATTCAGACTGCTCCCTCCATTGACTACTACGCATGACAAAAAACAACTTATATGCGAGAAATACGGTCAGTTACCACCTAAAATTACATTGCTTAAACAATGCACACTATGAAAATATTTTACCATACATTTTTGCTCCAGAAATATACAAATATTTCTCTAAATGAATTAGTGCTTTAAAAATTGTTTGTGACATAATTTATAGTTATTTCTTTTAAATTTTTAATATAAACAAACTAAATAATGGTTTTGGTTCTGAAGAAAATTATTATTTTTTTTAATATTGCATAGACATATTTTCATATTTTTAGAAGAAACAGTTCCTACATGATTTTGTTAGATATAACTTTTATTAAAGTAAGTATTTAAATGATCTAAAATAACTTGTATTTTTGGCTTGAGGATTATCCTTTATTTATTTATTACCAAGCACCTAAAATTTCGGCAATATGGCTTCTAGTGCACATTATATTTCCTGTCTTTACCTTTCGATTTGTTTGTGTATCATTAGGAAGCAAGGCAATTTCGGAGATTAAGTGTTTAATGAGATAATAAATTAGACTCACTGCTAATTAGCAGTAAAACCCCGGAACTGTGCCAAACTAACTTCTCCAAACTTTCTGGATCCCCATAATTTCTTGTTGTTTAGCTCTCTGGGTAAGGTTGATTTCGTACTTTGGGAAATATTATGTAATTCCAAAGTGCAATACTGAGATAAATCAGGATAACCCCATTACAAATAGCTGACCTGATACTGTCGTTTACTACAGGCCTTCTTATTTAAGCTGAACTTGCTGTAATGCAGAAGAAAAAATGAGATATAAATTACCAACAAACAACGTACTGCATTGGTTTTGTGTTTACATCAATAAACTCCATGAAAGTAAACGTGGCGGACTTTGCCATAAACCAGATAATTTTCTCAGTGTACTCTTTATTTTCCTACCTATGCATATCTAAGTGGATTTTGTTTATTTCCTAAAAGAAAACGCTGTGAAATTCAAGTTGTTGTTTAGTTTAGCATATATTGTAAAAATATATTTAATATTTTGGTGTTAAAAATATTGCTATGTATGCCAACGAATAAAATATAAAAACCAATATCAACAAAGTATTATTTGTTGTATTAAATATACAAAAATTTTCAGTGTAGTTTACTAAAATTAATTTTCGGGAAAAACTTTGCAAAGATATTTTAATCTAGGAATATATATGCCAATTGTTTTAATATATTTGATTTAAAGCTTAAAACTAAGCCAAATGATTATGTATTAAAAGTTTTATGGTAAACACTACTTAATGTTTAAGTAAAAAAAAATGTCATTGAAAATTTTTTCCTAATAGTGAAAGATTTTTTCACAGTATAATGTTAAAATGAGATAAATGATACGAAATGGTTAATGGTCTCATGTAGAAATTAATTAATAACTATAAATTGCTTAAAAATATTTATAAATTAATTATTCCGGTTAAATATCAAACAGTTCATGTTTTTATACTTTTATTTATAAAAATATGTTCATGACATATTTTTATTTAAAAAATGACACCCTGGTCTTAACGATTGAAATGTTTCAATAATAGTAGTAGGAATATTTTAATTTATATGACACCATACACTGCATAGAAAACAGTAATTTAAGTAATTTATCTGAAAAAAAGGCATTTACACATTTATTTAGAAAAAGTCCCAAACATTTATTTTTTATTATTGGATATTTAGTTGCATTTGACAAAAAAAAAATTCATTTTTTTTTGGATTAATTGTACTGAGAGTTTCGTACTAATTGGTGAATTCCTGTTACCAAATTAGCACTTACAATATTTTTTATCGGGTGGAATTCAGAAAAAAAAAGATTCATTAGGCTACGGCCACACGTGCGTGTTTTCACGCTGAAGCCTAGCGCGTGATTTCACGCAGAATGAATCCGCTACTCGGCCACATGAGCGTTGTATTGTGAACTGGCACCCATATATGCTATGCAGGCTTGATTATGAATTCATTAAGCAAGAACGCTGCTGTGGTTTTAAGTGCTGTGCTGTTGTTTCGTAGGCGTCGTCGTCGGCGGAAGCATTCAAGAAAATACTGGGTCCATCCCATATTGAGTGAAACATCAACGAAAGGAAAATTTGTGCTCTTTCATAATAAACTAAAAGAAAATCCAGACAAGTTTTTTGAGTACTTCTGAATGTCCGTTAACTCATTTGAAATACTTTTGTCTATGGTGAAAGAAAATATATCAAAAAGTAACACAGCAATGCGAGAATGTGTTAGTGCTGAAGAAAAACTCGCAGTGACATTAAGGTAAGTTTATTTTGCTCATGTTTTAATTTACTGTTTTTAAAACTAATATGTTACGAAAATATAAGAAGGAGATGAGAATACAAAGTCATTTAAGAAAATATTAATTGATTTGTAAGTTATGTGACAAGGATCTTACATCTTACGTAAGGGTTAAAGGTACTTATATCTGTTTGATTTTAAGTTGCATTCCTTTAAAAAAAAAAAAGCTTTTTAAAGTTTTTGATACTATAATTTCTCTAACTTATTTCATAAATTACTTCATAGATATACTGAACTTATGTTGCAGGTACCTGGGCACTGGAAATTCCATACGTTCTCTTCACTTTGACTATCTTCTCGGACGTTCTACAATTGCTGGCATTATTCGAGACACTTGCACTGCCATATGGGAAACATTGAATGAAATATACATGAAATCACCAACCGAAGAAGACTGGATTAACATCAGTGATCTATATGAAGGAAAAGCGAACTTCCCCCATTGTGTGGGTGCAATAGACGGTAAGCACGTAAGGATTATTAATTCGTGGAATTCAGGTAGCGAATTTTTTAATTACAAGAAATATTTTTCTATTGTACTCATGGCTGTTGTTGACAGTAATCACTGTTTCACATTCATTGACGTAGGATCGTTTGGTAATGAAGGCGATTCAAATATATTGAAAAGGACTGAACTGGGGAAAAATATGTACAGCCAAACTTTGAATTTGCCACAACCTATGCCTTTGAAAAACGATCCTTCTGGAATAGCACTTTCCTATGTATTTGTAGGCGATGAAGCTTTTGCAATAAGTGAATGTTTATTGAGACCTTATCCTGCAAAAAACCTTACGCATACAAAAAAGGTTTTTAACTACAGGTTATCAAGAGCACGGCGCTATGTGGAATGTGCATTTGGCATTCTAACAAATAAATGGTGAATTTTCCATCGCCCAATGGACGTCAGTGTAGATGTAGCAGATATCATTATTCAACCATGTTGCGTACTTCATAACTTCGTAAGAAAGCAAGATGGCTATAATTTTGACGACACACTGTCTTGTACACTGGAAAGCATTCCTGCACACGGAACGAGAGGAAATAATAGTGGAAAAGCTATTAGAGATCATTTTGCTGATTACTTCAGTTCTGAGAAAGGGTCTGAGAAGTTTTGTGAATATTCCTGAGTAAAGACAATGCTCGCTTTCAGTATGACTGATTTATTTTTGTGTGTAGCATTTTCAGGGGCTCAGATTGTATTAAATAACTGAATTATCCGTGAGGCTCCCAGGTCATAAATGAAAACTTTTTTTTACTAAATCTACAGTCAAATAAAATATTAATATGTTTTTAGTTATTGTAATGTGGTTTATTATATTTTGAATTATGCACGCAAGCAATATTCAATTATTTATTGTAAATAATCATGTACTTGTATATTTTGTAGATACAAAAACTGACAATGGATATGATGTAAAAACTTCTAAAAAAAATATTTAATAAAAAAAGTTGATTCTTTGTATTTTTTGACATTTATTCTGTTAATCCATAAAACTGGCTTTACACTTTATACACAAATATTTCAGTAAATTTAATGTCATACTAACCAATTTTTGCACCGAAAAATATTCATGAAATAACTAAACAGTATGTGATATATATATATATACACACACACACACACGCGCGCTTTTGAGTTGACCATGGTTTTAAGGTCTTGGGGTCTGAAAAGAAAAACTACATTAACATTTTCCGGAAGTCGTAACATATCGACTACAATGGGTAGTATTTCAGAACAGAACGCGGCGAGAATTCCCACACGTGTGGCCGGGCATCGACTGAAACGCTGCGTGAAATCACGCCAACGAATTGGCCGCGGTGCATCTTCTTGCGGGCGACCTTGAAGACGCGCCTTTCTGACCTCTCCCCGGCGGGAATTCACGCTGCGTCTGGCCGGTCTCATTCTCCTTGCTGCGGTTCATATTTCTGGCGTGTTTTCACGCAGAATCTCTGCGTGAAAACACGCTCGTGTGGCCGTAGCCTTAATGAGGCGATAACTTTGTCTTAAAACAACTGAGAAACACTATCATTAAAGACGATTTATCTTCTCCTTAAGATCTACCGAAGCCCTGCTCTTGTGATCGTGAGTGAACATTCCGCATACCACATAAAAAAAATTACAACAAAATACGTGGCGACATCTGTTGGCAAGAATAGAACTACTTGCAACAATTTTATTGTGTGAGATAAATTAACTATTGCTTAAAAAATAATAAATTTTAAAATTAAGTAATTGTTCCCATTTAAAACCCTAAGTATGCATCTGTTATAAATCTGGATGCCTGTAGCAATAGTAAACCTACACCGCTGTAGATATTGTAGCAAGGGTTTTACCTTGAGATAAAAAATGCTAAACTTCATTAGAGAATCGAGTTTTTTTTGGTCCTCACCGAAAACCATTTAGATGCAGTCAGTGTCAGAAATAGTTTGGTCGAAGATATTTCTTGAATAAAAATTGCAAGATCTGTACAACTAAGCTGACTAATAACGAGGACGGGTCTATAACACCACGGATGTGCAATGAAGGCAAAATATTAAACAACGACTATAATGATCAGAAATAATGTGAAAATGCTAATGCTAAAAGTACCAACCCGTGATATCTCCAATGATTTATAATTGATAACTAACGAAGAAAGTAACATGTTAACAGGAAATTAAAAAAAATAT
Organism: Bacillus rossius redtenbacheri; assembly: GCF_032445375.1. Lineage (NCBI taxonomy): Eukaryota > Metazoa > Arthropoda > Insecta > Phasmatodea > Bacillidae > Bacillus > Bacillus rossius. The sequence continues at coordinate 22,400,286 of NC_086341.1, forward strand.
TTACATCAAATTCTAGTCTGCTCCATGAAATTGTGAACAATTGAGAACAATTTGAATTTGACAATATTGAAGGCTGAATGACACATCTGACGCTGACACGATCGGAGACTGTGATGACACATCTGACGCTGACACGATCGGAGACTGTGATGACACATCTGACGCTGACACGATCGGAGACTGTGATGACACATCTGACGCTGACACGATCGGAGACTGTGATGACACATCTGAGGCTGACACGATCGAAGTCTGTGATGACACATCTGAGGCTAACACGATCGAAGTCTGTGATGACACATCTGAGTCTGACACTATCGGAGACTGTGATGATACATCTGAGGCTGACACGATTTGAGACTTTGATAAATGGCCGGGACCAAATCGATGGATACGATGTGTTAAAATAAATTATTCTGATCTAGCTTGTGTTGATCAGGGATGATGACGATAGTGATCTTGAGGCTGCTGTTAAAACGGAAGATTTTAGAGATTATTGAATATTACTAATAAACACACAAGGGATATGATAGCTGCAGAAGATATTGATTACACGACATGGGAAGATCCTCACTGATTGGTCGATCATCTGAGATTGCTGCTGGCTTTGTTTAGGGAAGGAAACTATTAGCACATCAACGAAGTAGCCTCCATACTCTAAGAACTGAGTGAAGCTTTCTCCACACAATAATGACTTGTTTAACTTGCATGTGTATAAAATTGAAAAATATATTCTATTTTGGATTTCAAAATTTATTGTTTTATTTAACGAAATATGATTTCTAACTAAGGCCGAGTTCTCGTAATACATCTAACTTAAAGACGTAAAAATCGTCACCAATGACTAACAAAACGTAGCGTAAAAATAAAGTCATTCCAGGACAAATGCAATTGATATCGGTTGGAGGCGAATGCGGTTGGAGCACTGGGGCAGTTGGAGCAATTGGAGCAGTTAGAGCAATGGGAACTGATGGTGCACTTGAAGCACTTTGAGTAGTTGGAGCCTTGTAACCATTCGCTGGGAGTATTTATAGGATATACAAACGACGGTGCCCTCAATTCTTCTCTGACTGCTGTACAACGGGGATTGACACTCTTCAGTATGTTGCCTGAAATTTAGTTGCTGTTCCAATGCCAAGCTTGATGGACTGTTTACCATCAGCAGCAGTGACCTGGATGGAAACGACGCCGACTGCAACGCAGATACCGATGGCATCTGTGATATCGTCTGGAGAGGAGAAATCAGTACGTGCTGTTCCATCGGCTGAAGTTTTGCCAGCAACCTTGGAGACTTCGATCAACGATAAACCTTCATTGCGCCAGTGCCAATACTGTGGTTCGTCATTCACTACCCCTTCAAATGCTCGCAGGCATGAAAGAGGCGGATGTCAGAATAATGCACAAAAAGAATATTTTTTCAGTGTATCAAAAGTAGTAAAATAATTTCACGACTACACAGTCTTAATCGACATTATGAAATCTGCCTTGGTTCAGTTAAGTTCAAGCAAGAACTTGTTTGTAAAAATGAAACTATCTGTGGTTATGACTCACGTCTCTCGACAGACGCTGCGCACATATAAGTGAGAACTGGACGATGCGACTCTCAGTCCACCTCTGGCTGTGGTCAGTGCGTTTCGTCTTGTATGAATTATCTGGCACATTAAGACACGTAGTTACCTATTCTTGTGAAATCGATGGCATCTTTACCATCATTAACGACGACGACGACTTGGATAAAAGGCGTACCATCAACAGTGCAGACCCCGATGGCAACGTTGCTGACAGCTCCAGTTAACCCGATGGTGACGATTGTGGCGTGGATGACGCAGATCCTGATGGCAACGGCTTCCACAGTTTTACCTACTGTTCCAGCAGAGCACACCTCGGATACTTCCATGGTTATGGATTCTTCAGTGTTGCCAGCGACGTCCATTGTTTTCAGTAGCAGGACAATGGTTGGCAAACAGTGCCAGTGACACCGATAAAGGACGCTGCAACTATCGGTGTTCCATCATCCAACTGTATGTACTGTGACAATATCAAAACTAAAATTCGTGATTGTGTAATTCACGATTGTTATAATAGCTATCAACGCATTAAATGTCAGTGCAATAGGTGTTGTAGTCAGTTTATACACTACGGAAAATTAAAAGGGCACATCAGAAATTGTGACGGACTGGTTGCGAACAGATCAGAATCAAACTGCATATTCTGTGGTAAGACATTTGTATGCATAAAACATGCAGGCATCGTTAAATATATCACTGTTCTTTTAACGAAACTGAGAACTCTGTGTTGTATGAAAAATGTGATATCAACTGTCATGTGGAACTACCCTGAAAAGACATTTCAAGACTTGTAATGGACTTGCTTCGCTCTCTAAGAAGGCTGTAGAAATCGAGAAATGCTAGTGATTTGTTTTTTGGCCTTTAGAATTTATGTAACAAATATTTTATTTGTAGTTTTGCATTTTTTTCCTCGAACCTGTCATTATTTTAAAATTTATGTGGTATTTATTAAGATACCTTTTGCATCGAGCAAGGATCGAACTGTGATATATTTTTTTATGATTTTTGGAATTTTCCCGGAATTTCTAAGCTAGAAAATAACAGATTTTCAATATTGTGGCCAAGATGGCAGACAAGATGGCGAATGTCAAGGTACTAAACAATATTGCACTGTAGCGGGTAAAAATAAACTAATATGGTAGCAGCATTCACTAGCAAACGATTACAATATGTTGGATCCAAGATGGCCATCAGCAGACGAACAAGATGACCACATTGACATCATACTGGCTGATGTAATATATTCCTTGTGATTAGGGTTTGGTGGTGGGGGGTTTGGGGATCAGTGCCGGTGGCTTCCGTGGAAGAAGGAACCATCGCCATTATTGTGCCCTCACCGGGTTCGAACCAAGGACTCCGATATGTAAGTAAGTTTCTTTATTAAATTTATTACATAATGTTATTTTAATTTTTTTTTAAATTTCCGATTTTATAGCTTTGAATATGGTGGCCGTAACTAAAAGTGCTACGTTAGAGAGTGGGGCAATCGATTTGAAGATAGTGTAAAGTTTTAGAATTAGAAATGGCGGAATCTAAATTGGTGGAATCTATATTGGCGTATTCAAACTGGCGCTCTCGCAGACTGATCCACTCGCACAAATGCTCACGTGCATACTTGCAAACTCACAAACTTGAACGCATTCTTAAATTTCCTGTACCTCTATCTTGAGAAGTTTCGCTTTTTAACGGGCGTGGTAGCCACGCATTTACAATTTTTTTCTAACATTTGAATTTCTAAACATTTGAAGACTTAATAACTGGTCGAAACACGAAAATTCAGAGCGAATAGCGAAAATGATACAAGTCTTAAAACATTGCAGAGCAAAGAAACAGATTTTTTTTGCAAGGTAAGAACAGATGAAGTAAACTCGCTATATGTAATTGAAATCTGAAGGTGGAAATTAATACATTTAGATCACGCGATTTAAAAAAAAATGGTGTGGTTGAGTTATGAACACGGCCGTGTATTGTACGTGAATACGTGTACGTAACATGTAATATTTCCTATACAAAATTTGAATTACGTTGTTTTTTATTTTAACGCTATATATATTCACTGTAACTATTTAACACTAATGTTTTATATATGCAATCGATAGACTTTGACGAGATCTGACAATTAAAACTCAAAAGAACGTCGTAGCTTCTCCGAGTCAAAAATTAAACTAAATGGAAATCTCGAAACGTAGCAAAACGACATCAAAATAGAGGCCCTTCCCCTTTCACCACGCGCGATGAGTCACAGTCCTCACTTAGCGTAACGAATTATTTGATCCTTTAGCTATCCAATGGTGTGATTAAATTTTGTATGGAGATGATAGATATGTAGCTGCAACACCAAACTGTATCCCCCGACTTTGTTGCCATTCGTATTTTGAATTGCCTCCCACTATGGAAGCAATTTCAAAGACGTATTTACGTCAAAAAATAAACTCGGCCACGCGCAGACTCAACAGTTCGCTGATACGTGATGGACTGCCGACAGTGGGCCAAAACCGCTGGCTGTCGCAGTACATTCGGCGATGAGCTCCAGTCCCTAGCGGTCACTATAGGTGACTATAGGTTTGGGATGTTTATCGTGACCCATCGCGCGCGCCGCTTTAGATTTATTCAACACGCTGCACCTTTTTTTTCCAGTACGTCCGTCCGGATTACTGTGCGTGGGCAGGATGGGACGACGATACCAGGACCAATCCCCGATGTGCGTTCGATGATAAACAGTGGGTAGGGAATAATTCAAATTTTTTGAAATATTCGCGGATGTTTTTTTTTTTTTGGGGGGGGGGGGGGAGGGGAGTTATTCCTCTTTCCACCGTCTCCCGTCCTCCAACATCCCAAAGTGACGTGTGTTTAATGTAATCCGGGATGGACGATGATGAATCCTCGTCGTTTTTGTTTTACGACTAACATTAAGTAAACTCCCAGAGAAGAATGAATCATGAACTCCACTTCCACGGAAAATATGCCTCAAACTCCGGTATATTCGATTGTCATTATTAATATTCTTCTCTGGCCTGTTTTTATGGTTCGAGACCCAGTGAACTCTTTGTTTTAATTTTAATAATATTACTTAATTCTTCGTTACGGATTCACAAAATAATTGTTAGGACAGAACTTTAGTTTAAAAGAGTAGTATTATGTCCCATGAGATTCGTTATATGAACTTATAAGTGCACACAACATAACACTAACATCATTAGGACAATACAAATATATATATATATATATATATATATATATTTAAGTAAATATTATTTGAAACTAAATGAACGTTTTGAAATACTAATTTTTTTCTACGTTTACCGTGTCACGTAGAGATGAAAAATTCTAACTAATACTTTATTTTTCCGTAGGTACAATTCAAAATAAAACAAAAATATATTTCATCAAACTGATTTTACTGAACTCATATTATGTATAAAGAAGTTTCCGTTAAAAATCCTGTGCCTACGATATGTTGAGATAAAAATTCACAGTCAACCCTTGTTTTTATGGTAATAGTTCGTTTCATCAAAAATTCTTTGAGCCTAAAGATTTAGATAAACTTTAGGAGTTTTACAATAAAAATTAATGGATTTTATAGCATATACATTTTAAAAAGTAATGACTTTTTGTCTTTCTACCCTTGTTTTCCTCCACCCCTTACAGTATTTATTTCATACATAAAATTTACACCACGTAAAAGTTTACAATTATATTTAGAAAGTTAAACAAAAATAAACATTAACTTTGATAGAGTACTTGGTAGGGAAATTTTATTTATTTTCTTATTTCAAGGCCAGGATTCTTCAAACCCTTGTAGTTATGGTTTGTATTATCAAAACATGTTTCAGACAAAAAAATTTACATAGCAAATATAAGATTATACATCATTTTTACTAATTCGATATTGTGCCTACGAAGGGAGTTACGATGTTTTTTCGTCCCCAACCCTTGTTTTTTTAACCTCTGCAGTTATGGTTGGTCATATCAAAAACTTATTCACAAAAATGATTTTGTAATCACGAGTTATCATACATTCAAAAGGATGTGACATTTTCTATATTAAAACAGTTGCAGCGATTTTTCTGGTTTTTCAAAAACTGAAACATTTCTAAACCTTTGGGCGGATATTGCCCATTAACAAACTCGACCGAGTTTAAGGGTCTATGGACCATGAAACGAAAAACTATATAAAATTTTTCCGAAATCATACCATGTTATCGGCTAGAATAGGTAGAATTTCTTTCAAATCTACCTAACAAAGGAACCTTACTATCATGAGATTAGGATTTTAAAACCGTAATAAATATTTGGAGAGCCCTAAGTTCGAAAATTGGTATTTTCCTTTAACGATATTTCAAAATTTGCATGCAGCTATAGGTATAGCCTAGATTCTGTTTTAACTTTGACAATTTTATTTCTATCAGGCAATTTTAAAATAATTTTTGGTATTTTAGGAATACTTTGATCTGCTACTTACAATTTAATTTTTAACACTCAATTCGTTACATTAGGTTGTGTATTTCGAGGATTTAGTAAACATAACATTGTTTAAATAAGTTACCTTTAGACAAGCAATCGTTGTAAGTGAACACGAAAATAAGCCACCAATTGGCCGTATGCAAGTATTTATATGATTGTAATGACTACATCACGTAATATTTAATAATAAACGAAACTTTCAAATATATCTTACTTTAAATTTCACAAATAAGTTTCTTGCAGAAGTAAATTTTAAGCAACTTAAGATATATTGACTACTAACTAATAATACATGTCTACGTTCATGAATTTTCAGGGTATTGCTGATATTTTACCATTGCAAGAAAAGTATGTGATTTATTCGAAACATTTCAACCAAAGAAAGACATAATAATTTTTCAGGTGCAAAAAAATTTAATTCATAACCTTACCGTTTAAGAATATCTACTAAAGTCGTTATGCAAGTATAGATTAATTATATGCTTTTAACTGGCTTTTTCCACAACTTCGTGCGTGGACTGCAGAATTGTATCCATACGCGAATGAATATATAGGGAAAATTAATTGTTAAAAAATTAGATAAGTCTGATTTGCTCTGTAGTTGTGCGCTTCATTGACATAATAGAGTCGCAGGATTTATTGCAATAAATAAATTTCTGAAGACAATATTGTTTAATATATTACTATCTGCCAGTATGGATACGTTTAGAGCACTCAATAATCTTAAAAAACCAATATAAACTTACCACGCGAGAAGTATGGATTTCCCGAATTTATTCCTGACACTTAACACTTTTTGCCCTAAGACTTAACTATAGTCATTGTTAATGATAACTTGAGCGGGAATTGCAGCCTCTTAAATTGCAGTGGCATATATTGGGAATTATTGGAATGCGGGAAATCAACATTCTCACATTTATCTGCTCCGTTGAGGATGTAATATCTCTTCCCAGCTCTGTGATGCACAGCCTGGTACTGCTGCATAATCTCGGTGCATCAAGGCTACGCATCAGCACAACCGGGATGCCAAACTTAAGCTCTAGTTTGTGGGAAGGCAGTTAACCTCAAGAGAAACCCCACGAACGGACAAAGGTATTAACGCACAATGACATACAAAAAATGCTAAAGTGAAAAGTTAAATTTATAGACAACACAAATAATTCCGTGGAAGTAACTAGTTAAAAAAAAATAACAGCACAGAAGGAAACAGTGGGCTGAAAACGACGAGACATTTGCAACAATAACAGTCGTGCAGTAAATACACGTGTGCTTTGCTGTATTGTTGTTTTTTATATTAAGATTATATGCTTTTTTTCACAGTTGTTCTAGGTCTTTTTTGGTATGTATTAACTGTTCTTGTGGCAATTGTCTCGTCATTGTCAAACCACTGCGTTCGTCTGTGTTATATTTTATTTCTGACTAATTTCTTCTATGAGATTCTCTGTGCTGTATATACATTTAACTTTTGAAATCGACTGTTTTTTGTTTGTTAAATCTGTGTTTTGTACATTCATCTCTTTTTCCTGGATGTTTCTCTTCGACATGTAGTATAACCAGCAATGGCGTGTAAAAGACGTTTGAAATGTAAATCACCCCTTTTGCAAGATTCATTCAAAGAACGCGCTGAGTTGTGTTTCTGCGACCTTAAACTACTCTCAGGGAAATTAAACATAAACGAGTGGCCACACTGCGAGTGAAGATTTCCCCCTGGCGTGTACGCCGGGAACGGTCAAACGGCGACTGACTTGCGAGACGTCACAAAGAGCGGAGATGCTGTCCGTGTGGTGTCGGGGTCGATATCGCTCATTCCCGAGTTATCGAATTACATTGATCATCGCTCTTCGGATCAACATCGACCTGGCGTTAAAAATATTATTTTAAGTCGCCGCTGAATGTGCGCTGATCATGTGCCGTGCTGACCAAAATCAGTAAAAAAGCCGCTGGGAAAAAAAAAGCGCGAGCTTTTGCGTCTCGCACGAAAACCTCTACGATGCAATTAAAATCACGAAATTTTAAGGGTATATGTCTATAGGGCTTTCACGAGATGATAAATCTATATATATAAAAATTTAGCTTCCGTATGTATTTGGCCGCAAAACTAGGAAAGTATACGATGGTTTGGATTGAAATTTTTACAGAACATTGCATCTTAACAGAAGAGTGTTTATATGAAATAAAAGTTTGGGAAAATCCACCGGAAAAGTCGGAAAAAAAAGTTTCTATAACTAAATATCATGGTCACCCAACTTAGTTGTGACCACACTCGACGATGCTGTACCATATTGTCGAAGTTAAAGCACATCAGGCTACTCGACCATTGTGCCTTGACGACTATAATTTACACAAATATGTATATATATATATATTTCAAGAAAGAATAAAAAACTTTATTTAATTTGAAAGTATATTCTTTCGACTCTATTGATAAAAATACGTTTAAATTAAAAAATACATTTCGTACAATACATTTGAAAATTAAATAATTCTTATCTTATAGCTTATATCTTATATATTGCTATTATAATTTGTTATAATCACGTACGTTGTTATGATAATTGTTGATATATCAAACCGGTTGTCATATCAACCCTGTTGTCATAGCAAAATGTGTTTGTTGATTTTTCCAACAATAATCTTTTAACACTTTTGTTTTGTTTTCTAATAAGCCAAATATTGATTAAGCACAAAATGTGTCACTGTGACCAGTTTATGTGTATGGTATCATTTATAAATGTTTAATTAAAAAATGGAATTGGTTGGATTTAATCTGTAAAGTGAGTAAACTTATGTTTTATAAAAAAATTGTGATTTAATGAAACACTATTTTCAGAATTTTGTATTTTGTATCCAACAGCAGTCATATTTTCAAGACAATTAATTGAAGTTGGTAACGGCACTGTACCTACAAATCCAGAAACAGGAAAAATCAGCTTATCATCTGATTTATGCAACATCGTAGATTCAAAAGAGGAATTAGTAGACAAGGTATTCCAAAACATCGAAACAAAATTCAAAAATCATGCATGGTTGAGCGAAAGAGCCATTCTAGTGGCTAAAAATGTTGACGTACACGATATGAACAATAGTATTATAAACAGAATCGAAGGTGAAACAATGACATACAAATCTATTGATTCAGTAGTGCACCAAAATGAAGCAGTGAACTTTCCAACGGAATTTCTCAATTCACTCGATGTTCCAGGATTACCACCACATATTTTGAATTTGAAAATTGGTGTGCCAATTATATTGCTTCGAAATATCTTTCAGCCTAAATTATGTAATGGTACACGATTAGTAGTTAAAAAATTAATGGATAATCTTATTGAAGCAACAATTTTGATTGGACTTCATAAAGGTGAAGACGTATTACTTCCACGAATGCCACTTATTCCGACAGATATGGCGTTCGAGTTCAAACTACTTCAATTTCCAATACGCCTTGCGTTCGCTATGACCATCAATAAAGCACAAGGACAATCTTTGCAAGTGTGCGGTTTGAATTTAGAAAATGAATGCTTCTCTCATGGACAGTTATATGTCGGGTGTTCCAGAGTCGGTAAACCATCTGATCTATATGTTTATGCAAAAAATTGGAAAACAAGGAATGTAGTCCTTCCATTAGCTTTACAATAAAAATATTTAAGCTAAACACATTTTTATTTCTTCTATTACATTCCACAGCCATGCACAGTAAAATATTAAATTAAACAATGAATTAATATTAAACTGTGCCACAGCAAAGCGTGGCCGGGTTTAGCTAGTATATAAATATATTTTAAAAATAGAGAAATTTCTCTAATTTTTTATTATCAATGATCACGACTTATTCCTCAGGGCAATTTAAATTCTTCCCTTGTAAATATATTGGCTCCATACCCAAAGTACGACTATTGTTTTTTTTTCTTTCGCTGCTTCTTTCGACTGCAGGAATAAATGTATGAATTGTCACAGTTGAGATGTATCTTTGATATATATATATATATATATATATATATATTTATATAAGTATTCTTAAAGTGTTACACATGTGACATAAATATGGCTACCTACAAATTTAAATTATTTTTTTTACAGGTCTTAAAACATGGCAGTATTTATTTTAATTTAAAATATAAGGAATTATGACCTATCGTAAATTTTAAATTCCAAACTGTATTTGTTCGGCTGTAACCGAAACATTGCGATATCTGTAAGAACCACTTTAACGACTTATAAACGTACATATGGCATGTTTTCTTTCAATTTCACACCAAAAATAACAATATTTCTTAAAACTGAAATATATTTGACGCTAGGAGCAAAAGCTACTTATTGATGCTTGAGTGGGATTTACATTGGGCAAGATTACTTCTGCTCGCATGGTGTCTTCCTTCAGGACAAGTTAGGGCAGATGGCATCAAGTGCTAAAGCTCTTGTGTAAAACTGAAGACATTTTAACACCATATTTTGGAGCCAAATATAATTCAACAGCAGACAAATTCGTGTTCTATGATTTGAAATCTTTACGGTGAAATACATAAATAATGACGGGAAATACTAGAAAAAAATACAATCGAGGATGAAAAAAAAAGAGATCATTTTCAGCATAATGAATATTCGGTTCTATTTTATTTATATTAACTTTTTTTAAGTATTACCATAGTACCATAATACTTTTACCACTGATAATAATTTACCTTAATGAAAATGTTTTGCGTAGTTGCGTAATTTTATTGTTAACAGGATATGTTTAAAAGTACAATTCTATCCTTAACCCAAAATATGAAACCAAACCCTTCAGTTTTACGATATTTTAAAACCTATGACATGTTAATTTTTATATCTTACTTTGTAGTATCATAATGTACCATATATAATTTATGCAATTTAGCATGGTAATTCATTTATTCAATATGGCTTGATAAGGATTTGCATTGGGCGTATATTTTTAAGCACTTCACTGTGAAAATTAAGTTTTATTATAACTTATTATACCAGTCAAACAGTCAAAACTATATTACATTTATGTCTCGTGTTATTTGGTCTTCCTGTAACTACTCATTCAAGTGATTTTTGCGTGCAAAATGAGTACCCGTAGGCTCATAATTCTTAGAATAACATAGGTAGTTTATTAGTTGTTTGAAACCTGATCTTTCTGTTTTTAGTGCACCTGAACGTTATTCTATCAACGTAAGCAATGAACGACGTAACATAGGGGGGTTTAGGCCTCACCACATTGGGATTTCAAATATTTTTGATTCAGTTTGCAGTAAAGATTACGCGCTATTTTTTTGTTTTGTTTGTTTGACATGGCATGGGACTTAGCTTTATATATTTTACCGAATTGTACACTTGTGAACCGGTGCGATTATCACGAAATGTTGTTGTTACCCGTCGGACCAAAAAATAAGTTATTTTCCCGCGACGTTTACACACTAGAGCCTGTTAGAAATATTCTGTGGTTCCAACAAGATAAAGTTGGTCGGGAGATACGATCTATGTTTTCAAATGCTAAAAAAAAATTGGTATAAATAGTTCAAATTTAGAATTATAGCAAGATGGCGGGACATAAACCACCCCACCCCCCCTTAAAATTCACTGACCGATCCGATTTCCTTTACAGCGTGAGCTAATTTTAAAGGTTTTTTTTTCTTCTTATTTTACCGTGGATCATTGCTGGGAAGATTTCTCGTAGTGTTCTATGAAGAAGTTCCTTTGTCACTCCGAGCCCCCCTCTCCGCGGAAACTGGAGTAGGAGGAATCCGCAAGTTCTGCGGGAGTCCCTCTCGCGTGGCATCGGAGAAAGTTCCCGGTGAAAGGGGGAGGGAGGGGGGAAGAGAGGACAGAGACTTGGACTTTCGGCGTCGAACGACGAAGCAGTTGAGCGCTGGATCAGAAGGAGTGAGTAGGACGTGTTGGGTCGGCGGGGGGGGGGGGGGGGGGGAGGTCGTGGGCCGGAAACCTCGGATTGATTGAGAACACACTTCAAACGAGTGTAAATTGAAACAGTCGTTCCGGCAAAGGGAGAGGAGTCGTCTGACACGAAACTCAAGCATTCTCCAAGGAGGACAAAAAAAAAGAAGAAGAAGAAGTCGCGGAAACAAACAAAAAAAGAAGCCTCAGTTGTTCCGAATAAAGAAACAGAGATCACAGACAAGTCGTAGTTATTTGTCCACGCCTTTTTTTTTCTTTTTTTTTTTTCTGAAGCTAAACGATTTGGAAACTTCGTTGATGTTTATAATTTAAGGGCGTAGCGTTTTAATAAATTAATCGTCACTAAGTCCTTAGATTTGTTAACAAGGTTAAAATCCAACTGATTGAACAAAAAAGAAAAGACAACCCACATTAACCTTTGCTGTCATAAAAAAAATTATATCAGGATATACTCACTAGTAAATTTACCACATTCTAAAAGTTTGTGCTTATATTTTTAATAATTTTTAGGTATAAATTCTTTATCCCTTGATAATTATTTTCTATAGAATATTTTTCGAGGGTAAATTTCCATTTGGTACAAATAATTTTTTGAACTACATATATTCGTTGCACGGATATTTATTCTCAGGTTGTGAATACAAGTTCATAAAGTGATGAGCAACTCATTAAAACAATGTGAAATTTGTAGACAATTTAAACCCCTGTTTGAGGATGAATTTAATTGGTAATATCCACCAAATATTCTTATTGACAATTTTTAAGTGCATCTGTCTCTCTTTGACAGTTTTCTATAAATAGGAAAACAGTTAAGTAGATATTAAAGAAACAATTTAAATAAAGAAAGTTGGCAATTATTATGTATCTTAAGACAATGTATCGCAATAGTGTTTCACACTTTCCCACAAAACGCTTGTTTTTCATTGACGATTGCAAGTTGAATCTTTTTAAGGAAAAACCACATAGAGTAATGTTTATATAATGCAGTTAATTAAGTATATAAATCATTTAAAAAAAGAAGTTTTTTTCGAGGACGTTACTATAAATAATTTTACTTTCCGACAGATTGAAAAAATATATAGTATAATGTATTTATGTTACAGTCATTAACTGTGCATTAGATTACAAAATTCAAAGTCTCATTTAGAACAAATATTATGTAATACTGTCTTCTTTTCAAATATTTTAAGTGGTGTTAGGAAAATTTGAAATAGATCTAGGAAAGTAAATAAATGACAAACCACGTATAATAGTTGCTAAAAAATTTAGCCTCAGATAGATGTAATAGTGAGTGCATTCGTGTCTCATTAAGGCGACACGCGTTTGAACACCGGTGCTTTCCAACCAGGATTTATGGCAAAAGGTAAAGAGCGTGTCGATTATCTCCGTTCATTGCATTCCGACATTAACCTTACAGATTGTTTCATCCCGCGTCCGATTATAAAGACCCCGATGTCAACGACATGTCAAGGGGATAGTAATCTAAATCATTTTCCTTCTGTAATTTTTGGCTTTGACCATGATTTTATTGGAATTCATAATAAAGCTTTGTTCAACTGTTAATACATTTTGCTATCAATTAAAAAAAGGTTTTAGAACTAAAAAAAAAAACTTTATACATATTTTAATTCTAGCATGAACTGACAGAACCTTATAACATTGGTCGCAGTTAAAAATTAACCGATCGTACGTCTTTGTATTAACTGTCATTAATTATTAATATATAAGAAGATTATATATTTTCTTTCAATATCAGGAAACGTGACAGCACATAATCCACAATTATACTACGGTAGCTATCAAGTTGGCGGAAAATAATTTTACCCACCTAGGGAATGCAATTGGGTGTGTTGGTTTATTTTTATTTTTTGTAGGTATAATGTCTAATCGATATCTAGGGAATTATAGTCTGAAACATAATATATTCACGCCAGAAATATTGATAGGAGTATCTGCCATGACCTATTTAGTAAGGAACTTGCCCTTGTGTAAATGTGTGTAAATGTATGTTTATGTGTATATAAGTGTATATGCATATATAAGTGGATACGCATAAATATGTGTATATAATATATATAATTGTATATTCATATTTTTATGTGTAAATGAGTTGCCTATATATGTTTATATGTGAATATATGAATATATATGGATATCTGCCTGTGCTAATTTCGGAAAAGTAAAAAAAAAAAAATATGGTACTTAAAAGTAACTTTCAATATTTAGGAAAACGTTAATTATGTATTTACTTAACTCGTAGGAACAGGTTTAGCTGTAGTATCAAAAATTTGTAATTGGAATGCAGGAACGTGTGTGAATGGTTTTTCAGAATGTGATAATCTTCTTTTAGGTAGTCAAGTTGTCGACTTTTTTCATTATAATTATCATTACATAAATGTATATTTATTATAAAATTACTGTTTAATATTTATTTTAAATTCTTCCAGATACATAAATTTTAGATAGGTAAAATATGTTAAATTTTTTTAAGTTCATAAATTTTAAAAATGGAATACATATTTAAAGTGTATATTTTCTTGCAAATATCTCGCTTTAATTTATTGTAATTTTCTTATCAAATTCGTATCGTTGTGTAAACATTTGCAAAGATTTCTTCTTATACTAAGTTATAATTTTTTTGATTAGCTAGTCGTTTAAGTTGTGGTTTTATTTTCTTATACGCATTTCAACTTTTGTGTGATTGAGTGGCAGAAAAGGCAGCATGCCTTTTCTTCGCCACAAAAAGTAAATCCATAAAGTAAAATAATTTTTCTGTTTCAATAAATTAATTTTTTTACTTTACACAAAATTGCTTATTAGTTACAGCCAATTTTTATGTAATTAATTGATAGCTTTATAACGAGTAGAAAAACATGCTGTCATGAAAATTTAAAATATTTGGCTGAGTCTTTAAAGACACAATATACTAGTTTATCCTCAAAACAGATAATAAAAAACCTTAATAAGGTTAGTAATACAAAAACTCGAACCCAGAGGTTTTTTTTTTAAATATTAATGAAGACTTTAACTCTGACGTGGTCTTTATTTTAAAAAGTACTTAGTGTTAAAATATAAGTTTTGTTAAATGTTTTAGGTTAATTTTTTAGTAATTCCATAAAAATATAACTTTTAACGTGTGTATATAAGTACACACTTATTTTCTGAGAAATAAATGGTGCCATCTTATTAAACTAAATGAAAGTTACGTTTAAAAAAAATATTACCTAATTTTCCCCTTGAATAAATAATTAAATTTTTACAGCCATTTTTAGATTTTAAATTGTACCCAGAAGCAACACGCGTACAGGCACATTCAATAATATCAACTAACCAATGAATAACTCCAGTGCAAAAGTGATGTAAGTGCTTATTTTTTTTACAATCAATGATGTCTTCCTGGTTAACAGAAATATAGTTCGGTTTTAAAATATTTATTTTTAACACAAACACAAACTTCTGCCTTTTTTTTTCTCAGACGGGACTCGAACCCAAAACTCCTCGCTGGGAACGCCGTTCAACTGCGGTACGGAGGTCTGGTCGGTGGGGTGGTAAGAGAAGAGGAGGGGAATGGGGGTAGGAAGAAGTCTCGCGAGCGCAGATGGTCCGACTTGGACGGATGGCTTGGCTGGGACGCAGCCAGGAAGTTGTCGATGGTCGCGAGAGGGAAGAAGAGAGTCTTTAAGGGCGGCCGTCGAACTACTCACCGGGGGATACGAGGACTTGGTTTGGTCCCGTGCCAAGTTGCTTCCCCTCCTCCCATTCCCCTTCCTCTCCCCCACTACCCACACTTGCTGGAGGAACCACTATACATTAGCCGGCGTGCTGGATGCCTACTTTACAGGGGTCTACGTGCGAGAGACACGACCTCAGGATGCTATCGAATGGGAATAATACTTGCCATCTTGCAATTTCACATATTTCTACACCGCTTGCAATAAAGCTTCCGTATTAATTTTTTAAGCTTGAAATTACATAGAACTTGGATTCGGCTCCTTGTTGATGTCAACTTTTGTGAACTGGTGTGTGATTTACCGCAACAACTGTAGTCGCACACGTGAAAAAAAAAGTCATTTCCTCGCGACGCCTGTAAGTAAATATGTCGTTGCAAGAAGGTCTATAAGGTCTGGGATATAAGATTGTGGCCTTGACATGTCATAAACTGGGATAAACGTACAAACTTAAAAGTACAGCAAAAAAAAATTATGAGAAAATTAACAATACTGGGGCCTAATACAAATCTGTAAAAGAAACACTGTGAACCTATTACATTAAACTAAAATGTACTGACAAAGTAAGAAAACTAGCTCAAAAAATTAATATACTAATTATTAAAATACAAAAAATATAAATTGAACAGTGCTATAGAACGATTTAAAAACTTAAAAATTTAACCTCTTAACTCAGTTAAGTACCACACGATGGGTATTTATAAACATAAGTGGAAAAAAGTCTGCAGAACTATTTTTTTATTTACTTAATCTTTAAATCTAAATTATTTGATATGATATAGGTAAAAAATAGCAAAACATAGTAATTTTTTTAAACAAATAATTATGTAAACTTATAATATTCAAGCGTACTGTTGTTTCACATTCTATTGTGTCTATTCACCGGGTTTAACGGTTACTTTCTCGCGAAAAATTTTGTGTACTGTGATCATCCGCCAATAAATATACTTAATTACCAAGTTTATTTTAGGTACATTGAAATTGAGGTAATACTGTATGAGTGGTAACTGTGAACAATTTTTAACGCAGATATACAATCAGGCAGATCTCACACTTTCCTGACCGTTTTAGAACTTTTTTTTTAAAAATGAACATTTATGTAGTAATTGTGACAAGGCTGAATGAATCACTTTTTGAAGGAAAAAAGTGACATTTTTATTGCTTTCTAATTTGCATTACAATTTCTTTTTTTTCGAACAAGTTCTCGTAACAGCTGTTAAAAGAAAAACAGATACGGGTTTCTTTTTTTTAATGTTTGTGATGGAAATACACAGACGTTTCTACTTGGGTTCGAACTTCAAACAGGGATACTAACAGTTCTGAAGAGAACCCTGTGCTCCGATTGTTTTACACTATTAATCTGAATGATCGTGAGCTAGGAAGTGCGCGGAGAGGGGAAACTCGCACTCTTTCCCCTGGTGTACAATGGCTACCATTCAATTGTGGCGGATTAGCAAGGAACCGGCAACGACCGTGTGTTCCCGAACAATACCTGGCCAGATGTTCGTTCCCCGAAACTCATGCGCGGGAGATTATGGAGCACGCAAATATTGCCGTTTCGGCCAAAGTCCCCCCCCCCCCCCATTACCCCTTCCGCGGGCTGATCGCCACTCAGTGAGCCTCGCTCAACTCAGCACAGCTCACAGGGTGACGGAGCCCGTGCTGAGACTAGCGAAACCTGAGCCGCTGAAGCGCTTTGGCCTTGTTGACGCACAACTCCCCGCCGCAGCTGTCTTGCTGTGAGCAAGCCCCTCTTCGCGAAACGAAGTTCCTCGTAGGTTGTCAACCATTTCTTCCACCCAGTACCCAGGCCTCTCATTCGTAGAGACCGGAAAAATTCGCGGGTTCACTGACCTCCAGGATATACTCCAATATCCTCTATGCACTCGGGCAAATGCCAACTGTTCATTGGCTGCTGACTTGTAAGTCGTCTCGACTGGGTGGCCTGTGATTCGAAACTTCTATGAGTGAGGGTCTCTAATTGGCCCTCAGTCCTCCAGATTAACAGAGAACCAATGACAGAAGCAGCACTAAGGTATGATTATTGTAATTTTAGCATAACACGAAATGAACCCGCGAATTTTTCAGGTCTCTACTCATTCGCTGTGAGTTACAATTCTTTGGGATCTTCCCGAAATCATTTTTAACGCAACTTATTACTTTGATACTTGAGTTACCAATGTGCTTCTATAACAGCTATTCTGTACTGAAACACGTAAAAAAATTATTAATAATGTAATTACATAAATAAAATTTTATAAAATTTTAAATATTTAAATAATCGTTAACACGTTCATTTTACCAAAACTTCTTTTGTAAAGATTATATGTGACTATAAATTACACAGAGCAAATATGTAACGTAAATTACCTGTATCAAGTGAGGACTGTAGTAGGAAGAATCGGACATCGTCTGTAGTAACGCGCGATTCCTGAATTTACGTGGAGTGACTTCAAGAGGCTGTGGAAGAAACTTAATAAGAATGGCCGGGTTCTTTGGAATAAGATCCCAATAATTAACCTTTTCGTTAGATTGCTCTTCGAAAATCAGTCATTGTCATAAAGTTTTCATGGTATTAAGATTTGACTGGTTTTAACCGTATCTTAATTTATGTCCAGCTATTTTGGATACTTTTTATTTATGTAAGAAAATATATCACCAAGTTAAAAGACTGGTGGTGTTATGTAATTTCATAATCCAAATGCAGTGTTAAATCATTATATAAAATATTTGTTATTAAACCATTCAAAGCAAATGTGTGTGAAATAAAAAATTTTCCCTCTTTTTGATATTAATTGTAGACTTCTGCGTACAAAATTTATAAACAAATTTGGTAAAACTATATTTTTAAAAAACTACACTTTTGTTGACGGGTACAAGCTATCACATATCCTACGGTATTAATTTTTAAAAATCATAATTGCTCATACTATTGATACAGCAGGGCAAGGATATTTCATTCGCAAACATTCTCGACAAACGAGAAACAATGTTGATAGATAGCTCGTGAATATACTTTGGAAATATCCCGTATTAAGCCTGACAAAAATCGTCCAATAAAACTCTCAACAACTTTTAAAATAAAAATATCCGTATCCACACAAACACACTGCAACGTTACTGGTCTTTATTAGTATTATTATTATTAATATTAATAATACTATTAGAATAATGAATGGGTTGATAAACATAAATAATCATTAACCTTACAATTACACATACAGAGGTAGGAAGAATAGCAATGATTCTTTTTATGTAATTTCTATGATAACCTATTATTTATTACCATAACACATATAGGTAGTAAATATTCCATAAAATGGTTAATTAAATTATTAATACAATTAACTTGAAATTCGTGACATGTGGTTTGATTATTCGCTGGATCAATTGCAGGAATTAAGGTCGGCACAGAAATACAAATTCAAGAGTTTATTAGTAAAAATTATTAAATCCTATTGTTTCCATTCACGGTGTAGGTTGTAGAAATTAGAAATGTTATTATAATATTTGAGGGTTCAATGAAAATTAATTATTATTACCATGGCTATTAACTCAGGGTCAGCTTCGAGAAACTATTAAATCGGACCACTGGTTTTCGAATTCTAATTTCCAAACTGAAAATACTGATGTTTTATACAATTTAAATCGATTTACTCAAAAACATATAATGTTTCTACTTGGTTGTAAATTCATGTGAGGACTGGATGAATTAACATGTATAAATGTCCAGGATGATGATCCAAATCACGTTCCTTACGACACGAAAACGTATTTGCTAAATACGTGACTGAACTGTCAAATAATGTCATTATTAATACTCACTAAACCTATGTGACGTCTGGTGAATTCTTTTAAATATATATAAGAACACTGAAGTTAAAACTTTCAAGTTCAATCACCAAAATAAGTGGCGTATTGGTAAAACCCATACGATGAAGACGCCTTATTTTACATTCTCCCTTAACAATTAGAATTTAATTAATCTCCCTGACCTGAACCGGCTGCTGATTGGCTGAAGAACATATAAAACATATGGCCTTCAGACAAAAACCCGCGGCAAAGAACCAGGTAAGATATATTTAAATTTAAAAGAAAAATAATTAAGTTTAAAACATACTTGACCCAAAGATATTACAAACGTATTAAAAGTTTGTGCTGAAGACAAATACAATAACAAACAATATTATAGGTTAGTGTTCGAAAATAAATATCTTTACTGTTATTATATCGTCGTACTGGAACAATTAGTGTTTGTAAAATATAGTCTGTAACTGTAAACATACAAATGTGGAAAATAAACATAACATAATTCATTACTCTTAAATAAAAATAAATAATAATAAACAGAATTACTGTGTGGGAAATCTTGTTACCGCACAATACTAATGTTAATTTAGTCCTAACATACACAGTTATGCAAATTTTTTTTTTTACTTCGTTTAAGGTTTATTGTAATTACATAGAGATGAAGCCAATGGCTAGGGCTGTTAAAATTAAATTTTGCGATAGTGTAATTTAAATATTTGTCTTTCAGTGTAGCTAAAGTCTCAAGTCAATAACAAACTTTCCTAGGAAAAAATATATATCCTGGGAATATATTATTTTAAATGTTATGTTTAAGTTTGTCAATATACTCAGGGTGTTCGGAAGAATTTAAAATAAAAATTCTCTGAAATTTCAGACTTTCCGTAACTAAAATTACGAATTTTCGTTGACTAATTTTCTGTTAAAATTTAACAATTGTGCAATTTTCTGAAATAAATAAAGATAATTTATCCTACCACCATCTCCACAGATGGCGTAGTTCAAACAGAACTTTGCATACGCAATTTTTTAATGTTAATGATTATACATCAAAACTCAATATGGAAAAAAAATGCCTTCACATTCTTTCCTGGGACATTTCTAAGAATATCCCAAGATTAAAAGTAAATTCCTTGACTTTCCCTTACTAATCTCCACTTCCCCGAATTCTACATGATTTTCTCTGACTTTGCAAAATGTAGACACCGTGGTATTGGTGTGAGTATATTTTTTTCATTGCCATGAAGATTTTTTTGATCTGTTCACATCTTAGCTCTCGCTATACTGCGTTTGGTGACAGTAATTTTGTGAATGCGACGCAATTCCTCGAACGTAAGTGTGAAACAACCACGGTGCTGCCATCTGTGGCGGATGGCAGCAAACCAAAGTTCGCAAAGACAAAGGAAAACTTTATAGTATTAACTGTTTAATGAATTTCAACAAGATTGTCATATTTTTTTAATAAAATTCCATGTCGTAAATAATAAGGTTCAAAGCAAGGGTTTAGTATTTTTTTTCAAGTATTTTGTTTTTGTTTTTATCGGAGCGTTTCATTATGTAGTTTAATATTTTCGGTCTGCTGTAGCAGGGAATTCTAGGAGCGGGTGCGGAAACTACGTGTGATTCACGTCAAGACAAGGTAAGTAGTTGATAATACTCATTATTTATTAATTTAATAATGGCAAGTTGGATTTTGTGTACGTGTTTCGTATTACAAGGGTGTTCGCAAAAAAAAAACACGAGAAAACACGCGAATTTTGCTCGTTACCGAGGTTAGATGTTAACCGGCCAGCCCTAAAAGACTAGCTCGCGTTTTTTTTTTCCTCCGACGGTGGAACGGCCCGGATATACCCGGTGGTCGCCGACACTCCAGCGCCTCTCTTCTCCCCACGGTACCCGACGCGCGAGATCCGGTTCCGCGCGTTTGAGCCCCCCCCGCGCGGGGCCAGTTCGCCGGGGGCTCCCATGTCCATTTCCTCTCCCGAGGTCCGGTGGAGCGACCGCTGCGATGCGGTCTCGCTGCGTCGCACCCGTAATGGGATCACTGCATTACGGTCTCCGCCACGCGCGTGGTTTTGCCATATGTGTCCATGTGAGTGGACCCCCTTTGGGAAGGGGGGGGGGGAGCAGATCCAGCAGGTGGGGAGGCGTTCAGCAGTGCAAAGAAGAACGAGCAAGAGAGGGGGGGGGGAAACCATGGCATTATTTCTTTTTTTTTTCATGAGGGGGGAGGGGAGGAGGTTTGCAAGCTCGCCCCACCGCGCGGGTGGTATTATTGCCCGACCTATTGTTATTATTTATCGTCCGTACGTTTACACTTCTCTGCACCTGCGTTTAAAATTAAGGGAGGGGGAGGGGGGAGGAGGAAGGGGAATATACCACCTAAAACTCGCCCTTTTCTTCTTCGCAAATGTTTTTAAATCGTGGAACCGTGCAACAAGAAAGGCATTCGAAAATTTATGTTTAAAGTTCTAGATATATTTCGGCATTTTGAGTTAACAAACACATTAGGAGTGAGAGATTAATATTAAAATAAATAAAAAGAAGATATAGAAAAGAGAATTTGGAAATTTTTCAAAGCCGTTGTCCATTCGTCGAAACACTCTAGATTTGTTAATTGTACTTTACGTAAAGTAAGTATATGTTTCAGTTTAAATGACCCACGATTTTATTTCAAAAATTATTTTTCACCAAAACATAGCTGAGTATCTAAATAAAGAACAAAAAGCAAACTTAAAATATACGAAGGAAACTGGTTTAAAATAATTATTATTCAGGTATATTTGAACACGGGCATTGATACCGTGCCCAGTGCTATGTTTGGAAACTACAGTAAATTTGTGGATATTTCAACAAATGATGCGCATAAATATGAATGAGAGTACTTCGTAGTTACTGCGTAGGATTACGTCTTTCGAGCCGCCTGTCCTAATTTAAACGAAAGTAGACATGCACGTGGAAGGAATACAAGTATTTTTTTTTTAATTTTTAGATTTGAAAGATTTTCAAAGATTTTTTTTACAATCCTAGATTATTTTTGTGAGCTCATGTTGATGAATATTCATAGTACAAAACTCCCAACACGAAATTTATCATTGAATTCTTAAAAATAATGCCTACCGTGATAAGTTTATACTCAAATTGAGTTTTCAACTACATTACTGGACGCAAATCACACATAGTTTCCGCACCCACAGATAAAATATGTTTCCCGAACAGCTACGTTGACTATCGAATCAGTCAATTTGCAGAGCGAAATTTTAAACTATGTGACGAAACGGCTTCGATAAACGCGAAAAAAAAAAAAAACTTGAAATAATACGAAAACCCGGATTGGACCTGACATTCGACAAGGAAATGTATTAAAATGCTGCCCAACTTGTTAAAATTAACCAAACGGTTAATATTATAAAGTTTCTTTTGGCTTCGGAAGATTTTCATTTTCGCCATCCGCCACAGATAGCAGCACCGTGGTTACACATTTCCGTTCCATGAGAGTTACGTTCCATTCACGAAATTACTCCTACCATATGCCATATACCGATATCTAAGATGTTACACAAAAAAAAAGGAAACTGAGTTCCCATAAATTTACAGAAATATCTGTAAGTTCGCGAATAACCCTGGATAGTTCTGTAACTAGTGTTCCTCGTTACTTTCAGGATGAAAATTTTAAACAGTAGGCTATGGAATAGTTTGATCAGCGATGTGAAAAAAAGCCTGCATACTACGAAAACGATGCGACTTTTGTGAATTTACAGTAAACTAAATGGTACTTTATGAAATTTTTCACTATCGTGCATAAATTCATAGGAATCCTCTATATTGCTTTTACGCAACACCATTGCAAAATTACCAAAGTGACGTAGAAAATGTTTAAATATTTTTTTCCCTAGCCTGTCATGACATATCTTATAAACATAACCTACCATAAATTAAGAATACATTTTATTCTTATACACGGCTACGTTTTAGTTTTTCTCAATACGAAGACTAACGGAACCTTTATAAACACCCGAGTTCTTGGGCCAAAATAAATCATCACTTAACGTGCTTTTTATTCAAATATGTTGCCATACAACAGTTTGGCTTGCACGCAGCTTGCAGAGTTACTTGTATTAGACCTGGTGTGCAAGCTTTATATACAAAGCATGCTCTACTAGCTTAACTAGTTATGACACAGAGGTTCAATCGCAAGCTGCCAAAAAATTTTATGGAGGCTCGAAAAATTAATTTTTCCTGGCAAATTGCATTATAGTTTGATTTATGTTTAAATCAAGTTTATGCCAGAATTTCTCAGCTAGTATTTGCTTTCACCATTTGTAAAAATACATATCACTCAGTCTGGATTTAAAGGAAACTTCATAATACAAATTGATTGTGTGTCTGCATGTTAAAAAATGTAGACATATTTATGCATATGTTCAAGGAAAACAACCTATGGGATTAAAGAATCACCAAGAAATTTTTGTTTGCATTTACAATATATAAAATCAAAGCTTGTTGCATTGATAAACGCGTAAACACTCAAGGTCTTGATTCAATCTTTCAAGAAGATTAATGGCTTGTAGGGACAGACATGTTGCAAAATTAATACAGTACCAGAGATTACAATGAAACACTGAACATGAAAGACAATATCCGGCGGAATAATAATTGTCAACAAATCCAGTCAGTCTTTTTCGCCTGATGACATAAGCAGATATTAATTCCCGAAACGTCACAAATTTTTATTCATATAAAACATAATGTCTTCTTACGTACTTCCATTGTGTTGTCCAGATTATCTGATAATTTTCATCCTTGTATTCATGAATGTAATGTTTTTTTTTCTCTTTATTACACGGTACTCGTTCAAATTGTCTTATCTTTGTCAGCCCAGTGTGTTCAAATGTGCTGTAATTAATTTTCTGACTAAATTCATTCCACGGAATTCTCTGCGTTGTCTAGGTATGTCACATTTGATATCAGCATATGTTGGATTCTCCGTTTGTGTGTATATGATTATCTTCGTACTCCATTTTTCGAATGTTTTCCTTAGACAACCAGTGTACACCAAACAATGGTGTATGTCCACGAAAATATTTTAAATCAACATTCCGGATGGCAAGAATTTTTCCAAGAACGAAAATTATAAATTACGTGACGAACACGAATTCGGTGGCAAAAAGCAATGTTGATTTCCCCCCCCCCCCCCCCCCTACGTTTTACCACAATTACCATTATTTAAGGGCTCTTTCTAAAACTTCAACACGTAACTTCGTCGCATCTCTTGTTAAACACATACTCACTATGTATAAGGAATGTAAAGAGTTGCGTAATATAGCGTAATTATCATTACTTGCTTGACTATTTTTACACTCATATTGTTGGGAAGCCTTCTTTTCACAGACGAGAAAGCCAAACGCCCGATCGTGCATCTTCGGAGTTTTTTTTGTTTATTATAATAAATTGGGCGGTGTTGATAAAAGGATACTAATGGTCAATAAGGTTAGGTTAGCTACATTATAAATACTTTAAAACATTCTGGACGGTTGATTTGGTTAGGATAGCTACATTAAAGATACGGGAAAAAAGAGTGAGCATGAACTTCGGGGAACTTCGGGTGTGGCTCTCTCGTCTGTGAAATGAAGGATTTCCCCATAGTTAGAGACCTGCAAAATTCGCGGATTCATTTCGTGATATGCTACAATTTAAAAAATTATTATACCTTAGCGCTGCTTTTGCAGTTGGTTCACTGTTAATCTGGAGTAATGAGGGCCAATTAGAGACCCTTGCTCAAAGAAGTGTCGAATCACAGACACTCGGTCAAGACGACTCACAAGTCAGCAGCCAATGAACAGGTGGCATTTGCCTGAGTGTGTAGAGTGTAGTAGAGTCTATCCTGGAGGTAATTGAACCCGCGAATTTTGCAGGTCTCTACCCACAGTGTTACGACACACCTGCAGCGACGTGCGGGCTAGCCTCGTTGCGGCAACAGCGGCGTCAGCGGGAAATGCTGGGACAGCGCTTCGGAACGAGGCTGGCCACCGCTGCGGAAAAGCGAACGGGGGCGAGAGGGGGCAGGAACGAGGACTGTCGACGATGCCGCGGACCTAAGGTCTCAAACACGGCAGCCTCGCCCGGTGCGGGTGGCCGTGCCGAGACGGAGCCCGGTGCACGTCGGGTCGTTACCACAACGCCGAAATACAACAACGCCGAACGTACAATAACGCCGAATGCCAAATTGACCGCAACGCCGACAGCTAGAAAACTACGGTGTTCCACAACGCCGAAATACTTTAACACCGAAAAATGTTGCTGCGGGGTGGTGGGGGGCCACAGGAGCAAAATGAAAAACAACTGAATGAATTTGTGTGCTAACCTTACCTAACCTAACCTTTGTGGCAGTTCTGCAATGACATTTTTTCGGTGTTAATGTATATCGGCGTTGTGGTAATTCGGCGTTGTGGTACACAGCAGTTTTCTAGCTGTCGGCGTTGTGGAAAATTTGGCATTTCGGCGTTTTGGTTTTCGGCGTTATTGTACGTTCGGCGTTGCGGTGCGTCCCCGCCTCGCCGAGAGGTCTGCCGCGAGCGCGAGACAAGAGAGCGGAGGTGAGACACTCACAGGTGTGATAGCGAGGCGCGTAGATTGACTTAACTATATCTTATAGATTTAACTCAACGGTTGACGGCGTTGACATTTGTAATTGTTAGTAGTAAATTGAAGTGGAACTGAAGTTAATGTCGAGACCTTATTTTATAACCCCTTATTCCCTTCAAGCCCCAATTTATGAAAGAAGGTAATAAGACTTCCATTGGGAGAGAACTCGACATAACAATATCATTACACTTAGTGAATATTTGAGGAAAATATTACTGCTGGAACAACGAATGCAAGGGAGGCATGGTGTTGAAATCCCATAAATCGCCCTTAAACAATAGTAGCGACGGTAAAATAAAAAAAAAAAATAAATAAAATAAATTCATTGAGTCTTGTAAGATCGAGACTTAAAGTGTTCATTTCTCTTCTCCCCCTCACGTTCGGATGACAATAAAACATATGTGTGCGTGCCTTTCAGTACTCGCCAGTGATGGGTACCGAGTAAATTCATTTGTTCTCATTTTGCAAATAAAATAATAATTTAAAACTCGTAAACTAAATTTAAAGTAGTATTCTTTAAAATAATGCCGAGTGTGACAAATATATCAATAAAATATTTGCTTTGCTTTTCAAGTATGTACCAAAATTTATAGACGCAAACAACAAACTTACTTTCTGTGCCCATCGCCTGATTCTTAAAAGTTGCTTGCCACCATCATGCATGGATAGCAGCACAAAAAAACTGAAATTTTAAACTAATATAAAAGGCCCCAAATAAAGCGAAAGAGACTTGAAAAATCCTAAACCTATGCTTTGAGGTTGTTTTTCAACAGTAAGTATTATTCAAATACTACCTATCTTTTTAAAATTCTTGAAAAAGTTAACACTTTAAAGTTTCTGTACGCGTTAAAAGTTATACTTCTATGACATCCTAAAATATTAACCGGTAACATTTTAAAACACAGACTATAACACCATTATATGTTTGTATATTTGTTTTACTTCCTACAAACATACCTTAAAAATATTGTGCTGATTCAACATTATTATAATATTACAATGATATTAAAAAGTAAAACTTATTACAGTGACAAGATCTGAACCACGTCCCTTTAGATACCAAGCGCGCACTCAACCGTTGTTCTAGTAAGCCTATTAGAAATTGAAAAGGAGAATATATATTATAACTTTTCTAATGCCATCAATTTTCTTGGGTATTTTAAAACATTAAATTACTTTTTAGAATGACTATTTTAGCTAACACAAATATTCCAGAGCATATTCACTATAATAAAGTTTCATTTTGCACACCAATTGGTCTGGTATGTACCCTTACGTTTACTAAAGTTACTACTCCTACTAAATGCCGCATTCCTAGAGATAAGTATTTACACAACAAAAGTGCTACGTGGGAAAACCTGTAGACGATAATATGTACATCTAAGAAATGTTCAGTTTTGAGCTCACTACTGAGGCGATAGTACGGGGTTTGCGCAGAGGGAAATGAAGTGCTAAAGACATACTGTCTCACAGCAGCGTCTACCATGTGTAGCCAACATATGGAGCGTTGGGGTGAGACACTTGACACTCATCCAAGATGATCCGGTTCTTGTGAACTCTGTGTGAAAGTAAAGTTGAATAAAAAGAGAGTGGGGAAGGAATCAGCCAAGATTTATTCGTAAAAAAAATCCTGTCAAAATCACAAGGATTCTAACGTGTAGAGTTTTGATGAAAAGCAAGGTATCTTATTATTAAGAAACCGTAGTTTTAGGGACCAGCAAATATTCCTGTAAAATACTGAATAGAGTTAATCCAACATGGGTAGGGAAATAATTTGGGGTGTTGTTTAGATTGGTTAAATAAATGCAGTCATTGTTTTAGGTTTTATACAATCGGATAGCATGTCCACAGCGATTTTTCCGACAAAAATGATGGCTACAGGTTAATATAAAAAAAAGTTCTCTGTTGAAATAGTTATCTACGCCTAATAATTTTAAGCTTCTTAATTTAAAAAAATTATATTTGTTAATTTTATTATTTTTTATTAGAAAGATCGTAAAGAATTTGAATTCAGCACATAAAATTTTTATTTAATACAATTGTTTAGACATACGTCATTGCAGTTGTGCATTGTTTGGCATGGTAAAAAAATAATAATAATGCATTCTTGAATTATTTTCCGTAACAATTCAATAATGCATTCTGAATTTTTATCCCCAATGAAAATAAGTGCACATCCCATTGCATGAATCATTTAAATAATATAAAACTTTATTGTTTATGTTCACCAGTAAGTATGTTAAAAAATTATTTTAGTAAGCCGAAAGTACACGCTTTCGTTTCTCGACCAGGTTTAATTAAAACAGCATTATTTACGGATTCCCCCGAATTTTCTCGGGAAAGGTATTATTTATGACTTGGAAAACACACGAGACTGCTGTCGCGGGGGTGTTATCGTGTGCCAACATCACGGGCAGGAACATCACGCACCACATGCAGCCACACACACCAAAAAAAATTCTCCTTTGTCAGTGTTCTATCCACACGTTTATACGCTTTTACCTACCGTCAAAACCACGAAATTACACGGTTACGGTTCTCTACGTCCTGTGGTCGCATGCCGCACGACCCACGAACACGCACGGAAATTGTGCGTTTGCTGGTAGAGGCCATTCGACGTCGAGGAACCAACAGAATATCGCCTCTCATGCCATCTGGCACGAATTTTTCTTTTTCCTTTTTAATGATTTAATAATTCATCGATTTACCTTCACTTCAAAAAATGTGGTGTTTCACTAAGGTTTACGTTGGATTACATTCCACCGCTGGTTAGATATTGTGCAAGTCACAAATCACACGAAGCATTAAAGACAAACTTCAGTGGCGATCAAGACGTAATCTCAATATGAAGGGTGAAGCATGCAATCTTGAATTTAAATATTTTTGGACAAATTTTTCCTTTCATTTTGATGTTCAAAATTTTGTTTCATTGCATCGTTTCTCATTTCAAAGAATGCCTGAGTTTAAAAGTGACAACTGCAAGGATGAGTTTATCCTTTGAAGATATTGGTGTTTAGAAATAATATATTTTTAGGAATGAATTAAACTGTAATAATAATTTAATAAACACATTTATGTGCTTTTTAATTCTCTTAAATATTGACCAATGCTTTAGGACAGGACAATTTCCAATACTGAAAGATAAAAAAAGATTTGTTATTGTATAAAATATGTTGAAACAAATATGGCTTTTTCTGTACCTCTCGCTTCCATTTTAATTTTTGATGTAAAAACTCTTTAAACAAAAATATTTGTTTGTTTAAATTTTTAAGAGTTACCTTACAAATCAAAAAATACAACGCGTTTAAAAATAACAGGAAAAAAATACTTTTCGCGGAAGGTATCTTTTGAATAAAGAACTTAGTAAATAGTAAATCCACGTATGTCAATAAATCATCAAATCAGAAGATTGCATTTCATGAAACAGTCCACATTTATTTCACGTTCTCTTTTTTTCTTTCAAAGTACGTTTGTTGTATTGAATATTTCATTCCTCGAAAAAAAAAGGGCACATGAACTCCAAGCGTTCTCCGAATGGCTTGAAATTTTTATTCGGTGTATATTTTTTGTATTTCGAACGTATGAATGAGGGGATGAAATTGTTGAATACCAGGGTGGTGGAAGGAGGAGGTGTTTGAAGAGAGGGGTATCCGTGACGTAACGGGGTGAGGGAGAGAAAGTGAAGGAGAGGAAGAGAGAGAGAGAGAGAGAGCTTTAAACCACGAGCTGATTAAAACATGGTCTGCGGCGGGGTGCGGTAGTGCGGAATTTCTAAAAAAAAAAGAAGGGGGTGGGTTCGGTTTTTTTTGGCGATGAGGGGAGGGCGAGCTTCCCTCTGGTCAGGTGGTTGGGGTGGGGGGAGAAGGGGCTAGGGGTTGCATTCTGTTAGGACGCGGAAGGATCTGATCCCGCGTCGCGCAATCAGCCATCTGTCGAAAATACCTCCTCGCTATCAGCTCGTTGGTTCTGGCTAAAAGGCGTATTGGGGAGGGGGTAGGGGGGGAAGGCTGTTGCCTGGTCTGGCCCCAGGCATTCGCCAAAGCAAAAGCTCCCATATTCCTGGCTTTGAGTCGTGCAAACTCATGCAGTAATTCCGAACTAACAAAAAGAGACCTGCACCGCGGCGAGCGGTCGGGATTACATGTCCAAATACGCACGGAGAAATAGTATGAAAGTAAAAAATAAAAATAAATTTTTAACTGGGGACCAAGATTCATAAAGGCCGAGCTAAGTGTACGGAGAAACTAGTCCATCGATCAGAGTGATTAATTTTAAGATGTGTGGCTTTATGAGAAAGACATAAATGCTTCATATTCGCGTCCTTCCAGAGGCAGTTTAAACCTTGTGAGGTTACTGATGATGATGATTTAGGGACAATTCTTTTCATGATAATTTTTTTTTCCTTCGGAAATGGTAATTTTCTTGTTCATTTCGGATAGTTTTGAGTCAATTTTGTTTTTCGTGGGGTAACAAGTTTCATGTTAACAGTTTGTAAGTTGGACTGCAAGAAGTCATGTTTGAATTTATCAAGCTAATAACTCTACTATGTAGCTTTGCGTTGGCGTTAAAGCTCGCCGATAAAGTAGCTGCTAACGTTCATGAAGAATGTAAACCTACGACCGCCCCACAGGCGTCTAAACGTGACGTCAGCTCGACGCTCGTTTCCGAGAAAGTTTGGCGACCTCCTAGGGTGACGCCGTGGCAACGGAAGCCGTGGCACCCCTGAATGTTTTTTTTACGGTAGGATGATTCTACAGAGGTTTGCCAACACATTCTGCCGCTTGGAGGTGCTGGTACAAGCACCATCACTCAGTTCAGGATCCGTTAAGGAAGAATCGAACCAAGGGACCTTTGTATAACAAGTCAAGAGCTGTAAACTATTTTTATTCTTCCATAAATGAGTAGCTCACTGGTGATTTTAATCACACATTACTTTCCCTTACCCCCAATGTCTGTTTTTTTCTTTCGTTAATGACTTTTGACACACAGTTTTAAAGCGTTTTATTTTGTTTGACAAATTCGAGACTAATATATATTCTTTAAAATTAAGGGCTGTGAACCAGTGATAAAAATTCGTGGGTTATATTTGATAAAATAGCTTATTTTTTAAGCAACCAACACCATCTATCGATTTTTATTATGTGATTCGAAGTCATTCCCAAAAATATTTTAATTAAAGTTAAACTATTTGTAAAAGCCAGTCACTAAAAACTTCAGGTATTCCCTTAAATTATGCGTTACACCTTAACAAAATGTCAAATTTTGAAAGAAAAAAATGGTGGAATTTGTTGATTACCAAAAATGAGTAAAAAAAAAAATACACGATATATTTACACAGTTTAGGCTAATACACAATTTAGAAATAGACGCATGCAGTCTCAAAGTGGTTTAAGGTGTAGGATTTTGCGGCATGTACTCACTTGCGGATTGGATCACTACCGACACGAGCTGGTGACCCGGAGGTGCTTGGGGAGGAGCTACTGTGGGAGGCTGGGGCTACCCATCCCAGCATCACTGCCACCCACCTCCTCTTACCACAGTTGGCTAACCTGTGGTCTACTCAGAGGATTCCCCATCCTAGGAGTATCACAAGGTGCTTAACCAAGTCCACCGCACCTCTGGGAGCCTGTGGTCTGGTCGAAGTGCATCCAACCTCTACGAGCTGTCCAAGCTAGTGCCGCAATTGTATCACCGCCCGCTGACTCCACCCATCTTGATTTCGATACAACCTACTTACTTAAGGTTACTCTGAAAAATATTTTAATGTGGCCACTACGTCGTATTAGCTAAAAAATATGATATCTCTACCGACAGCCAAATGCTTTTTCTCCCCACCATCATGATAATTGTTTCTTCATGCGAAAAATGAATAGTAAATAAACATTTACATTATCTTTTGTGGCTTTAGCTGAGCACAAAATAAGTAAAAAAAATATTTTTAAACAAACAGTTAACATGAAATGTTTGACACACACATTGTAAAAGAATCAGGTATTTTCTATTGACTCAACCACAAGAACGTTTGTATTTGTTGAGTTCTTAAGCGTCTTGGACGGGAGGTAAAATTACATTTCCAACAAAGTTGTCAACATTCCTGTTGAAAACAGAAAGTAATTTAGACGGCATTCTTAACAGATGTCTCAGGCCGTTTCAGGATGACCAACATCACACGTACAGCGTGGAGAAATATTTTTTATTT
This sequence comes from Bacillus rossius redtenbacheri, assembly GCF_032445375.1. Taxonomy (NCBI): domain Eukaryota; kingdom Metazoa; phylum Arthropoda; class Insecta; order Phasmatodea; family Bacillidae; genus Bacillus; species Bacillus rossius. The sequence goes on from NC_086341.1 coordinate 22,432,613, forward strand.
ATCTTTTGTTTATCGCCGCCCCTTCCACTATCGCCACTCCATGAACCTGATCCGTGAAGCTCGGATAGTAGGAAACCGAGAAAGTTGCGAGTAAATGGCGTCCCATTCCTGTAACCTACAGTCCAACATAAACTATTTTAAATCGACCTGCCTGGGTCCTAAATGCAGGGTTTTAATTTGACAGTAAATTTTGAACTAATTATTTGTAATTACTACCGAACATATATGTGAGTAAATGTTTGTAAATATTTGTACCCAATAAAATACGTATTTTCCGAACGATTTTGAAATACTTCATATAAAGTTTATGTATTAATTCCTATCATGAACAAAGGGCAAGAAAAAGTATTATTTAAAATTTTGGTTTTGATTAAATATTGGCGTGAGGCCATTGCAGAAAAAACACTTTATTTTCAGGATATCGTTTCGGCTATGAATGAGTTTTACACAAATACCTTTTTCCAGAATACCAGGCTTTCATTTGTCTGTCGTCCTTGAGAATGGCTGCAATATAGCACTACAAAACTTTGTTAACATTATTATTTATTCGGAAAAATTCCTTATTATAGTTGAAAAACTACGACCACGAAAGCCTACCATCTACAATAAAAACCCTACATAATAACTTATTCTTAATAAAAAACTAATCGTTTAAAAACTTACAATGAAGTAATTATTATCACACGTAAATTTAAATTAAAAAATAAATTTATATGTTTGTTTCCTTCACAAGTCTCCTGAAAACAGTTAATCAAAACTATAATCCTGTCTTAGAATTTTCGTATTTCAATTTATGAAATGGTTTAGGTTATAAAAACTTAGTTTTCTTTGTTCGTTTTTCTTCTCAAAATCCATTTTAAAGACATTGCTACCATTTATACATTGGTGTTTGTCACTTTCGTAATGCATTTATTTTCTGAGCACAAAAAAACTAAGTGGCGCGGTGATGACCATTATTTAGCGCAAACTTCTCTAGAATACTTGGAAACATTACATCTGTTCTGAAAATTTAATGTGTTGCTGCCACGAGTGCAATTATAAGCCCTTTCATTCACATTCCCCATTCTTCTGCGTATGATTAATGAGCCCAGCTCGATAATAGAACTGACGTTTATAAATTGGCCGTACCATAAAACCTCATTAAATGGTGAGATACTTCCCAATACTACTATAAGGTCTAGTTGGATTGAATGAAACACTAACAATAGTTCATGTTTCTAATATCTTTCTTGAAGTGAAACTTCTTTGGGTGCGATAGGAGTAAAATTTCAAGGCCAAATATTAATGCAACGTATTTGTGAAGATTTCTGACGCTGGTTGGTTGCGGACGGTGCAGAGAACTGGGCGGGCCGCGGGCTCCACGTGGCGGCGTGCGGCTCAGGTGTACCCCGCCATGCTGCAGGGATAGGCGGGTCGCGGCGGTAGGGACCCGCCTGCGTCTGACGCCACCCGACTTGCTGGCATATAGTAAGGGAGTATTTGTGCAGAGGGCAACCCAACGGGTTTTGAGGTTATTGTGTACCGTGCCACAGACCATATCAACAAGAAAATATAGTGTTATTTCAAGTACGTATTATATTTATTGTTTGTGTAAATCATTATTGTTACAAAATTGTTGTATAGGTATTGTTTCAGCTGTTTAACTAAATATTCTTTTGTTGGTATAATGCTTTTCACGCTTTAATTTTATTTGCAAATATTTGTCACGCTTTATTATTTGATTAACAAAATCATACACCGGCTTAAAAATATGAGCTTACGAGCGTGTTAAATCCGACTAAGAATATGGTAGTTAAAAAAAAATGTTCAAACAAATCCCGTGCGTGGAATATTTTCATTTTCACTTTGTGGCAATATGGTTATAATGTAAAGAATTACTTTGAGGAAGGTTCGTGTCATTTAGTTTACGCGTCGCGGAGCGACAAGCGGCGGACACGTTGTCATTGTTCATTCGACGGCAAAACATTATCAATGCCTATGAATGCATTGCATTATGTCTATGTAGCCTATTGGTAGAAATTTTTGCGCTATAAATGCTCGATCACATATAACCTATACATTTAAATTAAAAACTTATTTATTATATTCAATCATAAGTTTTATATTCACTAAACAAAACTTCTTTATGGTGTAAACATTTCAAACCGTGAGTAATATTTATTGTTAACTAATCAATATTAATATCCTGAGCTGTTGTTTTGAAGTAAGAATAAAATGTTGTCCATTCATGTTTATTTATTTATCTATTTCTATGTAATCAAGTTTCTAATAAATACAAACATTTAGGATTCTTAAATTCTTTAAAAATAAATGAAACCAAAAAGCACCGTTCACTGATATATTATTATTAAATTGTATAAATGATTTGGCTGAGTGATATGAGGTAATGTTATAATTGTTGAGGATAGAATTTATCAAATTTTATTAACTTTTTACTTTTAAAACAAGTATTAATTGTAGTTGGAATTGTTTCATGCTATAGTAGGGATCATGAAAAACTTAACATAACGTTTTATGGTGTGTTTATTACACCAATAATATTTAGTGTTAATTATTCTTAAATGATTGATCAATAATTATTAATATCCTGAGCAGTTATTTTGAAATGAGTAATAATATTGCTATTTCATGATTATTTAGAAAATTGTCATCCTTCCCTCTTCTCTCTTTCTCTCTCTCTCTCTCTCTCTCTCTCTCTCTCTCTCTCTCACTCTCTCTGCCGTTTTACCCCTTACGATATACTTACTTACGAGTCGAGGTTTGAATTGCCAAAGAAGCTTCACTTCTATCACATGTATTGAGCTACACGCGCTCTTTTGTTTATAAAAATTCAAGTATTTGTTAAGAAAGAATGATTCTTCAGCGTCTTTTAGTAAAAATTTAACGAAGCAATGTGGCTTACGATTGCGGTGGCATCATAGTTATTAAAATAAGATTTCCAATATATTGTGGTAATGAAGATTATTTTCAGCATATAATGCATATAAAGGATAAGTTAAAAATGTGAATAAATAATTAAATTTATTAGAAAATACGTTTCTTGAAGGAATTAATTTACAAACATACACCAAAATTAATACGTTTATTTTGACAACGAAACATACATAACTTATTCTTGAAACATTTTAAAACGCTACTTCATAAATAAACTATTAAGACGTAGTAAAGAGTGCCCTAGCTATACGGTAAAACTAATGAAAGCGCATGTCTTCAATTCATATTAACTTTAATGTAGGCATCAAAATTTTTCCACGTTATTATTTTCAAATTTAAAATGATTAGTTTATTCAATAAAATTTAATTTAAAAAATTTTTACTTTATAACAATGTTACCCTAGCGACATTTGAACTTTTGTCATGTTTCTTATCACGCTTCAGAAATATATTCTATCTGAAATTTTTGATCACAAAGTAAAACGCGGTTCTTTGTCTATTAGTTTAAATATTTTAGTTTACTGTTAAATGCATGCTTTAAAACTTTAAATTTATGTATAAAATGTAATATCTTATTCAATTTAGTATTCCAACACGGAAATTAACCATCTGTTTTATAGTGGTTTCCTCGTTGCACCGTCCTTCCTCTTATCTTCTTTAGTAGCGGAGAAAACAAGAATAAAAAAAATAACGCTGGCCTATAAAGACACTTGGGGATGGGCGGATGCTAAATGAGAATTCGTCCCTGTGCTAATTTTTTTCCCCCTTTTCTCCCAACAGCCCCGCCCTGCGAATGCTGGGACCACGGAGCCGCCCAGTTTAAACCCTACATTGTTCTGTGCAAATTACTACCGCAACTTTTGCTTTTCAACTGTTATTTTCATGGGATGTACCTAATTTTTTTCAGGGGAAAACACAACGTACGCAATTTTTTTTTTGCCGTTGGTAACGCACTTTAATATTTAAATTTTTTCTTATGAAACACCAGCAATTTGATTGTGGTACTTAAGTATTTGTATTTATTATTTAATTTTTTTTGGAAATCACCTCGTACGTAAACTTGTTGTAGTAACTACCGTTTTTGTGTAAAGATTTGGTTTTATATACCTTGGCCGAGGCGATGACAAATGATACTCAGTAATAACATTAAACTTGGTACAGTAGTATAGTATATATAATTAAATTATTAAAAAAAATTTAAGCAATTTTTTTATTTAACCACTTAACATTGTCGAACTGACTCATCTTTAAGAAAAACTCATTGATTTTACTTATTTTTATCAATGTGATTTAGTTACTAATTTAATGATATTCGCACTAAAACAGATTACTTAAAAATATGAGATGCGTAATTTGATAAAAAATTTTCAATAAAGTAGAAATATAATTCTGTGTCTCGGGCCAACATTGTCAATAACATCAGGTTTACTTTATATGAATAACTAACTACAGAATGGGAAAAATTCAGCTGTTAAAATTTTTTTTTGTTACTGTGCTTTTCGCAGTCTGTACAGAAAAATGTTACAAATGCACACTGAGAAAGTATATCAGAAAAAAGATAAAGCATGTTTAAATAAATTATACATTTATTCGCATTTTTTAAGGTTTTCTTTACTCTCTGTGAAATAGAACGATTGATGGTTAGCAATTTATATGTAATTTAGAAATGCTGTAAGGTAAGTATTTTTTTTTTCAGTAAGTTTGACTTTATATAAGTTTACACACAAGTTTGGCAGCAGACAGTTGGAGAGGCAAATATACACATATAAATGTATATATATAATATTTATACATTTTGTATCATTGAATGTATCCGTGAAATTTAAATCTCTGTGTATTTAATTAAAATATTAGACCATTTCCGTTAATAATTTACACGGCTTTTAAACTTTTATATGTCTTATTCATAAATATACAATTTTTTTAAGGTATTTCTGTTATTTCAGGGATTGCCTTGTATATTTCATGCCACAGTACTCTTGCATTTGTTTTTGGGATTCAAATTTTTTCATCACATGTTTACTAAAAGTTTTTTCCGAGCTCTTGAATTTAAAGCAAGTGATTATTATTGAGGACACAATATTTATTTATTTTGCTTCTTTTGGAATATACTTATTAAATATATGTTGATTAAATTTGTATCATAAAACGCAAGAGAGCTGTGGTCATAAAACTAAAAGAAATGCCCTCTAATAAAAGAGTTGACAAGGAAATAAAATAATAAACAAGAGGTTATATACCGAGTCGTAAATAATGGTTAAGCGCAAGGTATATGCAAGTAAACGTAACCAGCTGCCAACATCTCGTTTGAACATTGCTGAGTATGTCTTATATTCCGTCACCGTGCAAACTTGCGCCTGTTCTTATAAGCCTATTTTTTTTTATAAAAGCTTATGCTATTTGTGTAACCCACGCTAACCTTTTCCACTCCTCTTTCTTCAATTAGTTGCTGCACGCTTCTACCAAAACTTAAAAAATCGATTGAACACCAGAAAAAAAACCCTTATATTTCTTTTTCTTTCCAGTGTTAATCTTGCCTTTAATTCATTCTACAAAACATGTATACCTGACTGAAATTATCATTTTAGATTTTCTTATAAATTAAAATATGAAATAATGGGATCTTATAGTGTAAAGTCTTAAGGTTTACCCAGCTATGAAACGTAAATTCTTTTGAGCGACTCTGACGCAATAATCAGATAAAACAATTCATTATTATTAATTTTTTGCTCAAAACATTACTAATGTCAAAAAAGTGCAAAAACATTTTCATCTGGCGAAAAACATTTATCAAGAAAAAATAATAGGCAAAGACTTTCAGTGAAACACACGTAGGAATCGCAGTGAAACGTGAGACAGAAATAATGACAAGAAAAACGCAATAACGTAACACACGACACAATTACATATCTTTCATAACGAAATCTTTGTATAATCATAGCTATTTCGCAGAATGGCAGGGCTTGTTCGATTTCAAGTTAAGCACTCGAGTTGTTTCTCGTTTGGTAAAAAAGGGCAAATAAAATTAAGAGAACGAAAAAGTCGTTGATTAAATAGAGTAAAACATCTTGCAATTCTAACCGTGATTGAAAATAATGCAATACGTCAGAGCCCAGTCATCTTGGTAAGTAAACGTTAACGCCTCGGCACAAGTTTAAATCCTTTGAACGAATGGCTATGTAAACTAAATTGTTGACGAGATGAGACTAAACTTCTCCAAAGGGGATTTATAACTTGAAGTTTTTTAAATGATTTACACGGGGTCAATAACAGCTCCGGCTTTGCATAGCTTAATACAAAAAAAAAAAAAACAAAGTAGATGGCCGGGAGTTTACGAAACGACGTAGTAAATTACTAATTTCGCAGCTCGCGCGGATGACTACCGGTTTATTCGGAAATGAATCCCCCGTTACCTTTCTAGGATATGAATTTTTCATAACCCGGTTGAGTTGGCAAAACTGTAGAGCGTTTGCCCGGCGATGGAATAGAAGAAAAGAAAAAAAAAACATCTAGAACGACGCGAAGGCGTTGTCTGGACGTATATTCCCTTCTCTCACCTGCAAACTGGCAATAACCTGAACTTTACGACCACTCCAGCAGAAATGCCGGGGAAAAAATAGGATGAGAAGGCACGCCATGTGTGCGCGTGTGTGCGTGCGCGGATGTAACCCAATTACGCCTGATTGGCGTGCACATGGCAACACACTTCACCCGGATTGGGATACGCCTCCCTTAACCTTTCCTCGCAGAGTGAATAAGCTCATTAGATGGTGTGCCTGATTTTATTTTTGGGTGTCAGTTTTTTTAGAGCACTGTATATTCAGTTAATTATATATTAAAACTACTCATTTCCCAATATTTTTTTTAAATCAGCTTTACATATAAAAAAAAACTTCATGCAAAGCTAAAGTAAATAATAAAAAAAATAGAAAGAGAAAAAAATTAAATGTTAATCGAACTTTTTTATATCATACAGTTTACAAGTTATATATATTTTTAATAAATGGTTTTTCGTAATTTGTTTTCTATTATACATTAAATATACTTTCCAGAGAAACTAGCAACAATTAAAACAGCTTGAACACAATACAACTCTTAACACTCAAAATGACATCCAAATTGTATGTGCTACATCGCGTAAAATAAACCCCACTTTTGAGAGTGGTTCACATTTTTAAGGTGCTACTATGAATAATTTCTAAACTTTTACCACATTTTTTACTTTCAGAAGTGAAACTTTCTGCAGCAATTGTTTTGGAGGGGGAAAAAAAATACAAATTATGGACCGATTGTATATCCCTGCAAAAATTTCAAAACAAATTAAAAAAATTTTTAATTAAGGTTAATTACAAAAAATAATATACTCTAAAATTACTGTAATATTACACATATTGTATTTTATTATATTTAATTTGTGCAGGTCATGTGGTTATAAACCAGACTACAGTTAGAATTTAACAACTTCAGCAGGTAACAAAAAAGGGGTTTATAGTTTCTATCAAAAAAATTTTGAATCTTTTTTAAGTTTTTTATTGCTTCAACAAAATCCTGTTATCGTAAGAGCTTCTTTAAAAAAAATAAAATATTTTATCCAAAGAAAAATGCAAATGTAATAAATTTGACGGGCTTTTGAAGGCATCGTTTCAGAAGTTCAAAATTTAGTGTCTACAAAATAATTTTAGTAATTAAGTCCAAAATGAGATTCATCAAAACATCGTCACAATAATTGACCTTGTAAAGAAATGATGATTGGCGCTCCCATATCATTTTTGGGTCCGAACAAAAGTTTCGTATTCCTCTGTCGGGGGGCGCGCTTCAAGACAGAGCAGCCAGCGGTAACATTCCGAACAAAGACCAAGAAAGCCGTCTGTCTGTCTGCCGCGGGGACTTACCAGCGAAGGGGGAGGAAGAAGGGAAAAGGAGGGGGAGGGGGAGGACGGGCCACGAACTGAACAGAGAAGATAACATTGTGCGAGTGTCCCGCGCCAGATAAGAAGTTTGTAATGAACCATTCTGGCACACAATGCCCACTAGGGAGGCGAATGAAAACCGGCTGAAATCATATTTTACCGTATTCGTGGGCCGGTCGCAAAATGCGGCATTGTTTCGAATAAACAGAATTGAATGTGTAGCAAGAAAAATATTACCTTACAATTTTATTAAATAAATCGACTTAAATTTCCTCTGTAATTGAAACGCAAGGGGAAAATGTTTTTTAATTATTTTGTGATGCAATCAATATGATTAACCAAATTAAAGTGTCTACGAATTTATAATAATTATGTTAACATATTTTTTCTTATGAATTTATTATGTATCTTAACCAAAGTTATCGTTAAGAAAATTGTATGTATGCATGTCTTTTTTTTACAAAATCATTTAAATTAACCCGGTACAGTAAGTTAATCAATCAAGTAGGTAATTCTATAAAAATGGTCAAAATCATTGCGTGTATTTTTTTTATATTCATTAAATTTTTATAATATATTTATTTGTATAATTATACGCAAAATTTCATTTAATGGAATTTTCAGATATGAATTAAACATTTTATATTAATATTAAAATAATGTTATTTCATGTACCCAATTACAATGCAATTGTTAAATTATGTAATCACATGTTTGAGATTAGGTATGATGCATAAAAAATTAGGTTTCAAGTCGTTAAAGGACTACAAACAACTTTCACCCTTACTAACAGTTCCCCATACAAATGTAAAGCGGTTTAAATTGTTTTTTTTTTGTAGTAATGTTGCTAAATAAGTGTTAATATTTACGCTACAGTTTTAACAGAAAATAAACATAAGTATACATACATACAGTCAAGTTTAGGCCATCATTTACCACACAATTGAACTAATATTTACACCATTGCAATTATTTATAGATAAGTGACGTAATGATATTGCTAATGCTCACTAACAAAAAAAATGAAAATCGTCACGTAGTTTCCCACCTGAGGCAGGGTACACATGGATGTAACGGGGCTGACACTCATAGGAACCGGCTGCCCTGCCCGAGGGTTAAGACCGTGGATAATGCATGAGGAAAGATGAGGTGAGATGAGGGGAGATGAGATGAGATGAGATGAGATGGGGTATGGAGAAGCGACAGAATGAATTTTTTGGTAATTATTTCTATACAAAAGTTTAGATGAAATATTTTTTTAAAAGAAAACGTGATAAAAATGTTATATTTACAAACATATGTAAGTAGTATGTAAATGACGGACCTGAAACAGGCCTCAGGCGCTGGTGCTTGGTGCCGGTGTCCGCCATCTTGGTTTGTGACGTCACGACGGCAAAAATTCCTCAAAATTCCTCAAAAATGACTCAAAATGACTCAAAATTTCCCGTTTTCGAGGGAAAAATTCCCGTTTTCGAGGGAAAAATTCCCGTTTCGAGGGAAAATTTCCCGTTTTAGTCCTTAAAAATCCCAGCGGCTAGAAATGTCCTGATAGAGGCTTAAGCATCCTTAACTCAAGCCTCAGTTAAGCCTCTATCAGGATGTGACCTTGACCTTTGACCTTGACCCCGACGGCCATTTTGGATCCACCATCTTGGATGACGTCATTTCGTTTTCTCAAACATTCCGGCATTGTGTTATCCGCCATTTTGAATTATGATGTCACCGTTGCAATTTCCGTTACGGCCGCCATCTTTAAATTTATTATCCGATTTTAATGAAAAAAAATTTTAAAATTATAAAAAAAATTAAATAATAATATTTTTGATAAAAAATATTTAAAAAAAACATTTACGACACGGAGCTCGGAGTCCTCGGTTCGAACCCGACGAGTGCAAAAAAAATTAAAAATGGTGACCGATCCTTCCCTCACAGTGGACGCAGGCATACTGACTCCCACCACTTTTTTTTCAAAGCATATATATCGTCAGGTAGTATGATGTCATGTCCGCCATCTTGTCTTCGATGCTGGAAGCCATCATCATTGTATCGTCGGCTAGAGTGCGCTGACGCCATGTTAGTTTAATTCTTATCCGCTAGAGTGCAGTAATCATTTATTATTGCTGTGACACCCGCCATCTTGAAAGTTGACCGCCATCTTGAAAATCCGTTATTATTTAGCTAGAGATCCGGGAAAAAGTTCAGAAATCATTAAATAAATTTCCGATCAATATACTGATTAATTAGATCGACTAAGGTCCTTGGTTCGATCTAGGATGATGCAAAAAAAATTAAATATAACATCAATTTAACATAATAGTAACAGGTTCGAGGAATTAAACACTGCAAGTTCTTTTACAAACATAATATTTATTACATAATTTCTATTATACTACAGGATAATTTGCGAAAGCCAACAATCTTATAATCATTTAGTTCCGCAGCGGTGTGAAATGACTAATTCTTAGCTCCAATCGGTTTATACTAGACAGAGTCCAGCCAGAACCTTTACAGACATAGTCCACCTCTTCTTGACAGAGTTTCTGGATACCGTTTTTAACAGTTTGCTTCACATCGTTAGAACTGTAAATTACTGCAGCCGATGTCTTGAATGCACACTTCTTCACTTTGTCATCGAACGGATATGGCTTTCCATATATACAGTCCAACCACAAGTTATATTTCAAAGGTCCGTTTGTTGCTACATCATCAGTAAGCTGATTGATTATGTCCTCTCTGATATCATCAAGAAAATTACAAATGTCTTTCGACTCACCTAACGTATTTAAATAAAAATAGTCCTTCAATGTTCCACGAAATGCAGACTGCGCCAAGTAGAAGCCATTATCGTTCACTTGTAATGCTCCGAACACAGTCTTAGGTTTATTTTCCTGTTCAGACGTCATGCCAATCGGTTGCTGCACATCGGTTTTCTTGCTTGTACGCTCACGAGCCTTCAACCTAAACCGAGGAGTCGAAATTTCTGCAGGTAGTTCAGCAGTAGGCACACGGACTTCACATTTAGAGTTTTTCGCATGTCGTCGCAAATTATCAATTCGAGTAAACCATTCATGACACTCATCACATCGAAACTTCATGCGAGATGGATTCTTCGTGCATTTGCTCCGCTCATGTCTTCGTGCATCATGGGAAAATGCGAACGACGTATCACAGTAGCTGCAAGGATACCATGGTGATAAAGACGATCCTTTCAGACCCGATCCAGATACAGGCGTTACAACAGTAGTACCATTTCCAGGCATTCTCTTATGCACATCGATGCATCGTTGTTGCGACGAAACCTTTACTTTCTGCCGAACAGCAGGACCTTTGCATGCCTTCATGTGCGTTTTCATATTATCTTTTCTGGCAAACTGCTTATGACATTTCTCACAAACAAACATTTTACGATATAGGTTCTTGGCACATTCGCTCCTCTCGTGTCGCCGAGCATTGCTGCTGTTTGAGAAAATCTTGTCGCAATAACAGCACCGATGTTCGCTAGTTGTCAAATCAGCATCCATTGAAATCTCCATCGAGGTCGTATCGTCGATCGTCGTGGTTTCCTGCACATCCAGCTCAGTAGTCATTAAGCTATCTTCTGCTGGTGGTATCACATCTGTTGAAATCTCCTCCAGTGTTGACATCGACGTTGTCAACGGAATCTGCTCCTTCTCCGTCGTAGCTGTCGTCAAGGTTCCCGTAGACGAAGGTATAACCTCCATCGAGTTCGTCGTTAAAGTCGGTAAAGATGACATCGAGTTCGCAAGAACAGGTAATTACGTGATTAATGCACCAGAAGAAACAAACTAGGTGATCCTTACACCGACGACGTCAGTAACAAACTGAGCGTCCTGTTGTCTAGGACTCGCTTATATACATGCACCGTATGGAATAAAACGCTAGTCAAATCAAGAACCATTTCCAATAATACTAGAGTCAAAACAACATTAAAATAGAAGGACCATCAACGAAAAGGCAGCACATTTGGAAGCACCGACAACGAAACGGCAGCACATTTGGAAGCACCGACAACGAAAAGACAGCACATTTGGAAGCACCGACAACGAAAAGGCAGCACATTTGGAAGCACCGACAACGAAACGGCAGCACATTTGGAAGCACCGACAACGAAACGGCAGCACATTTGGAAGCACCGACAACGAAAAGGCAGCACATTTGGAAGCACCGACAACGAAACGGCAGCACATTTGGAAGCACCGACAACGAAACGGCAGCACATTTGGAAGCACCGACAACGAAAAGGCAGCACATTTGGAAGCACCGACAACGAAACGGCAGCACATTTGGAAGCACCGACAACGAAAAGGCAGCACATTTGGAAGCACCGGCAACGAAACGGCAGCACATTTGGAAGCACCGACAACGAAAAGGCAGCGCATTTGGAAGCACCGACAACGAAAAGGCAGCACCATCATCAAAAAGGCCGCACATTTGTCATTGGCTCCAATATTCATTGGCTCCAATATTCATTGGCTCCAATATTCATTGGCTCCATTATTCATTGATTCCATCAGTCTAGTGACTCCATCTGTCATTGGCTCCTACAGTCATTGGCTCCTACAGTCATTGGCTCCAACAACTGTCTTTTGTCTCACCAACTCCAAATATATATATTTGGCTAGAATTCTACGAGTCTAAGAGACTATGAGACCACATGACTACGAGTCTAAAATGATCTAGCTGGTTACGAGTTATACATGGCTTGCGAGACTACAGAGCTACGAAGTTTCTAGTACACAGGTTTACATGACTGCGAGGATACAGGACTACAAGTCTGCAAGAGTACTTGACTACGAAGGTACTCGTCTACATGACTCCAGTTACCGCATCTGTCTTCGACGGAATTTTCTCTTTTGCTCCAACTGCTCCATCAGCATTATGTTATAAGATTACAAGGCCTCTTGCTTACGTAGCTTCAAGTCTACAAGCCTCCAATGCATCATGACTGCGAGACTACGATCAATGAGGTTACGAGTCTACGCGATTGCGAGTCTTCTAGGTTACGTGATCGCGAGGCTATAGGGCTACGAAGCTTCTAGAACGCATGGTTACGAGACTGCGAGGCTACAATTCTACGAGGTCCCAAGACATCCAGGCTACGCGACTACGAGCAATGAGGTTACGAGACTACGTGACTACGAATCTTCAAGTTTACGAGACTGCGAGGCTACAGAGCTACGAAGCCTCTAGTACACAGGTTTACGTGACTGCGAGGATACAGGACTACCAGTCTGCATGAGTACTTGACTACGAAGCTACTCGTCTACAAGGCTACAATTACAGCATCTGTTTTCGTCAGAATTTTCTCTTTTGCTCCAACTGCACCACCAGCATTATGTTATAAGATTACAAGGCCGCTTGCTTACGTAGCTTCAAGTCTACGAGGATACTTGGATACGTAGCTTCAATTCTACGAGGTCCTAAGACTTCATGACTACGCGACTTCGAGCCATATGGTTACGAGATTACGTGACTACGAATCTTCATGTTTACGAGACTGTGAGGCTACAGAGCTACGAAGCCTCTAGAAAACGAGTTTACGTGACTGCGTGGATACAGGAATACAAGTTTGCATGAGTTCTTGACTACGAAGCTACTCGTCTACAAGGCTCCAATTGACACATCTGTCTTCGATGGAATTTTCTCTTTTGCTACATCTACGCCATCAGCATTATGTTATAAGATTACAAAGCTACTTGCTTACGTAGCTTCAAGTCTACGAGACTCCAATACATCATGACTAAGAGACTACGAGCCATGAGGTTACGAGACTATGCGATTGCAAGTCTTCAAGGTTACGTCATCGCGAGGCTATAGGACTACGAAGCTTCCAGAACGCATGGTTACGAGAATGCATGACTAATTGGCCGCATGGCTACGAAACTTTATGTCTCTAACTGACTACAATAGCACTATTCAGTGGTGAGAGTTAATTTATTTCATGCAAAGGTACTTGCTGCAAGCAGTTCCGCTTTTCAACATCAGATGACGTCACGTTTTGCTTGCAGGTAAAATAATATTTATTTATTTTATGCGGGATGCGGGTTGTTCACTATCGGTCGCATAAGAAGAATGGCATCGATAGTCTTCAAGGAGAAGGAAGTTCGTCCTTCCTGCTAGTGCTTCTCAGATTTCTCACGGTCCGCCATATTGGATTGCGACGTCACGGCTGCCATCTTGGATGGGTGTGACTTTGACCTTTGACCGAAACCGCAGGAATGATCGCAAGCACTCGGATTAATCATCAAAATATTGATAAGAATAATCAGGAGCACACGGAGAAAACCATCATAATATTGGCAAGAATAATCAGGAGCACACAGAGAAAAACGACACACGATTTCTTTGATATCATAAAATTACAGAAAAAAATATTTAAAAATAAAAATAAATTAATAAAAAATTTATAATAAAAACAAAAAATACATAAACAGATTCTGCTAGCTTGTAAACTTATCATTGTTGAGCAAAGATAGAGTTCTAGTACAAGCCAGAATTTTATGTATTTTTTGTTTTTATTTTAAATTTTTTATTAATTTATTTTTATTTTTAAATATTTTTTTCTGTAATTTTATGATATCAAAGAAATCGTGTGTCGTTTTTCTCTGTGTGCTCCTGATTATTCTTGCCAATATTATGATGGTTTTCTCCGTGTGCTCCTGATTATTCTTATCAATATTTTGATGATTAATCCGAGTGCTTGCGATCATTCCTGCGGTTTCGGTCAAAGTTCAAAGTCACACCCATCCAAGATGGCAGCCGTGACGTCGCAATCCAATATGGCGGACCGTGAGAAATCTGAGAAGCACTAGCAGGAAGGACGAACTTCCTTCTCCTTGAAGACTATCGATGCCATTCTTCTTATGCGACCGATAGTGAACAACCCGCATCCCGCATAAAATAAATAAATATTATTTTACCTGCAAGCAAAACGTGACGTCATCTGATGTTGAAAAGCGGAACTGCTTGCAGCAAGTACCTTTGCATGAAATAAATTAACTCTCACCACTGAATAGTGCTATTGTAGTCAGTTAGAGACATAAAGTTTCGTAGCCATGCGGCCAATTAGTCATGCATTCTCGTAACCATGCGTTCTGGAAGCTTCGTAGTCCTATAGCCTCGCGATGACGTAACCTTGAAGACTTGCAATCGCATAGTCTCGTAACCTCATGGCTCGTAGTCTCTTAGTCATGATGTATTGGAGTCTCGTAGACTTGAAGCTACGTAAGCAAGTAGCTTTGTAATCTTATAACATAATGCTGATGGCGTAGATGTAGCAAAAGAGAAAATTCCATCGAAGACAGATGTGTCAATTGGAGCCTTGTAGACGAGTAGCTTCGTAGTCAAGAACTCATGCAAACTTGTATTCCTGTATCCACACAGTCACGTAAACTCGTTTTCTAGAGGCTTCGTAGCTCTGTAGCCTCACAGTCTCGTAAACATGAAGATTCGTAGTCACGTAATCTCGTAACCATATGGCTCGAAGTCGCGTAGTCATGAAGTCTTAGGACCTCGTAGAATTGAAGCTACGTATCCAAGTATCCTCGTAGACTTGAAGCTACGTAAGCAAGCGGCCTTGTAATCTTATAACATAATGCTGGTGGTGCAGTTGGAGCAAAAGAGAAAATTCTGACGAAAACAGATGCTGTAATTGTAGCCTTGTAGACGAGTAGCTTCGTAGTCAAGTACTCATGCAGACTGGTAGTCCTGTATCCTCGCAGTCACGTAAACCTGTGTACTAGAGGCTTCGTAGCTCTGTAGCCTCGCAGTCTCGTAAACTTGAAGATTCGTAGTCACGTAGTCTCGTAACCTCATTGCTCGTAGTCGCGTAGCCTGGATGTCTTGGGACCTCGTAGAATTGTAGCCTCGCAGTCTCGTAACCATGCGTTCTAGAAGCTTCGTAGCCCTATAGCCTCGCGATCACGTAACCTAGAAGACTCGCAATCGCGTAGACTCGTAACCTTATTGATCGTAGTCTCGCAGTCATGATGCATTGGAGGCTTGTAGACTTGAAGCTACGTAAGCAAGAGGCCTTGTAATCTTATAACATAATGCTGATGGAGCAGTTGGAGCAAAAGAGAAAATTCCGTCGAAGACAGATGCGGTAACTGGAGTCATGTAGACGAGTACCTTCGTAGTCAAGTACTCTTGCAGACTTGTAGTCCTGTATCCTCGCAGTCATGTAAACCTGTGTACTAGAAACTTCGTAGCTCTGTAGCCTCGCAAGCCATGTATAACTCGTAACCAGCTAGATCATTTTAGACTCGTAGTCATGTGGTCTCATAGTCTCTTAGACTCGTAGAATTCTAGCCAAATATATATATTTGGAGTTGGTGAGACAAAAGACAGTTGTTGGAGCCAATGACTGTAGGAGCCAATGACTGTAGGAGCCAATGACAGATGGAGTCACTAGACTGATGGAATCAATAGACTGATGGAATCAATGAATAATGGAGCCAATGAATATTGGAGCCAATGAATATTGGAGCCAATGAATATTGGAGCCAATGACAAATGTGCGGCCTTTTTGATGATGGTGCTGCCTTTTCGTTGTCGGTGCTTCCAAATGCGCTGCCTTTTCGTTGTCGGTGCTTCCAAATGTGCTGCCGTTTCGTTGCCGGTGCTTCCAAATGTGCTGCCTTTTCGTTGTCGGTGCTTCCAAATGTGCTGCCGTTTCGTTGTCGGTGCTTCCAAATGTGCTGCCTTTTCGTTGTCGGTGCTTCCAAATGTGCTGCCGTTTCGTTGTCGGTGCTTCCAAATGTGCTGCCGTTTCGTTGTCGGTGCTTCCAAATGTGCTGCCTTTTCGTTGTCGGTGCTTCCAAATGTGCTGCCGTTTCGTTGTCGGTGCTTCCAAATGTGCTGCCGTTTCGTTGTCGGTGCTTCCAAATGTGCTGCCTTTTCGTTGTTGGTGCTTCCAAATGTGCTGTCTTTTCGTTGTCGGTGCTTCCAAATGTGCTGCCGTTTCGTTGTCGGTGCTTCCAAATGTGCTGCCTTTTCGTTGATGGTCCTTCTATTTTAATGTTGTTTTGACTCTAGTATTATTGTAAATGGTTCTTGATTTGACTAGCGTTTTATTCCATACGGTGCATGTATATAAGCGAGTCCTAGACAACAGGACGCTCAGTTTGTTACTGACGTCGTCGGTGTAAGGATCACCTAGTTTGTTTCTTCTGGTGCATTAATCACGTAATTACCTGTTCTTGCGAACTCGATGTCATCTTTACCGACTTTAACGACGAACTCGATGGAGGTTATACCTTCGTCTACGGGAACCTTGACGACAGCTACGACGGAGAAGGAGCAGATTCCGTTGACAACGTCGATGTCAACACTGGAGGAGATTTCAACAGATGTGATACCACCAGCAGAAGATAGCTTAATGACTACTGAGCTGGATGTGCAGGAAACCACGACGATCGACGATACGACCTCGATGGAGATTTCAATGGATGCTGATTTGACAACTAGCGAACATCGGTGCTGTTATTGCGACAAGATTTTCTCAAACAGCAGCAATGCTCGGCGACACGAGAGGAGCGAATGTGCCAAGAACCTATATCGTAAAATGTTTGTTTGTGAGAAATGTCATAAGCAGTTTGCCAGAAAAGATAATATGAAAACGCACATGAAGGCATGCAAAGGTCCTGCTGTTCGGCAGAAAGTAAAGGTTTCGTCGCAACAACGATGCATCGATGTGCATAAGAGAATGCCTGGAAATGGTACTACTGTTGTAACGCCTGTATCTGGATCGGGTCTGAAAGGATCGTCTTTATCACCATGGTATCCTTGCAGCTACTGTGATACGTCGTTCGCATTTTCCCATGATGCACGAAGACATGAGCGGAGCAAATGCACGAAGAATCCATCTCGCATGAAGTTTCGATGTGATGAGTGTCATGAATGGTTTACTCGAATTGATAATTTGCGACGACATGCGAAAAACTCTAAATGTGAAGTCCGTGTGCCTACTGCTGAACTACCTGCAGAAATTTCGACTCCTCGGTTTAGGTTGAAGGCTCGTGAGCGTACAAGCAAGAAAACCGATGTGCAGCAACCGATTGGCATGACGTCTGAACAGGAAAATAAACCTAAGACTGTGTTCGGAGCATTACAAGTGAACGATAATGGCTTCTACTTGGCGCAGTCTGCATTTCGTGGAACATTGAAGGACTATTTTTATTTAAATACGTTAGGTGAGTCGAAAGACATTTGTAATTTTCTTGATGATATCAGAGAGGACATAATCAATCAGCTTACTGATGATGTAGCAACAAACGGACCTTTGAAATATAACTTGTGGTTGGACTGTATATATGGAAAGCCATATCCGTTCGATGACAAAGTGAAGAAGTGTGCATTCAAGACATCGGCTGCAGTAATTTACAGTTCTAACGATGTGAAGCAAACTGTTAAAAACGGTATCCAGAAACTCTGTCAAGAAGAGGTGGACTATGTCTGTAAAGGTTCTGGCTGGACTCTGTCTAGTATAAACCGATTGGAGCTAAGAATTAGTCATTTCACACCGCTGCGGAACTAAATGATTATAAGATTGTTGGCTTTCGCAAATT
This sequence comes from Bacillus rossius redtenbacheri, assembly GCF_032445375.1. Taxonomy (NCBI): domain Eukaryota; kingdom Metazoa; phylum Arthropoda; class Insecta; order Phasmatodea; family Bacillidae; genus Bacillus; species Bacillus rossius. The sequence continues at coordinate 22,451,046 of NC_086341.1, forward strand.
ATCCTGTAGTATAATAGAAATTATGTAATAAATATTATGTTTGTAAAAGAACTTGCAGTGTTTAATTCCTCGAACCTGTTACTATTATGTTAAATTGATGTTATATTTAATTTTTTTTGCATCATCCTAGATCGAACCAAGGACCTTAGTCGATCTAATTAATCAGTATATTGATCGGAAATTTATTTAATGATTTCTGAACTTTTTCCCGGATCTCTAGCTAAATAATAACGGATTTTCAAGATGGCGGTCAACTTTCAAGATGGCGGGTGTCACAGCAATAATAAATGATTACTGCACTCTAGCGGATAAGAATTAAACTAACATGGCGTCAGCGCACTCTAGCCGACGATACAATGATGATGGCTTCCAGCATCGAAGACAAGATGGCGGACATGACATCATACTACCTGACGATATATATGCTTTGAAAAAAAAGTGGTGGGAGTCAGTATGCCTGCGTCCACTGTGAGGGAAGGATCGGTCACCATTTTTAATTTTTTTTGCACTCGTCGGGTTCGAACCGAGGACTCCGAGCTCCGTGTCGTAAATGTTTTTTTTTAAATATTTTTTATTAAAAATATTATTATTTAATTTTTTTTATAATTTTAAAATTTTTTTTCATTAAAATCGGATAATAAATTTAAAGATGGCGGCCGTAACGGAAATTGCAACGGTGACATCATAATTCAAAATGGCGGATAACACAATGCCGGAATGTTCGAGAAAACGAAATGACGTCATCCAAGATGGTGGATCCAAGATGGCCGTCGGGGTCAAGGTCAAAGGTCAAGGTCACATCCTGATAGAGGCTTAACTGAGGCTTGAGTTAAGGATGCTTAAGCCTCTATCAGGACATTTCTAGCCGCTGGGATTTTTAAGGACTAAAACGGGAAATTTTCCCTCGAAACGGGAATTTTTCCCTCGAAAACGGGAATTTTTCCCTCGAAAACGGGAAATTTTGAGTCATTTTGAGTCATTTTTGAGGAATTTTGAGGAATTTTTGCCGTCGTGACGTCACAAACCAAGATGGCGGACACCGGCACCAAGCACCACCGCCTGAGGCCTGTTTCAGGTCCGTCATTTACATACTACTTATGTACATTTAAGTAATTTTATTAATAATTATTTAAAACGTTAATATTTTAGCATGAATAAAACAAATGAACACCAAATAGCTTCCTATCAACTTTTTATTAGCAAAGCAATTAATCTTCACTGAAAATAATTGTTTATGGGAAGTAATTTGTTTACAGAATTGTTACTTCTATAGCCTTAATAATGTGCATAAGTAAAATTTTTATCAATGCGAATTATTTTCTTTTAAACGCCTTATATAATTATAATGTTTCTTATAGAGCGTTAAACAAATCACAAAATTAATAAACAGTGGAATTTTTTTTAATTTACGTACTCCAGTAATACAAATGTTATCAAAAAATTAATAAAACAGTTATCTTACTTTAAGGAGAGTTATGAAACTTATGTAAAATTAAAATAAACTATAAGAAAGCAATAATTTACAGGAGTAATTTTAAATGATTTTCCTTTTAAGATAATATTATAAAATACACATTTCCAAGCTACTAGAATATTTTTAGTACAAAGTTTACAATGGTTTTATTTCATTATTTCAATTTAGCCAATCATTTAATCAACGACTTAAATAAATCTGTGATAAAATAGACCACTATAATTATTAAGCAAAATATATGTCAAATTTTCAGTAAAGAAGTGCTTTAAATTTTTATAATTGTAAAAATAACCGGAAGGCATGACTATTTTTTTTTAAATTTTACTTCCGATTAAAAAATTTCTGCGTCATGTATTTATTACATTTTCACTTATTCTACGCAAACTGATTTTAATTGTCAGGCATATTTAGGCATGTAACAAAAAAAAGTGTTATCAAATAAAAATTAAAAGTTACTGAAGAAAACTTTGGCCTAATTACGTTCTACCACCAATCAACCCAGTATTAATTATAAAAAAAAATAAACATTTAAACTGATAAGCACCTACACAAGTTTTACTTTGACGTAAAAGTAACATAAAAATATGTAGCATCGGTTTTGTTTATAAGGTATAAAATTTTCTATTGCATTGGGTTTATGCAAAAAAAAAAAAACAAGTGGTAACAATGTAAATGCTTACTATTTTTCATTTGCTGTCAAATAAACTTGTTGAACTACTTAAACAGAGCAGATTAAACCTTATCCAAAGGATTTTTTAAAAATAATTCCCGTTCACTTACGACCATTACACATTAACACCTGTTAGCAAAATGTACAAAGAACCACCCGGTAACAATAACTCAATATGACAATAAATATGCATATATGATCTTCATGCCTCGCGCAACAGTACTGTTGACTACACGCTAAATGAGGCTAAATCCTTATTTAATTTTTACTTTATCATTATAAATATTGAATTCACATTATAACCACAATTAATATCTAAAAAATATATTTTCATCAAAACTATGAGTGTTTATTGATTGGGTTAAAGAACTTTTAATTCAAAAATATGTATTTTATCTATTTGAAGCCCAGTACGAACTGAGAGTAGGCAATCACGTTACTGGGAGATTTTAATTGTTTGGATGTAGCGATTGTTTATAAAATCTTATGCTTCGGGACACTAGTCATATATAATTCAAAATAATTTATATCACCTTAAAAAATACAGGTTTCCAGATTCATATTTCGTTTTCATCTTCCCCCAGCGTATTTTTCAGTAAGACAATTCCTCTAGTGTGCGTGCGTGACTTCCCCCCTGGAATGTATGCAACCCGCAACTAAGGCAGGGCGAGCTCCTTGTTTCCGCCTGTGGGTTAGGTGACCCAACCGTGCTTGCGCGAGGCATGCCCCCAGGAGTTTCCAGTTCATTTGACCGCCGCGCCGCGTGCCTCCGGAAGCCGCGCCCAGCAGGCAGGCTTCCCGCACGACTGCGCCGAGGCTACCGTGGACCGTTGCCCCTGGCGGGTATGCAAACCTCCCCGACAGGAAGAGAAGCACGTGGAGCACGGGCAGCCTTCTTTTCACAGACGAGAGAGCCAAACGCCCGATCGTGCATATTTGGTTTTTTTTTTTTGGTTCATTGTAAATAAATATGGCGGTGTTGATAAAAGGATACTAATGGTCAATTAGGTTACGTTAACTACATTATAAATACTTTAAAACATTGTGGACGGTTGATTTGGTTAGGATAGCTACATTAAAGATACGGGGGAAAAAAACATGAACTTCTGGTTTTGGCTCTTTCGTCTGTGAAAAGAAGGCTGCCTGTGGAACACCGAGTGAGAGATCTACCGACGTCATCTGCAGCGAACGTTTGCCCGTCCACCGAGAATGCACCCTGGATGTCATCAGCATGAAGGTGTGATCTATTTGCATTCACGAGACCACCGAGAAAAGTCGTTGATGGTCACGTAATCCATCTTGAGGTCAGGTGGTGCGAGACCAGCATTGGCGAGTGGTTACCTGGCTCAGTGAGTTTTTGACACCGTTAACAGTGGAGGAGTAGTGTCTTGGGTGGTGACGGAAGGGTGGGATCGGTCTAGGAACTTAACAACGACAGAGTATTACTAGAGACCGGAAATATTCGCGAATTCATTTCGCGATAGGCTAAAATACAAATAGTTATACCTCAGTGATGCCTCTGCTATTGGCTCACAACTCAACTGGATGACTCTGGGCCAATGAGAAACGCCCAACAAAAGGCTTTATAGAATCACAGGCTGCTACGTTGGGACGTCTCAAAAGACAGCAGCCAATGAGTGGGTGGCATTTGACCGAGTGAACGTTGAACTATGGAGTTCATCCTGGAGGTCATTGAACCCGCAAATTTTTCCGGTCCCTAAGTATTACCAATGTGTAGAGCCCGGAAAATTTCACGGATTCATTCGGCGATAGGCTAAAATTCAAATACATATACCTTGTAGATGATTTTGCTATTGGCTTACTGTTAATCTGGACGAATCTCAACCAATTATAAACACTCAACCAAAGAAGGATCGAATCACAGTCAAACCAGCTGGGACGACTTACAAGTCGGCAGCCAATGAACTTGCGTTACTTGCTCGAGTGTACAGGGGAATGCGTATACTATCCTGAAGGCCATCGAAACCGCGAATTTTTCCAGTCCCTACTAATGTGGCGAGTTTGCACGTAGGTAAAGCTGCTGTGGTTGATGACGAACGAGCTGACTGCCAGTCGGAGAACCGAGCAAGCCAGGCAGGAACACTCGCGCCCTGGGTCGGGTGATGGTTGTCAACGAAGATCCGAAGATCAGGTCGACGAGGATCTGCACAGGTCAAGGTCAAGGAGGTGACCGACCCCGGAGTTCTGACCGATGCCTGGTCGTGGCAGGGCCGAGTGAGGGGAACGAGTTCGGCGCTCGCTCGGAGCGGAGCGAGTTACAGTGGACGCCCCGAGATTTACCACGCGGGTGGATATTGCAGTTGAAACCGCAATATCAACGGTGGTTAATTCAAATTCATCACCTTACCACTATGGCATCGGGTCATATATTTTACAGTTGTTTGATATTTATTTTGGCATGATGATGCTGTTCTCTAATTGTAATGTACACAAATACATATTTACTAATAAATTACGACTCTAGTTTCATTATACAATTTTACATAATATTATTAATTATAATAAGATCGCTGTCTTTTCACTAGATAAATTTTACCATTTCAAGAAATTCATAAAATATGCTATGGACCTAGTATTATAAATTTATAACAGATAGCAATTTATGTGTTTGCTATAATATGTTTAAATTGTTTATCTTGTCAGAGCTTTAACTTAACACCTAATTGCATTTTTGTTCCCAGCAAACAAGTGGAAGACATCGGAATCTTGAAGTCTACGTTTGCAAATCGCAAGCCACTGCCATCGTTTGTTGCAAAGGAGTGTGAATTATTGCTTGTTCGAGATTGTGAATAAATGACTGTTTATTTATGAAAAGTGATGTGTTACGGCTCGTCATAACTTTACGAATCCAATTCCCGTGGCATCCTTTAAAATTTGTAACAACATTTAACAAACATAATTAATATTTTTATATCAGCGATTGGTATCCATAAATAAAAAAAAGGTTACACAACAAAGGCTACGTACAATTGGTTAATTATTAAATCTCAACCACATTATTACATGTTCTCAGCTCGTGATATGGTTAAATATTAAACGGCTCTTCAATGCTTTATACATCATAACGTAAACAAATCATTACTTGATAAATCATTTAATGACATCACATATTGTTGTGCTATGAATATTAAATCCGAAAAATGCGTAAAAACCGAAAATATACAGTTAATATAAGTACAGATACTACCAGAGCTTAGGAATCGCTTCTTTTTTTTTAAATTTTTTCTTAACCATTATTTTAAGGCTCTTTCTGTTAGTTCCTTCCTATGCCTCTCTTGCTTTTAAGGTTTTGTCTCAAACATTTTTGGACAGATAATTACTAAAAATATACTGATGGCGGCAAAGATGTCACTCAAGCGTTCGTAATAATAAATCACTTGCGTGAGCATTAACATTTAAAAAACAAATTTAACTAAATGCTTGGTGAGAAAATTTGTGACCCAAAAGAAAATGCAAGTAAAGTATAGGAATTAAATAAAAAAAACTCTAAAAAATCTTATTTAATATTAATAACAAGAAAAGAAACCAGTCAACTAGCTGTGTAAGACAGACAATTAGAACCCATAGAAACATTAGTTTTTCATCATTTTGGAAAAAAAAAACATTGTAATTGATTGACGAATTATAAACTAAAAATTGGTTGTCTGTAAAGTCGGTTTACGGACGATAGTTTAACGTGACAACGTCATAACAAAACATTGAAGAAATGATTGCATATTTTATGAATAAAATTTAATATTTTTTATTGAATTATCACTATTTTGTATGGATACAAAGAAGGAGTGAAATGAAATCTACAATTTAATTGATAAATTTACTTTTATTTACACTCATTAATTCAATTATGTTTATTACTTTAACGAAGAGATTATTTTAACTATAACTTTTATACATGTTCGCTATTTAACTTCTTCCAATCTGTGTTATTCTGTTAAGGATAGGACGATGATAGGAAAAGTAGGAAACGAATGGGAGTGTTTCAAGTTAAATGTGCCTCGAAAAAGTCAAATCGATGGTTGTTCCAATCGAGTGGAAGAGTGATCGATGCGGCGCAAGCGTACTATGAACGTAACGGGACACAGTGTAACGGGACAATGTGCGTAACGGGACACATTTTCGTGCGTACAGCCGGCGTTCAACGATTTATTAGACGTTTTCACGTCAAAAACAAAGAGTTTTAAGTCAAAGGCGACATATAAACTCTTAATCCAAAACCTTTTACCACATAAATTTATTCGTTCAACACATACTAGGAATGTCATAAAGATTTGTCTTGGAAGTTTTAAAAAGTATTAAATAAAGACTTGTTAAGTAGAAAAACTTTTATAAACAATTTAATTTCGTTAAGTTATGAATTAATGTAGAATCATGAGCTAAACAATTATGAGCGAGTCTTTCATTACCCGCTAGTGATGTGTAACATATAACCTCTGTAACAAGGAAGCTCATGTGTTATCGTGTTGCAAATACACTTGTAATACGAAACTCAGACACGAAACGTAACGTACAATTGTTTAAAATAGTGCCGAGCCTGATAAATATATGGAAAATTGTGTTTCCAACGAAATTTCTTGACGCGAATCACATGTAGTTGCCGCAACCTCCGCTAGAATTCGCAGCCGGAGCAGCTACGTTGCTAAGCAGAGTGCAATTTTAAACTAAATATATAATAAAACGGCTCCGGTAAAAGCGATAATGACTTGAAAAAAAATTTAAACCACAGTTTTGGACCTGATTTTTGACAACGAATTTTTTTTAATTCTGCTTATCTTGTTAAAATTAATTGAAAATGTAATTACTATGAATTTTTCCCTTTCATCTTCGTGAACTTTGGTTCGCGCTATCCGATGGCAGCCCCGTGGTTACACATCTCCGTTTCTTTACTTCTGCCGCTTTCAAGACATGACTCTTAACTAGGGACACCTGTATTTCGCGAATACATTTCGTGTCAAGGTATTTCACAAAATACTGTAGCTTTTCTCCTGTGTTTATTGGCTGATGTCGGTGAGAGGTGTCGTCCCGCTCTTGACGGGGCCAATGAGAATGTGGTCACCGCACTGCTGCACCCTCACAATTTGCCATGACTCTTAGAAAAAGCTACAGTGTTTTGTGAAATACCTTGACATGAAATTAAATCGCGAAATACAGGTGTCCCTACTCTTAACCAAATTGCCGCAAATGCACCAAGAGCTAAAGATGGTACACGTCAAAAAACCACGAAATATTAAAAGCAAAAATAATCTAGGATTCCACCGCTCCTAAAGAGAACGCTGGAAAACACGCGTCGTGCGAATGTGCTCGTTGTTTTAATTGTTTTGTGTTAAAAGGAGGATCGGGGAAGGAGGAGAATTGATTGGACGTGTGTCCCGCCGAGCCGCGTTATTTGCACGAGACACGCGCGCGCTCCCGTGGGCGGGAGATAAGGACCTCTAGTGTCCCGATTACCCCAGAGGTATAACCAGCTCTTGAGCGTCGCTTTGGGGGTGTGGGTGGTGGGGTGAGGGTACCTGCGCCCGACACCTCCCAGGAACAATAGGCTCGCTCGTTCTCACTTCCCCTCCACCTCCCCCCCCCCCCCTCACACACACGCGCATGCGCGCACAGCTCGTAACCCCTTCAATTGTGTGATCGGCACCATTGTGTTTGCGCAGGTGGAAATTAACACACTTCAAACGTTCGGCTATTGCCGTCCGGCAGATATTCTCCCCCCCCCCCTCCTGCACACAGGGTAAATACTCGCGTACACACAAACACACACACACTGGCTAATAGGTGGCGAAATGCAAATATTTCACCTTCTTATTTACACACTGCAAAATTCTTTTTTTTTTTTTGGAAACGTTCGCTACTATATAAAAAAACGAGTCATTTAAAACTAAATCGTACATTAAATAAGTGTAAATTTCTTTTTTATTAAAAATTTTAATAAAATATTTACACACGTAACATCAATATTTGGCTAACAAACTTCGGCTGCATGTTAAATACAAAAAAAAAAATATATTTGGAAACACACATATGGCGTAATGTATAAAGTGCTTCCAGTAAACTGTTTTGAATTTAGTGATGAAATACAAGTTTATTGCTAATGCAAGCATTTCAAACGTAGCACTAATTTTATACATTTTTAAAATCAAACAATGTGTTTTAGTCACCAGAACACATCGTTGTAAAACGATTAAAAGAAAAATTATTAGACTAACAAATTTTTTTACCATAATTTTTTCATGTGTAGCTATAAATTTTTTAATTTTATTTAAATTTTTTCTAGATTTCTTACATCCGAGATTTGTCAGTCGAATTCATAATCATGATACACAGTTGTGATACTTTAAATTAATTAAAAATAATTTTAATATTTTTTAACTATTTATTCTACCCAAATATTCCGGTGGTAAAATTTTAAACGATTTTTTTAGTTGGTGTTTGGGGAAAAAATTATGCAATATTTATGCACTTAAAAGCCTAGTGCCATTAAGTTGGTAAGAATTTTGGTCTTTATAGGTAATCGTTTAGTTTTAAGATTATTTAATTTGACGAGTGAAGAATTTTAGGACGTTGCTGAATTTGTAAAAATATTTTCCATACCTCTTATTCGTTAAATAATTTCCATTTTAAAAAGATATGAGAGTGTATTTCATTACTCGCCGAAGATATGTAACAGCTAAACTCGGTAACGAGAAAGTTCATGTGTTCTCGTGTTATAAATACACTTTTAATACAAACTTTGACACGAAATTTAACGTTAAATCCTTTAAAATAATGCCGAGCGTGATAAATATACGCAGATTGTGTTATTTCTATAAGCCATTCTCATGTATTTTCCACAACCAAAACTAGAATCCAATGATGGAACAGCTAAGTCATAAATTGAATAATTTGATTAGCAGAGCGAAATTTTAAACTATACAATTAAATGGTTCCGATAAAAGCGAAAATACTTGAAAAAAATAACAAATTCCGGCTTTAAACCTTATTTTCAACAATAAATTTTATTAAAACACCGCCCATCTGTTGGAATTCATCGAACAGTTAATACTATGTGGTTTTTCTTTGGCTTTGTGAACTTTGATTGCGCCATGCGCCACATATGGCAGCACCGTGGTCACACATTTCCGTTTCATGTGACTTTGCTGCAGTCACGATATTACTGTTACCAAATAATGCCGTATATCAAGAGCTAAGATTTTACATATAAAAAAAACTATTTGTTACCGAGGCATTGAACTACAGGTTCCTCGTTATGCATGATCTCTAGGACGCGACGCTCATAGTGTGATCGAATACCATCACCCCGGTTTGACTAAGTTTTATTTACATTGAGTCGGTGCCCAATTGTTTCGGAGTCCACTAGGTACAATCTCGGAGGTCCCATTGCCTTGGGCCTCTTAGCGTAACTGAGCGACTTAAAACCCTGTTTAAAAAAACAAACAAACGTCTCGTCTCGTTGACAAAGAGGTCACTACAGACTAATACTTTAAATAAACCACAACTTTTCCCCAAAACAACCTTTACACTGAAAACCTTTGTGTAAATAAGTATGGACACTTGACGGCTTTACGCACTGGGAAATGGTTTACCCTAAACCTACGAAGAATACTATTGTTTAAAATTATCCATGAGCATACATAAAATTACTACGTCGTTAAATATTTAAAGGAACTGATATTAATTTATTTGGGCATAAACGCCCTAAGATTACAATGAAATACTCTCATTGCAGATGGACAGTGTATCTAAAGTCAGTGAATTCAGATTTTGAAATGAACATAGCGTATAGGTAATTAGAAACCATGCTAGCAATTTCCTGGATTGTTTTCGGAAAACCTCAGAAAATAGAAAATCTATGATTTTAACCGAGCCACTTCTAAATACTAGTACCTACACCGTTTAAGGTAGGTAATTTTTTTTCGCTTGGTTCGGGGTGAATAGCATGATATTTCTTCGTAGTGGAATCATTTGTTTAAATGTAATGCTATCAGTAACATTTTTACGTTTTAAGTTCCAGTGGTTTATTATATCTTTTCGTAAAATTAAATTGGAACGTAGGCAGCAGCGTTTAACGTAGATATTCAGCACATTCTACCTCTTTTCATATACTTTACAAATAATTTTAAAATATTTTATCGAAACATTTTTATTCAAGTATAAATTTAATCTCATCTCCAAAAAACGTTATGTGAGACTGAACATAAGGTTTATTAAGTAAGAATGAAACACTGTGATATAAGAGCGAGTCTGAGAAGTTTCTCGATGTAGAAAGCAATAAAATAAAAAAATCTTCGGGTGTAGAAATGCTGATAAAATTCTAGTTTGACATATTTAAGATGAATATGCATCAACAATACCTTTATGCAGACACGTCAACAACACTTGGCCAAAGCGGTTGGCATTTAATAAAATTTTGCAATAAGTTCCGTTTGAAATTTAAATTCTTTATATAAATTGAAAGTCTGCTGCTACGTTGCTTTGTAATCAGCTGAAGTCTTCTTTATTGCCGGAATAGAAAGGGAAATATCTTTAAGGTAGCCGAAAACAAAACTAAAAAAAAAGCGCTTAAAGCTTAAATAAGGATAGAGCGATGGTACAAAGCGAAAACTGAATAAAGTTAAGGTTGGCGTGTTTTGAGGAGCTAAAAATTTATAAAAAACAATATTCCGTAAAAACACACAGAAGTTATAAGAGGAACTAATGAGATTGGTATGAAATTCACACTTAAGATATACTAAGTATTTTACACAAAGTATTAGTTTTATTCTATAATAAACAACTGTTTTGTTTTTTTTAAGACTAATTTAACTTTATTCGTAATAATGGTATGGATATAGGTACGCATTTTCTGTACAAATGCAGTTTATTCATTTATTATATTTTAAACCATTTTCAAGAATAATTTTAAGAAATATATATTTTATGATCGAAAGTCAATGCATAGTAAATTTTAAAATAATCGTTTGTTTAAACACTTAAAGGAATCAGCGTTCGTATTACTCCAAGGAAACAATCTTGTGTTTCGTGGTTAAAGATTTTTCTTTTTCGTATTGAACAACAACAAATTTGAATTTTACATTCAGTTGATCAATAATCTGTTATAGTAAAATATTTTTAGTTAAATTTTCATATCTAGATTTTCAGAGATACGTTAAAAAAAAACTATAAAAATAATTTCGGCACAAAACAGGCAATAGCTTAATCCGCATTTACTGTAAAATAGTATAAATGGGATATACCACTGCACATTACTCAAACGAAGTTTTATTTCCTTCAACGTCTTTAAGTAATCAATCAAACAGCAATGTTTTACAATGCCATTATAAAAAAAATGTTGTCCTTTTTTTACTACTCGAATTTTATTTGAACTTAATGGGCTCTTTTAAGTTTTAATCAAAATATCTCACGGTTAAGATGGATTTCGTATAGCGAAGTAATACAACTGTTTTAAAGAAATATTTTGAACATGAACATACAATTTAATATAAATATGAAAAATATGACTATTAAGAAATAATATACGTACAGTTTATATACCTGTATTAAAGATTAAGTGATAATACATTAAAAAATACTTACAAACGCGTGTACCACAATTTTAATTAATTATTACGTCTGCTCTCAATGTGTTTTGAGCAAAATCTTACAAAATCTTATTTAAACTTATGAAATGAACTTTCTATACGTTCAGTAAAAAGGCTGTCACACATATGTGTTAGTGTTTAAGTAGGTGATAGCGTGAGTAGAAAAGATTGGTTTAAACTGCAAAAAAAAAAACAATTGAAAGTCATTAAGTTGGTTACAGAATAAACGAGAATAATTATAAGATCCCTAAGCCTTAAGGAAATAACTTAGATTAAAAAATTCGTTGTTTACATTGTTTACCTTTTAAATTACTGTTTTACTGTTCAATGGGTAACTTATTGTAAAAATATATTCTGGATTAAAAGCAGCCTAATTCTAAACTTGACACAAGGTCAATAGTCAAAATACAGGTGTCATTGGACCCAGTGTACATATGACTGACTCTCTTGGCTACCATTAAAGATATAAAAATAACTTGAAAACTTTTCAGTTAAGGCATGAAACAAAAAAACAAAATAGTTCTGAACACAGACAAAAATAAAAATAAAACTGTTCAAGAGTAACTTTGCAAGAATCTGACCTTTTGTAAGAACTGTCACCAAGACCGCAACAACCAGGAACAGAGGACGCTTGAATCGCGAGAAATTCGGCAACGCGCACTGTTCGTTTATATTTCCCATAGCGGAACTTCAAATTCTCACCTCAGGCAGTAACAGTAATACCGTCCACGGGGAAGCAAAACACCGGAAGTAATAAAACTAAACGAAACACTTCACACGGAAAACGTTGTGCAGCACGCGAGGAAATATGGGGTCAATTAAATGTCCGATTAATATATATTTTTTTATTGTGTGTTCACGAGGAACGTTAGATAAGCTTCGTGGTTTTTACTCATCCGCTTATTTCCCGTCCATAAGTAAGCTTAAGTGGGCACGCTTTCCGGAAGATGGGGAAGAGAAAAAAAAGCTTTACACGGCACACGAGCGGGTAAATTGCTGCTGCGAACACGGGCGCATTCGACTGCCGCCTGGGAAGAGGCCTGGAAGGCGACTGGAGCGCGCACTATCCTGGCCCATTTTACTTCCCGAATCGGGGAAGGTGTTGACCATGGCTAAGGGAGGGAGGGAGGTTAGCTGCGCGCGCAGTCACACAGACGACGCATGCGCGTTGGGGGAAAGGGGGAGGAGATCTAAGATTCACCGACCCCGAGTCAAACACACGAATAATCCACGTTCAGACATTCACTAATTTTTTTTTGCAATCATAAAACTGAAATTTTTGGAATGTATGTTCACTTAGTGAAGGGTTAAATACCTCAGTCACAAAAAAAATACTTGGTACCAAATTAATACGTTTAATTTTATACATGAAGTGATTCATTATAGGTTAGGTGTTTTGTTCTGAATGCTTCGTTAAAATTTTTCGCTCGTCATAGCTTATATACAATTATGTTCATGCTTTGCGTACAAAATTGTATTTTTTTGTATCCGGAGACCAGTAGTAAGATTAGTTTCTTTTAAGCTATATTGAGAAATTATATTTGTGATATATTTTAGGTATGTATTATTTTAGGCAGTAAACTACCAAAATTGTAGTACATTTTTATATTGTCAAGATAGGTAAAAATTGGATTATATTTAGTCATTTGTATTCTGACTAATTGATAGAAAATTATAGCGAGGACTGTGATTGGTCGTCGCACTTGCGCGGCTTAGCATTGGCGACCAACTTCTGTTTTCCACGAGACAATAAACCCCATCATAAGGAGCAATCAACTGCAATACATTCGATTTTAGTCTGAATCATAACGTGAATATAACTGGACACGAATTTACGACGATCCAGAGATTTTTGTGAGAATATTTCCCTTGAAAATAGTGTGGGTTTACTGCAAGATTTATATTTCATACTTAAAATCACTACAAGAATATTAAATATACTGATTAAGCAAGAAGAGTCATTAGCTACGGCAAATACTTTTGACGAAGCTGCACATTGAAGAGTAGCTGTTCATGCTAACTACAAAACAGCGGATGACTCTCTATACAATACTAGCAGTTACAGATATGCACCAAGTCTTCTCTTCTGGACACATTAACATCATTGCCATACCACTACTTACCAATAGAATACCTATAAAGAGCCGTCGATAGAAACTGTCGGTCGTGCGAGGGGGAGGAGGAAATATTTATCAGGCCATGATGGAAGAAATTAAAAAAAATGCTCCCATCGGAAACAACGAAAGTTGAGTGGAGAAGGATTGAAGTTAGCATTTGCGTAACATGGCGGAGAGATGCATATAAAGAATTCCGGGCACGATCGACGCCGTGGTTACTGTTGCTGGAGGTGCTGTGTTCGAGACCCAACGGGAGACATACCCTAAAGAACTATTTTAAATTCAAATGGTTGCACTACAAGTTAGTATCAAATTTGAGATTTAATATTTGCCTAATTGATTGATATCAACTTGAATCTGATTTTTTAACGCTACCGTGTTTTAATTACATAACGTATAAAACCTAGAGGTCCAGTTTTACCTAATTAATAGCACAAGTTTTGGGCATTCAACTTAAATTTTATTAAATCATACGAAACTTTTAGTTTTATCATCTTAACTTCATTGAAATTACTGGACGAATTAAGTTATTTACCTATATTGATTTGAGCTGACATATAGCGAGCAACCGTTTGAAACCATCTTAGCCACGTTACACTGTTTTATTGATGTCGTAACTGTTATAATCTACAATATATATTATATGAAAGATGTTAAAGTAATGCATAACTAACCGATGTTAATGGAGGGTTTAAAAAATAAAAAAATGAATAGTTTTAACTTATTTAAAATTAAACTTAATTCATATTTGGGGTCGGGCACAATTTTTTGAATATCACTTTACCACCACATATGTTAGTAATTAAAGTGATCAATTTAGTAGAAAATTTGTTTACAACATTTTTGGTACGAACAAACACATACAGAGATGAGCACATCTCACTATACAGGCTCACACATTTTTTTAATGACAGTACTCATAACTTACATTTATAAAAATTAAAATAATTTCACATAATTAAAATTTGTAAAAGTACGATACGTTACTAATGTTTTTTTTTTAATGGAGTGTATGTTTTCACATGTGTGAATGATCGTGAAAGAGGTAAACTTGGCTTGATGGGTCACTGCCATTTAAAAAACTTCTTTAATAGTTTGCGCATGCGCCATTATAAAGAGCCATGTATATACTTACAAGTAGCTACGAGTAATTGGAGAAGTATCTCTATATGACGATTCCAGATGACTCATCTAATTTGAGCGCAGATACTGGACACATCCGTCAATCAATTTAAATCAAATCAGATTTATTTTGTGTAGAGTGTGATGAACTGTTTAAACAATTATCAAAAAGCTTTTTGACGTGACAACGTCTAATAAATCGATGAACGCCGGCTGCACGCACGAAAAAGTGTCCCGGTACGCACATTGTCCCGTTACGCTGTGGCCGGCAGGGCCACATTTTTACTTGTAATTTATTTTTGTTGCTGGTCTCTAGTTTTATATGGTTTTTTATTTCACGTATTTTTACGCCTTTTTTAATTAATGTTAATTTATCTGTAAATTTTTTTAATTATATTTGTTTCTGTTAATTAGTTATACGCCGTTTGGTAGCTATCGATTATGAGTTTAAGAATATCGATTGTGTTTCACGTAAATACCACTTGGTGAGCGCCCGGCGGTTGGCTGATGACGTCAGACATTCGGCTTGCCGGGAAGAAAAAAATCAGCTGGGGCGAGAGAGTGCGTGCCGAGCGACCGTCGAGGACAGAGCCATGTGACGGCGCGGACTGGTGTGCCGGACGGCAACGGGCGACGAAGAGTATTGGGATGGAGGCTCCACGCTGGGTGACAGGGCAATGGATTGCCCTGTGATACTGAACTTATCAAGGTAAAGAGAGGCCGCAATTTTGATTTTTACCCTCGTGGTGCTGCAGTGGTTTTTGGCAAACCTAGTGAACTGTGTATTTTCCCATACTAAATTTTATTTGGACGGAACTTTTATTAGCCAGTTTGGTGAAGAGGCCCATTTGTTTTCACACGTTGTTCCAGTGTGGGATTTTTTTAAAAAAGGTCGCCCGTTTGCCTGTAGTTGTAATAAAAGTATAAGTTTGGAAGAAACGAACATTTTGCAATTTGTTTTTGAGAGTTTGTCTTCGGAATTGGCATACTTAAAGTTGCATTTAGCTAATATATCAGCTTGTGCAGTATTATTAAAAGTATGTGATCGGTATTGGACTACATGCGCAGCCTGATGTTGGTTGGTGCGGCCATTCTACGTTTTTATGAAATCATTGGCGAGTTAATAAAGAAGTAAGACTTTGTTTGAAGTATATGATAAAAACTTCGGTGGTAACATAGTTATGTTACGTGAAGAGTTTTTGCTACATTTCCCTTAAAAAAAAAATAAGATAATTTTTTTTTGGTCATCGTTCACGCCTTTGTGAATTCGTACCTATGGCCCGGCGTGGCATTAGACTCTGGAGTTGGTGAGGAAGGTCAGGAAGCCAGCGCACGCCTAGGATATTAACTTTGTTTTTTTGGCAAGTCTTTAGCAACGAACATCTGAAGAAAGACTAAACCGTTGATTGAGAGTTTAAGAACTTTATTTAAATAATTTGTTTGTACTTCAGTATTATTTTTGTAGATTTTTTATATATTTGTATTGATTGTCTTGTTTGATTTTTGGTATTAGGGCAGTCAGTAAATTTTGATATTTTATAGTGGCCACGCCTCACGCCCTTATATATTTTTATACTTGTTATCAGTATTTATATTTTTACGATTTTTTAAAGGTTATTGTTAGTATCGTAAATGGGGATAAGATGCTGCCATTATTAACGTCAGCTTTTGTAACTAAGCTTGTATGGTTATGTATAGTAAAAATTATTTTTGCAAATTTCTATTTTTTAATAACATACGTCCAAAGTCTTGCCTCTTGTTTGTTTAATGGGTACTCTGCTATTATAGCCTTTGAATTTTTTGGCCTGACCCCTGGGCAGTGGTGTGGGGAATTTATATTGTTTAGCTTTTTATGCCTGGTTTTAATATTTATTTTTTCCCTTCGCGCCCAGAGTGAGTCGGGGACGCAACCCCTCTTCCAATTAAGGAGGAAGAAGGGTTACAACGCTGTGTCACGTGACGCACATTGTACGCTTGCGCGGCATCTATCTCTCTTCCACTCGATTGGAACAACCATCGATTTGTCTTTTTCGAGGCACATTAAACTTAAAACACTCCTATTCGTTTCCTAATTTTCTTATCATCGTCCTATCCTTAACAGAATAACACAGATTGGAAGAAGTTAAAAAGCATACATCTATAAAAGTTATAGTTAAAATAATCTCTTCGTTAAAGTAATAAACATATTTGAATTAATGAGTGCAAATATAAGTAAATTTATCAATTTAATTGTAGATTTCATTTCACTCCTTCTTTGTATCCATACAAAATAGTGATAATGCAATAAAAATGATTCAATTTTATTCATAAAAGTATGTAATCATTTCATCAACGTTTTGTTATGACGTTGTCACGTTAAACTATCGTCCGTAAACAGACTTTAAAGAAAACCAATTTTCCTA
Organism: Bacillus rossius redtenbacheri; assembly: GCF_032445375.1. Classification (NCBI taxonomy): domain Eukaryota; kingdom Metazoa; phylum Arthropoda; class Insecta; order Phasmatodea; family Bacillidae; genus Bacillus; species Bacillus rossius. The sequence goes on from NC_086341.1 coordinate 22,468,427, forward strand.
AAACATCCCATTTAAACGACGTATTCACGTTGAAACATGCGGCTATGTCCCGACACAGCCTGTCCTTAATATTTTTTTGTTCTGAAAGCGAAGTTTCACTAGCGAGCGGTGTACTTGGGATATGTTTGGGACTGATTGGGGTGAAGGGAGCATTTGCCTTTCCGAGCCGCGGTCTCTTTTCAGAGGCTGGTGTCTAACTGCGTGGTAGAACCGGAGAGGTTGCTAGTTTAAACTCGGTGATTTCTTATTTATGGATCAGTTTCTTACACGTTAGATTCTGATAAAAGGTTCTTAGTGCTTTCTCGAGAGACTTATGGTGTGCATTCTATGGTTGCACACCTGCTTCAAATTTTGTTAGTCATACTAAGATGACTCTAATTCTGGCTAGACAAATCAGGTGAGTCCACAGATAAACTGGCAGTATAGGAATTCGTAATACCAACGAATAAATTATCATTAGCTTACGATTTTCATTTGATATCTAATTCTTTCTTTAATGACTTGATATATTAGTATCCATATGAACTAAAATAATACTTCACTGTCATTGACTGCCAGTGCTATATATATAGCGAAACTTAGTCGGTATATAAATTTATATGTTAAAGGGCGCCTTGAAACTACTGACTTAAAAATCATACAAACCGAAAAGGATTCTTTCGTACCATTAGGATTTAATCTCGTTTACCCATCACAGTAATCACTATTATTTAATATTACTGTGAGAGTCATAACTTCCTTTAGTAGCCTTTCCTGAATAATATTATTTACAAACCTGTATTGTGGGTTTAGTATTGTCTAAAATCACGTCAGCAGTTTACCGACTAAACTAGTGTCTCGGAGAGCATGAGTGATGAAGTAGGACTCCTGGGTTTTTCCTGGATTTGGGTAGACACTGGATTCGAACTGAAAAGAGGGTTCAAAACTACGGCGAATTCGTCGCCTCGTTCTTCCGCGACTGGACGTCCTTCTGGCTCTGGAAAGTGGTAAAATCAGAAACGGATGGACCTCACCAACAGTCTGTTCACTGAAGAAACTGCAGTCACATCTGTAGACAGCGGGATGTCGTCCCGGCAAAGACTCGTCCTTCGGATGTTCGGGATCGGCATCGCCAAACGCTAGGAACGCCTGGTGGTTTTCCTCTGGAGCTCTTCCGAAGATTTTAAATGTCTTTCTCGTGCATAATCCCCAACAAACGAAACGATCGACGCCGTTGTGTAGTTTACTTGAAGTTCGGGAATTTCCCTAATTCCGTCACTAAAAGTGCAGAAGTTTCTATTCACTTGTTGTTGTCAGCTAACTATCGAACTCCACGGTTGTCCTGGTTCAATTTATAGATAGTATAACGGGTGAAAATAGTGGTTCGACCCGAATACATGTCTGTTCCCTTCGTAGATCTTTCCTACCAAAGCCTCGAATCCTTCAAACATTCTAAAACAACAGCCAAATTATTTTGACAACCATCGACGTTAAAACTTTCATAAAACAAAACCAGTAAGGAAAATAAGATAACAGCGCTAAATTTGAAATATCAAATTTTATAAATTCCATAGTAGAAGACATGAATGACTAATCAATACTTCCAAAACTGTTTTCCCTCCTTAAACCATAAAATAAATAAAATGTAGGCTTCACTCGCACGTCTTCCAGAACTATAACTCCCTTACATAATTTGTTACATTAATTATATCAAGTTAGTTATCTATAAACGAATTGAGCGTTTATAATTCTAAGAAAAGCGACCGAATTAATATCCAGCGAAAAAGAAGGGGGGGAAAAAACAAACTGCGGAAATCTTATCCGCAGCGGTAACACAGAAATATTTTTTTTTTCGAACTTGTAAAAACATTACTTTGGAAACAAGTTACCAGAAAATAATTTGAAGTACTACTAAAATATATTGTAATTTTTTACAAAACGTAGCTATTGTTTTTTTAATAAATTGAATATGATTTTTGAGATTATACTGAGTATTTATTAGGAAAATTGTAACGTTATTTTGTATTATAATTTATGTTTAATTCAAGCATTAATTTTTAATCCATGAATATGATAATCAAATATTTAACATTAAACTTTGCTTTTTTTAATGATTATTAAATGCGCAGTTAATACTGGAATTCTATTCAGTGAACGGTTTACAAATGACCTTATCTATTGAAGGTACTGGAACAACACAAAGAATAAATGCCAAAGTAACAATACCAAACTAATATTACAGTTTTTTATGAGCGTGTACAACTTTATAAATATTTATAATTTTATATGAATTCTTCTGTTCCAAATGCAAAACAAAAAAGAAGTGCAGAAACGCATTGTGTCGTATCAACCTTTAGTCTTTCTAGTGTCTGGTGGAACCCACTTCGATTGCATTGAGGCCTGAGTGAGGTAATACACTGTTGGAGAACCTATCATCCCGCGGTATTTGACCACCAGGCTGGACTCCAAAGTCTCCTATTTATATTTTAAAAGAGGCGCACTGTTCAAATGTTTTAGTTAGCTTTTACCAGAACCACACAATAAAAAGATAAATTTTCATCCTACGTTTCGATATCTTCTAGGACGTGTAAGTCCTATCACAAGTGAAGGAAAAACACTTTGAGTATAGACTGAGGACAATAATTTGGTAGAGCTCTAAATTTAACTTGTAAATTTACCACACAAACCACGGTATATATTCTACAATGGTTAATGAAAATGACACAATGTACAAGAAAATTACTACATTCAGAGGGTAAATTTACCATATAAATGTTTAAGTTAATACCATCATTTAGATTTATAGTAAAAATGTCATAATTATAACTTAAAGGGACATTTTACAGCTAGTAAATAGCGGCCAGTAAACAACTCGTGACTCATTTTGGGACCAAATATAAACTGCTAGTGATCTGACACAATGAATTTACGGAAATAGTCCTTAAAAAATACCAATGAAATTCAAACGAAAAGAAGAAAAGAAGTTAAAACCAATAATTTTTTATTTTTTTGAACCATTTACTAATTTTAACGATGAAATGTTATTATGTTAATTTGTAAGCTTTCCTAAACCGTCGAATGCCTCATATTTTCTAGACTGTGACCACCTTAAAGTTATTTATTATAAATGTTTATTTACAAATATCTGTCACACTTTTTTTAAATAGCAGTAACATAAAAAAATATATGTTGATAAATTCAACACAAAAAACACAAATGCAATTTTTTTAGCTGATAATTTGATAAAAATATTTGATATTAAAATAATGGCATATAAATTTTTTGACATAATATGGTGAATAAAACCGTGTCATGGATTGTCCGGCATACATAGTTGCAAAAATACGGCTACATCAGTTGCTATTTAAAAATTACTTAATATTCTCACATTTATTCCAATAGTGTTAACTTGTAAGAACCCTTAGAGCGGTTAGAATTAGTTTAATAAAGTTTTAAAAATTATATGTATAATTTTGATAGTTAAAATTACTAAAGAATATTTTTAATACGGTTTTCATTCATTATATAATAATTAGTAGGCAATGTTGTGATTAGCAAAATTGACCAACGAATATTTTCGCGATGTTTTTAAGTACATACAAAGAGATTAGTCAAGTAAGGTCTTGAGTAGGCCGGTGGGTGCAGGAGTATTTAGACACGATGTTCCGCTGTGAAATTTTAAGGGACGCCTATCGATTTCTTGTAGAGGTGGACACAGCATGTACTTTGCGAGCCAGTGTGGCCCTTAGCGCACTTGCGTGTCTAATGCGCCAAGCCGGTCGGTGTGATCAACAGGTTGACGCCAATAATCGGGCATCATCTCTGGGCCCTGTTACACGAGCCGGATTGTGGGTGGCAAGAAGTGGGCACGCGTTGTGAAAACAAAAAATTGTTTGTCTGTAAAGTCGGTTTACGGACGATAGTTTAACGTGACAAAGTCATAACAAAACATTGATGAAATGATTGCATACTTTTATGAATAAAATTGAATCAATTTTTATTTTAATAAAAAAGAATAACTACTTGAAATTATAACAAAAATAAGATTTTTAAAATGCAAGGACAATTAACATTTATTGCCGAAATTGTTGTTGTAATAAGCAATGAAAACCCCATTAACTTTTCACTTCACTTTATAAACAGTTGACGAAACAGTTCACGTGTAGATGACTTGTAATTAATTTTAAAAACTAGCGTTTGGCAATAAAGTTTAAATATAATTATGGACAAGTTTTCATATAAATAAACTGTAATCAAATAACTATCATCAATTATATGAATCACCATAATTTTTTAGTCAATTGTAACATAACCTATTATTACTGCACTCGCCGACAGAGTAACGGGACACAGCGTAACGGAACAATGTGCGTAACGGGACACTTTTTCGTGCGTGCAGCCGGCGTTCATCGATTTATTAGACGTTGTCGCGTCAAAAGCTTCAAATGGAAGCTACGAGGGGTGTCTTTTGTATTTAAACTTCTTTGCTGAGGGGGCTACAATTCTCGGGCGTTACCAAAATTCTGATCGCACGAGGGGAATAGTTAAGTACGGGGTGGGGGAACCGGGAGAATAGGAGAGTGAGTCAGCGGCGACGCCACTCCCAACGCTTGCGTTAGCGGTCGAATGGGAAGACGGTTGTAAAGGGGGGAGGGGATAGGTACGTAGCGTAGCACGCTGTATGCTAGTTGTAACGGCCGGTAGAGCAGACGGCAGGAGGGAGGTAGAAATGATGCACCAGTGATGCTAAGGAATTCTCGCAACGTTGCTTGTGTTATCAGTTTTCGTCACGGCTAACGATTGACCATTTTTAATTTATTTCATTAAAAGTATCCACAATTTATTTATTCGCGTGGAAATAGTTATTGTTGCAGGTGACTTTATAAGTTTCATAAATTTGTATGTGAATAGTGCCATTGAAAATTTAAATAATTAATTTTAATCTATACCTAATAAGCAAAAAATTTCACTTATGTCACGCTTGGACTCTAAGCGCACCTATTAATTATTTTTTTAATTAAGTATCGTTTTGAAATTCGGCCGCTGCATCGCTGCGATCGGCATGTGTACTTACATCATTTGGCAAGCCACAGACGCCATTACCGTAACATTCTACCGTGTTTACGTTTGTTTGTGAGCATTCAAAATGCCTTCGCTGAATGAGAATCCCACCGATTGTGAAATACGCTCTTGAGATTCGTTTTATTTAGTGCTAAACGCACGAAAGTGGCTGAAATTTATGGTCAGAAGCGAATGAAGAAAACTATTATGACCGATGTAATTGTACGAAAATGGGTAAGAGCTATTAAAGATGGCCACACGAATGTTCATTGTGAGGAACAAAGTTGGTGAACTTCTGTCATTACTGAAGGTTTGGTGCACAATGTTGATGAGAAAGTGAAAGATGATAACAACTTTGCATATAACTACTATGAGATATTTTTGTAATTGGTACAATTTTATCGTTTTTCAGGCATGTCGAGGATTTAGTTTTGTGATAATATTAATCGAATTAGTGAAGGGTATTTTTCACTGAAAATATGTAGCAATTTTTATGTAGTTCCAGGAAAAAAAATTAAGCCATATACCAAAATTATTTTTCCTGTGTGTGTAAATTTTTTAATGTACCTATGTGTGTACAGAAATGAAAGAATCAATGCATGGAAGAATTAGGGTTAATGTACCGTTGACATTGGCGCCCTCCGTTCGATAAGAAGTGAATCAATGAGAAGAGAGCACTGAAAGAATGAATGTGTGAGAAAACCCAACACCTCACGGTGACTTTATTTGTGTTACCAAACTGACAAAATTTCGAGTTCTGATTTCCTCCTGAAATCGAACCAGGTTTGACGTGGTTCGTGGAGGGTAATCTAACTCATTAGCAACCAATAAAAACTATTAACCTTTGATGCATAGGCGTACCCAGGAATTTTTTTCGGGGGGTGTTCTTCCAGATTTTAAAGAAAAACTGCATAAACACCAAAAATTAATTATTTCTTGAGTAAATAAATAGAATAGTCTCAAATTTCATTTTTTAACCTGGGCTATTGTTGATATGTAATTTGTACGTAATTTTTCTTTCAATTAACTTAAGTAAGTTCACATTACAATATTAAAATACCTACAAAACCCCCCAAAAAGATATATAAATATAAAAAATATATAAATAATTAGTTAACTTAACGAATTTACGTACGCACTTTACAAACTTATTCCTAATAAGTTGACGGCATGACAATATAATAATTGCTGTATAATTTGATTGTAAGGGTGTTAGCAACTAAGGCCGGAATTACAATAGCCCGTCCATCCGTCATCCGCCTGTCAATTACGTGACCTGCACCCAATAAGATGGACTGAAAAATGTCATCCACTCGTCCGTCTAAAGCTTGGTAACTTTATACTTTTGACGGGTGAACGGATGTGGCTATAACCTCCTAATGTCTTCTAGGTGTTTGCATATAAAATATTATATTAAAATGTATTAAAGTTTTTTAATTGTTTAGCTGATTCCAAAATCATTTCTTAGCTCACGTTTAGACACATTTCGAAAGCTCATTTTTGAAACAAAAATGGTCTAAGTCACGGAAGTATTATAATTACGTATGGTAACTCTGGAAATGTGAAAATACATACGTTAGGTACCGAAAAAAAAACACTCTGAGTTTAATGAGTTTTAAGTAGCCTACTTACTTTACATAATCGTTTAAGTAATATAATTACATATGATAATTTTTTCCCACAAATTGTTAAGTTTTCTCAACAGTTGTCAGCATTGACATGGAGAAATATTATGACGGACGAGCGGAGTGTTGTAAATCGCCAGCCGACCTCCGTAGCGTAGTCGGATGCACACCGGCTTATGGTGGGAGAGGTTCTGGGTTCGAGTCCCGGGTAAGGCATGGGAGTAAAATTAAGACTTATTCCAAAATATACACTTGCGATAAAAGATGATGAAAAAGAATAATGAAATTGATATTTCTGGCTAAACGGATACAGCTCAAGGCCAAAATTCAAGCAGTGAAGTGAAGTGAAGTGAAGTTGTATATCGCTTGGCAGCTGACGGACGAACGGATGACGGACGGATGCGACGGGCTGTTGTAATTCAGGCTTTACAATTCAAGTGTAGCAAAACAGAATTAAATCTTTATATATAAAAATCTCGTGTCACGATGTTTGACTGAGCTAATTTCCGAAACTTCTGCCTTGATTTTAATGAAATTTCGCACAAATATTTGTAACTTTGTCCAACTTTATATATAGGCTACATTTTATTTTGATTAATGACAGCGTTTTACGAAAATCAGGTCCCAAGGGTGGTTAAGCACTGGCAACAGTGGGTACTCCAGCTCCATGACAACGGGATTTTGCAATGTTTATGCCTTCTGCGTCTTCATGGCAACGGGCATCGCTTAGATCGATTTTTTTTTTTCCAATTCGAGGCATATTTCTGTATAGATTTAATTATTATTTTATGTAAAATTATTTGAATTAAAAAATATATTTGTGCGAAATACCACTGACTGACTCATTACGATTGACTTGAAATCTTTCAACCGATTGAAACTTAGCATAGTTAGCTACTCATTTTGTGATGTATGTAGACGCTCACTAAGATATGATTTTCCGAAAATCAGCTTCCAAAGGGAGTTTTGGGGGTGTAAAATATCCAAATTTCAGTTTTTGGTAGAAAATCACCATGGTAACGGCTGTTGCTTTGTTGATGCTTCATTCGTCTCTATGGCAACAACTAATTCACTGTTAGTGCAGTCCTCATCACCGATGAAATTTTACGGGTACTTTAAATATCAAAAATTGCCCTTTTTTAATTTTATATAGACGAACTTGACAGTAATGTTCCTCATGTTATGCAGGATGACGTTTTCCGAAAATCAACTCCCAATGGTGGTTAAGCCCGGGGAACAGTGGGACAGCGGGATTTTGCATTGTTTATTCCTTCTGCGTCTCCATGGCAACGAGCATTGCTTTGATTTTTTTTCCATTCGAGGTGCGGCAGTGGCGTACCCACAAGGAGGGATGAGTTGAGGCCATTATGCTACTGACCCAAACACAACTTCACACCACGTTGCACTCAACGAGGTCCCTTTCATCTGAGGCGAGAAATTTACATTTCAGCTTTTCAATGTTTGTAACAGTCGTTTAAAATTACGCACCTTGCGATAATCAAACTTTTTTCTTCGTGTTATACGTACAGATGTACATTATTTAAATGAAAGTACCTGACTTGACAAAACGACCAAAAAACGTCCCCCGCCCCCACGTTTTAATAGTTTTATAGAGTTTTGTATGAAATTAGGTCGCAATCACCACTGTTACTCAATACCCAATTCTACTAAGCAAATGTAAAACATAATCAAAGCAGAGTTGAACTGATTATTCCATAGACCAATCACCGCGATTTGAGAGTTTAGACTGACCTATCATGAACCAACCACTGCAATTCAAATTTGTTTACATTTACTTACCAATTGGGCTGCTTGGTGACGTTTATTCTCTCGTTGCTCTGTGTTTAGAAATTGAGCTCGAATGACATGAGTGTTCATAATTTTCTTGCCTATTTCGGGGGGGGGGGGGGGGTTTGAACCCCCAAAACACCCCCCCTGGGTACGCCTATGCTTTGATGGGAACAGGCTGTTGCCTAAAAACACGGACAACGGCCTTAACGTAATTTATTGCAATAAATTATAAATTAAAATAAGAAAATAATCGCCTTTGAAAACACATTTAGAAACGCTAATTTTTTTAAATATCGGAATGTACTTGAAGCTAAGGAACCGATCTTCAGTTAATGTTATTAAAAGAGAGTTTTTACAAGTGTGTAAAGTTTGTAGAAACATTCATAAATATTCAGCAATAAAAAAGTGGGAGACCCCTCATTATTTTCAATACAATTTTACAACTCAAAACTTTTATCAATATCGAAACTAACGTCTCATCTCAAAACTCGCGCAAGTAAATTTCGCGAAAAGCGTATGTCAAAAATCTACATTTTACACACAAGACGCTATGCTTGCGATACACCATGATGTTGCACTACAACAATACTTAGATTTAAGTAGTTTTATAGATATATTTTAATATATTTTTAATGGGTTTTTAAGGTGCTATAAAGGCTCCATCTACCTGGGAGCTTCAGTAAAAGCAATGCGATTTGAAAACTGTTTCAGATATCCAAGTGGTATTTATTTATTAATATCATTTAGGAATACGCAGAGACTATAATAGGAGTTCTGTTTCAATATTTAGTTTTTAATTTTTTTTCACAAGAGTGAAAATATGTACCTAAACCGCGTGATTAAAGAATACATTTGAGGCATGAAACATGTGGTAATGATTCTTTAAAGGCCTCAAGAGACTTGTATTAAAACTTCATCTTTATTTCTCCACCATTAATTGTTGTGGTTACTGTTTAGATTTCATAGCTTTCCTGTGCACGAAGAGAAGTCTGCGCCCCAGTCCACAGCCTTGTGCTTAGAGGCGTGACCGTGCTTTAAACACCAGTGAGTGTCGCGCTTATTACCCTGCCTCACTAACACAAATACACCCAGTCTAGGCGGGCTCGATTCAAAATCGTTGTAAATAAATATTTTTATTTGGTGCTAAAATATATATTCATTATCATTATACATTGGCCCTTATGTGAAACCCGAAAAATCAATTATAATTAGTGAATTCGATACAATCACGCATAAATTTTAATTTGTAAATAATGTTTCAATTTTTGACGTTCGTTGCGTCGAAATAAAAATCTTGTACCATTCAATAATTGACTTATCTAAATGATTCTAATAAGAACGCAGTAAATGCCATGATTTTATTTATTTCCAATTTGATATAACAGACTCTCTGTCGTAGACGACAGACCCGCCCTTTCTCTTTGATTCTTTTACTTACTACTTAACGAAGATACTTCAAATAAATATTTCATAAATGATTTTGTAATCGTTCATGTTAAAAAATTGTGCTGCCTAGCAAATAAAAGAGTTCGTGAACTTTTTTCAAATAGGCAACATAAAATCTTCTAAATTAAATTGCGCACGTATTGCTCCAACTTTTAAAAATTTCTTCACAGCACTTGAAAATACTTAATAAATCATGTTCTGGAATAACAACGTATTAAGAGGCGAGCAAAAAATAAGTAAAGTAATAGCATTCGGCAATGATTGTTAAAAAAAAAGTTTCCATACAATAATACACATTTATTGCTATAATGTAGTACATATATGTGGGCTTAATGTGCTTCAAAAACAGAAAAGTCGTCACAGTTTCGTATGAACGACAGTTTCGTATAAATGGCAGTTTCGTAGAAATGACATTTTCGTAGAAATGACATTTTCGTAGAAATGACAATTTCGTAGAAATGGCCGTAGATAAAAAAATACAACGGCGTGAAAATACAACACATAATGGAGGCTGAAGATAAGCTTTATATAAACATTTGCAAGGTAAAAACATGACATTATTTTTCCCACCATATCTCCTCGCGAGGCCAAGCGTTGTCGTCGCCGTTTGACAAAATGCTGTGCACCTGTCCTCACGAGACGACGCGACGTCTGCCCGCAATCCGGCGAACAGCTTGCGAGGCTCCAAGGAAAATACGATGAATGGAGGAGGGGGGGTGTACGAGGAACTGCGGCAACGCTGCTTTACCCCCGAGGCGCCTCAAACCCCCCCGGCCACCATCCTCCAACTCGGGGGTTGGGGTTTATGAATAAAACGAGACGCGACGTCAGGGGGTACGCCGCGACGCGGCAGTCTCGCTACGATACCTCGCCCGCGTTCTTTGGGTTCCCTTTCCGTGCGAGCTTCTCTCTCACCCCTCCTCCCCACTTCCCCGCATACACCAGGCGCTCCTCATCATTTCATGATCCTGCTCAAACGCACGATGAAACCTCCTTTGCTCCCTCCCCTATCAACACATCAAAATATTTAACCCGCTGGCTGAAGCGGTTTCACCCGCTGCATCTATAACCAAATACTCTGCGTCGTTTTATTTACAACTAGCTTTTACCCGCGACTTCTCTCGCATCGATGTCCTTAAATTAGAATCAAAGATCATTGCAAAGAAAATAAAATGATATGGTAATTGATTTTTTATTGCGTGACTGAGATCTTCAGTATGTATTTGAAAATTCTAACATACAATTCAGCTTAACAAAAGAATACATGCTTTATTGAAATATGTTTCACTAGTACAAAAAATAAATAATTTAAATAATAAAATTTTAAAAAGTTCAAAATATTACCGAACAATATTTTTTTTTCTTTAAAAGATCTTAAATCAGAGTATTCTCATGGGATTTCTTTTACATTCTTACTTCTTGGATGTAGAGTCGTTACAAACGGAAAACGAGAATATTTTGGAAGAGAACATTGACTTTACACAGGTAATTCTTTTCATACTGATCCAAAAAAAAAATGAAATGAAAAATTAATATTTTTGACTAATTTGAATAAAAGGTTATTTATTTTGATTGCCTCCTAGAGCAGCGCAAAAAATTTTCTATAAACATTAACAATCCCTTATTTTGTTCTCGTCCTTTATTCATTGCATGAATGCAAAATTAATTTGTAATATTTGCACAATTTATTTTCTATTAGTCCACTTGGATTACTTTGGAAAGTCACAGAGAAAATTTGCAGTAATCCACAGCAGGGTTTGTTATATAACATATAATTACTTGTAAAACTGTTCCCACGAATTGGAATTCCTCTGAACTATATTTTAAAAATAAGAAAAAATAATTTTTCGACCAAAGTATATTTTAAAAATTAAAACTGCTTACTTGGTACAGTAAATTTCAGTACAGGCTACAACAACCCATTTCCAAAATTGCAGCACAGAAATTGTGACCAAAAGATGTTTAAGAAAATACCAGAGGTGTTAACAGAACTATTGATGACATATTTCGTGTTCCCTAAATGATAACCTTATAGTTATCTACAGGCATTATACAACAAATCTTATAAAGATGCGATACCACAAAAGATGAAACTGAGTTAACGCCAAGTCTGGCGACTTTAAATTCAGGCAAAAAGACGCTAACATGCACATCATTCTTCACTCAGCCGACAGACGAGAAATGGTGGAATGTTGTATAATGACGCACTGGTGAGGCACTTCCAGGAATCACGTCTGACGTCACCACCATATATGTACGTCCTCTGATTTATTCCACACTTGCATCAGAATAGTGTATCTGTGCAACTACTTTATACGGGTTTACGATACAGACGTCTGATGACGAAGCAGTCCGTTCTGTAAGACGTATCTGCATGTTTTTACCAGCAGACTACTCTCCAGCTTTCTACGATCGTTCTTGTGTAATGATTCGAATGAGAGCTCAAGTAATGATAATGTTTATTTAGAGTTTGTTGCTGCTAGATAAATATTCCATAAAGTAAAAAAAAAATATTTTCTTGGAGGTGGTGGTTAAAAGAAGTAGTATCATTCAGTATTTTTCTTTCCATATTTCGTTATTTTGATCATTATTTTAAAACATTATAATTATATTATGACGTTAAATTGTTGTAAAAATTGTTCAATATACAAGTGGTTTTCATGAACTTAGAGGAAAATTGTTATGCCCGTCCTATCTTGGTGACACGTTTCAGTACCTTGTTTCACGTTTGTTCTTCTAATTCTTTGTACGTTTTATTTATTTGTTCAACTGAACTATAAATGTCTGATGATCCTCCCTTTTAAAAAATATTTGATACTTCTTGATGAAATTTAACACACTGGACGTTCAAAATCAAAGGAAAATTACGGTCTAAATCTGAAGAAAACGACCCCAACCATACATCCATCAGATGTTTAAATTACTTTCAAACAAAACATTGTGGTGTCAACAAACATGATGCCTTTTTTCACCAATGGGTAGAACCTGGGCAACGCTGGGTACTTCAATTATATATACGCATACACACAATGTTCCGTAAATATATTTCTAGGACATAAGTTGTGTGATTATTAAATGTATAATGTATTTTAAAATAATTGAAGATAAGTATTTGTAACTTTAAATTTCAAAATGGTTTAGCATATAAAAAGAAAAAAAATGTTTATTTTCTGGTGAGCCACATAACTACAAGTACAATATTTTTAATAAATTTTATATTTGCTAATAATTTATTAAATAAGTTTGTGTTTTATCGTATTGTAAGTACTTTTTACTTTTTTGCTAGTGATTTCATTTAGCTTATCTGACACATTCCTTCTTCAGGATTTTGAAAACACCTAATTTTTATTAAATTGTGAATAGCATACCTAACATAAGACGTTTCAAGGAGAAGACTAGACACAAAACGTTTATGCGAAAACTATACCTCATTATTACATACTTTCTGTACATGCCACGCTTGATATTTAAACTTGCCTTATAAAACAATTAAATAAGGAATTAAAAAAAACTGTTTTATAAACAATCAAGTATGGTAACATTATAAATTTAAAAATAATAAAGTAAAAATATCGTCAAAACTAGAAGAAAAATAATAAATAAACTACACACTAAACAAAAACAGAGGTGATATGCCGGATTTTCAATCATCGAGGTTGCTTGGCTTGCGTGACATACATGGGTAGAAGACGAAATGTTCATCGACATTTCGATCGACCTTACATTCACCATCTTCGGGGCATCGGTCTCAAGGAGAGACTTGCCACCCTGAATTTGTTCGTCGTCGGCGAACACTTTGCCTTCGACACGGCCGAAACAAAAAATAAATAAATCGAGACTGCTGTCAAAGGAACATGCCGATTTCAATGCAGACCGAAACGTTCGTGAACTCTTCGCCTTCAACCCTAGAAGCGAGACTGCCTTCTTGGAGACGGCGACTGCGATATCGTCCGGGTGAAGTCTTCGCCTGTTCGACGCAGCAGGAACCAACAATGCTGAGAAAATTCCACCCTGAAGATGTCGACTGCAATATCAAACGAAACGTAAGCGTGGACCCGCAAGGCCCAAAAAACAAGGAATGGCCGCGGAAGCATGCGATCATTTCATGAAACTGTTCTTTTTTTTTCCGCGCTGAAGGGTCGTGGAAGTGGCGGCGTGGAAGCAGCGAGGCGCCGAAACGAGCGAACAACCAACCCCCTCCCACGTGGAGGAAGGCTACGGCAAGAGACGCTGGTTCTGTCTACGGGCGTGTAATTTCCTCATTACCCCGTCCAGAAGAGCAGGCGGTGGTCCAGGGGTTGAAGAGGGGATACGTCGTTGGTGGGGGGGGGGGATGGGGCTCATTGGAGAGGGGTAGGGAAGGGGGGTTGGCATCCTGAGAGGCAATTTGGCCGCTGATGACGAGGATTACACCCTGGCCCCTCGGAACCTGCGAGCACGTCCCGACAACGTCGCATCAACATATTACCTCCGCAGAGACACACCACCCCTTCTTCCCTCTTCCCCCTTCCACCACTCTCTACCCCCTCCGACCACCCTTCGGGCCCGTAGGTCACACGGTAACTTCGTTACCCCCGGCGCGAACTTGTTACGCGGGCCCGCGCGAAATATGCCGTGTGTTACCCGCGAGGAAATAATTATTATTTTCGCTGCCAACCGGAATGCGATGCAGAGTACGGCAAGATTAAAAAAAAAATTTAACTCATATTCTCTGTTAATTAAAGTTACTGTCGCGGCGTAGGCCCTACAGGATAAGAAACATCCAGGTTAAGATGTTACAACATCAGATCAATAAATGCCATAATACACTATTTTCGTAAAAAAATATATTTAACACAGTACAACAGCTTATTTATGTTTTTTTATATGTTCTGCGGAAATAACTAATACACAGAATTTTCTTTGAGTATTAGTTTGAATATAGTATTTATGAATTATATTTTAAAAATTTTAATTAAATAATAATGCAAAAAAGATATAGAAATCAAGCTTATGTATGCAGGCTAATAACTTATTCTATTGTTATTGAGGACATGTCTCAATACATTTTTCTTTAAAAATTAGATTATCGTGGTGATTCACTTGTTATATTGAGTAAATTGTAACGTTTGAATTACTCCAGTATCATAAAAACCTTTATTTCATACTGCATTACTAAATGATCCATTACAAAATTGTGATTTTGATATTCAGTAGAATATAATGTGTATATCCAGTACTACATTGATCCAATAGTTCCTGCAAATAGGTTCAGTAGTAGGGGAGACCGTGGCACGTTGGCCATAGTTTCAATTTTTAATTTTTGTAATTTTTTTAAACACATTTAAATTTATGAAATTATTATTATATTTTAGAACAGTTCTCCTAAATTTTAATGTCAATCATTAAAATTAGAAATGTAACTCTAAAATTAATATATAAATATATTACTGGATATATGCCAATTGGGCCAACCTGCCCCTACACCGGGGTAAGTTGGCCCAGAGACTGGGGCACGTTGACCCATATGTTATATTTTGAAAAGTTGAACTAGCATAAATTTGGAAACTCTAAATAAAACAAATATTTATGAAGAAACACACACTTTATTGTACATAAAAGCAAGTTTTAGGTTAATCACTGTACAATTCCAAAGGATCAGCACAATTGTAGCATTCATAAAAGAGTCCATGGATTTCATTTTTTACACATGTCTGATGAGCCCAACGCTTACAGCTTGTGCACTGGATCCACTCTACCCCAGGTTGACTTTTTGAAAAAGGCTTCAGACACTGCAAGCATAGTGAGTCTTCATCTTCTTCATCATCATCGTCATCGACATCGTCATATTGCCTTGGTTTCTACTTGCGTTTCAGGCCTGCTGCAGTTGATTTATTTGATTTCATTCTAGCTTTGCCCGTATCTTCGCCTCCAAAAAGTGCTTTGATAGCCTGTGACTTCAATTTTCCTTCCAATGCTTTCTCCTTCTTTTCTTTTGCACGTGTTTGTTCTTCCTTTAGAGCTTTTTTTACTGGGGTATCTGTCACTATGGCAGAAACTATTTTCCTTTTCCCTGCTGCATTAGGCCTACCTTTCCTGGGCTCTGATTTTTCAAAGGGTCTGACCTCTTCAGGGGTTGTAAATGGTCTTAATTTTCTGGCGCCTGGGACATTTCCTGTGATGGTACGCCTAATCCTTCTTTAGACATTGAAGGAATAGCCAGATTGCAGTGAGAGGTGGGGGGAGTAGCGTTTGTCTCAGTTGGAATTGATTGACTGCTTTCAGTGTTTGGTTGTGGCCTATCCGAAGTGTAGGAAGGCATAAAGTCACTTTCGGTAAAAATATTTCTGTTAAAGGGATTGACCCCAGTGACTTTTTATCCACTAGTTATGTTATTTGGAGTTGCAGCATGTGGTAGTGCAATTCTTACTACAGATGGGATATCATAAATAGTCATAGGCCGTTTGTTATTGGTAACCCATGCATCACATGCTGAGTTCACGAACTTCTTGAAAGGCCCATAAACACTCCGGTCCAATGGCTGTAGCTTATGGCTACAATGCGCCGCTAAAGAGAGAAAAGTGATGCCATTTTCTTTACAATAATCAAGAACTCCAGAGTCCATGTGTGAACTGTGGTTATCAACCAAAACTACGCAAGGGCGTACTTTTGAGCATCGAACATGTAGGACAAAATGTTTCATATACTTAAGAAAGTTTGCCTCCGTCATCTATCCCGAAACATGAGCAGCCCCAACACACCCAATTGGTCCGTCATGGATGAAGTGAGGCTTGAAATGTAGTCTTGGGAAAATGAAAAATGTAGGCACACTGTTTACCAAAGCACTCACTGCAAACGCCATCGTGACGAGTGACCCTCTCTCAGCCGATGTCACGCGCCCAATTTGGCGAAAAACTCTTCTAGCAACTACTCGATCGGGCCGCTGGACAGTAGTAACCCCAGTTTCATCAATATTCCAGATGTCTCCCAGGGTTACTTTCAGTCGTTTTAAAACGACTTCAAGATTGTTGAAAAACAATTCAACATTATGTTTATTGAAACTGGTACACCTGGCCAAACTGGTTGCTTGTGGAGTCCGAATGGAGAGTTGAGGATGCCTCTTCAAAATTCCAGTGAACTTATCACTTCCCGCCATTTCGGTCTCAGTCCATCTTTGAGGTAGGCGTACTTTATTTTTGCAGGCAACGGCATACCTATAAGCGAACCGCCTTACTTCTTTTGGGGACAGGCCATAGTATATGTCGCTTGCCTTCATAAGGCACTGTTAGAGCATATTCTCTTGTTCAGAATTTAATATCTGAAAATAAACAACCCTTATTAAGTTACGCATAGAAAAACATTGTTTCTCTTAGTGTGTGTGTAGGGGGGGGGGGGGGGGCATGTCCCAATATGTATGGGACCATGTCCCCAATATTTATGGGGCCGTTTAGCTACTTATATTTTAACAGACTGTGAGGCCAAACCGAATTTGGGGTCATATATACGTCCACAAAGGATGTTTTTGATTATTTTGTGCTTAAAGTCCTCTATTTAGGTCCGGAAAAGCGTAAAATGGTTAGGCTAAGTTAGGTTGGGTTAGCTTATGTAGGTTTTAGTATGATCCCAAAATTTTGACTAGCCTCATAGCCTGATAAAATGCACACACATTGCCCCACAATTAAGTGTTTGAACACAAGACCTCATAAATATTACCAATTTATTATTTGTGTGTGTAGTGAGCGGGAGAAACAGGGACACAAAATCAGTACAGTACACGACTAGAGATGGGATAACAATGGCAGGGATAAAGAAAACCATTATAAATTCAAAAATAGCTTTGAAAACGTAAAAAAATGATAAAAAGATAATTCATACCTGAAATCTCTTATCATAGCCGAACTTATCACAAGGCTTCTTGCCAGTATTACATATTTTTGGGACACCTCCAGGCTGAAGGATTTCGTCCAATGAAATGGGTTGAGGACTTTGAGGTTCAGTTTCAGTTTGCTGAGTAGGCTGAAATGAGGTCTTGAACTTAGCACAGTACCTCCCCAACGTTTTTCTTGAAATCCCAAATTCCTCGCCCTTACGGATCTTTCGTTTTCTTAACTGCTTTTAGCATAGTTTCTTCAGAAACCATCCCTCTTTCACTTTTTCTTTTATAGTTTCGGACCATTTTTATGTTCCTGCAAATAAAATAAAGGTTTAAACAAAGGCTGTAACACAGATGTTCAAAAAATAAGAAATGGACCACTCAGATCTCTATACAAGATTATAAACGATAATTTTAGAAGCTTGTTTATTCTTTTGAATCGCTTTTTATCTCGTGATTATAATCACACTACGTTTTTCTTCGAAAATTATTTTAATAATTAAATAAAGTGTTAGAATTATAAATAGTATACAATCAACATACCTTTAATCGAATTTCAAAAAATAAATACGATGGGGCACGTTGGCCCGGGTGGTCAACTTTCTCCGTCGTCGCTGGGCCATCCTTCCCTATCGCCATGTTTAAAATAAATTCCATCCGTTACCAAACCCAATGAAGCAATTTAGATTGTATGCCATATAGAAATAATCCTCAAACTACGGCCTTTAATTATATTACTCACCTGTTGCACCTGAAGAAAGCATTAGTTAGATAATACACTTTTAACCGACAAGTAGAATTTTACTTAAACACGCACACAAATGATTAATCACTAAAACGTTTCCAAAACTCCTCCAGCGGCCATATTGGTTCTGTGAAATAAGGAGGACAAAGTTACCAACCTGCTTATTGACTCATAGAACGAGCTGGCGTCTATTGTATTAACTAACTCGACTGGGCCATCCTGCCCCTATGGCCAACGTGCGCTGGTCACCCCTAAATGCATTATTAAGCATGCAAACGTTAACATTTATATGTAAACATGAAATAATAACATGTAAAATATAACAGGAGTGGTTATAGTTTACGAATTTAACTTTTTTTTCGGTGCAAAATATTGGCAATGTTCGATTATTTATTTGTATTTATATTAAACGCAAACAAACTTTATTCTTGTACTCATAATAATCTATAAATGAGGAAATCAATATTTTTAGCGTGTATAAATTATATGGGAATATTTAGAACTTCTAATGATTTTATTACTTCCTGCAGGAGCAACAGCATAACTTTAATGATGCACTTTTTTCGCTTAGCTGACAGAGGAAATGGAAGTATCTGGTTGTTTGTTTATTACTCATCTCAAAATCTTTCTATAAAGGTTTTCTCATACAAAACCAGAAATTACACGAAATATGGGGTGGAATTTCGTATAAATATCTTTGTGTGCATTAATTCAGTTTATGGGCTTACTCTGTTAAAATTTGGTAGAAATCGGTTCAAATCTGAATCCTTGGTTGAGTAATAATTATTAAGAATCAAAATTTTTATAGTTATATATATGATACATATTAACTTAAATGTAACTTTACTTGCTTCTGAGATATGTTTATTTTCGTGAAAACCAACTAACCTCTTTGATTCACCCTAGGTGTAAAATTTCTAAATGATAAATTAATAACAAAGGTATGAATACGGTACCTATATAAGTTATTACTGGTACAAATTTTTATAGAATCGATTCATTTTAAAGGCGTATTTACTTAAAACATATTTTAACATTCAAAAGTTTTGTATTTATCTGTTAGTAGGTGGTAGGAAGAATTTTACTCAGATTAAAATGAAATATTCGTATAACGGGGCATGGTGCGAATAAATCAAATAAGAATCTGCTTAAGGCTAGGTTTAAAACGTCATGTTAATTTTTTTTATTTTCTCGTAACAACTATTATTTAAGGACTATTTTTGTAAATTTAAGACAATACCTGATTTTTCATGTTCTATCAAAAATATTTTTAATATATTTCCACCAAATAAAAATAAATGCTTTTTTTAATACACACATTTGTTCGTAATACATATTAAATGACACAACTTTTAATATCCAATATATTAAAAATATTAATATTATATTATATTATTTTTGATACAACAATAAATTCAATAGCCAATTTCACTTTCCTTTTCATTAAATTGTATCGTATGTTAGAGATTATAGTATGTTTACTTACTTAATGTTCCAAATGTAGCTTAACTAAAACAATAAAATTTTTTTAACATATCTTCTTAATTGTTTACTTTTTTTGGAAATTTTCTTTAAATAGATAACTGATATTTCAACGAAATTAAATAAATTAATGTATTGTTTCCGAAATTAAATGTTCTGACCGAAATATTAGTGCAAACTATTGCAGCGAAAGTGTGGTGTTACGGCATTAAAGAATAAATTAACTTGAACATAAAGAGTAATTAAAATTTCACATACATATTTGTGTTAACGAACATAAGAGAAAGTTTTATCACCAAATCAAAATAAATATTACTTTTGTGAATTCAAGAATAAATTTGTATACAAACAAAGGTATACCGGACTTAGTAATCAACGTACATTTTTTGTACTTAGTTAAAAAATTAATATAATTTTAAAGGTAAAATTAATTATTTACTTAGTTTCGTGTCATTTCAGATATTCGTGGTTGCGCTGACATGTTATTTGAACCCGAAATTTTTCATTATGGTATTTAACCACCTTAAAAGAGGGATAAAATGTTTGCTAAAGGCTGATATTCACATGAGACGTGAACTAACTAAAAAAAAAAAAGCATGCGAAAGACAGTCGCCTGTATACTCATTCACGAACTACTATTGCGAATGTAAATTTTTTCGTGCGTTCGTAATTATTCCCTTGGCCTTCCCTCGCTAAAAAAAAATTAGGGTGGCAGTGGTTTAAATGCAGGAAGTAAATCAATATTACACACTGATTGCAAAACTTTTCTCATTCGCACGCTCCCGTCCTACTTTCCAGCGAATTAGAACTTCAGCCCGAATACAGGAAAAACGTGGGTCTCAAAATGAAGTAACGTTCCTGATGACTCAAAAAGTGAGTACACTCACCTGCAATAATTGCTTATGAGGTAGAATCATTTGTTGAAATTACGTAAAATCTGGACAAATTTTAAGTGTTTAATCCTGACGTGCAAGCTGTTCTTACAAAAAAAGTATTTATATTTACAAAAGATTACTTTACAATAATGCCGATTACCAAAAAAATAGTGTTACGTCCTATTTGGGGAGAACTGGGTACATAAGGGATAGCATAATTAAGTTTTATTAATTACTAATGTCTGCATTACTAATAAATAATTGTTCTAAAAAATTTCCGATCACCAATCATTGACCCTTAAAATGGTTTATTCTCAAGTCACTCAATGTCTGTCAAGTTCCGCAGTTCGCACTCCTCACTGGAACTAGGCTCAACAGTGGTTCGCCCCTTACCACGCGCCTGTCCACACACACAGTCTCGCGCCACTCAGTCGCCGCACTCTCACGATCCCATCGCTCCGCGTCACGCTACTCTCGAGGCAGTCTCTCACCCTCTGCGCTGATATCGCACTTCCCTTCGCTCGCGGAACTCTCCGAACTCTCTCGGAACTCGTCGCGGGACTCATGCGGCACCCGTCGTGGAACTGTCGTGGAGGCCGGCTTCGCTGCTTTAAGTACCTGTGAGTCGTATTTCCAGAACCGACGAGAGCGGTTGTGACAAGTCGCGTCATTCCGAGCCGACCCGACGCCCAAACAGTCCAGAAGGGCGGCGTCCATTCACGCCACTCCGCGCGGTGGCCCGCGTAATTCCCAGGCCGCTAAAGGTGATAATAGTCAGAGTCGGGAAAATGCGATGGGTGCGGGGGAAGTGAGGGGGTAGCGCGACAATCCTTGTAATCCGGCCACGTGCGCGTGGCATGCCTTACGTAAGTGGACGGCACGTGATACAGCACGTGACGCCAGTGGCCGTGCAAGGCCGCCAGCCAGCTCCGAACCTGGCATCGTGGTCTGGTCTCTCGCGTTTGTAACAATAGTTCGTTATACTACCAGAAATATATTGTAACTTTGGACAATACATGAATATGGTTAATTTTTGCATATATTAAATACATTATTCGAAAAAAAAAATATCGAGTATACCTTACGAAAATTGGCCAAAATTTAATGATTGGATTGATATTTCGTTGAAGCATAAAATTTTTAACCATAAAAAATATTCGAATATTCAATAATCAGACTTTATTTTGCATTTGATGCTCATTAATGAACGCAGTCAATGCTGTAATCTATTTAGGGAACATTTACAAATAACTTTAACTATCGGAGGTACTGGGACAACACAAAACATAAATTTCCGTATCTAGTATTAATGCGACTACTATTTTGTACTGATAAAGTTCTTATCATGTACATGTACTAGTTTACTAATATCTGTAATTTTACATAAATATTTTTGTTTTATTTACAAAAGCAAATTACAGTGTTGTGGAAGTAAAGGTTGTTTGTTGCAAAAAAAAAAAAGAAAATCTATTTGAAAAGTAGTATTTTTCGTCATTTATATAAAACACAAATGAAGGGCATTTATCAAAATTTTTCATACATTTTAATAAATATATTACATTTTAAATTAATTTTTTATAGGTAAAACCTATAATTAACTTTAAAACGTTCTTACAGTTTGCCTAAAACGTAAACATAAAATTATTTTTGCGTTTGTAATACCAGAAGTGAGAAATTTATTCAACTTTTTAATTCCACTTATTTTTAACTAAATGGTCAGCCTTTTAAGAAATTTTTTTATGGTTTCTTACTTAAAATACTCATTTTTATTTTGATTTACCTATGCAGGTTTTATACTTTTGTTTTAAATTTATGAAGGATTATCCATACTCTAGGAGGAACGATGTTTTAAATAATTGGTATGACAGGTAATTAAAAAATTTAAACGAGAAAATGAGCTATAGGTACTTTAATATCTTAGAATGTTTTATAAGTAGAGACCGGAAAAATTCGCTAATTCATTTCGCGATAGGCTAAAATACAAATAGTTATACCTCAGTGCTACCTCTGCTATTGGCTCACAACTCACCTGGATGACTCTGAGCCAATGAGAAACACCCAACCAAAGCTTTATCGAATCACAGGCTGCTACGCTGGGACGTCTCACAAGACAGCAGCCAATGAGTGGGTGACAGTTGACCGAGTGTACGTAGAACTATGGATTTCATCCTGGAGATCATTGAACCCGCGAATTTTTCCGGTCCCTATTTATAAGTAATGCACCCCAACCACACTTGGGTTTGCTCCTCCGATTCCTTAATGTTTATGTTAGGATTGTTATGTGCACTCTCATACAAACAGGTATAAGTTATGAAGGGTACAACAGTGAGTATACAATGGCCAAGAGGGCTTTTAAACATCTCAAAGTAGAATATTTTGGAAAAAATCTTGGATAGCTTGCGAGGTAGTGTTGAGTTTGCACAAAATTTCTACAACGTGTCAACATAATATTCAATTAAAAAAAGGATACTCTTACTCTTTCCTACTGTTCCTACATAGCGACGGGGTGGTGACAATATAAAAATATTTTTTTAAAATATATTGTTAAATATGAAAAGAAAAGTATCACAAAATTAATAAAAAAAATTATTGTTTTTACTGGTGAGAGAAAAATGCCCCAAATTAAAATTACATAAAACAAAGTGACGAATTGCCATACAATTAACATACAACACTTGACATACGACAATGAAATATACACAGCTGTGGACAACAAAATATATACATATTAAAAAATATATAACGCAGTTATTTATCTCACTTGTATAAATAAAATAGTTACAAAACGATACTTAATATTCCCTTATGGTCATACGTTTAAAATCAAAAAGTGAACTTTAGAATGGGAATTTGACGATGAGCATGTAATGAAATAAGTTCTCGGGGTAATTAAAATAGTTCAATCGCAGACTAGAAAATATGTTTTCCTTCTGCTCCCCTCGAACCACTCGTTTGACGATTACTTGATGGCAGAAAACTAAAAAATTCCTTTAAAAATAATTATTTTTAAAAAAATTTGCGAATTATAATACAACTTATAATACAAGTTCACTTATCTGTTGGGTCGAATTTGAATGAAAGCCATTGCGTCTATTAGTCACCGTATTAACTGTAGCGTAAGAAACGGGTCCAACACAGTTGAAGGCTGATCTTGGAATCACTCATACTTTTAAGTACCGTTGGGTAAAGACTAATGACCTGCATTAAGTATTATGCATTTAATTTTCAGCTCGAACCACATTGTAATTTAAGGTTGGCCGCATCAAACTATCGCACTATCGATTTGGCCGCAGCTAAGATTACACGCCTATTCACTATGGCTGATGGGCTCTTGGTTATTCTAAGACTGTTAAGTTCCACCGACAATGTTCGAAATGTGCGCAGACGCCGTTGTCACAGAAAACAGACGACAGCACACACTGTACCACGGAAACGGTCACACAGTAAAAATTGAAAGCCTAATTCTAGAAAATAACATAAAAAATATCACTAACTTAATTTAATATGTTCATAAATAAAATTTCAAGTTACGTTCTTAAACGTACACATAAACAAATACAGTGATTGGCTGGTAGTAGTCTGTTTTACTGCTGTCAAAATAGCATGTAAATCAAAACGGAAACAATATTAGTGAAGTTAAAAATCGTTAATTTTTTTTCCGAGTGGGGTATTCAGTTTGAGAAAAGTTAGTCCACTTATTAATGTAAGTTTTATTTATTAGCTACTATTTATACTATTAATTAAATTGATAAAACACTTAAAATATTTGACCACAAAACAAAAAAAAACTAATTTTTCATTGGGATACTTTCAACAAATTTGCAAATAAATTTTAGTGATACGTACTAAATTTCACTGTTTAAAACTTAGAACATGAACGGAAAATCTTGGCCACTGAGAGTAAAATTCTAGTTGTTTATTAATGTTTTTTTTCTCTTTTTATTGGTTTGGGGGGGGGGGGAATTATATTTTAAAATGTAACTTTAGAGGGAAAATTAAAATGTTTTGTAACTTAAATTTGGCGTTGATTTATTTTTTCAATATGGAAACTTTTCAATGTCAAGTTCACCTCAATCCAAGATTGTAGTCGCGTCATTATCCAAGACACCGATACAACACACTGAACACTCAAGTAATTTATAAATAATGAAACCACTATTACTTTCAGTTTTCACAATAAAACCAGTTGTTTAACATTTATTACTTTTGAAAAAAATATATTCCTGGATGTGCCTTAAGTCACATAAAAAAAAATTAGATCTGGGAATTGTCTCAGTAGTTTAGAATGTTATACGTAAATCCAGCGTTATGCAGCTTTCGGAATTGGGATCACACAAAGTTACCCACTTCAGTGTCAGACGCATTTTAAGCTCAACCACAAGTTGTTTTCTCTTGAATAAATAAAAACACTGAAGTAGGTTCCACTTGACGTTTATATTGCGCGAGAGCAACACGGTTCTTAATTGGCTAAAGACTTTTGTTTTGCCAGCGGCACACGCCAAAGACCAGAACGTAATGGAAACATATCTTACAATTTGCTATCTAATATTTCACGTTGTTTTTTTATAAACCAACCAGAATTATCATATGGACCATAATGTCCAGGAATATCGAGGCGGAGTACAATTAAATTAAAGGGTATGGGGGCAACAAATTGGAATAGCCAATTAGGGTTGTCGACTATTTTGTCAAGGCTGAATCGCTATAAATGTAACGTCTAGTTATGTTACGCTAGGCAAACCGCTGTTCAGTTCTGCTTTGCGGGTGAACACAATTTCATGACACATACATAGTTTTACTTTATAGCAGAACTAGCTGCCCGACCCGGCTTCGCACGGCTATACTAATGGAAAAAAATTAAGCCAAATCTCCCATTTACAGTAATGGTAAAAAAAAAAAAATTCAGTGAAAATTTATTACAATGCTGTATAATGTACCGGAGAGAAAATGAATAGAACCGATGGTTTCCCGACTCGTGCACGCAACGTACAACTGATGTACCCGTACTTCGCTACGGCAGTCTACAGGCAGATCACTCTTGCACCGCTCATTATACATGCCCCTCCTTGTGGGTACGCCACTGCCGCGCGATGCCCATTGCCATGGAGACGCAGAAGGCATGAACAATGCAAAATGCTGTTCTCATGCAGACAAAGTACCCACTGTTGCCGGGTTTTAACCACCGATGGGATCTAATTTTGGGAAAATGTCATCCTGCGTAACATAAGGAACATTACTGTGAAGTTTCAAGTCTGTAAAATTTATATACTTAAAAAAAAGGGCAAATTTTGATATTTAGAGTACCCGCAAAATTTAAACGGTGATGAGGACTGCACTAACAATGAAATAGTCGTTGCTATAGAGACGAATGAAGCATCAGCAAATCAACAGCCGTTGCCATGGTGATTTCCTACCAAAAACTGGAAATTTTGATATATTACGCCCCCGAAACTCCCCTTGGGATCGGATTTCCGCAGAATCCGTTCTTAGTGAGCGTCTAAATCACAAAATGAGTAACTATGCTAAATTTCAAGTCAATAGGGTGTATAGTTTTAGAGATCTCGTGATGAGTAAGTCAGTGAGTGGTATTTCTCTTTTATATATATATATATATATATATATATATATATATATATATATACACACACACACAAGTCCTTGTCAGAATTGTAACGGAAGAGGAAAATTATTGATGGTCCGAAAATTGAAAATTAATTAAAAATAATAAAAATAATTCTAGTAAAAGAAAATAAAAACAAATTAAACGCAGAGGAAAAAAAACAATATTTTAGGTTTGCGATTTAAAGTGATAAAAAGTATATAAATACTAAATGAACTCTTATGAGGGTACTGATTGCTTCGTTGTTAATATCACACGGGTGTTTTTTACTTGTATGGGAAAATTAAAAATGATAAGGAATCTAGTGAGTGGCAACAATGTTAATAGGCAATAGGAAATAAACTTATAGCGCCTGCGGCATTGTCAACACACACTTCGTACGTGTATTGCATGTTGTATCTAACCCCCTCCAACGCATTTGATTCTGAATTGGACTTTTAATAAGGATCCCTAATGTTATTGATAATATAATATATCCCATAGCTTTCCTCGATAAATGTACTATCCAACAATGAAAGAATTTTTCAAATCGGACCAGTGGTTCCTGAGATTAGCGCGTTCAAACAAACAAACAAACTCTTCAGCTTTATAATATTAATATAGAAGTATAGATGATCACACTCCAAAACCAAATATATATATAATGATCAGCTGCAGAACCAGGTAATGCCGGGACTGAAAACGTAGTGATATATTGTCCGCGAGTTAAAGCCCAATGTATAGCGCTATATGACAGAGTGGTGGACACAGAAAAATAACACACAATTGCTGTTTGTATGTCTATGACCTATGATTTTCTGTTTACCCATGGCGATCGGTTGAACGGTTTAGAAGTTGATGCACTGCAGCGCCATCTAGCGGCGTGTTACAAAAAAATGGATATCATAGAAACCTTCTTCGTGAAAAAAGAAACACTTCGATGTGCCAACTTTCATGAAGGTGTCATAGCTTAACAAATTCATATATACCAACATCCTATTTTATATATAGATTTAAATAATCGTATAATTTATGTTAAGGGGGAATTTTTAAGAAAGACTACCTATTGTATCCTTTACCATGGATTTTTACATTATTTTTAGCTTTATTAACAAAGATATAGACCCCAAAACAATCTTTATTTTAAAAGTTTATTTTTATAAACGAACTCAAACCATATTTTCCATAACAATATATTATGTGTCTGCTTACTTGGCTTAGTCGCTACCGTGTCTGGCTTTATAGCAAGGGGCGAGGGATCTATTCCAACGGGGTGATAATTTTTCAAACCTTTTCACTGGGCTCAGGGTTGAGTGCTATTGATGTCTTCACCTTCATCTCATTGAAGGCAATAGCAACCCATCGCAATATCATCCTGTCTCGACAATCATAGAGACAAAACGGCAGTCATTACCGTGTTGTCGCCTGTGATCTCGATAAGGGCAACAAAACTTATCAAAATATATTATGTACCTATACATTAAAAATAAATTTGTGCAAAATAATGAAAATGGATTGTGTCCATGAATATTGTTAAAATAAATGATTATGTAGCAGTCCATAAACAAACCATTCTCTTCAAAAAACGCTAACAAATTAAATAATATACCAGTTCTTTCTTATGTACAAGGAGTCATCAACCAACTCCCTGACTTATGAAAGAATATTAAATACATTTCAAAATCCTTGTGGCAAGCTTGAAACATGTCTGACATCAGTAAAGGATAAATCTCCATCTGAAACTTACTACAATTTACAAAGTACAATTTTCTCGTGTTTTTATACATACGACCCACAGGATGACGAGTAGCTACAAGAATCAAAGAAAACATCAGGGACTACAAACATAAGAACCATATACAGGCCAAAGCAGAACATTAGTCTATCACCAATCACACCGTGGACTTTGATTGATTCGATACAATAGCCAACATATAAATCTACAGAAACATGATAGTCACAGAAGCCATAGAAAAAATCGCAAAATACAAGCTGTCATAAACATGAGCCCGATTTTTTAAAAAGCAAGAAAAAAGAGACATTATCAGAAAATAAGAGAACTGAAGCCACACATGTTCTAAATCTAAATAGCCAACACAGACAGTGAGAAGAGTCCCAACATCATTAGCCGGAAAAAAAAACCAATGGCAGATAAGCCCTTCCCTGATTGGCTGTTACTTGAGCCATTATAAAGAGGCCTGAAGACCCCTGGCATTATATTGAGTGTCTTAACACTTTCTAGCTCTTCAGATTTTATAAAAGGCCAGATGCGAATAAAAGTACGAACACGGACCAAGTGTTTCAAAGTGGCCCAAAACCCGCATGGTAGACAATTTTCTGGCCCGACCAACTATTCATCCGGACAATTCTCCGTTTCCTGTATTGTAAAACAATATTCATGCATACCTATTTCACACCGCACGACTGTGCCCATGGTTTTCCCTGAATATATGTTATAGTTTCCTGGAACAAACTTAATATAGTTTTAATATGCGCGTTTAAGTCATTGACTTCAATTGCTACCACGGATGACCAATCCCCGGAATAATCACACGATGCATGAAACCCTCTACTTGCTCGGCTAAACCCAAATAATGCCCACCCTACGAAATACACTTAGTTGTGGTTATATTATATTAGGTTAGGATAAAAAAATTAGAGCTCTCAATGATCACTTAACCTTGATGATGCCTTCTGCAATGCATAGCGAAATGTGGGTACTTTATACAACTATGACGTGACTCAACCTCTAAAGACATTGGCTGCGAAAGCCTTTATCTACTTGACCTGGCCGGGTGCGCGAGCTCCATAAGTGAGGCGGCACTAAGGGCGACAATAGCTTGTGCATTTAACGCCTCATAGCCTTTACACGCAAGGCACCGAACTGTTGCGCAGTCCATGCATTGATAACACGCCCCTACGAGACTTCAATAGTTGAACATAATGTTTTATGCTGTAGTATTAAAGATAAATGTTTCTTCGACTTTAAAACCGAAAGAAACCAATATACATAATGTCCCATAACTCAACGCCAAGCCGAGAACAATTGCTGGGCCAACTTATCACGGTCTAAATGAAAATACTGCGACGGAAATTAGGCATGTCGTCACCTTTTTTAATTTTTCTATAATTTTAAATTTTTTTTGGAAATCTTATTTTTTAATTTATCTGGTTGTTAAGGGGGTGATTTACTCCTTGTTAGACCGGTGTACGCCACGTGTTAAAACTTTGTGCCAGTGGACCGAAGCCCCCTTTCTCAGGGGGCCTATCTGATATTTTGCTAGTCTTATGTGGACGTGGGCAGCCCGGTTGAAATTTCTCTCACCTGCAAGTCACGTCCAGAGTTTGTAATATTATTTATCTTCATGACCAAAATTGCATAGAGCAGCTTCTGGGCTGCAAGCTGTTACTTCTTAGAGGCCTGCTGAGAATAGCAAGTCTCGTCACGACTGGGTCTCCAGTGGACCTGCGTTCCCAGCGGAGTGGCGTTTTCTGCCCACCCTCCCCTCTCCCCCCACCCCCTTAGTTCTGAGAAATCAAGCCAGGAGCAGTGACCTGACGTGAACTTAGCCAAGACGATGGCCTACTTCAAGGACCTTCTCCCTGGTCATACAGAGACGTCCACGACATCTAGCAGCAGAAAAAGAAACCGCGTGCCCGGTCGCCAGCATGCAGAGCTCACCCTCGTGACACCTGGTGGCAAGTCAGCTCACCGCCTCAGTTAGTTCCCCTTTATGCCGCTAGAGAGAAGCGCCGCGGCGCCATATGGCCCTATGCTTCCTTCTCGCGGCCTGTAGAAGTTGATTATTTGTAGCTTCCTGGTACCGCCGGTTGAGAGTGCGCATGTCGTTTGTTGTCACGCCCGCCTCGGGCACCTCCGCATGTTTTCGGCATAGAACCGAACCTTCCCCCTCCTTCTCCATAGGGGCTTTAGCGCCCGATTTAATTAGGAGCTGTGTCCGCCATCGCCGGACTCAGTACTCTGACCTCGGCTACTGACCACGTATTCTCGGTGTCCTCTGCGCTAAGAGGCTTTTCGCGGGAACGGCGATTTCGGTTGCATAAAAGATGTAGTCAGTTGCTTAAGGGATGTGATCCCATTTGTACAGTAGCCAGTCAGATGTAGTTTTTAAAAAAAGTCATGTGTAGTTAAATTTTATTATTTTTTTAATTCTTTAAAAATTTGGTTTCCTTCGCGCATCCGCGATTTCTTGGTGCGCGTCATCCTGATGTCGGCACGAGACACCTCGGAAGCCCTGTGTCCACACCCTGTTTGGTGAGTAATCCGGCTATTTTGTCCTCCCCATATTCACGTTTGTTGGCCTTTCGCGCCTACTGTGTATGACTGTCTGGAAGCAGGTCTAATTCGTTTTAAATTTGACTTGTGTTTCAGACAGGGTCCAAGTTTATGGGGAGAGAAATTGCTCCCCGCATGATCTTCGGGACATCCAACTGATTTCCCCCTTTAGAAGATTTTTCCTCTTGGTCCGACGTCATCCTGGGAAGACCCGGGGCATATGAGCTATATATATATTCCACTTGCATAGAAGGAACTAAATTCATTAAAAAGATACCAGCGAGCAGTGCTTTAAGAACATAATCCTCAAGAACATGTAAAATCAAGGAAACTAATAATCTATGTAACCATTGGGAGAATCAAATTTTGGTGCAATACTTTAAAGTTTTGTTAATGTAATCATTTGTTTGTTTAGGTGTAATATGTATTGTTTTAAATAATGTCGGGGCGCCCCCTTAACTTTGTTACTTACTAAGATCTTAGTTATCATGTCGAAATAATCCTAAAAGAAACCTCTTAATAATAAACCAGGAAAACCTATAGACCAAATTATTTATATAGTGTATTTATTTATTTCTACATAACGATCCACGAACTCCCAAGTTACTAGTGTGCAGGGAGTGTAAATTTTGTCTTGTTCACCGCCTCGTGTCTCCTCTGGTAATTAACTTTAATTTTCTTATATTTTTCCCAGCCGTTTCCAAGGTGTTTTTAATTAATTTTAAATAATATAATCTTAGGGCACGAGGGGCGTAACAATACCAATATTGAAAAAGTGTGATAGTTTTCTAGTTACAAATTTAAAAAAATGTTGCTTCTTTATCTTGTCATCTATTCAAATAACTTTATGTTAGAAAGTTAATTGTTTTACAACATGACTAGTTAATTTTACCCGTTAAATATTTTCTGCTGCTGAGG
Organism: Bacillus rossius redtenbacheri; assembly: GCF_032445375.1. NCBI lineage: Eukaryota > Metazoa > Arthropoda > Insecta > Phasmatodea > Bacillidae > Bacillus > Bacillus rossius. The sequence goes on from NC_086341.1 coordinate 22,500,097, forward strand.
TCTTCCAAATATAATTTTTTCCTCGTTAAAAGTTTACCATGTTTTCTTTTAATTGGAATTGTCATCAAGTAGGATTACCTACGGTTGCGTAGAAAAAAAATTAAGTCTCTAAATAATTTATGCATGGTGCGGATATAAAAACATTTGAAACATATTTCTCAAAAAGTACAAAATTTTGTGTTTTTTTTATTCATAACCGTGATCAACTGTTGTATGAACTTTTCTCGGCTTGACGTTGAGTTATGGGACATGCTTTATAAGCACGTGACTTTGAACGCTGCACCGCCAAACCTCGAGCGAATTTTTTTTTCTGTTCTTTTTCCCTGAGCCTAGTGGGCGAGGCATGCTTGACCAAACAGCCGCTCGGAGCGCTAGCTCCTCTAACAAGTCCCGCGGGGGCTAGTCGAGTAGCCCCCTCCCCCCTTCACCAAGAGGCAAGGCTTAAACGACACTAGCCTCCACCCAGAAGGCGAAGCGAACGACGTTTTCGTATCATCCCTTAGGAGAAGGCGGAAGCGGCGAGGACGTAAGACGTCATGTTTCAGACGAGGAGGGGGTTGGAAGAGGTGACGGCCCCCTCCCTCATCCCTTTACGCGTGGGGTGGTTCCCTCTTCCTCTCGAACCCCTTTGCTCACCCAGGAACCACTACAACCCCTTAACCTGGAAGGGCAAACATTCCCCGGGCGAGGATTGTGTTTGCCATACCTGGAGAGACAGCGGGAGGGAAAGGTAAACACCATTACAACTTGCAGTCCTTCGCCGAAGGACCGACAAGATATTTTAAGGAGGGGGGGGGGAAGGGTTTTCGGCAGCTCTACGGGTTTGAGGGGGGACAATTTCGCAAACGTTTCGCTCCCACGAAGGAACCCCCAATCCATCCCCACCATTTCAGCCACGGTTTCTAGTCCGCCAGCATTTGCTGCTTTTGGGGTTATCCTTGGGAGTCGAGCTTAGGGATGGCAAAATTTTCAACACATAGATATAAAGGTTTTTCGATACATCGCTTGAATTATATCGATACCAATAAAATTAGGTCCTGAAAATAATGATATTTTCGATGTATAGATCTTCTGATAGTTTACAAACTCTTACGGTTTACTTATTACAAGATTATTATTTAAATACATGTTACGTACACATGTCAATTTTAGGGACCATACCGTCACACTACTGAATACAAAATCACTCCGTCACAATACAACACTGAATATTATAAACTCAGTTGTTAGACATTCGTCCAAGTATATTTACTTACACGTCACCGGCCAATGCCTTGCCCAACAGTCGACCTGTCGCTGCATTGCAATGCTTAAATTTACCAAGATATGAAATTTTTATTGTGAAATGCAATATATAATTTGAATTTTTTTCCAAAGCCTTCGGTCCTCCAATTTACTAATTTTTTCTGCCAATTTAATAACAGATAATATTAATAACACGGTTTTTTACTTGAAAAATATTGGTTCAAATTCGATATCACTGAACAAAATATCGATGTAAAATATATATTGTCTCTAAGATATTGATACCAAATTATCCATGTTTTGAACCTAAAATATAGTAATTTCCGATATATCGATACATCGTTGCCATCCTTTGCCTCACTTTGGCTTCGTGTGTCTATAAATGCATTGATCAGCGAATCTCTTTCCGTTTTTTCTCTCCATGCATGGAATCGCAACATCATCCGCGCACTTGCCTTGGGTGTGGCACAATGACGAAAGAAATTAAAAAAAAAAAAAACAATTTTTCCAAATAGACATCTCTTACCATAATTTATTTTTCTCTCATCTCTAATTTAGTACCGTGGGGTGCTAACTGGTGATAACTTTGATGTGTATGGCTTGTGGAATTTAGTTTCACGTTAAGTGGGTGCATATAGTTTCAGATCATTATTCTATACTAGCTAATGCCTTTCATGCACTTTTTTTTTTGCCTTTTTCAGTTTTTTTTTTTTTTTTTTTTTTTTTTTGTAATTTGTTTGAAGTAGGTACGCATTCACAAAACGATCTTTCTATATCTCTATCTCTATTCATACATCATCTCTCTCAATATATATGTACATATCTTTATCCATATATCTCCATATTACTTTACCTCTCTCTAAATCTCTGTGTATTTATGATTCTATATATATTAATCAATATCTAAATCTACATCTCTACATCATTCTATATCTATCTTTCTATCTATATATCTCTACATCATTCTATATATATCTCTATACCTCTCCATATAAACGTACATATCTATATCCATACAACTATATATCTCTATGTATTTATGTTTCTATTTATATATCAAACTATCTCCTTATATCTCTATACATATCTTTGTATACACCTCGCTCTACCTCTCAATACTTCTCTATAATGTATGCCTTCCTCGCTCTATCTCTCTTTATACCTTTCTCGATATCTTTATATTTACAAATCAGAAGACAAACATACAAAAACTTATTTATGTAGATTTACCTATATATTTAAATTTCTTTTTACCTATCACTGGAGTAGCATGGGTATACAAAATCACGCGCGTATTCAAGTGCGACTATGTATTAAAACTTCAAAGCAATCGGTGAAGACCTTTCGGAGATTTAATATTTAGAACGAACTTAAATTTACATTTTTATTTATATATAAATTTACGTTACACACTTAAATTTATAAAATATTTTCTATCTTGATTTTTACAACATGAAAATAATTCATATTGCTTACGTTTTGCTTAATCAACTGCTAAAGAATATATTTTATAGGTTTTTGTTCACTAACCATAAGAAATATTAAGTGGATTACGACAAACAATCTTTTATAGCTTAAAAAAAATAGTTTGGAAAATAAATGGTGTGATTATGATTTATTTTTAAAAAAATATTTAACTTTTACTAGCAATGTTATGGGGAAATGGCAACAAATATAAGGTAATTAACTCTAAGCAAAATAAATTCAAGCTTTATCTTAAATTTCCAGATCACATTACCTTTAAATATAGAATGTTTCAATTTTGTAATTCATTATTGACATATTTTTACTTCTCAAAACATAGAAATGTAATTTTGACTAATTTATATGCAATAAATAATATATATGCATATTGTATATACTGTATACAAAAAGTGAAATTCTAAACGTTTAACAATGTTTAACTAATGGTTTTTTCAACGTGACAGTAACTAAATTTATTTTATCGGTTTCTTTACGTTGGCAAATAAACCTGATCCAATAATTCTTATGCCGTAAATAACATGGAGATATCTTCAAACATTAAGTTTTCTAATTATTATTATTATTTATATGCGAATCTGATTTGTCCTATTATATATTAAATTTGTGAGCCTTTATGTCATGGTTATTAAAAATCTACTTTAGGAATTGAATAATTAGAAAAACAAAAGTTTTGCAAATTTTAGGGAATTTATTTCTATGGTTTAACGTTTTAAAAAAGAGATAGATTTAAGAGAAGTTGGGGTAAATTTCAACGCCTTCTCGGTACCGTTGGCTTGATTGCTGAAGCATCGTGTCCGGTGTGGGAAGCCTACGATACACTCGTCCTTCTGTAAATACCGAATACTCACGTTGGCAAGCCTTCTTTCAAGAAACGAGAGAGCCAAACGACCGATCGTGCATCTTCGGTTTTTTTTGTTCATTGTAAATAAATATACAACTCATGATAACTAATTGTTAATTAGGTTAGGTTAGCTACATTATAAATACTTTAAAATATTGTGGATGGTTGATTTGGTTAGGATAGCTACATTATAGATACTGTGAAATCATGTAAACGGTTTCCCCCCAAATAAATACACCTGTTGTGGTACGGGAAAAAAGCTAGCATGAAATTCGGGGAACTTCGGGTTTGGCTCTCTCGTCTGTGAAAAGAAGGCTTGCCAACGTGAGTAGGTATTCGGGTATGTCCAGAAGGACGAGTGAATCGTAGGCTTCCCGTCTGGTGTTTGAAAGAACGAAAAATATAATGGGAGTGCGAGGAGGGGGCAGAAAGTTAAGGAGGAGTGTGCAGGAAACCAAGAAAGGTAAAGGCCGCCGATAAGGCTCAAACAATCCTCCGCTGATTCCCCGCCGAGGCGACGGGAAGCTGATAACAATTTGTAAAGCACGCAGTCGCCACGCAACGTCGTAAAAAAAACAGCGCCGTCCGCGGGTAGATTGCAATCGAAGCCTGGGTACCGGTTGGAAAAGGTTGATGAGGCGCTGAAGGTTACATGGGGAGGGGAGAGAAGGGGTTGAAACGTGGACAGTCAAAGGGGTTGCGAAAGGGGAGAGGGGAGGTCACAAAGAAAAAAAAAAACACCCCCACTCTCATCCGTCATGTCACCGGCCGGCAAGCCTAAAGCGCTCGTCCGGCGAAACGAACAAATATTAATAACACGCGGTGCCACGTGGGGAGTTAAGTGCAAAAGCGGTTTAAGTGGCGACACGAAAAAAAAGTGAGCGAGTCTCTCAATACTTGCCAGAGACGTGTGACATCCATCCTTGTTGACGAGCAAAATTAATGTTATGCCATACTACGAAATAATACTTATAATAGGGAACTCGTACATTAATGTAACGTAGAATTCTTTAAAATAACGCCGAGCAAGATTAATATACACAAACGCAGTTTCCGCACTCGTTGCTGGATTTCGCTGCTGGAGCAGCTACGTCGACTATTGAATTATTCGATTTGCAAAGCGAAAGTTTAAACTATATAATAAAACAGCTCCGATGAAAGCGAAAAGAAAAAAGACTTGAAAAAAACTTAACCCCGGCGTTGGACCTGATTTTCGACAGGTAATTTAATTTAAATACTGCCTATTTTGTTAAAATTTACTAAACAGGTTATACTTTAAATTTTCCCTTTTATCTTCGTGAACTTTGATTCCAGCACCGTAGTTACACATTTCCGTTCCATCCAACATCATTTCCACTCACGATATTACTCCTACGAAATTCCGTATACAAATAGCTAAGATGTTGCACATAAAAAAAATTACAGAAAGGATAATACTTCGCAAAGAAGCGTAAAACTACGAAATTCTTACATCGATGTATGTTGATTGTATCTGTTCTCTTAAGGGGTAGTTAACTAAATCTTTATTTTTGTTTCAGATTTTGGTGTTTCTACATAAATTTAATTAATATCATATATTATGGTTCATTATTTATAAATTATATAATCAAACCATTTTAAAGTTGATTTATCGGGGACGTCGATGCACAACGGGATAGCGGTGCACGGCGGTATAGCATTGTTTTCTAGGCTGGACAGTGCTGCAACATGGTGGAGAGCTTTTAACTATTTGAGCTAGTTCAGGAGCAACCGTGGGAGCCATCTTGGATATGTTTGTTTTATGCTTTATACTTGAACTATGCAACAAGGTTTTTGCTCGAGAATTTACTGCTTTTAGCAGTTTTCAACTAAAGCTAATTCGTTTACAATGTAGCACTGAGCCTCTACTAACATATACACTTAAAGGATACTTCATTAGCTACAGCCTAATGATATATTAAGGTAAAATAGACATATTTTTTATCCAGGAAAAATCAGAACCTAAAATGTGTTGTTGGGGTGGAACGGGATGGGCGGAATAGGTTGGTGTCCCGTTTTGACCCATTTGCGTTGGAAAAAAAAAAATTGTTAATTTTTTTTCCTTATGATTCCAGATGGTGCGAAATTACATCAAGAAAACTGATAGACAGAAATGAGACGATTAAGCAATGTCAGAAGCAGTTGAAGCTATAATTTCTGGTAAAATGGTATTTCTCAAGGCTTCTCATCAATTTAATGTACCAAAGTCATCTTTAGGAAGATACGTTAGTTAAAAGAAGTAAAACCCTGACTACAAAGTTAGCAAATCTGATGGGAAAATTTAGATACGTTTTTAGTGTTGAACAAGAAGCCGAACTCGTATAATACCTAAAGTCAAAGGAGAGTAGGTTTTTTGGCCTTACAATGAGATATTTAATATCTTTGGCTTACCAACTACCAAGCGAAATGGTCTAGATGACAGATTTGACAGAAATAGTGGTATAGCAGGACATGATTGGGTTAAAGGGTTTTTCAATAGACATACTGATCTGAGTTTTCGAACTCCAGAAATACCATCAGGCGCCAGAGCAACGGGATTCAACAAAATTTGAGTTTCACAAATTTTTTCTCACCTTACGTCGATTTTTGATAAGCACAAACTTCTAAGTGAACGAATATTCAACGCTGATGAGACTGAGATTTCTGTAAACCCTAAAAGTCATTCCAAAATCATAGCTCTTAAAGGAAAGGGACAAGTATGGGCAAAAGCTTCACCTGAACGATGTGAAACAATCAGCTTCCGGTTTATATATGCCCCTATGCTCATATTTCCCAGAATAAAAAAGAAACAATAATTTGAGCTGGGTTTGCCTCCAGGAGCTGGGTCTGAGATCATGCCTCAGGCTGGATGACTCAGGAATTGCCTCGTGTATGGTTGTCAAAATTTATATAATTTTCCAGAGCCACAAAGAATCTCCCGTTCTTCTTATTGTGGATAGACATTCTACTCAACACTAAAAAAACCTGGAAGTGATTGACATGGCTAGAGCAAATGGAGTAATTCTGCTATTTTCACCACCCCACACATCTCACAAACTGCAGCCTCTGGTTGTAACATTTTCCCAAACCTTTGATCTCTATTATGGACAGGAAATAAGAAAATGGCTCAGGTGCAATCCAGAAAACTTTTCACCCTCTTTCCAATTTCTTCAATTTTTGGGACAATGCAGCCACAATTACAACTGCTATCAACGGCTTTCGAAAACGGGGATATTGCCCACCGATCCTTAAGTCTTCTTGAATGTAGACTACCAACCAGCAGCTACAACTGATATACAATTGGACAACATCGAATGTCCCTCTGAAGACTCCACGTGCGGTCTGATAAGAACTCCATCTCTCAACCTCAAGAAACAATTGAACCACCCGTAAAGCATGCTAAGCCAAACCTATTTGGAAACATATAACCTCGCCTCCTGGGAAAAACGCATCAGCATTTCACAGTACTTTGCCAGAGGCTATAAAACCAATCCACTCATCAAACAAAGTGTCGAGAGAACTACTAGAAAAAGAGGGTGGGAAAATGTTGTTTTAACCGATTCTCCTTACAAGAACGAGTTAGAAGAGACTCTCGCCAAGGAACAAAAGATTGAAAAGGAAAAAGAACGTAAAAAGAAAAATAGAAGAAATACTGCTAATAAAGGAAAGTCTATTGCAAAACGCCTTTTTAAAATTAAAAGGAACATTAAAAAAGAAACAGTGATTCCGATGGAGACGAAGATGAAGCTGAGAGTCTCTACTGCGGAGAATTTTACTCCACATCTAATGAGGGTTGGGTTGCATGAACTGAACTGATTAGAGAATCGCTCTTCCTTTTGGTTTATTGACCCAAGCCTCTTAGCATAAACCCTACCGGCCTGGGACCTCCACGGGCGTGGATACGGAATACGCCGTATACGCGAAACAGGAGAGGTGTTAGAGATCCAGCTATGTCCAGAGGCTGAGCTACCGCCTCACTCAGCTAACCAGACAATTGGCTGCGTCCTAAGCTCTTGGACGTTATCAGCATTGCTGGCGCCTACACCGTTCTACCACATCACACTGGGACCTATTAACCACCCAGTGAACCCGTGGTCCGGTGGAGGTCCTATCCAAACCTCTCAATAGCTTTCCAGGCTAGTACCGGAGCTGTGTCGTCGGTCACCACGCCGACTCCGCATCGGGCTAGAGAACCCTTGGAGCCTGCTCCAAGCGATCGGAGCACCACTACCAAGTACGAGTCCTACCCAATCAGAATCCTGGGCCTAGAGAAAACCTCAACGAGACACCTTTCACCATTCAACTAATGAAGGTTGGGTTGCATACCAGACAGCTTCAAGTAGGTCCACAAATCATGTGCTGGAATAGACAGCGAAGAATACGAAGAAATATTAATTTGTGAATTTTGCCATAAATAATAATTTTGCTTTAAAAATGTTCAATATAGTTTTTTAAAGTCTTAAAGTTACTTTTTGAAAAATTTCCAACCTTTTTACTCAAGATTTTATTAAAATATGTTATATTTATACATTAAAATTTGTTTTTATTTACTTTCTCACTGTATTAAAATTGTCTCCCACAAAATTAATCAAATCCCATCCTACCCCATCCATGGAAAATAATGTTAAATATTGTAATATTAAATATTAATATAAAATTAATATTTTTACCATTATAGCGGTAACACTGTGTAGCACTGTATTGGAATAAACTAGTGTTTTGTACCTTAATATTGTATTTATTGTTCAAGTACTTTTGTATGATTACCTAAACAAAAAGTATCCCGTTCTGCCCCGATTTCCACTACTTTGCTTTTGGAACGAACTGAGAAGTTTTTTTTATGAATTATAGATATTTTAATTTATTATAAGGCCATTTGTCGTCAAACTATTGTTTTTGACAGTTATTTCATATTTTTTAAAAGTTAAATTTTTTCACACCCTTAAATAACTCTATTTGAAATATTTTTGAATACTTTGTTTTAGTATTGAACGAATTCATGAACATAATAATTTTTTACGAAAAAAAATTGTTTTTCCCGACTTATTTTCTTTTTTGAAAGTTTTTGTCAAGTTTAAAAATACCTAATAAAAATTATTTCGTTCCTTGACAGCTACTTCAATACGTTAAAAAATTTTCTGGCATGGGTTTTGTTACAATATTGGATATAATTATACTAAAGTGCTAGTTGTTTGTTTACTTTTGACGGGTTATCATCGCGGTTGGAAAAAATAAACATAAACCATTTTTTTTTACTCCGTCCTTTCGGGTAAAGGACTGTTTAACGAATATATATTCCTGGGATCTTAAGGGATTCATCTCCAGCTTTTAAAGTGCCTTGTACGAAACTGCGTGATGTCGCAAAACCACAGGGGGCACATGAAGCGCAAGATCGATTGCTCAGGTGTAAGAGTAATGTGAAACAGTTTGTTCCAGTTTCGATTTTCCTGGATCCCGTAGGAATTATACGGTACATACTTTTTTTTTCTTTTCTCCAAAAATGCTTATGTATTGTCTTTTAGGGGATACCCAATTTTTCCCCCCTGCAGGAATGGAAGCAGGTCTCTTGTAATACTACTCGTGTAGGTATTCTTTTAAGAAATGTCGTAGATAGATTTTAGTTTAGACAATATGATTCCCGCTAAGTGATTTAATAAGTCTTTATCAAATTTTCAAATATTAAAGGCGTTGGCGTGGTCAGGCTGAACGGCAAGATTTTAAATAGAAAGGCATACTTCATGGGTGGCGTTTACAATATACTTACAAAAACCCATTTTTTGCTTTTCTTGACACTTATAAAAAAAAAATTAAATGTCATGGTATTTACCATATTAACGGTAAACAAATGGCATATTGTCACGTCTTGAATTTTCATTCGTTTTTCCCGTATGCATTCCTATACAATTCATCCGATTGTGATGAAATGTTAGGGAGTTTTTATGCGCATGTCCGCGAAGGTTTCTGAGTTCGTAACACTATTTTACAATAGGTGGCGCAAGAAATGTTTCAAAAAATTTATGTATTTCATATAGTTTAGTGGCAGTTCGTGTGCTTTCGGTGTATGAGTGCACACATATTACAGAATTAAAATAAATTAAAAAGAAACAGCGATATTTTATAGAAAAGAATTCAATAGAATATAAATTGCGGCATTTCAGTTCCTGTGTGATATAAACAAAAGGTAGCCCGAGAGTCGTTACAAATAATGTGTATATTTCATTTTGTATCGTCTGTTGTCGTTGGATGAGTGCGCAGGTATAAAAAAATTGATTTTAATTAAATATAAATGAGATACCGAGAGAGATAGAGTGATTGATATAGAGTGAGATAGAGATAGAGGGCGATAGAGCGAGGTATAGCGAATTAAATTGAGTTATATAAAGAAATATATATAGATGTATAGATATTGGTATATAGAGGAGATAGAGACATTGGGAGATAGATATATATGTAGAGATAGAGAGATAAATATATATATCTGTAAATGAAAATAGAGATAGAGAGAGATATTGAGAGAGAGAGAAAGAGAGAGAGAGAGAGTTGGAGAGATGCTTTGTACATGTGTACTTATTCAAACAAATTACAAAACAAAATTGAATGAGGCATTGCAACGCATGCCGAGCATTGGCTAGATAATGGAATCTATTCAATGTCAGTAATTTTTATTTTTCCAATTTTTATGTAGTGCTTTATAGAATCTAGATTACATACAGAGAATTTATTTATATATATATATATGTAAATAACTATACACTGGCAGAACAACGTCTTCCGGATTTTGCCAGTGATACAAATTATTTTGCATTCTTGACATTCAAATTAATAAGACAATTACTGTCTACATCAGATTTCGAAAAAGTCCCCTTCAACCTGTGTTCAGCCCGGGAAACTCCGGGTACTGCAGCTAATTGGTTTATAAAAAGAGTCCTAAAAATGTTCAAAAACGTATTTCCAAGACATGCATAAAATATTTCACAATATTAAAAATATATTTATCGTCAAGTTACTAATAAATACCTATAATTTACATGATTTTTCTTTTGTTAAAAAAAATCACTTTATTTTGAACCTAAAATATCTTACGAAATAGGGAGTAAAACCTTTTTTTCTCTCATAAATTATTAACCATGTTCAATTTCGAAGGAAAAACCATTAACTTCATACCAGAAAATAGATTGCGTTTACGTCAAACTTCTTGAAGGCCGGCTCTGTTAAAGGTTTATTTAAAGCGTAGCGTAGCTTTTCTCTACAGACTTTAGGCAACTTTACAACGACACACTACTCCAGTACAGGCAACACTCCAGCGACTGACAACTCCAGCACTGGCCACAGCCGAGCGAATCACTACTCCAGTACAGGACACACCCCAGAAACTCACTTCTCCAGTACAGGCAACACCACAGCGAATCACTACACTAGTACAGGCAACACCCCAGCGAATCACTACACTAGTACAGGCAACACCCCAGCTAATAATAACCCCAGTACAGGAAACAACACAGCGGATAGTTACTCCAGTATAGGCAACACCACAGCGAATCACTACACTAGTACAGGCAACACCCCAGCTAATAATAACCCCAGTACAGGAAACAACACAGCGGATAGTTACTCCAGTATAGGCAACACCACAGCGAATCACTACACTAGTACAGGCAACACCCCAGCTAATAATAACCCCAGTACAGGAAACAACACAGCGGATAGTTACTCCAGTATAGGCAACACCACAGCGAATCACTACACTAGTACAGGCAACACCCCAGCTAATAATAACCCCAGTTCAGGCAACAACACAGCTAATAATTATTCCAATACAGGCAACAACCTAACTGCTTACTACAACAGTACAGACAAAATCCCAGCTACTCGCTACTTCAGTACAAGCAACCCCCCCCCCCGCAAAATACCTCGACGACTCACTTCTTCAGTACCGGCAACACACCATAGACTCACTACTCCAGTACAGGCAACATCCCAGCGACTCACTACTCCAGTACTGGCAACACCCCAGCGACTCACTACTCCAGTACAGGCAACATCCCAGCGACTCACTACTCCAGTACAGGCAACCATGCCGCTCCCGTCCTCTTACTCTCTCAAGCTTAGTAACGACCGGTCTTTTTCCCCTCTCACAGGCTGCAAGAAAAATGACTCATTTGAAATGGAAGAGGCCGCGTCACAGCAGGAATAAGTGGGAGGGATAGAAACTGGAAGATGCCATGTTGGTTTCAAAAGTTTTCATATCATACAAATATGTTTTTATGTGTAACATCTTAGCTCTCGGTATACGGCATTTAGTGTCAGTAATTTTGTGAATGCGACGGAAGTCACGGAACGGAAATGTGTAAAAACCTCGGTGTTCCCATCTGCGGTGAATGGCGCAAACCGAAATTATCAAATACAAAGGTAAACTATATAATATCAATTGTTTGTGAATTTTAAACAGATGGGCAATATTTTAGTGAAATTCCTTGTCGAAATTCAATTCCAAAGGTTGCATTTGTTTTTTTTTTCTTTCAACTTTTTTTTTGTTTTATCGGAGCCATTTCATTATATAGGTTAAAATTTCGATCTGCATATGGAATGATTCGATAGTCGACGTAGCTTATCCGTTTGCATATTCTAGCGACGGGTGCGAAAACTACGTGTTTTTTATGCGTCCAGATTTGTAGTTGTAATCATTATTTGGCAAAATTTTAAAGACATATACTTTAAATTTCGTGTCCGAGTTTCGAATTACAATTAAAAGGCTCGTTTTGGAGGTTAGATGTCATACATTAGTGGCAAGTACTGAAAGACTAGTTCACTCTTTTTTTCTTCTTAATGCTTCGTCTCTCGACTTTTAACCAAGAACTGTTTCTAAAATTTCCACTCGATATATCACTTGCATTCGTGGTTCAGCGATAAGTTTTAACAAATATTTCCATATTGGAAAAAAACGCGCAAGTGATGATAATTACGAAGATTTGCGCGCCTTTTTTACACCTAAGATATTACATTATGTGAATATATGTTTAAAATATTTGTGGCATGACATCATGTGGAAGAGATATATTGAGTTAAAATTTAACAAATAGTCTTTAAATAAATGTAACGAAGAAAAAAAAAAACATGTTAATAGCGTGTGAGACTGAGCCGGAAGCATTGAAAATATCATCTCCTTTAAGAAAAGATCTCACCTTACTATCTTTAAAACTACCATATCAAGTCTGTTTAAAGTAGTATTTATCACAGTTTCAGTCAACCCTTAATAATAGAGTAAAAACTAACCATCAGTGACTTCAGGGGAGTAACTAGTCTTAGCAACCAGTCAATATCCAGGCATATTATTTTATTATTTTAAAAATGTTTAACTCAGGCAAGTTACGAAAATCAAACAATACACTAATTATAAAGTTTATAAAATTGTTGAAACAAATATTGCGTCTTTTGTATCCTTCCTCTTTCGTTTAAAAGGGCTGTAGAGTTTTGTCTAGAGTGAAAATAAAACAGCTTTACATCTTCTCACGTGCAAAAACTAATATTTGATAAAGTTACGTTTATTTTTTGTCAGTATCACTGAATATGTTTTTCTATGAAAGGAATAAAGTTTTGATATTTAGAGCATCATTTTCAGATAAAAGGAAAATAACTATATAACAACTAAACCGTGGCAAATTTACAATAGTTTTTTTTAAAACAAAAGCATATAAAAACGGATCTTGTTGCAGCAGTAAATTTTATATCTTTTCAGAAACCTATCTAAAGGTAGTGGGAATTTCATTTCCTAGAGTATCTCTCGGCTCGTTGTTGTTACCTCGGACGTTGCATTGGGTACACATATTACGTTTACACTGCGTGTCGTTTTAAATTAAATGGTACCTATAAGAGTCGTACAACAACTTCCATCACTTCAGTGTGTGATATCTCCATCCTAAACATTCATCACGCCAAGTAATGAGGGACTAGACAAATTTAATGGTTCAATTACCTTAAGGATAGACTGCACAGTCCTCTGGATAGTTGATCAAATATTTTTCCTGCTCATAGGCTGCAGACTTGTGAGGCGTCTCAATTTTGTAGCCAGTGTTTGGCTACTTCATTGACTGAAGGTTTCTCATTGGCTTATAATTATTCACATAAATGTGAACCTACAAAAAAAGCACATAGGTAAAAATTTTTATATTTAAAGATATCACATAATAAAAACACTAATTTTTCCTGTCTGTTTATTTAACTTACCCTTCAGTAACTACAATTAAACGTTTCTCTTTACAATATAAATTCCTACTCACTTTAATTATTAACATTGTAAAATTAATGGCTCATTGTAGATAGATATGCAAAGACAGACATTATTTAAAAAAATTCTTTAAGGCATAATTGAGGCCCTGAACTAAATTTTTCCAATATTCTTTTTTTTTTTTGCTGCATGTACGTTTAGTTATTCTGAAACGCCGATGAAACCGTTTTCTATCTAAAATTCACTTTCTCAAACAGGTTCTATATTCATACGGAATAAACATATTTTTTTTTTATTTTGAGATTATATCATACTAGCTGCAGTACCCAGCGTTGCCCGGGCGTAACACAGGGTGAAGGGGAACTGTTTAGAGATCAGATGTAGTTAGTAATTGGCTTCTAAATTTGAATGTCAAGTGTGCAAAATAATTTATATCACTTTCAGATCCCGACAGACGTTGTTCTGCCAGTTTATAGTTATTTACCTGGTCTGTATGTAATCTAGACTCTATAAAGCAATATAGAAAAAAAACTGAAAAATAAGGGATTACTAATATTGAAAAGATTCTATTATTTAGCTAATGCTCGGCATGCATTGCAATGCCTCAATCAGTTTTGTTTTGTAATATGTTTGAAGTAGTTACACATATACAAATAATCTATCCATGTCTCTAAATATATATTTATCTCTATCTACATCTATAGTCCTATATATCTATGTATCTCTCTATCTGTATTTATCTCTTTATATCTACATATATACCTCACACTATCTCTATGTATTCTATATGAGGGTACTGATTGCTTCGTTGTTAATATCGCACGGGTGTTTTTTACTTGTATGGGAAAATTAAGAATGATAAGGCATCTAGTAAGTGGCAACTTCTAGCGCCTGCGGCATTGTCAACACACACTTCGTACGTGTACTGCATGTTGTATCTAACCCCCTCCAACGCATTTAGTTCTAAATTTGACTTTTAGTAAGGATCCCTAATGTTACTGATAATATAATATAGCCTATAGCCTTCCTCGATAAATGTACTATCCAACACTGAAAGAATTTTTCAAATCGGACCAGTGGTTCCTGAGATTAGCGCGTTCAAACAAACAAACAAACTCTTCAGTTTTATAATATTAGTATTGATTTAAGGTTAACATACTTTAAAGTTAAACATTTTATTTTTTTGTTTTATATGAAAAATGTGAAAATATTACGCATTGTGAAAATGCTGATAAACAATTTAAAAGAAAGTAGGAATCTCCGAAGCTCTAACCACAGTGACGAACGACGAAATGACGACATTCAAGATTATTATGTATATAAACTGATGGGAGTTTGCGGTTCACTAAAGTTTAAAATAATGTTTATTTTTTATTGAACACATAATAGCGTATCAATGATAACCTCTTCCAGATATATTTTCAATCCTAACGGGAATTTTCTTTTGTGTGTTTTAACCGGACTTAAGAAAGCTTGCATCTTTATTTTTTCCCGGAACCTACACGACAAAGTTGAAAAGAAGCACTTGGTATATTGTTACGCGCGACCGTGTAAGTCAGGACTCGCTGCGCAGGACACGCAAGGAGGCGCCTTTAAACGAGTGAGTCACGCCTCGGGCTGCGTCCACCTGATTGTGATTAATCACTGTCCTTTGTCATGCATATGACTGCAAATGTAACCTGGCGAACAAAAACCACCATTTTTCTGCTCGTCACAATGAACCATTCAACTTGGAAAAAAAAGCCTTAAGCAAACCTAACATTTATCTACATGAAACACTTTCTTTAAAAGTTCTAATCTCTGTACCTGAATTAAA
Source organism: Bacillus rossius redtenbacheri (assembly GCF_032445375.1). Classification (NCBI taxonomy): domain Eukaryota; kingdom Metazoa; phylum Arthropoda; class Insecta; order Phasmatodea; family Bacillidae; genus Bacillus; species Bacillus rossius. Next base: position 22,515,706 of record NC_086341.1, read on the forward strand.
AATATGATAAACTATCTTAAGAAAACAATTTGTTAGAAGTTTTTCATTCAATTTTTATTTTTATTTTTACTGAACTTTCCTAAAACCTCGATAACCCTTTCTCTATCTAATATTCACTTTCTCACAGCGGTTCTGTATTCGAACAGAATACATATGTTTTAATTTTGATTTTATATAATATTCAACATTAACATACTTTTGGAGTTAAACCTTTTATTTCTCGTTTTACATGACACAATGTGAAAATATTTGGCATAGCGAAAATGCTAATGAACAGTTTAAAATAAAGTAGGAATATCCGACGCTCTAACCACAAAGAAAAAGACATAAATTTTTTTTGGGTTCAATATTTTTGTGCTGTCATCATTTGTGGGTTTTTTTTTCGTTCTCTTAGTCAAATTTTTTTTGTTTTTCTTTGTTTGTTGATCATATTCCTGTTATGGAATATTATGTGGTGTTTATATCCTGTTGACAACAGCATATTTTGCTTAACTTGTGTTTTTGTCTTTTGGGTTTTTTGTAGTTTTCTTCTACAGACATACATGTACTTAGCAATGGCGTATGTCCAAAAGCTTACATCAAGTGATAAGGTCCAATATAATAATAGTTAAATTCATGGCATTCAGTATGTATTTAAATTATAACACGAAACACAAAATAGGAAATCAGGTTGTAGAGATCACACCATTCAGTCATTATTCATTACAGTGAAAAAGGCTTAATTTTTTAGAGGCCATACTTGGAATTTTTATCGTGTGAAACTTATGTTATGGACTTTTAAAAAGGCTGTTTATTTTTTTGTTGGAAATAAATCACTAAAAGACCAACGACATCTGAAAATTTAAATGTCAAATTACTAGAAAAAAAAAGGTTACTGTTTAAAACATATTTTAAATAAAAATTTAAAAATATTCTTAATTTGATTTTTAATTGCTCCTTCCATTGATACACAAAATAATATTCTTTTTGTAACACTCTAACCACTTAAGAGGAAAAATCTTTTATTTTATAGGTTGTTTTTAAATGCCTTAGTGTAGGTCATATTAAACACTAGTTTTCTTTAACTGTGATCTTTATTTATTCAAACAAGGTTTTACATGTGGTTGTCTACATCAAGGCAACTAAACAATTAATACATGTATGTTTCTGATTTCATACAAACCACACGAAAGTATAGCAGGCTGTAGTAGAGGCTAATAAGTTGTAGGTACAGTAAATTCTGTGTTGTTATTCGATACAATGTAGAGAAGGTCGTAAACAAAGTATCCATTTAGTAAAGCACAATTTTTTTTTAAAAAAACCACAACTGAATATGAAAATTAAATAAAACTTATTATAAATACTAATGTTTAAAAAATAACTACTTCAATAAAAATTAATTTAAAATTTTACTAACATAAAATAAAAATTAAAAAAATGAAATAAATTGGACAAAACCAATAATAGGTTTTGAAAAATAAATAAAATCAATTATAGAAAGTAAATTCTAATTTTAGCAGTATTAAAATACATGATATTAAAAAAATACATTCTATAATAATTATAATTATTACGCATATAAAATGAGTTAAATTCACAAAATTATGAAAAACTGTTGCAATAATAAATGGCTTTTTAAGTTATTTATAACTCAAATATTTCATTTATAAGGCTTTTGAGTGTTCATCAAATCTCATGTTAATAAGTATTTTTATGGCTTCACCCAAAGACTATAAAAGTATTAAAAACAATTTAATAAAGTGTTCATCTATTTAAACACTTTAGTGTACAAAATTAAAGAAATAACACCCCTTTGAAGATAAAAAGGATGGGAATTTGTTTTGAAAAAATTAATCTTATCTTCGAAACTAATCAAACAGAAGTTCAGACCTTATTTTATAATGGAAGAAAAATAAAAAAACTTCTTATTCCTTTTAACCATTTCCCGGACACCAACCACAAAGTAATGTAACGTCAAATTTTTGTTTTATAAAAAAAATATCTCGTAATATATTACAGCCGTAAGTAAGAAATGCCGCAAAAACGTCCATACAGATTGACTACTGTTTTTTTTCCTGTTATTTTTAATACTTCCGATGCTAAGGGGCGAGAAGAGGGGTATGTTTGTGGTTACAAAAACATATTTCCGGAGCAATTTAAGACGAAGATAATACAGTGGGTGCGAAAAAAAATCAATAAACACACACCACCCACATATTATTTTTTTTTTCGTATTTCAAAATTTGACTTCTAAGAAATTTTACCAGCACCTGAAAGGTAGTTTTGCGTTGTCCGCATCAAGACCGAGAGTCGAGAGCCGAGATCCAAGAGCCGAGAGCCGAGATCCGAGATCCGAGAGCCGAGAGCCGAGAGCCGAGAGCCAAGATACGAGAGCCGGGATCCGGGATCCGAGAGCCGAGATACGAGAGCCGGGATCCGGGATCCGAGAGCCGAGAGCCGGGATCCGAGAGCCGAGAGCCGAGATCCGAGAGCCGAGAGCCGGGATCTGAGAGCTGAGAGCCGAGATTCGAAAGCCGAGAGCCGAGAGCCGAGAGCCGAGATACGAGAGCCGGGATCCGAGATCCGAGAGCCGAGATACGAGAGCCGGGATCCGGGATCCGAGAGCCGAGAGCCGAGATCCGAGAGCCGAGAGCCGGGATCCGAGAGCCGAGAGCCGAGATCCGAGAGCCGAGAGCCGGGATCTGAGAGCTGAGAGCCGAGATTCGAAAGCCGAGAGCCGAGAGCCGAGAGCCGAGATCCGAGAGCCGAGAGCCGAGATACGAGAGCCGGGATCCGGGATCCGAGAGCCGAGAGCCGAGATCCGAGAGCCGAGAGCCGGGATCTGAGAGCTGAGAGCCGAGATTCGAAAGCCGAGAGCCGAGAGCCGAGAGCCGAGATACGAGAGCCGGGATCCGAGATCCGAGAGCCGAGATACGAGAGCCGGGATCCGGGATCCGAGAGCCGAGAGCCGGGATCCAAGAGCCGGGATCCGGGGAGGTCGTGTGACAGTGGCTGGTTCGGTTGATGTCCCAGGCAGTGGCCGCGGTTTGTCCTCTCAACTTCATCTTCCCCGGGGACATGTAGGTCAACTGCCGCTCGTTCAGCCACGAGCAAGGGTCGCGCCCATAACCCGCGGGCAAAACCACCCTCACGTCAAAAGTTTGCCCCCGCGCTTTCACGTCGCGCGAATGTGACTTTTATCGTCTTACTTTTCCATGTTCCGGAGAAACTTCTCGGTAGACGGGGAGTGGGGGGTTTCCCATTCTGCCGTCTGGATATTCCCGCTCGTCTCTACCGTCCTTTGTTTCCGCCGCATTAGCGATGATTTGCGCGTAAAAACGTTCCGTGTACATCGCAACTTTTACTTCTTACGTAACTTCTGCTCCGATGCACTTCGTTCGTAGTTCACTTCCCGGACGCAAATGAGTAGCCATGAAACAAAAACGTTTTTATGCGTCGGTTCTGCGAGGGGTGTTGGGTTATTTGGAATAACAACGGTACGAATGAAAAAAGCTTATGAAAAGGATGCTACTTTTTATGTTTGTGGAACAGTAAATATCCGACTTGTTACGCTCTACTTGCGTCCTTCAAAAGCAATAAATGTTGTTCTCTTTTTTTAAATTTTCTCCAAACATTTTGTGCCTTCGTTAACATTTTTATGACCCATCTTATTTAGATGTCATACTAAAATATGTACTCAATAGCATAACTCATTTGCAATATAAGTAAACAAATTTGAGCAAGGAAATTTTTTTTAAGCCAAAAGAAAAAAATATGCATTTGTGTAACTATAAGACCATAAATATTTACAGTTTTAACTGTATCATAATTATTCTGTAACGATGAAAAAATTCAGGTGTTCTCATGTTATAAATAAACTTATCACATGAAACTCGGACACGAAATTTAACGTAGAATTCTAAAAAAATTATGCCAAGCGTTATAAATATAACCAAATTCTGTCTTCAACTACATTTCTTGATGCTAATCACACATAGTTTCCATACCAGCCGTTAGAATTCGCTGCCGGAGCAGCTACACCGACTAACGAATCATTCGATTTTCAGAGCGAAAGATACAATGAAATTGCTCCGATATAAGCGAAAAAGTCTTGATAATTACTTAACACGCGATTTTCGACAAGGAATTAAATTTAAATACTGCCAATCTTCTTAAAATTCATTGAAATGTTAATACTATAATGTTTCCCTTTGGCTTTGTGAACTTTCTATTTGCGCCATCCGCCACCGATGGCAGCGTCGTGTGCAAACATTTTCGTTCCGTGCAACTTCCATTCCATTCGCGAAATCACTCCAACCAAATGCCGTGAAGCGAGAGCTAAGACGTTAACACGTCAAAAAAATGGGGTGTGGCTGTGCCATGGACACGGCCGTGTGTTGTACGTGAATACGTGTACGTAACAGGTAATTTTTTTCTATACAAAATATATAATATGATATTTTTTTTTTACTTTAACGCCATATATATTCACTGTAACTATTTTACACTAATGGTTTACCTATGCAATCGATACAATTTTAACGAGAGCTGACGATTGAAACTTAAAACAAACGTCGCAGCTTCTCTGAGTCTAAAGTTATACTAAATGTAAATCTCAAAACGCAGCAAAATTACTTCAAACTGGCAGCGCTTCCCCTTCCACCGCGTGCAATGCGTCGCAGTCCTCACTTAGCGTAACGAATTCTTTGATCCTTTAGCTATGCAGTGGTGTAATTAAATTTTGAATAGAGATGATATATATGTAGCTGCAACACCAAACTTTATCCCCCGATTTTGTTATAATTCTTTTTTTTTTAATTGCCTTCCCCTATGGAAGCAATTTTAAAGACGTATTCACGTCAATACTAATAATAGTCCCCATATGTGAGACAGCGCGCACTGGAACACAGGCGTGTGAAAACTGATTGCGCGGGATTGAAGCTGAGGGTAACGAGATCACGCCAACATACACTGGGAAGCGGCAAGTTCTGCGCGTGTGCCGTACGACGAGACAAATCACTCGCTCTCTTTCCCCCGGGGCTGTTGACGCCCGAGTGAGAATCCTGCTGCAGTACGAACGAGAAGGACAGAGAGGTGTGTGGCACTTGTTTCTCTCCCTCCCCCAAAACAACTCAACCGCCGCCCCCCCAAAAAAAAATGACGACGGTTTAATTGACGGCGCTGCTGGGATGTGAACCCAAGCTCTCCCGGGTAACGTTGTTAGAAGCGTCTCGAAGCGGAGGTGACGACGTCGAGACGCGAGGACGCAGAGCAGAAGCGACGCGGGTTCGTCGGTTCAGTTCGCTAACGCGTTTAGAACCGCGTTGCGACAAATTTCCCGCCACCCCTCCCCCCCCGGCCGCTAAGACAGCATCACTACCACAGCCAAACACAACGCTCATTCCATGCATTGACTGAAGTGAAAACATCTTCATAGACCGGTAATGCACGTAGAGTAGCGTAAAGAAGAGGTGTGACGCTCGGAACTTAATTTACATTCGGCGCCATGTTTGTTCCACTTGCACTTCTACGGCGGTGCAGAGCGATTGGGTTTTGCGGGGGGGCACCTTGTGGCTACGGATAGGTCAGTTGCACAGTGGAGACACATTAATCTTAAGTCTCTTGACATTATTTCGACTTGAATTTATTAAGTTCAAATCATTTTTAAATTCGCAACTTGCACGTGAACTGCATACGTGGTGAACCAGCATTACCATTAAGGCCCCCTAGAATCGCGATTTAGGTAAGGCATTATTTTTAACACGCTTTTTTATTAGCTTCACTTGTGATTAACTATGTCATCAAATCTTGAAAGTAAATTGTAAACTGATTCTAATTGTCTTATCGTTTTGAAACTTTACAAGTATATCCGGGTGACGATACAATTATTTCACAATTATAACCTGAAGAGCGTGGAGGGGGGGGGGGAGGGTTATTCGAGCAAATATCACTACTTACGAGCTATGGGCAATAACCAAATAACCATGCTTTTTGTGTATCCATGAAGCTGGGGCATGGTGGGAAAAATAACCGGGAGTCGACTGTCTCCACCCCCTCCCCCCGTGATCAACTCCCGAAATTTTAAAAATTGAAAAAATTGATTTCCTTTCGATTTGTAGTGTTTTCGATCAATTCTGGGACCTGAACCTCCTCCCCCTCAGGGGAAGGGGGGCATTTGCCCCCGTTTTTTTTAAGGCTGGGAAAATGGAAGTACGTTGTTTTTGACGTGCTTCCGAGGCCTTCGGGCACCATCGGACTCATCTTGGGTGTGGGGGTCAATTGCCCCCTAAATTTTCGGGACTTTGGAAATTGATTTTGTGGTGAATTTTGAGGAATGTATTAAACGTTTTATTTAATATGAACTACAAAGTAAAAAAACACTAAAAAACACGCTTTCTATGTTGTATGAACTAAAAAGTATTAAATAATATTTTAATTTAAGTACATGCTCAACAGTGACAGAATGAACTATAACTTAACATATTTTTTTAGTAAGTTTAATAGAATTATCAAGTAATAAAAAAACAATTATTATGAATGAAATAAAAACGTGGGGTGCTTGCTCTCTTCTTTCATTTTCATAGTGACTCCGTCCTAAAAAAATAGCAATTCGTGGTAGAATAATTACCTTAATACATATGATATCAAGGTTGCGTTGTTCTCTACTTTCATCTTCATAATGATTCTATCCTAACTAAAAGACATTCGTGATAGAAAATTCAAGACAACTGATATCAAGCACCCCACGTTTATATGTGTATATATGTTATTCAGAATTACAGTGCATTCGGTCGCTGTTGAAAAAAAAAACTTAAATTTAAAGATTATTTTATACTTTTTGGTTAATACTACATAGAAAGGGTGTTTTTTTAGTTTTTTAATTTATTTTCTCCAATTTAGTTACTGGTAAAATTACGCAGCTGACATCAGCTGCCTGAAGCGCTGTTGTGAGTTGACGTAGCACTTGAACCACTCCGCGAAGTTTTACTTCTGACGTTCGTGTTGGCAACGTAACCAAGTGTTGTTTTATTAATGCAAGCGTGTTTAATCCTTACACGGTTTCTCTTTGCATGCCGCTATAATACCGCAACCAACCCCCGCTATCCCATGGGAGTTACATGTTATGGAAGTCTTTCATCCCCGCATCCATGATGAAGATTTCGGTTTGGAACTGCAGCGGTTGGGTTCGAAGAGTTTGGAGTCAAAAGAAGACCTCGCATCAATGGACTTATTATGGGAAGTCGGCTAGAAGCTGGGAATCGCGTGCTTAAGTGACCGAGACAAGCCAGAATGTTCCTGAATGTTCCCAAATAAACCAGAATGTTCTAGAATGTTCCGGGATGTTAAAAGAGGTTCTATCATGACCCAGAAAGTTTTGGACCTTTGAAGAGACTTCCGGTTCCGGTTTGATAGGAGGTGGCTGGCTTTGTTACGAGCAAAGCGATGGTATCTCTTCTTAGTTTTTAATACATAATTTGTTAATTTTTACATTGTTCAAGTAAGCTTATAAGATATGAGTGACGTGCTAAATTGGCGCTTTTTTACGACATTTATCATACAGATTTCTCTATGTACAAACAACCATACTCAACTGATAATGGTTCCGTTTACTCGTGCTGACGAATTAGAAGACAACTGTTTATGCGCATGCTATTGCCATGTGACAACTTCTAAAAAGAAGTGTGTAGTTTTAGTATGTTTTATGTACAAACCCATAATCTTATCAAAATTATTATTTACAAAAATATGAAATTTTATTATAAAACGAAATATAAGCGTTAGAACTTAAAACGTGAAATAATGGCTATGTTACTTTCTATGTATTTTTTTTCTCTATTTTATTACCTTCTGCCAGAAGTTCTTGAAGGATATAATTATTTTATAAATCTAATATTACACTATTTTTACCTCCTCAGGGCCTGAATTTAGAAAATAAAAAAATACATAAGTACTTTCGTTTGATTTAATTGGATGATTTTATTGTTTTTAATTTTAAGTTTAATATATTTCATGTTCAACTTTTAATAAAATAAAAAAATTAACTATGAATGCTTTTAATATTTGCAGATTAAATTATATTTCACATTTACCAATTTTTGGCGTACAATTTTGGAACGTGGTTAAAATTTGTTACTAATTTTTGTATCTCTACTATTCATACTTAATATCTTAATTTTCACTTCACTGACTTTACAGGTATGCAACGTTCTACCCGTTTTCGCCCATGATGGAGTCAAGTTTTGCTTTTATATATAACCCAGTATTTAAGTTTTACAAACATTATTACAAAAAAATTGAAATTTCTTTATTAATAAAAAAACTGAAAACACACAAAAAAATATATATTACTGTTTGTATTCCTAGTACTGTGAAAATCAGATTGCTACAGTTTTTTTCTCATTAATTCATGAAATCCACCAAATATGAAACTCTAATATTTTACTATTAATATAAATGACATATCTTCCGCATTTCAGCCTTTGACTAATAATTGCTTTGTGACTTTTTAGCGCGCAATCATCCCCTCCGACAACAGGCAAAAGAATGTCATCATATCATGCCGCCCGTGATTGAGTCCTGGCCTCAGATGACCGGATATTGCGAAGCGAAGACGACATCTACAAATCAGAGTATATTAGACAACCACGTCTATTACAACACCCTCCTCCCCACCAACGACCTTTTCCCTCGTGTGTAAACACCAGCGATGTTACGTTAGGGAACATGTCGTATATAAGCAGTCTTCATATATCAAAAAAAGAATCCCCGAAAATCCACGTGAAATTTATCATCCACAAAAGTGATCTTTACTGTTAAAAATACTTTTATAATAAATGAAGAATTCTGACATTTTAGATCACACAATTTCTTGTGTTCAAAAATTTAAATTATAAGTATATAACATTTAACGTTAGATATAATATGTGGAGAAAGCAAAATTATAATATTAAATGTGAGAGAGTCTTTCAGTACTCGCCAGAGATGTGTAACATTTAACCTCAGTAACGAGCAAATTCATGTGGCCTCATGTTGCAAAAACAAAAACTGTAATGCGATACCCGGAACACGAAAGTTAACGTTGTTTCCACAACCGCCACTAGAATTCGCTGCCGAAGCAGCCACGTCAAATATTGAATCATTTTATTAGCCGACAGAAAATGTTAAGTGTATAATGAAAAGGTTCTGATAAAATCGAAAAAGACTTTAAAAAAAATACTAAACCCCGTATTGGCCATGATTTTCGACAGGGATTTTTTTTTATATTAAAATAATGCCCATCTTGTAAACATTAAATAGTTAATAATATATGGTTTTCTTATATATTTGTGAACTTTGGTTCGCTCCATTAGCCAAAGTGGCAGCATCTTTGATGTTACACAATTCTCTTCTTTGACTTCCATCGCATCCACGAAATTGCCGAGAGCTAAGGTGTTACACATTAAAAACAAAACTTTGAAATCTGGTTTTTTCCACCTTTTGCAGAAATAGTTTGGCTAGATAAAAAAAATATTTTAACAATAGTTTGACAATATTTAGAAAGCTAAACAAAAATATGAATGGATTTGGTTGTGAGCGTGGTAGTGCAGTTTTATGTATTTTCTTATTACATCACAAGGTTTTTTCAACCCCTTACAATAATGTATTGTTTTATCAAACATCGTTACAGACAAAAGTTTTTAATAAAATTTATAAGACATAAACAATTTGAACGGATTCGATTGTGTCCTTATTAAAAGAGTTGTGATTTTTTTTCAACCCTTGTTTTTTCCATCCCTTGCAGTTATGGTTAGTCGTATAGAAAATTGTTTCAGACAATAGTTTGAGATAATATTTAGACAGTAAACAATCTATTCGGACGGATTTAATAATGTGCATATAAAGGGAGTTATGATTTTCTTTTGCTTTCAACCCCTTGCAAGTTATATTTGGTCATATAAAAATGTTTTCGGACGAAAACTGTAAATAATATTTTTATATTTTATAGTAAAAATAAATGTATTTAATAGTGTACAAGGTACGGTTTTATGATTTTTTTTGTTATTTTAAAATCCTTTTTTAACCCCTTGGAGCAATGGTTCGTCTTATCAAAAAATGTTTCAGGCAAAATTTTTAGATAAAAATTATAACCAATATAATTATAGATTTACAAACCATTCAAACAAATTCTTTGGTGTGCCTACGAACAGAGTTATGTTTTTCTTCCTCGCCAACCCTTATTTTTAAACCCTTTTTAAAATTTAGAAAATGAGTTATTCAAGAAAGTTATAAAATGTTTAATCTGATGCATTTAAAATCACTTGAGTTTTTAAGGACGGTAAGACAAAAATGGGTTAAAAAATGGGCAAAGGTGTGCTACAAAGTGTTAAGTATGTATTTAGGCGTAAACAATTATCTTTTCCTTGCCATTTCAATTATTATATTCAATATTTGATCTACTTTATTCGCAAATTAAAAACAAATATTACATTTTTCTTTCTTAGAAATGTATTCTGTTGTTTTGCTGGACGATGTAATTGGCAAAAAAAGTGGTTTTCGCAACGATTGTAGGTATGAAAAATATTATACGCAATATTTTTTTTTATGTTACATAGATCTTTAGAAGTTTTTTTAGTTTTCATTTTTTACAAATGTTATTGATGCACAGCTTACGTTTCAATGGAGGTGCATTGAAAAGAAAATAATGCACAATGATCGAATGTGCGTTATGCGTTTAAGAATTTGGCGCTTAAAAACGTTTTCCCCCCAGCGCTTTAAATTTCTAAATTAATGCATTGAACAAATATGCAAAATTAAAAAAAAAAATAACTATAGGTAAAAACTATTTACTTAAAGTATAATTCAAAAAGAAAGAATACTTTAAATCTTAAAAACTAAATAAACAGTTGTTAAATCTATCAATAATTTTAAGCACGGTATATTTTTTTTTCAGAAATTAATTGTAAGAAATTTTGCACGTGACTTATAATTTCCACATTACATATATTGGTTGTTGTAAGATATACACATAATCAACGAAGCACATAGGACGACATTAGCTTCTAAATCTAATGCAGGATAGTCTCATTCATTGCACAATGGTACATGGGACGTTATTGCGGATCAAAAGTTTGCTTCTAAAATTTTTAAGCTCGCAAAGTTCATAGTTAATTTAAATTTAGTGCTCTTTTTAATTTTCATGAAAATGTAACATTTTTAGATGGCTTAAAAATAAAATAACTGTCCCCTAAAAAAATATTTTTGAATTTAGATGTCTCCAACATCAGTTAAGTATTTAAAATTATTATAACTTCATTAAAATTTAAGTTTAATTAGTTAATTATAATTATTATTTCATGTACGCTACAACGTTCACTACAAAAAAACCAATAACCAATAAGTTTAAAAATTATTATAGCTTAATCAAAATTTAAGTGTAAGTAGCTAATTATAATTTTTATTCATGTACGCTACAACGTTCACTACAAAAAAAATAAATAACTACGTTAGCACATGATAAGCAGGCAGGCATATCACAATAACATTTTGCATGACATTTTCTAAACAATAAGTTAATGCAATTTTTGTCTTTTACTGTATGTCATGTATATATCATTATCAGAAACTGAAGAATACCAAAAATTAATAAAATTTTAGTAAGGATAATAGATTTATTTTTTTATATAAGAGGTCCTTTAAACCATTAGTAAAAGTTAAGAGAGTAACATACTCTGTTTCAAAAAACTAGAAGAGAAATTATGGTTAGGTACTTTTTGACAGTTTCTTAGAAGTACCAGATATATAAATTTTAATTATATAAATTATTAAACTATAATATTTCTGAAAACATAATTGTTTAAAAATGCTGTAAGAAATTAAATTATATATATTAGTACCCAAAAACGTTTTACGCGTGAGAATGGCAAAAGTATTAATAATAAGTTATAATATTTATATACCATTATTTCTTTAAATATGGGATCCTCTCAAAATTCCGTATCAATAACCAAGTTTATCGTTGATCGTTGATCTTAATGGAATGATCCTATATGATTGATCGTGTGGTACATGATGCTTGCGATTTTTATTTAGTAAGAAGTAAGATCCTGGACATAACAAAAAATAACATTAAAAACAATGTTAGGGAATACAATTTAATTAATCTTCATATTTTTATTTCATCTGATAATACTATCATTATTCATGGTGACATCACAATTTGTTTATATTCAGGATATTTAGATGTACTGAATTAAAACATGCATCATGTACCACAGGATCAATGTATTCAGGATCATGCCATTAGGATCAAGGGATATACTTGGATACGCGATAAGAAACTCTTACCCCACTTTTGTTTTTCAGGAAATTTAATTTTCCAAACAAATTACTTTCTTTAAAGCTATAAATATTTTAATCCATAGGACCAGTTGTAGATAAAATTAATTCGTGCCCTGTGTGTCTAAATTAGAAAAAAAAATCTTAAGCAAATACACCAGGATATATTTTAAGCCTTGCCATGTTACATCCATAGAATTCAACGTTGTGGCTGTAAGTCACATTTGTCATATTTCCCTAAACTCTTGTAGAACATTCTCTTGTACATTGCCTTGGCACACGTCCAGCGAAACTTGTTCGCAAACAACACAACCATTATAGTCACACGCTAGTTTTCCAGCGGGTACACGCGAAAATTAATGACTGCGAATATGGAGTGATTCACTCCGTCGCATCCCAGTTTCCGCTGCGGCCTGCACCAAGCCAACTGGAAATGCAAAACTTACGCTTTGTTTTAAAAATTTGGCGTAGTCAAGGCAGCAATTCTTAACCACGTAAAATATCTAATTGAATAATAAAAATTTAAAAGTAAAATTTTGATGCTAAACAAGATATAAAAAAATCAATAATTCCACACACTTCGCAAAAAACAATGCTCCAACAATAAATTGTTTGTGAACAAATTTTATGTTTAGTAGCTATAGTTATAACCTTAAATGATACTTTTCCATCAACGATTATGGCCTATAATAGTTTGTGGCTTATTTTAAACTTGGAAAGAAAAAAAAATTCTTAATGTGTATAAAAATATATATATGTTTGTGCTTCAGTTGTTTTAAAAGAAATTACTTTTCAAAATTATTTGTATCTTCTTGGTAGCAACTAAAGCGTATCTGTATTAAACTGTTTTACGGATAACACGTGTATCGTAGGTAAAAAAAAAAAAAAGGTTTTCAGGCCAATGAAACTTTATGGTTAGGAATGAAGCTTACTGCCAATTTGGCAAAAAATCCGCAAGAGCCTAGCTGAGTTCAGTTTCCCAAATATCCCGTGTGTCACCCGAGTTATTCAAAGTGAAGACCAGTCACGCGCCTCACCCTACGTACAGCAGCTCGTTAAGCTGTCGGTCTATAAACAGAGTGTATCCTGGGAATCAGAACACAGTTTACAAAGCTTCAGGCCTTAATGAAATGGCGATGCCAGTTTTTTTTTAAATATTCAGCCGTGTATACGATAAAACTCCCGTTATTACCTCAAGAAAGCTTTCTTCTCGCGGCGTTGCATTATTTACGTAGTACTGTTTTTTTTTTTCATCCCAAGCGGATCTTCTTTATCCACTGGGCAGCTCGCTGAAATAATAAAAAAAAAAGATGGAATGGGAAGTTTTAGAATTATCTCTCTCCCTTTAACCCCCACCACTCCCCGCTTCCTCCCCCATCCACGTAAGCATGTCCTCTTTCGCGCTTTCGCGCCTTACACTTCTCATGGCGCCGTCCGTTTCTTTATCAGTAATCCCCCAGAGTTTGGGGGGGTAGGAAAGAGGGCGATGTGGCGGTGATAAGATTTGGTGGGGAGGAGGAGAGAAGTCCCTCGCTCCCTGACATAAATCTCAGAAGTGCCCGGACAGATTTCTGCTCGGAGCCCCGCACGCAATGCCTTTCCTTTTCCACTCCCCACTCTACTTACTACTTAACTCCCTTTCCTTTACTCATTCGTTCTACACATACACAATCTCGAATATGGCCATTAGAATGATCTGTCCCCGGGTGGCCTTAGCTAAACAATCGATGCCACAGTATAATTCCATATAATCTGAACATTTGGGAATCGATTCCCGACAGTCATTTCTGTCTTAAAACTCGTCCCAGCCTCTATCACAAAAAAACTTTAAATTTTAATGCGATCTTAAGTTTTTTTTCACAGGCCCAAAAATTGTTCGAATTGATGCTAGCGTCGAATGTCTATTTTATCGTGAAAAAAAAAACTGCTTTTCCTGTCATCCAAAATTATTCTCCTCAGAGAACTTACTTTTACATAAGACGTTGAAAATTATTTCGCATCAACTTAAAAATACACACATCTGTAACAAAGATACTAAACGCTAGGGTATTCCTTTGGACATTAAATTGTTCTTGAGCTTGCCAGATTAGTTAAATGCCTAACTTCAGAGAGCACGCATTGCTTCGGCCCCCAGACGAATAATTACTTTAAACTCCCACAAAATACGAATATGCGGAAATCATAAAAAGGGAATACAATAATAATAACATAAGTTTGAACCAATTTATATACTCTGTTTCGATTAATTAAGACCTTACGAAGAAGTAAAAAATAATACTGAAAACAGAATGGGGTTTGTAGTAAATTTAACCAACGTTGCCAATAAGTAGAGACCTGTAAAATTCGCGGATTCATTTCGCGATAGGACAGAGTCCAAATACTTTTGACATTATTTTGCTTCAGTGATTGAGCCACAGTTTATCTGAAGGACTCTGGGCCAATGAAAAATCTTTAACAGAAGAATAAGCTAATCACGATCATTCCAGTCAAAAGGTGTTACGAGTCGGTAACCAATCAGCAGATGTAATTTGCACGAGTGCATAGAGGATCATGGAGTCTATCCTTTAGGGATTTCAAATCGCGAATTTTACAGGTCTCTACCAATAAGTAAAAAATTAAATACAACACTTAAATGAGTTATTCTACTTGTTCTTCTGATTTCTATATGTGATATGGTAATGGGCAGTTTCTCTTCCGTAGATTTTCTTAAACATTATGTTAACTAGAGCCCTTTATAACGGGGATCTGGCAAACTTAACATATTTCTCAACATATTAATTTTTGTTGTCACTATGTAGTACAATCAGAACTTTCCTTTTCAAAATGTAGTAGAGGTACGCGCTGTTGACTACCTCAAACTGATAGCTTTTAAAAAAAAATCTTACTCTCCTAACTTATAATACCTATATAGCATTAACAGTAAAATAAGTATATACAACGTCAATAGTTATGTAACATCAATATTTGCCGGCATGTTTGAATTAATTATTTATTTTAATATATAAAACATCCGTTCTAATATAATTATGATAGAGTTGGAGTTAGATTTTTGTAATATGTAAACTAAAAAAATTGCATCACCGATTTCAAATATTATTTCACGGTTAAAAATCTATATTATTAAAAAAGATCAGAATGAATTTTTTAATGTGTTTGCGTGGGACGTAGCACTATTTGTAAATTAACCGTAGAAAAAAGATAAAAATAATTTTTCGCTCTCGGTATACGGCTTATGATAGGAGTAATTTCGTGAATTGAACGGAAGTCGAATGGAACGGAAATGTGTAACCACGGTGCTGCCATTTGTGTGCAGATGGTGCGAACCATAGTTCATAGAGATGTTCAGGGAAACGTTATAATATTATTTGTTTGATAAATTAAACAAAATGGGCAGTATTTTAATACAATTTCTTGCAGGAAATCAAGTTCAAACCCGGGTTTAAGCCATTACATTATACAGTTTAAACTTTTTCTCTGCAAATAAAATGATTCAATAGTCGACGTTAACTTTTCCGGCAGCGAATTCTAGCGGCGTTTACGGAAACTAAGTGCGATTCGCGACGATAAATGTAGTTGAAAACACAATTTTTTTATATATTTATCACGCTCGACATTCTTTTAGCGAATTCAAAGTTAAATCTCGTCTCTACGCTTCGTTTCATAAATTTATTTTCCAAACAAGAACACACGAATGTGCTCGTTACAGAGTTTACTGGCAAGTATCCAAATATTCGCTCAATTTTTTTTCTCTACGCTGATCAATCGGTACACACGTAATAAAATAACTAATTAGTGCCGGCAAGTGGTGCGAACGTGCGTTGTAAATATTCTATCCTAGACCCGAAAGTAAGTTTTGGACTTGACTTTAGTCTTTATGTGATCATCTTTGCCATTATTTCGATCAAAAACATGAAAACATTTGAATTTGAACACCTGATACGAACAAATATATATTTTTTTAATTAGGCGTTAATTAAAATACTAGTTTTATACAGATTATTAAAATTAAACTTGTAGTGTTTAGAATATACTTTTATGACTGTTTGAAGTTGGAAACCAGTCTTGTTTCTTTTCTTTTTAAATTATCAGCGAAGGTTTAAAAACAAGTTACTGTATTCGGTATGAACACCTTCTTTCCCGTTTCAGCTTTTGCCCTCAAGGAAAACTTTGTTGTTAAGGGAACATTTTTTTTTCTATACTTGTTGAGACAAATTACTCTCGCTCCTGAAAAATCTTTCCTGGTTCACTTTTGTGTTTTTTTTTGTGTAGTAACCAAAATCAACTGTTGAGGGAGTTCTTCTTACTACAGCTTCCTATAAATTTTCTTCCGAGAAGTCTGCAGTTGGCAGGAGCGGAAAAGAATAGCGAGGAAGGATGGGGATCGAACGGGGGTGCCAACATGAGAAATCGTTCTCACTCGGTGAAGAGCTATACACCGGCTCGATTAGTCTTAGCCACTTCTCCAAATATTAGTACCTTTGGTCAAGTTTTAATACATATGTCCGCATTAGGACCTCATTACCTTCGCATTAATTAGTTGGTTCATTGGTTTCTGCGCACTGTAAGCAGTAAATACTTGTTTACTCTCATATTTTAGTCATTATATTTTAGCAAGCATTTAGTGCATTTCAAAATTCAATTTGATTAATGATAAGCTGTTTTTTTATTCCAACAAGATTAAAGATAAACGCTAGCGTTACTAAAAATTATTTGTTTCGTTTTAAATTAAACAACTTGCTGTTTCAGTAAAAATTAATTTTGGCTATTTTTTTACTTCTGGAGTTTTGACGTAAGAAAATATTTATACTGTAATTTGTCAGATGAATTAAGTTTTAAAAATTATTATTTTTTATTATATAAAAATAAAAATGTTAAAGCATCACGCTGATTGAAAAAGGAATAAACCTTCGCGCATCTCCAGCCGTGGCTTAAAATTAATATTTTATTTTGTTACACAGTTGAAAGTATTGATAGAGGAGATTAAGATTTTAACACTAATTTTAACGTTACTATCCTCCTTACGTGTAAACATTACTGGCAGCTTAGACTCAGCCCGTGAGATATATATCATTTGTCGAGGGTTTCATAATATAAAGGTTTACCAACGCAAATTAGTGTGTGTCCTTCATATGTTCACTAGTCCGGCAGTTAAGAATCAACTTGGGTTTCATAAACTCCTTCGATCGTTGTAACATTTTTTACGGCCATTTCGCAGTTATAAAATTTAGGACGAGAACCTTCAACATCAAGGATCGCCACGTAACACAGTCAATATCATCCACGTCGACTCCCTGGTTTGCAAACATTTGCAAATAGTTGTGCTAGTGAACACTCGCAAAGCGATAAGTCACAGTTCATAATTTGGGTGAATAAATTGTCATACATGTCATGCCGAACAGTACCAGAAATAACAATAAAAAGGCATCTACATGGTTTACGGAGTTCATTCTGAATATTAATGCGCAGTTTTAGTTTAATATGTGATTTAAAATTGTTTCGAAAACTATAACTCTTTTTAATAATAAATCCGCGTCCGCTGGAAGCAGATATTGCATTTTAAAGCAAGAAACTTCTAAGCGCCTATTAAAATTAAACATTTTGGAGAGTTATACTTTTTTTCTGCTTATAATGCAAGGCAGAATAATTAATTCAGCTTTCAAGTGTCATATTAAAAAATATTTTTTTTAACTATGCATCCAGTATTATCTTATGTATGTCTTCAGAATAACTTAATTTATTTAATCATAAAAATAATATTTAATAAATAAGTTTTTAGCTACAAATCGACAGCAGAGTATTTTTGTGTCCCAAAGAAGCTGCGGTATAAATGTTAAGTTGTAGTCTGGATCATTCGACAGTTTAGACGAAAACGCAGACTAATTTTTTCTTAGTAATCATTTTTGGAGGGAACTGTGATAGAACTGTTAAAATTTGTATGAAAAAAGTGCAAGGCAACAGAATAACGCGTCTAATGTGAGGCGAGATGCTGCAGTGGCAAGGCAATGGATTCACATTACAGGGAACCCAGTTTCGAATCACGGTCCGGCGAAGGCTATTACTATCTTGGTTTTCTATGGTTTCCCAAAATACCACCAGCAAACGCTTGGATGTTTCTTAACCATAGTCCAAAGTTTTCTCTATTGTATGTTCCCAATACGTGTTATCTATTGTATAATATCAATTTTACTTTTCTCTGTCGTATGTGCCCAATACAAATGTAACTATTTTCCAACGTAGTTAACCAATATACCTACTTGTTCTTTATCGTACGTTCCAAATATACCTTTTATGTATCCTGTGTTACCGATACACCTTTTCTCTATAGTAGGTTCCCTATACACTGATCTCTAGCGTATGAACTCAATCTACTTGTTTTGTGGCAAAATTTTTAAATATAAGTATATGTTGTCTTCTGCATTTTCCCAACAGACCTGTTCTCTATGTTATGTTCTCTAAATGTGTCGGCTTGCAAATTTACAACTGTAAAATTTGCAGCGGTTCTGCTGGTTCCACAAGTAGACATTGCAATTTGTGTTACCTATGCATCAAAGTACAATTAGCAGTAATATTTTTTTTCCGGTTACGTACGTGTTGCTTTTACGAATATTACCCACGAGTTGAAGTTCCGTTCAGTGAATGAAACGAACGTGCTTTATCACGCACGGGGCGTGTGTATGCTCTCCTTGCCCTTTAATTCCGGAGATACTTTTCTGTGAAGAAGAGCTCTTGCGCCTTTGGGAAAAGAGGGTGGATGAGGGAAATGATGAAGAAAAGGGGGAAGGGAGGACACCACCAAGAACCGACCTTTGCCCTCTACGACCAAACCCTTCCCCCCTCCTCCTTTTCATCAATGTTTCTTCCCCTCCCCCGGCGGGCAGCCGCAAGCCCCTAAGAGGGCTGTGGTTGGAGCCCGGGCAAACCCCTTTTCCCCGATCCTGGGGCGCCGTCGCATCCAGAGGAGAAATTCGCCCCCGGATATCTCCGGGCAGTCCTTCCCTCAACACACCCTTAACCCCCTAACACACACACCCCGCCCCCCGTTTCCGGCAGGTGATTATGTAAATTACGATCCGAAATAAGTCCCCCCTCCCTTTTTCACCCCTTTCCCTCCAGCTCGTAACCCCGTAACGCACACGATTTTTTTTTTTTAAACCAGCGTTATCTCGAGGTCTCGAGTTCACCGCGTGCATTAGCTGATTGATAGTGGACTCACGATGATCAGGGTGAATTATTTTTTCAACGCACTCTTTTTTTTTGGCAATTACATCGTTTGAAAGTTTTCACTGCGGAATTTATGAAGAACGCTGGTTGAAAATCATCCAAGAGGGCGTCGTAAATTTACGAATACCTCCGTTAATCAACACGTATCGAGTTAGATTACGTCAACCATGAACACACACAGTTATCATGAAGAATCGTTTAAAAAAAAAACCTTCTAAAATTTGCTGGCGCTGTTATTCCTTTTTTACGTGCGTGTTTACCTTGTTTACTAAAGAGCAAAAAATAAGAACCCTAGAAGTCGTAATCTAGCACAAATTTTTCAAAGATCTAGATAAATGTTAACAGTTGTAACTACCTCACAGTTGTTAAAACGCTTTGTGTTACTTCTTTGGGGGCGACTGAATTGCGCCCCATTGGAAAGGGCGCCTTTCAGGTTTTTTCGAGCACACACACAATTATTTAAATCCTGATAGGCTGCCTTTCCAGAGTTGGCTGTTCGCTTTGCTTTAAGCGAAAGAAAACCCTGAATTGTGCCCCATCGGAAAGGCCGCCTTTCAGGTTTTTTCCTTGTACGCATACAGTCCGTAAAATCCTGATGGGCTGCCTTTCCAGAGTTGGCTGTTCGCCTTGTTTTAAGCGAAAGAAAACCCTGAATTGTGCCCCATCGGAAAGGCCGCCTTTCAGGTTTTTTCCTTGTACGCATACAGTCCGTAAAATCCTGATGGGCTGCCTTTCCAGAGTTGGCTGTTCGCCTTGTTTTAAGCGAAAGAAAACCCTGAATTTCGCCCCATCGGAAAGGCCGCCTTTCAGGTTTTTTCCTTGTACGCATACAGTCCGTAAAATCCTGATGGGCTGCCTTTCCAGAGTTGGCTGTTCGCCTTGTTTTAAGCGAAAGAAAACCCTGAATTGTGCCCCATCGGAAAGGCCGCCTTTCAGGTTTTTCCTTGTACGCATACAGTTCGTAAAATCCTGATGGGCTGCCTTTCCAGAGTTGGCTGATCGCTCTGTTTTAAGCAAAAGAAAACCCTGAATTTCGCCCCATCGGAAAGGCCGCCTTTCAGGTTTTTCCTTGTACGCATACAGTTCGTAAAATCCTGATGGGCTGCCTTTCCAGAGTTGGCTGTTCGCTCTGTTTTAAGCGAAAGAAAACCCTGAATTGTGCCCCATCGGAAAGGCCGCCTTTCAGGTTTTTTCTTTGTACGCATACAGTTCGTAAAATCCTGATGAGCTGCCTTTCCAGAGTTGGCTGTTCGCTCTGTTTTAAGCGAAAGAAAACCCTGAATTTCGCCCCATCGGAAAGGCCGCCTTTCAGGTTTTTCCTTGTACGCATACAGTCCGTAAAATCCTGATGGGCTGCCTTTCCAGAGTTGGCTGTTCGCTCTGTTTTAAGCGAAAGAAAACCCTGAATTGTGCCCCATCGGAAAGGCCGCCTTTCAGGTTTTTCCTTGTACGCATACAGTCCGTAAAATCCTGATGGGCTGCCTTTCCAGAGTTGGCTGTTCGCCTTGTTTTAAGCGAAAGAAAACCCTGAATTTCGCCCCATCGGAAAGGCCGCCTTTCAGGTTTTTTCCTTGTACGCATACAGTCCGTAAAATCCTGATGGGCTGCCTTTCCAGAGTTGGCTGTTCGCCTTGTTTTAAGCGAAAGAAAACCCTGAATTGTGCCCCATCGGAAAGGCCGCCTTTCAGGTTTTTCCTTGTACGCATACAGTTCGTAAAATCCTGATGGGCTGCCTTTCCAGAGTTGGCTGATCGCTCTGTTTTAAGCAAAAGAAAACCCTGAATTTCGCCCCATCGGAAAGGCCGCCTTTCAGGTTTTTCCTTGTACGCATACAGTTCGTAAAATCCTGATGGGCTGCCTTTCCAGAGTTGGCTGTTCGCTCTGTTTTAAGCGAAAGAAAACCCTGAATTGTGCCCCATCGGAAAGGCCGCCTTTCAGGTTTTTTCTTTGTACGCATACAGTTCGTAAAATCCTGATGGGCTGCCTTTCCAGAGTTGGCTGTTCGCTCTGTTTTAAGCGAAAGAAAACCCTGAATTGTGCCCCATCGGAAAGGCCGCCTTTCAGGTTTTTCCTTGTACGCATACAGTCCGTAAAATCCTGATGGGCTGCCTTTCCAGAGTTGGCTGTTCGCTCTGTTTTAAGCGAAAGAAAACCCTGAATTGTGCCCCATCGGAAAGGCCGCCTTTCAGGTTTTTTTTCTTGTACGCAATCAGCTCGTAAACTCCTGATGGGCTACACAGACAGTTTATACTCTTTATTTTATTCCAAGACAATTTTGAATTGTCCCCTATTGTTGAATGATCGGCGCAGATAAAACCCTTTTACGCTCAAAATGCAATCAATGTATGTCTATACAAATTAATATTCAACTTATGGTGTACGACAAAACGAACAATTTTAGTTTCCTTGTAATATTTTATTTAAACATTATAGTTATCTGCTGACTGATGTCTACCATCAGAAACAAAATCGATGCTTATACAATCGCCCAAGAGATCATAAAGCTATACGTGAAGGAAATGCAACGTAAATAAAATTATAATACAACTTATTGCTAGGTACTATTACAGAATAAGACCACGGGGCGTGAGGACATACAGTGGGCATTACAGTGACTTGTACGGCCGTAGATGTACACATAGGCACAAGACAGCTTTGTTTTTGACATTCGGTGAGGGATAGTAGAGAGCTTTTATAAAGATTGCCGTGACAACTTGTCTATGTTCTTTCGGGTTTGTGGAAGTAGTGTTGCATTTAGTGGGATTTAAACTGTGTAACGCAGAAGGCCTACTGACCATAGTTCTAATCTACGTTTTTTGCACCCATGAATGTGAAGCCATGTAAAGTTAATGTAATAGAAAAAAGTTTAAAATAATCAAAATGAAAAAGTCTATGTGAAAGCGTCTGAGTGCCTGATTATGGCCAGTAATTATAACATACAAAATGAAGTGTACTCACCGATAAACTAAGCTCTAAGCTCTCTTTTTATGTGTATTATATATATATATACACACACACACAAACACACACACACTCCACGGTACCAGGTTTTCGTAAAAGCTGCTGCGTGGACTACTGTAGCTGCTCCCATAACACCTTATATCATAGAAATCGTCAGACCAAGAGCAGATTTCGCAGTGGGTTTGACGATATAGCATGCTTTATTTTCTCCAGGAGGTGAACAGGGTTGAAAAATGTTTACACCATTTTATTTTTAACTCCCTAACCTGTGCAGATATGGTACTGCTATTTGGTTCAAAAAAATTGCTAAATTAAAGTACCTATATAATGGTATAGGATTTAGGAAATTATAAAAATAAGGGAGTGAAAAGGGGCGCAAACTGTCTTTGCAATTTCCTTAAAATCTCCCTCTAAATCCCCATAACTTGGGCAGAAATCGCTATGCTTTTTGGTTTCAAACATTGTTGATTTAAATACCTAAAAAAAAAGTATTTTCAGGATTTTTCGAAGTTAAAAATTTAAGGGGTAGAAAAGTGGTGAAAACTGTTTTCGCCATATACTTAATAGCTCCCTAATCTGAACAAATATACAAATATATTTATACTATTTGGTTTCAAATCACTGCTTACTTAAATACCTACAAACTAATTATTTATTTTTTAGACATTTGGAAATGTAGGGACTGAAATTGGGGTAAACCTGTTTTCGCAATAAACTGGACATATATCTTTATCCTCTCTGGTATAAATCTCAACTGGACATGTATCGTTTTTCCCTTAGTATATTAAACTCAGAGTAAAACATAGACTAAACAATTTTAATGCGGGTAAAGTCGCGTCAGGACAGCGTCAGGACCATTATAATAATGGCGAAAGTTTATATTTTTGTTATTCAATCACGCCTGAACAGGTTTGTATAATATTTGGCATAGAGAAACATTATGTCCAGGAATAGAACATACGCTATTTTTATCCCGAAAAATGGGTTTCTAAGGGAACTAATCAGACATGATCTTTGTTAAGGCTCTACTATACTTTTTGCTAAGTGATATGATATTGTGACCATACATAGGCCTACATAAATAATTTATGCAAAGTTCGTTTGCCTTCCGTTACATAAATGTACGTCAGGGGCGTAGCCAGGGGGGGGTTTTAGGGGTTCAAACCCCCCCCTTAGCACCAAATCTTTAATTAATTTCTTATTCATCACTCAAACAAATTTCATATTAAAATTAATAAAATTTTTACCATTACAATATTTAAATTTAAGTACCGAAAACTGCTAAAATAGCACTATTTTACACCTTAAAATCCAAATTTTCCCGGGGGAGGACCCCCGGACCCCCCCCTCTAATACGGGGGGGGGGGGCATGCTTCTTAACACCCCCCATACACAAATCCTGGCTACGCCACTGATGTACGTATATGTTCATCGTTTCTTATGGCCGTAGCAGGTAGTGTTAACATTTTTACAAGCTTTTATTTAACTTGCAATGTTTGTATGTATGTATGTATGTCTGTGTGTTCGACACTAATCTTGGAAGCAGAATTAGAACCACTTCCCTATGTCCGATTAAGCTCAAATTTGGTGCACATATGTATCTTCGGTGACAATACAACAATATGGTACCATGAAGTTCTGATAATGAAGCCGGAAGATGGCCATAGTAATTTCTGAACTAAATAAGATAAACCCATCGAGTTTGGGCTCGATAGAATCGTTTTGAGGAGTATGTTTTTAAACCTCAAATCTACACTGAAATAAAACTTAGTTCGTAAAAACAAATTTGAAATATAGCAAATGAATTAGGAGCAATAATTAGGTTTATACTATCTCAACAATAAGCCAAATTGTTTTATTAATAACAAAAAAAACTAAACATCTATACTATAGTGTTTACATAGAGAAATAATATACACCAAATTTTAGAGTACCACAGGGCAAAAAACACAAAATCTGCTTTCTGTAAAAAAGTTGGTCAAGATGCGAAAGTGGAAGACGTTCATCTACCTTAAGAACTTCAGAGGCTCAGCGGCATATTGGCGTACTGCATTAAACGAACTGTTGGCACAAATTCGGTGTCTAGGACCGCAGACTTACTTTTTGACATTCAGTTGCAATGACATCAATTGGCTAGATATGTTAAAAGCTCTCCTCATCGTCGTTGGACAACCTATGGAATATCCGGATGATTTGGATATGGTAACAACACAGCGGTTAATTGAACAGTATCCCGTAATTGTTCGCAGACATTTCATGTATCGCCACAACGCCCTTATGAAATTTATGTTAAGCAAACATACAATTTTAAATGGTCGTATTAAATATTTCTGGCGGAGAATCGAATTTCATAACCGCGGAAGCCCCCATATTCACAAAGTAGTTTGGGTGTTCACATTATTCAACCTAAATCTGTGCAATTCCCGATAAATTTTTGTCACGGCACTGCAGAACGAAATTATGAATTATATTACGCTAGGCTTGCGCAGTACACAAAATGCAAGGTAGCACTGTCGACCACGCCGTCGTGTACCTACTAAGGTTCAAAGCTCTTCGCAGCTGGTCAAGCCATATGTGGCCCTAAGTAGAGTAAATTCGTAAGAAGGTCTACTTATTGATGAATTAGACTGCACCAAAATTGACTGACAAACAAACAGTCAATATCGACGCTCTAAATGAAATGAACAGCTTAAGAAACATTTCGATATTTACAATGATAAATAAAAATTATGAAATAAATTAATTCTAAAAAAATAAAAAAAACTTTTATTTAAATGCTCTAAAAACAAGAAAATAAATTAAATTGATTCAAAATCATCTTTTTATAACATTACACAACACCACTATTTTTATGAAACTAGCGACGGGTCGCCCCCAGAAGACCGTAGCGACACTAGACCGTACGCTACCTACCTGGCCAATGGTAGTGGGGGGGCAGATCATGCGGGTGGGGGAAGGCTTTCCTCACGCCAGTTAGCCAGTCATTTAGCTGTTCCTTCAACACGCCTGCGTTCACAGTCCTGACAGAACAACCACGCAAGTCAAAGTTCATGTTTTTAATGAAATTATTGATAGTTTATTATAATTTTTAATTAACTGTTGAAACGCATTTGTTTAGTCACTTAAGCTAATAGTTTAATTAAAGGTTACAGTAAGTGATGGTTTTTTAATATATCGAAATGCGATATAATTTTTATAGCTTAATAGCCCATGAATTTTAGTGTTCTACCTGAAAAAAAAATAATGCAGTTTAGAAATTTGGCACAGATGTTCCTTTGGGTGTTAAAAATTGATCCTAAAAAGTCCCCATCTCTCAGATGCTGGCTTCATACATTTTTAAGGCAATAAGGGCGTAAGTGCCGAAATATGCATATCACGACTGTTGCGTGAAAAAAACTCATTCTAATATATCAAAATTTGGTCAAAATTTTAAAGTTAAGGGCCCTTGGTCCTTAATCATTCGTTTTTATTACTTTATACATGGCAAAAATTATCTTATAACCTAATTTATACTCAACTAATGGAAGTAAAATATATCACTGCTCTATACAATCACCAGTTACATCAAATTCACCACTGATAGGCAAAAATATACCTATATAAAAAAATTTCCGTTATTTTATTAGCTTTAAATCGGTTGGTCAAACATGTATATGCGATAATAATTGACTGACGTATTAAGGATTACAATGAACTACTGTACAACAATGGGTTTTTGAGCAATTTAGGTCAATATTGACTATAGCATATTACCTGAAAAAAAAAATGTAGTCTTGAAATTTGGCACAGATGCTCCTTTGGGTATTAAAAATTGATCCTAAAAAGTCCCCATCTCTCAGATGCCGACTTCATACTTTTTTAAGGCAATAAGGGTGTAAGTGCCGAAATATGCATGTCACGACTGTTGCGCGAAAAATTTTCATTCAGTTGTATCGTAACTTGTATAAGATGTGAAGTAAAAGGCACTTAGTTATTTAACATCCATTATTGTTGCATAATACACAGCAGAAATAAGAAACCTGATCTAAAATCAATTAATGGAACTACAAAATAAAAAAATAACCAGTCCATTAAAGTCCTCTTCATCAGAACGATCATTGATAAACAACATTAGTGCATGTTGCCCCACGACATTTGGTGCACATAATACCACACTGCAATCCACACTTCATCCGCACACACTCGCATTTGTGGCTGCATTCACTTTTACAGTTACATGATATCAAATTCAGGAGCTGTTCTGGAGCTGTAGGAAGGGATGCTGTTATAGGAACAAGTGTGCCACTCACACTTTTCCATCCCCACTCAACAGGATCTAATGAATGGCCCAGCCACTCTTGCACCTGTAGGTAAACCCGAAGAGAATGCTGTTCACATGCGGCACTGGTTGGTGGAAGAGAGGCTAGCTGGAAAGAAGCACTAACAGGCATCTTTGCTATCTTGCAGGTATACATATATACTCTCATTTCATCCAAAGTGGAATACTTATCATGTCCCTGATACATTGCAATTGCAAACTTTTCTCCAGCTGCAATAACTATCTTCTTGTCCGCATGTGGACATGTAAAAACATGTACTGTTCTCCGAATGGAAACATCGTTCTTGATGATGTTCCATGCTTGCTTCTTTCCCTTACCGAAGAAAGCACTGGTTGTATCTGATCCGTTCATAGCAAAGATCTTAAAAAGGTGTGAGGTAACCAATGAGAGCATTAGTGTAGACTGCAAAGTAGTTATCGATGGAGGATACCTCTTGCATGTACTTGTGTGGCCAAGACCTACTACATTTGGTCAAATATGTGAGGTTTATGTTACATTCGTCCAAAAACATTTTTCTGTGACAGCAACTGTAGTGTTTGATGGTTATGACAAGTTAACCACTAAAGAGGAAGAGCGAAGGCGGCGTTCTGCAGGGAGGTCTTCCACCGATATTTCAATAGCTGCTAACAATGTTGTTACATCGACGCAAATGGACTTTCTGAGGA
Organism: Bacillus rossius redtenbacheri; assembly: GCF_032445375.1. Classification (NCBI taxonomy): domain Eukaryota; kingdom Metazoa; phylum Arthropoda; class Insecta; order Phasmatodea; family Bacillidae; genus Bacillus; species Bacillus rossius. The sequence goes on from NC_086341.1 coordinate 22,543,166, forward strand.
ATGGCCATAACAAAAATGGGCTCATCAAATTATTAGTAACTTATTTTCTAACTTCAGGTCATCACGCAATTCAGTGCTCAGGAGATGCTGATACCACTATAGCAGCTATTGCTCTTCAGTATTCAACAAGCTGTTGTGTAAAAGTAATAGCTACTGATACAGACATCCTTGCGATGTTGACTGCGAGGTTAGAAGATGCACACATTGAAATTGTCCATCCACCCTCAAGCAAGACAACAGGAAAGATTTACAGTATATCAGCTATTCAGCAGGACATTGGTGAAATGAAAAACTATGTTTTGTTTTGTCATGTTATGTCAAGTTACGATACAACTGAATTAATATTTTTCGCACAGCAGTCGTGATATGCAGATTTCGACACTTACGCCCTCATTTCCTTAAAAAAGTATGAAGCCGGCATCTGAGAGATGGGGAATTTTTAGGATCAATTTTTAACACCCAAAGGAACGTCTGTGCCAAATTTAAAACCTGCATTATTTTTATTTCTGGTAAAATGCTATAGTCAATATTAACCTAAATTGCTCAAAAACCCATTGTTGTGCAGTAGTTCCTTGTAATCCCTAATATGTCAGTCAATTATTATCGCATAGGGTAGAGTGGGGGAATTCCGATCACTTAAGCAAGATTGTCCATATTATGACAATTTTTTACGGAATGGAGGTGTAAAACAGAATATATATTCTCCTATATTATGACTTGACTTGTGGGTATTAGAAATAAAGAAATTGTTATTGGTTTGGGAAAAAAAAAATTTTAATAAGTCATATGTTTGGTCGGAATTACCCCGACGTTTGGGTAATTCCGATCATTTATATTCACCAATATATTTAAATTATTTTGGACATATGGCTGTCACTTAACTAATACTTAAAGCACAAATAAATGCATAGCACACTACAAGCAAATGAATTAAAATATTTTGTGTGAAAAAAAAATTGTTCAGACAAAATAAAAATTATGTAAATTATAGCTGATAAAATCAACTCTTAAGTGATTGGTATTTATGACTTCCAATAGTCACAAATATAATTGTCTGGTGTATCAAAACCAGTGCACTCTGCATGAGCCCACTCTGAACACGAAGTGCACCTATACCAAAGTTCATTGTCATGTCCTTCATCTCCACAAAGAATGCAAAAGTCTTTGGCATTGCTTATTGTTGGTTCTATGTCATCACAAGGATCAGCAACTGCATCATCTTCTGAGGAACTAACTGGAAGTATCTTTTTATGACTGTTTATTTTTTGGCCGGGAATCTGGGCCTAATTCTCCATGAAGTCCTTTCTTCTTTCTTATTCGAACTTTTTTTTTGCAACAGCCCTTTTTGCCCTAGCATCTTCAAGACATTTATTTTGCGGAGTTGAAGTTAGGATCTGAGAATGCAATTTTTTCTTCTAGGCCTTGTCTTTGACTCTATTGCGACCCGAGAAATTATTTTTGGCACTGGAGCCACATCCTGGAAAGAACACGAAGGACCAGCACAACTGGAATGTGTAAAATCCATATTGGGCGAGACAATTCTGTTCCCAGTAGTTGAACTTGAAATAAAAGGAGAAGTGACAGTGGTAACATTTTCAATTCCTCCTTCTATGATAGACCTATCCACTCTTGCAGGTTACTGGGAAAGAATTCCTCTTCAGAAAAAATATCTGGATCTAGAGGGAAAATTTCAGTTTTCCGAAAACCATTGACTGCCTTCTCAATTGTTGCTACCTTCATAAACGCAATGTTAAAGAGTCCTGAAAGTTCATCTGGACTGAGTTTTTCGTGGGGATGATTTACCATCCATCTTCTGCATGCTTCGTGGTAGGCCTTCTTCAGCGGTGCATAGAAAGCAACATCCAAAGGCTGCATTCAATGGGATGTTTGTGGAGGCAGAGACAGCATGATTATTCCATTGTGATGACAAAATTCATATGACTCGTGAGATATGTGGCTGGAATGGTTGTCCAGAACAAGCAATACTGGATTGTTAGGATCTGGTTTACAAAAGGCACTGAAATGTTTTAGCCATGCTAAAAATAGTTCCTCGTTTATCCAGCCTGACTTCGAACACTGATACAAAGAACCTGGGGGACCATCTGTGATTTCGGCACTTACGCCCTTATTGCCTTAAAAAAGTATGAAGCCGGCATCTGAGAGATGGGGACTTTTTAGGATCAATTTTTAACACCCAAAGGAACGTCTGTGCCAAATTTCAAACTTTTTTTTTTTTTTTTTTTTTTTTTTAGGTTTGCTCGATTTTTCCCCTAAAATGCCTGGGCTATAAGTTTTAAACATTATAATATGGGTGGTAAATAAACCTACACATGTGTAGATCTCATTTACTATTCACTGTTATTTAGAATGCGTTTCTATAGTAACTTGCGGTAAATTATACTATCTTGTTTTTACTTGTAAAATTAACTCTGTTTATTTTTGCACCTTACATAATATATCTTTGAAACTTGTAACTTAAGTTACTTTGCCCATACGTTTATTTCAATCAGTTTTCGTGTATTTAATAAAATGTAGAAGTAACTTTTAAATACATCTTTCATTGTGTGAAAAACGCTAGGCGTTAGTTATTCGCGCGACAATTTTTCACCCAGTGTAGGCCGACTTGTTTACTTGGAAAGGAGGGCTCCCTCCCCGGCAGACTTCTCTCTCCTGCCCTGGGGGTGCCGCACAGCGGGAGTGCGTTGTTTGCCCTACAGGCGTTTGCCCTAAACGCATTTTCAAAGCATATTCTCGCATTCCTCATTCCAAACAGGCGTTTGCCCTAAAAGCGTTTGCCCTAAAGGTGTCTGTCCTAAAGTCGTTTGCTCTACAGGCGTTTGCCCTACAGGCGTTTGCCCTACAGGCGTTTGCCCTAAAGGCGTTTGCACAAAATGTTTGATAATCCCATTCGGACCAAGCTCCGGCATTTGCCCTAAAGGCGTTTGCCCTAAAAGAATTTTTTCGACAGTCGTTTGCCCTACAGGCATTTGCCCTACAGGCGTCTGCCCTAAAAGTTGGTGTGGTTTCGGTAATCCAAAACATAAGTGCTTGCCGGCGTTTGCCCTACAGTCGTTTGCACTAAACGGCATTTTCCCTAAAGTCGTTTGCCCTACAGACATTTACCCTACGTTTAGGGCAAACGCCTGTAGGGCAAACGATGTGTACCCGGGGTGCCGCACAGCGGGAGTGCGTCGTTTGTCCTACAGGCGTTTGCCCTAAACGCATTTTCAAAGAATATTCTCGCAGTCCTCATTCCAAACAGGCGTTTGCCCTAAAAGCGTTTGCCCTAAAGGCGTTTGTCCTAAAGTCGTTTGCCCTACAGGCGTTTGCCCTACAGGCGTTTGCCCTACAGGCGTTTGCCCTAAAATAAGTTTTTCGACAGTCGTTTGCCCTACAGGCGTTTGCCCTACAGGCGTTTGCCCTAAAAGTTTGCGAATTTTCAATAATCCGAAAATAAATGCTTGCCGGCGTTTGCCCTACAGTCGTTTGCCCTAAAGGCATTTGCCCTAAAGTCGTTTGCCCTACAGGAGTTTGTCCTACGAACCTTTTCGAAGATAGATGTCCTTACGTGTGTCGCCCCTGTTGACAAATGTTGGAACCATTCTCCAAATGAGTACAAAGTACAAAATTTACAAATTAAATGGCAGCACATACGGTTTGCTTTCCCAACGTTGAAGTCTAAGAATGCAGCTGTTAATTAAACCTTACAACAGATGGTGCGCCAATCTCAGTGACTGGATTGTATTTTTTAAATCATTTTTTTAACAGAGAGGTTGATGATGTAATATTTTCCCATGTGTGTGTGTGGGGGGGGGGGGGGAAGTTGTTAACTAGCGAACGAATTAACTTAATTTAATATTGCTGCTATATATAAAAATAAGCGTTAACAAAAGGAGCTCACAAAATTGTATTACCCTTGCCTTCTGGAATTTTCACTTAAAGTCATCCTAAAAACGATGACCCTAAAATAATTTAAGGCAGAGGATTATGCATATGCATTTATAAAAACATTTTTAGTGTTTAAAAGTTACTGTTAAAATAGCCTCCGAGACCTTCATGCCTATTTTCAATTTTTATATAACCTGTGCCTAACTGAATCTGTCGTTTTATTAATATGTTTGTAGAATGCGGTGAAAATACTTCCATCGAGAGAGTGCATATTTTGCTAATTCGCCCAGATCATCTATAGCTTAACCCCTAATAAGTTTTATGGGAACAAGTGAAGTAGGTATAATAAAAGACTGATTTAATGTGTAACAGCCAATGAAATGTACAACTTTTCAAAATGCATTTAATCATATCAGCCATATTGCCACAATATTTGAATGAATGTCATAGGTATGAGTGTAAACTAGGAACGATTTTGATATGTCGTGGAATGTACAATAATGAATTACGTAAAAGTATAATACACAAAGAAAGATCATTAAATATAACTCTGTTTCATATGCTAATGAATCAGCATATTCGCAAAAAAAAAAGTGCAATTTTAGTTAACATATTTTCAAAACAATTAAACAAACAGAATTTACTGGAAAATATGTTATTCATAACTTAGTAGGAGCAAGTGACGTCTATTCACCATCACCTATGTTTAATAAATAAATACGTTATTTGTTATTTTTGTTTTGTCTCATTGCTATGTACATGCTGTGCTGAAAGACTATTACTTCTAGATTTCAATGACAGTTTTTCTTGAGCGCGCGGTGTATCCCATGTCTACGTGTCGTCTTTGAAATCGTACAAATGACTTGTAGTTTTTATTAGTTTAGTTTCATATTTTGACATGGTTAATGAATCAAAACAAAACATCAATTTGTATACAACCTCAGTACACATAACATGGTAATTGTATGGTTTCTCAGCCGTATTTATAGTTATATGCGATTACGTAATGGAAAAGGTGTTTTCGTGTATGCTGCTGAAAGAATTCACTCCTTAAAATTTTATTTATGTGCTATGTGATAAATGCCCCATTGTGATACTTATGTAGGCCCTACCCAGCAGCCTAGTATCGTGAGCTGGGGCGGTTTAGCATTGAGCTTGAAACCATTGTCAACAAATCCCACTCGCAGAAAGCAGTTTTTATTTCGTTCTTATTCATGGACACTATTACTAAAATTATTTATTACCGCGAATTGTAATTTTTTTATAAGTATACATAAAGGTTTTTAATTTTTTAATAAGAAATTTTTTTGTGAAAGATATCTCAAAGAAAACAAAACCAGTAATTCGGTAGAATTCTATACGAGCCTCGTTGCCAAATTTAATGGACGCAAAATAATAAATTACCTACACATAGACACAGCGTAAATGTTACATGGCAGGACAAGATTCAAGAAAGGTTTAGCTTGGGAGAAGAGTCCTTTAAAAAAAATGTCAGGTAGGAGCCCTGGTTCAATACACAAGAAAGTCATTCGTAAAAAGATTCGACACTGCACAACTCGGCGTAAACTGGCTTACCAAGAAGATAGTCGGATGAAACTAAAACGGCGTGAACTCCAATCGACTAAACCAAATGTTAACTATGGATCCTCATCAGGGCAAGCTACGGATGTACAAGGGTGTGATCTTCCTGAAAATGAACTATTAAGTAAGTGTAAACATTACATCGCGTCACTGCAAGTCACTTTGGAAGAAGAAAGGAATATTGTGTAACAAACAAAAATGCATACAATCCCGCAAGGAAAGTCGTTCTGTGTCTAAAGTCACATTATTATTATTGAGAAATACCATTACATATCTTCATTATTTTATTTTGGGAATATAAGTGGAATCCACTATGGGAATATAAGAAATATTAAGGATAAATTCAGGGTTTTCTTTCGCTTAAAACAGAGCGAACAGCCAACTCTGGAAAGGCAGCCCATCAGGATATTACGAACTGTATGCGTACAAGGAAAAACCTGAAAGGCGGCCTTTCCGATGGGGCGAAATTCAGGGTTTTCTTTCGCTTAAAACAGAGCGAACAGCCAACTCTGGAAAGGCAGCCCATCAGGATTTTACGAACTGTATGCGTACAAAGAAAAACCTGAAAGGCGGCCTTTCCGATGGGGCACAATTCAGGGTTTTCTTTCGCTTAAAAGAAAGCGAACAGCCAACTCTGGAAAGGCAGCCCATCAGGATTTTACGAACTGTATGCGTACAAAGAAAAAACCTGAAAGGCGGCCCTTCCGATGGGGCACAATTCAGGGTTTTCTTTCGCTTAAAACAGAGCGAACAGCCAACTCTGGAAAGGCAGCCCATCAGGATTTTACGAACTGTATGCGTACAAGGAAAAACCTGAAAGGCGGCCTTTCCGATGGGGCGAAATTCAGGGTTTTCTTTCGCTTAAAACAGAGCGAACAGCCAACTCTGGAAAAGCAGCCCATCAGGATTTTACGAACTGTATGCGTACAAGGAAAAACCTGACTGGCGGCCTTTCCGATGGGGCGAACTTCAGGGTTTTCTTTCGCTTAAAACAGAGCGAACAGCCAACTCTGGAAAGGCAGCCCATCAGGATTTTACGAACTGTATGCGTACAAGGAAAAACCTGAAAGGCGGCCTTTCCGATGGGGCGAAATTCAGGGTTTTCTTTCGCTTAAAACAGAGCGAACAGCCAACTCTGGAAAGGCAGCCCATCAGGATTTTACGAACTGTATGCGTACAAAGAAAAAACCTGAAAGGCGGCCTTTCCGATGGGGCACAATTCAGGGTTTTCTTTCGCTTAAAACAGAGCGAACAGCCAACTCTGGAAAGGCAGCCCATCAGGATTTTACGAACTGTATGCGTACAAGGAAAAACCTGAAAGGCGGCCTTTCCGATGGGGCGAAATTCAGGGTTTTCTTTCGCTTAAAACAGAGCGAACAGCCAACTCTGGAAAGGCAGCCCATCAGGATTTTACGAACTGTATGCTTACAAGGAAAAACCTGAAAGGCGGCCTTTCTGATGGGGTGAAATTCAGGGTTTTCTTTCGCTTAAAACAGAGCGAACAGCCAACTCTGGAAAGGCAGCCCATCAGGATTATACAAACTGTATGCGTACAAGGAAAAAACCTGAAAGGCGGCCTTTCCGATGGGGCGAAATTCAGTGCCCACAACGATCTAACGAAAACTAAAAATTTCTGAAAGGGAGCCTTTCCGATGGGGCACAATTCAGGGTTTTCTTTCGCTTAAAACAAGGCGAACAGCCAACTCTGGAAAGGCAGCCCATCAGGATTTTACGGACTGTATGCGTACAAGGAAAAAACCTGAAAGGCGGCCTTTCCGATGGGGCACAATTCAGGGTTTTCTTTCGCTTAAAACAAGGCGAACAGCCAACTCTGGAAAGGCAGCCCATCAGGATTTTACGGACTGTATGCGTACAAGGAAAAAACCTGAAAGGCGGCCTTTCCGATGGGGCGAAATTCAGGGTTTTCTTTCGCTTAAAACAAGGCGAACAGCCAACTCTGGAAAGGCAGCCCATCAGGATTTTACGGACTGTATGCGTACAAGGAAAAAACCTGAAAGGCGGCCTTTCCGATGGGGAACAATTCAGGGTTTTCTTTCGCTTAAAGCAAAGCGAACAGCCAACTCTGGAAAGGCAGCCTATCAGGATTTAAATAATTGTGTGTGTGCTCGAAAAAATCTGAAAGGCGCCCTTTCCAATGGGGCGCAATTCAGCGTCCCCACTTCTTTGTGGCCATCTCACCTGATATTTTGTCGCGACAGCTGGAGCTGCTAGCACGCACGTTTAGCATGCGGTGAGTTCTGTACTTGTACTAAACATTCCTTTGGGAACCAATTGCAAAGAAATAGTTTGTAATACTACATGGAATATACTGTAACTTTGTACAACATACGGCTATGGTTTTTTTTTGCACATATGAAATACGTTTTTTGAGATAATACTGACTATTTATTGCAGATATTGGTGCATTATTTATTTAAACCACAGAAAATTTAATAGAATATTCAATAACTGGGCATCATTTTTTATTATAAGAATTAACGAGCGCGGTTAATACTGGAAATATATTCAGGGAACGGTTTACTAATAGCTTTAACTGTTGGAGGTAGTGGGACAACACAAAAGCATAAATGATCGGGTACGAATCCGAACACAATATTAGTGTAAAACGATGTTGTAGTCTTAGAAATATTTTCATGTAAATGTACAAATATCTGTAATTTTGCACTAACATTTCTGTACCATTTACTTTCCGCTCGGAGCAATGGACGCTGGCACCAGCCGTTTGAAGAGACTGGTTGTTGTGTGAAAATAAAATAAAGAAGCTTTGTATTGTTACACGTATATTGAAATCAGCCCGAAGCCTATATTTTTTTATTTAAATGTTATTTTTTGGTAAATCAGATAAATTATTCGGGAACATACTGTATCATTCATGCCAGGGTGTTGGGATTGAACCCCTATTACTTGACCTGTTGGCTTTTTCGCACAAGTGCGGATGTGACTTATAACATAGAATACCAGATTATATACTTATAGACGTGTGTGCCTAACACGCTAATGTGAAATGTAACGGAATAAAAAATCCTGGCTTGCACGGTATTGGCTTCATGCAAAGAAAGGCTGTTTCCGAATGCCTCCTTAAATAACTTTTGACCCTAAAAATCCTTCAAAAGGACTATTTAGGGCTCGGTCGCTCACGCTAAGTTTATGGTTTCATATGCATGATGTAAATTTGCTGTAAAGGCCATTTATTGAAGTTTATCACGATTATTCCCATATATATACTGTTGCGACGTAAATTTTGTCACAAGATACGTACTAAAAATAATTTGTAAGCTGTGAAATGTCACCCAATAAATCATAGTTATGAACACTTAGGTGACTTCTTGCCGAAATTAGATTACGCGTTAATTGTTCCTTATTTTGTATACAGTTTAAGTCAAAGTTTAGTAATTCATATTTTAAAACTGAAATATATGTTGGTTTAAATAGAGTTTCGAGTCACAAACACATTTAACAGGTTACTCTATTGTAATTTTTGTGTTAAAACACAATTGGATACGTTACACGGACTAATTTCTACCGGGAAAAAAGTTCCTTATCGCGTATCCAATTTATATCAAAGCATATCATCCAAGTTATACAAGAATTTTTGGGCTGTTTAATAGTTTAAATAATATCACATACACACGGAACTGCTTACTTTATTTGTAATTTTTTACGTTAAAATACAATTGGTTTAGTTGCACTTAACAATTTCTCCAGGGAAAAAATATAACTGAATGTCTTGTACAGAAAATCGAAATCAAGTATGATTTTGTTGTTATACAGCTTTGCATTACAAAAAAACATTCCATTTATTTCTTTATTTTAATATTTTACTATAAAATACGTTTAGTAAATATCTGTAAATAGAATTCGTGTAAACAACATGCGCAAGATAGTTATCGTAATAAGTTTACAGAAACAGCCCTTACAAATTGTCAATAAAATGGAAATAAAATAACCAACCTGCCTTATGAAATTGAGCTTTAAAGAATGGTGAGCCTTTTTGGGAGACATTCTTAATAGTTGCAAGGGTCGTTACAGATTCACTGTAGCACCGTTTCGCTAAAGAACGATCCGTTCTTGTCCTTCTATGCAGCTTTGTTTGGGTTTTGAGTAGTTTGTTGCGCTATCTTTCAGGAAATAATATAACGATTGTATGTTGCTTAGCCAGCTTTCTTAACCATTTTACGAATATATCATCTTTCCAAAAAATTAAACTTTTTTAAATTTGAAAATGTCCCGAAAATAAGATTGAAATAATTTGTAAACATAAAATACTTCCGAAAATTTGTTTACTTGTTGTTACACCAAGGTTTTTCTGTGTGTCTAAATAATTCGGATATCCTTTAACGGCTTTTTCTTACTGAATGAAACCTTGAAGTTGGGGGATGATTTGTCTAAGGGGCTGCATCCGTAAAGGAGACGTCCGTAGTGTTCGGAGAACCGCCCTTGTGTTTTCCAATTTAGGGGCCGTGTGTTTACTTGGTTGCATCGTCGCGGCCGTAAGGCGCGGGCGCGTTTCTCGCGACCCGAACGGTATCTGACAGGACGTTAATGTTTCACGGCTCTTGTTTCCTTCTTCTCCGCTCCTCTCGTCTTTTCTTCGCGGCTCTGCCCTTCCGTGGTACAAACACGCCAGGAAGTATTTGCTTCACTTGTTGGCTTCCTTGTCGATATTTACTTTAAAAGCGGGAGGAAAGTAGCGGCCGCAGGGAGCAGGCACTTAGGACCACTGTCAGCTGCAATAAACCTCTCGCAGCGCACCTACCAACTTTGTGCTTAACGCTTTCATAAGGCGTTACGACAAAATAATTATGTCACGGGAACAAATTAAGGGGTTCTCTTAATAAAGACATCTGGAAATATTAATTTGTTTCTACACCTTGTCGGTGAATTTCTCGTTTTTAAGCTAAATCAATTTTTTTTGTTTACAATACCATCTATAATTTGATTTTTTTTAATTATTAAAAAAATATTTAATACTTATTTTCATCCTTAAGCTTTCGTATTATTTTTATATTTTTTTTAGTTACTAGCTTTCCCGCCCACGCGTTACTGCGGCTCAGTCTGGTTAAATGTAAAAGAAAGAAAACAGAAATCACTTTTTTGTTTTGTAATTGCCAAATAAGTTTCACTACCATCATGTGTATTGAGTTCCACGGGCTCATTTTTTATTAATTTAAGTTTATTATTTTTATCATATAAAAACGAGCGTATAAGGGGTCGTCCATTAATCACGTGATGTTTTTTAGCAAATTTTTAACCCCCCCTCCCCCCTAGTGATTTGTGGTGAGGTTTCAGACTACCCCCCCCCCCCCCCAATAAATCACGTGTATTTTATTGGTACAAAATATTTTTAAAAATTTCAGAATATTATCTTTAAATATAGGTATTAAATATAGGTATAATCTAATTTAATTCTGGAAAATTAAGCACAGTGATAAAAATGTCCAGACACACATTAAGGTTGCAGGTTTATTCTCACTGGCATAAAAATAATAAAGGAAAGGCTTATATGTGATTTACGCATGTATACGGCGCCAAAATCACAGTCTTACTGGCGACTGGCAAGCCGAGCCGGGTGGTTCATGTTGCGTCGGGCGGGGATATTGTTGCCTGGCTACGGCGAGTCTAGGTCACGCGTCCCTTTTCGGTTTAGTAGAAATCGTGCGAAAAAATAAATACACGTGATATCTCTCTACACCCCCCCTCCTCCCTTGTGATATTTCGTGATTTTTCCCGACCCCCCCCCCCCCCTTTTCGTGACTCACGTGATTAATGGACGATCCCTAAGAATGCAACATTGTGTCAAAATGCCCAAGCAATCGGTGAAGAACTTTTGGAGATTAGCTATTTTATAATAACGAACATTAAAATTATTATTTATGTTGATAGAGATAGATATTAAATTCGAATATATAGTTTACATGAAACTTATTTTTATGAATTTAAATAAACTTCATTTTGGCAAATTGCATCTGTAAAGCACGTTTTAAAATCCGGAAAAAAATTAGTTACCGTAGCATCAACCCAGAAAACAAAATATGATTAAAAATTCTAGCCAAGAAAGCCTCCAAACCATGTAAAACACGAAACACATAGGATTCACATAAGAAAACACGGAGATTCAGAATTAGGACTTCCTGTACGTGCCACAAAAAAAAAAATAATTCAAGAACATCCTTTAAAAAATTCATCCCTGTTCAACCAACGGTATTTTATATTAATGTACGGACTACTTAAAAAACCACACACCATATCATTTAAAAATATTTATAACAATGTTCATAGTTTAAAATTAAATATTTGTGTTTTTTAAAAAAAAATATGGTTAACTGTTATTGGGAATGAGAATAAAAATGGAATTGACACATCTTATATAAATTTTATAACCGAAAATCCTTAAAATCAAAAAAAAAAATCACGGGGAACAACAAAATTTTTTTTTTTACATTGTTAAAAATATTCATATCAAATCAACGAAAAACTCTGCTTACAAATCATCCAGGGGTTTTCGTAAATAAAAGATTTTTTTTTTTAGTTTTAGGTTATTGCGTTCGCTATTCTTATTCAAAAACTCGCAAGACACTTCTAGTTCAGTTTCACAGTAAACTCACTCTTGGAACCCACACCTTGAAAGTTGAAATCCTGTGCAATATTTACGAGGATCCAAACCTCTTGAACTGAAAAAAGAAATTCTTCATTTGGAGTGCATTCTTCGTTATAAATTCTTTGCATTCGCAGTAATTTCAGTGCAACTAAATTATAAACGTGTTTCTAACATCAACGAAAGAAAAGCTATACATTACAACAGAGTTTGAAAATCGCAGGTGGTATTACAAACCACACGTCGATCCACTTATATTATCCTCATTTCCACCTTTTGGGTCATTTTTCTTGCAGAGGTTGGTACGAGAGGAGCCGTGAAAGACGAGAGCACAGGGCTGGTAGCCCCCGGAAATTTTTACTCCGGTGGGGGTGGAGTTTTAAGGGAAGTAAAAAAAAAAGAAAAGTGTGCGTGGGGAAAGGAAAGTCAGGGCATCTTGCGCTTACGCCGAGAAGACTGTTAAGAAGCGCGGAAGATTTAAGGAACCTCAGCCAGCATCTCGCAGTGGCGAAGGGAAGGCAGAAAAGAATTAGCAGCCCATGGAAGCTCCATGCCGTTGCTAGAGAAGTAACAGAACTGGGGAAAAAGACGAGAGTAAGCACGTAAAATAACCTCTTACTACAGCTGTTATCCGTATACAACCTCAAAAGACCCTCGAAATTAAATAATATTTGAGAAGTGCATCTTAAAGAATAATCACAATTTTTTTATGTGCAACTCCTTAGCTGTCGATATACGGCATTTGGTGGATGAAATTTTTGTGAATGAAACGGAAGTCACGCGCAACGGAAATGTGCAGCCACGGTGCTGCCATCTGTGAAAGATGGCACAAAACCAAATGTAAACTTTATAGTTTATAATGATTAATGAATTTAAACAAGATGGGCGGTATTTACATAACATTCCTTGTTTAAAATCACTCCTAAATCCGAGATTTTGTATTTTTTTTTAGTATTAGTGAATTTTATTTCAGCCGTTTCATTATATAGTTTAAAATTCATCCCTGAAATTCGATGATTCGATAGTCGACGTAACTGCTTTGGTTACGAAATCTAGAAGCGGGTGTGGAATTTAAGTGTGTTTCGCGTCAAGAAATGAAATTTTATTTACAATTTCCGTGAATATTTATCACGCTCGACATTATTTAAAATAATTATACTTTAAATTTTGTGTACAATTTTTTTTAGATATATCATATTTGTTAATCCAGGCAATTACATAGAAAAATGTTTTGATTTTACAAATTTTAATTGACTTCACGAATTCTTCACTTATATACTTCTTCAGACTTATGTATGCATTCAGAATTATACAATTACTTCAGTTCTCGCCAGTGATGTGTAAACATCAAACCTCGGTAAAGAGCAAATTAATTTGTTCTCATGTGATTTTCGTTGCAAATAAACGTATAATATGAAACACGCACACAAAATTTAATGTAGAATTATTTAAAATAATGTCAATCTTGATAAATAAACTGATCAATAAAATAGTAAAAATTAAAATATCAACATTTCTGGATGCGAATTACACGTATAATTAATTATTGCGCCTGCCGCTAGAATTCGCTGCCTGAATCGTAAACGTTGCTTGCAACATAAAACGCACGAGCAAAACTTTTTTTTTAATACCAGGAATGGTAGTTATGATTCCGTTTGAATAAATAATTTTAGATGGTTAACGTTAGTAGTTATTGGGCATGAAGTTCTGTTTTCAACTATTCATTATTCCAATTGCAAAGAGGAACTAAAAAAATCGTTACAGCCGTCATAATAATGGCATAATTTTAATACCGTGCACCCACACCCTTTCTATATTGTAGTTAATAAAGAAAGAAAGTAATACCTTTTCACAACATGTACGTAGTTTATACCAACTATAACAATATATATTATAATAGCGATACGTGTAATAACAACATAAACTATTAATCATGAATTGTAATTTGAGCCCCAACACGATAGCACCACACATATAAAATTACAGATAGTTGCAGAATATACTTTACATATTTAGGTTTGGCAAAAATGGTAAACAACAAAATATTAATTAGACATGCAAGATAGTTGTATGAACACTCATAAAATAGCATCGACAGAATTCAATTCACACAACTTTTATGTTTCTTTAAGGATATATTTACATACATATCGGATTCCTTCTGTATCGGTATTGGAGTATATGAAATATTATTTATAAAATCATATATAGAACATCTTTACCTATACCTTTCGTTTCAATAATTGAACGTTACTCTTCATATCATGGAAAGGAAAAAAGAAGAAGAAATAGAAAGAGAACATTCAGATTGTATCGAATTATGTCTTGCTAATTCGTCGTCCAACAAGCAACTTAGCAAAAATATGGTTTTACCACGGATGTTTACCAAAACAATAATAAAAAGGAAAAAACAATTCAACTTTCTTAAATCAAAATTCTTCAGTAATTCATTTCATATAAATGCATGAAACTCCTTAAATGTACTTCTGGTTTAGTTGTCTAAATTTTAAATTTGTAAAAACAATTATATTTCTGATTAAAAAACAAATACACGTAATCTTAGGTAGTTTGTAATCACCAGACTTGATACCGAACAAGCGTCACTCGAAATTGTGGTTTACAGTAGACCTGTATTTAGTATGACTTACTGCGATACTTCTTTGTAGCTCACACACTTTTATTAAATAATCAATTTTAGGATAGTCCTGAAAATTAATTGCAAAACAAAACTTTTTATAATTTTTAATGTCCATAATTAGACATATAAATGATACTGAATTAAATATATCAGCTCGAAGTCACCATACATCTTGCTGAGTCGTAGAAGCAAGATCGTGACAATCAGTCGTTTTAAGTTTTCTTAATTTATTGCACGTAGTGTTCTGCTAAGCCCAAACTGATATATCAAAGCATAAACTAGTCATATAAGACATGAAACACACCCGTCACTTTACAGAAAATTACTCTACAGAGTTGTTTTCCAATATAAAATAATTTAAAAAATCTATGGTCAAAATAAACATTTTTTTTTAAAGTGAAGTGCAAATGCTCTGAGAGAAATTAAGTACTCAAACATCAACTGTTGCTATGTGGACATAGAAGTATTGACTGGTGGAACTGTGCATTGTTTATCTACAATCAAAATATGGTTGTATAAACATAATTTCAAACAAGTAGAAAGAATCTGAGATAATAAAGCAAGCAAAGTACATGTTTATGTGACTGTGTTTTTGCACGACTGACATTGTAACTATCTTTTTTATATAAAAAGAAAAGAGTATTTTGTCCATGTACCAAACACCTTATTTATGTGGATAAGAACGAAGAAATTTCTACTGACTGAGTGAATGACAGATTTGATATAATTTAGCTTATTTTCCGCTGAGCTTTGACGTGTACACGCTATAGCCTAATGACGCATACATGAAAAACCTTAAAATGTTAAAACTAAACAATTAGAATATAATGAATAACTGCCACTTCCTGATAGTGGTCAAATAACTGAGAATTTTATTAAATTGTCGATTGTAATCAGGGAACTGTACATCGTTGTATAAAACGTTACTTTCAAGATTTTCTATTACTAAAGAAATTAAAAATGCTGAAATATTTTAAGATCTTAAAAATGTCAACTACTAAACGATTTTTTTATAATCCAGAAATGTGTGAAGGGAAAGTGCAGTATAGACCGGTTCATTCAGAAAATAGTTGTTGCTGATTGAGAATCGATACTATTGATAGCAAAAACGAGTCTTTCGATAAAGAAATTCACATCCCGCGATACCTAGAACCTGGAAAAGAGATGAAGTTACAGTGTTTTATTTGTTCGCTTGATCGGGGGGTGTGCGTTAACGAACAGTTGAGAATTATATTCTTTTTCTACGACAAACGGTTCTCAGAGACCCAAAAACGAAACGAAACGGTTATTGTTTCATAACCGTTGCATGCCGGCTATCGTAAATACCGCTTGTCTCTAATAGCAGAACGAAACAACTGGAAAATTTAAACTATTATAAACTGCTCTAATAGAACCCCTGCTTTGGACTCGATTTTCGACAAGGAATTTTATTGAAATACGGCTACTTATTACTATGACTATTTAAGTTTACCAAATATATTCAAGGGTAGTTTCACTATCATAGATTTTTATTTGGCACACTAAAACTGTATGGATACAGATATTTGAGCTTTTATGTTTTAAATTAGTGTTATAATTCGCGATATCTATTATCTGGTTTTACCGATCTCTTTGATGTATTTATTTTTATGGAAAATATTAAAAAAAATAGCAGGACTTTGTCTTTAGAATGAGGAAGTTGGAAACGATATAGTGTGTTGTCGAATGAAGTGACATTAAAAAACATGTCTTATTAATTGATAGTTATATATTTTATTTCATTTAAAAGGGCTAATTTGGTATAGAAAGACCCTTTATAGCATCTGATTTGATGGCAGAATTGTATATGTAACTTATGGCAGTTATTTGTCGAAAAAGATTAAAAATGTCATAGAACTGAACATCTTTAAGGTGAGGAGGTCATTACAGATTTGAAAGTCATGAACAATATATATTTATTCACATTGGAGCTACACTTTAATAAATGGTAAAATAGCATATGGGAATTGTCATACTGGTTAAGAATATTCAAAATAGTATGTGACAGTAGAATTCAACATTTTTTTAATACTATATTACTTGCATCATTAATTCCTCTTGTAATTCTGATTGTATTAACCGTGCATATTTTTCCTGAGATCTTATTCACAATTGAGCTATAACAGTATAATATATGTTGTGCTTAAGTTAGTGGACATTTGCATTAGCGATCATATAAGCAACGTTAATTTAAAGGAGTCATGTTTTACAATGTTTCGAAATCTGTAGGAATTATTGCTACTATTGCGTGATTTTGTTTAAGCATTTCAAAAAAAAATATTTATTAGTCATTCATTACACTCATTCTCCTGTTATCTTGGTTACATTACCAAGAGGGAGAATAATAATACTCAAACGAGATTTAAACCTTATGGCCATCACACTATAATATCGCACAAGATATGCGTTATTATCTTTATCATAGATCTGTTTAAATTCGCACATGAATGTTTACGGAAGTCACAATACGTTTGGTATGTGCACTGATGTTTACGAAAGTGACTATACGCGGGTTTATGTTGCTACACGTGAGACCGCCACGTTTGTGTTACATTTACCGTTCATCGACTTACGTTCCGTTTTCACGAAAAAATTTTTCTACCAAATGCCGTATACCGAGAGCTAAAACTTTTATTGACATAAATAACGCATAATTTTAAACCTATAATCTACCGTAGATGCGCCAATTGAATGTTACTTTTATAATGAAATTGTTATTTTTCCTGAAGATGAAATATATTTTGCCCATTTTCTGTTCAGGAGATGAATGTTTTTGTTTCTTCTTCACAGAGAAGCATTGCATACGCCCGGCGATATCAGTCCCCTAGTACACAGTGACTTCATTTTGCCATCCCTTATCCAGCTGCAGTAACTGTCCACCAATAGGCCTGCAGCTGCAAGTGTCCAGAATTTCTCCCTTGACCCCCCTTCCCAGACAAACGAATTACTTTACCATCATTGTCTTATTTGCCCGTCAACTGCCTGGAAGGTTGCACTGAGGAAGTAATCATGTAGCCCGGGGCACACGCTTGCAAGGGGGGGGGGGGGGGTGTTTCAGGGTGGTGGGGTGGTTTCGGGGGAGGGGGGTTGACTGGGGCCTCGCAAAGGCCCCCCCAGGACACATCACTGCGGCATCCCTTAAACCCCGCACGGTCCAGTGAATCATATACCCGCGAGGCCGTAAACATACAACCTCCCCCCCTCCAACCTATCCTTTTCCAACAACTACCCTCTCCTAGCCCGTCGTAAGGGATGAGCGGGGAATTTACGGCCAACTCACTGGGGTGACGACGCTGTGGGAGGAAAAATAGGTGGGGAGAAGGGTGAAATCAAGTCGAGGTTTCTTGCCGGAGGCGTCAGCTGTTCGTGTTGCTTCACAAGTCTCACGTCTCACCTAACTGAAAATAAATAAATAAAAAATAATTTAAATTAAAAAATAACATCAGTCTCCCAAGTTGTTAAGAGCCCAAAATAAATGTAAACAAGCATTGCATGTATACGTCATCATACCTTGCTTTGTTAATTTTTGGCTAATAAATTATGATCGTGAGCCAAACTGAATTTTTATAAACAAATCCACGATTTCTGTTTCAATACTGGTACAATTTATGATACTGATTAAAATTTAAAGAAATTGTTTCAGCTTTTGAATTAACAGAATTTTTTTTTGTAGTGGCGACGCAGAAAAAAAAACTTCGTTCGTTTGATCAGTTAAAAAAATTTGAGGTTCAAATTGAAATTTTTGTCACGATTGAGCATTAAGTTATTCTGAAAAGAAATTACATCTACTCGAATTTTCAGCAAAACATTTATTAAAAGTGGTAATTAGTAATTAAACTGTTTATTCATTAAAAATTTTTAAATATAGAATAGTCCAACTAATGATAATGAAAATCATATTTACATAAGTGTACGGCACCTATGTCATAATAAATTTTCATATAAACTACTTATTTTTACCATTTACACTGACAATTTTTATTTCATAACATTAATTCATAATATATTTTTTAGTCGCGTTCATACGTGCTTGTAAAATTTAATAATCTCTTTCAAATATGTTCTGCTGCGGCCTTAAACTTTATAAGACATAATAAAATAATCATACTATGTGTCGTAGATATAGAGTAAGAATTATTTTAAGTGCACGCGTTTTACATGCATGCCAGCGTAAATGTTACATTAGGTTTGCATGTAGTGGCTTAGTAATTGTATTAAAATTCACACCAAAGTAGTATGATTTGGTTCCTCCGGCGCCGGGTTTTAAGGCTGTGGAGCCGATGGGCCGATCGCCATCTTGGATTGTAACGTCATGGTGGCCATCTTGGATGACCTTGACCTTGGCTTGATCTAAACCTTTGACCTTCAAAATTTGCCCAAAATTCGCCAAAATTTCCAGTTTTGTTGGAAAAAAATTCCACCATAAAATCTCAAAAATTAGGATAATTCGAAAATTGGGATTTTGAAAAATCTCAAAAGTCTTTTTTGCCTTAGAAAGAACTCAAATTCCTAAAAGCTGCATCAAAGGCCTAAGTGCTAGCCGCTTTAAGCCGCCGTGGTCATGACCTTGAAAATAGAATGCCATGGTAGCAATTTTGAATTATGACGTCACATTTGCCATTTCAGTTACGGCCACCATCATGAAAATCTTTATTTATTATCAGATTTTAATGAAAAAATTTTAAAATTTATAAAAATATTCAATTAATAATGTTTTATGTTTTAAAAAACATACATTGTTGTTTTCAAAAACATACATTTACGACATGGAGCTCAGAATCCTCGGTTCAAACCCGGTGAGGGCAAAAATAAATAAAAGTGGCGACCGATCCTTCATCCACGGAAGCCGCTGGCAGACTGAATCCCCCACCACTTATGTCAAAGTATATATATCGTCACCTAGTATGATGTCATGTCCGCCATCTTCAAAATCCGTAATTTTAATACTAGAAAATCGGGAAAAAGTTTAAAAATTAATAAAAAACTATTAATTAAAATTTAATAAAAATCTTTAAAAACTCCTTTGCACTTTTCGTTTCTGCCGCCATCTTGGAAAACCGTAATTTTTATGGAAGAAATTGGGAAAAAATTTCAAAAATTATAAAGATATTTTAATGATCACATTTTAATATTATACTATTTTAAAACGTACTTACGCCTTAAAGTCCTTGGTTCGAACCTTTGAATATATATACTGTATAGAAGTCGCCAGCCCAGGTTAAAATTTCTAATACGGTTTTGAGGTAGTTGGTTAATTCACCGCCGCAATCGCCACCATCTCTAGGGAATTGACTTGTGGTGGTCCCTAGCGGAAAATTGTCGAACTCTTCAAACACCCCTTCCCCCTCCCGTTGAACGAACTTGAGCTGCAGTGAATGATAGATGGGGGGTGCGGGGAATGACAGCGGGCGACAGAGCTGCGCTCTAACGTGTAAATAACAACTAAGACGATACAGGGCGTTACGGCAGCGCACTGCAGCGGTGAAGTTCCCAAGCTGCTCATCATACGCTTCTGAAAAACGTAGAGTAAATCCTATCCACTCGCGACTTCTATACAGTATATATATTCAAAGGTTCGAACCTAGTATGATCAAAAAAAAAAAAAATGTCGATAGATCCTTCTTCCATAGAAGCCACCTGTCGAATGGCCACCCACCACCAATACCAAGGTATATATCATCAGCTGGTATGACGTCGTGCCCATCATCTTGTTTTCAGCTATTAGAGAGCGCTGACGCCACGTTAGTGTAATTTTGGTTCTAGGGTCCATGAAAAGAAATTTAAGTAGAAATTTTCCGGAAGTTGCACCTTGGTAACGACTGAAAATAGTTGACATTATAAAAAATTTATCTAAAAAAAAACAACTTTTGTAACTCATCCAGTTTTGTAAGCAGCCATATATATATATATATATATATATATATATATATATATATATATATATATATATATTCAAATAAGCTATCTGAAATCACTGGTATGAGTTACTTAACCAAACGATGTAATGCGAAAAAATAGGTCAGGCGGTTTTTTCAACGGATGTTTTATTCAGCTGATAGATTTTTTTTTTGGTAAGCTCGTTCATCTCGTGAAGTTCTGTCTGGACATTATTTCCCGCTGAGCCCCGGCGATTGTTCTACTCACTCTAATCCGGCTTTTCGTTTCCCTCCGCTCGGAATTGCTGGGGGCAGTAGGAAAGGGGGGGGGGGGGGGAGGGGGGGGGCTGAGGCCCGGAGTTAGGTCTCTTAATTCACACTGTGAATTTCCAAACTTATCTGCTAAATCCACCTGTACGGCTTGCATTCGGGCTGATAAATCCGTCGCGAGCGCCGGCGGGAAACATTAGAAGCAGGTGCCGCGCTCGGGCGGCCAAATTTAGGTGAACCAAAAAAAAATTACGATTGCCTAGAAACTACTGGGGGGCATTTTTACCCCCTTTAATATCTGACTACGCGATTAATTTTTTTCCCCAACGAACTTACAGCTTTAAGTATTTGTGTCACACTTCATATGTTTTAATTCTTAATTTTTTCTTTCCCACGCGTTTATTTTCGAGATGTAAATTTTTTTCACAGATGTGATGTAAAAAAATATATAAAGCGAACAAGAACTTTTCCTTCCTGTTTCCTGATTATTTTCAGAATCACTAAACGTGTTTTTTTTTCTTATGTTCATCTGTAAACACAGTGTCTGGTTTTCTTGTGTCTCGCATGAAAGTGCCTATATGGTTGGAGCATGTAATGATTTACGTAGTATTAAGGACAGCCTCACATACTGGGCGCCATTTTATGTATATTACCTGTTTCAATAAAATAATTACTTATTTACTTTGCTTCAAATGTAAGTGTCTGGTTTCTTAGTGGATTATAAAAAAGTTTAATGTTATTACAAGATTGAACTTAATTTAAAAAATGGGCAATAAATAAAATTAGAATGATTCTTAAAGCAATATTTATCGTGCGTGGTTTTTATGTGGGTCATAAAACCTTTTATTTTTGATTACAAAGAAAAAACTTTATTTTATTACTTCTCTTAGAAATTTGGTTCTTCTCTACTACAGCACTTTTTGTGAACACAAGACCTTTTTCAGCATAGAGTTTTAAATCATATGTATGTAAAAAATATTTTGTTGAATTTTTTTCTGCACAGCTGGGAATCTCTAAAACGTATAAATGATTACAGTTACTTAAAGTGATATGTTATAAAAAAGAAGCCAGATATTCTATAGTTATAAAAAAATACACAGTGGTCCTGAACAAATTTATTATGGAATACGCGACTTATTTAAAACAAATATTATTTTTAGCTGATCATTTTTACAATGATAGAAACTTGTTTTAATTGATGACATAAATGATTGTGTGGAAATTAACATCCATTTAAATTCGTTCTTAACAATACTCATATAATTGGTAGAGTGAAAACAATAGGTTCAACTTATTAGCTCATGTTTAGAGCAACTAACGCGTAGAAGGTCTCAAGTCATATTCGATGAAAAATAAACTTTTTAACTAAAACTAGAACATAATGAGTCCACTTTTCATGTTTATGTTTCTCTATCCCTTTATACTATATTTTAAATGTGTATACGTTTAGATGTTAGTTACTTAAGCACGTTTTACTGCTAAACAGATTTTGACAAAAATTTAAAATGATGATACCCTATCAACTGGACTAACAAGTGGCTGTAAATCATTACCAAATTATCCACCCAAGCCAGTAAAAATTGGTTATTTTAGTTTCATAAAATATACTTATCTACGTAACAAGCCTTAAAAAATACAAATATATATCTTTTCTCTGAGTTATAACCATTTAAACGGGAAAAAAAAAAAAATCAAAATTTTTAATTTAATTATTTATAACAGTATTAGGTGGTCTCCTTGAAACTATTGGAATTATCCTGTTATGTGTCTTAAACAACAATTACATTTATGCTTATCATAAAATAACCACATTGGGTTTGAAGCAGCATTTTGATTATCAATTTTTTTAGACGTTGGGTGGTTACTTATTTATATTTAAATCAACCAATTTGGTATTTTTTTAATTTAACGTTAATGTATTTTTAACTTTTGATCTTATTCCAAAAATCTTTTCTTTTGATTAAAAAATTTCGCGTCCTTAAAATCATAGTTATTTTAAAAAATCGAATACTGAAGTTAATAATGGCACACCTCTAAAAATATTTACCCAGTGGAGTTAATGGTATTTAGGTTTTGATTTGATATTAAGCATACTAAAACCCTTAAATGTTAATAGCTACAATATAATGATCTCTGTAAATCTCTGAATTGAATATTAATCAATACAGACCGGTAATGACATAAAAGCTGTTTTTGTAATGGTTCTTGCAATGGGAAAGATTGATTTAAATCATTATTTGTACATACGCCATTGCTAGCTTGCACTGTATTTCGTTGAGAAAACCCAAGGTATGTACAAAGAAAGAATGAAATAAAGTTGAATTTACACATAGAAAACAAGCCAAAATCAGCATTTGCCTAATGTCAAATGTAAATAATGCTCAGAGAATTGAGTGTAAGGAACTACTCAGAACAACATCGCAGCCCAGACGAACATAGTGGTCTGATAACAACGAGACAGTCGCACCTGAATCACTAAATACACGTGGAAAACACAGCAACTAATAGAGAAGCCCAACGATAGCCCTAAACAGATAAACTAGACAACCCACCTTATATACAGAGACTCACAAGCGAGCCCAGCGATGAAATTAAACAGATATTCTGACAAAACAACGACAGCACAAACACAATAGGCTTCTTATGGCAAAACCATTCCGCAATTTCGTTAGGCTGTTAAAAAACTTACGGTATATCTCGGTTAATCCTATTTCACCATTTAAAGTAATTATTGTAATCTAAATGCCATAACTCCTTTTTACGGATTCAACCGAGACTTGTTGAGAATTGTTATGGTGTAAGCACGATGATACACCGCAAATAAACAAGGTTGATTTATAATTAATGTCAACTTGATGTTCCTGTGCTAGTCATTTAAACATATTTCCTGTAATAATTCGGCTTATCGCCACAGTCATTGACGCTGAGAGCAGACACACTGGATCAATTCTATGTGGGATGACATGTCGGCGATCTTTCACATATTGCCGATGTAAAATTCCACATAACAAAGATACAATGTACTTCGCTGAACTCTAATGATAAAAAGAAGCGATTCCATTATCTATGTTCATCAACATTGTTGCCTGATGTACGCGCCTAGCATTAGAACCCACAATTAATTTTGCAGTTTATTTAAGATAAATATTACATTATATATTTTTTTCTAATGATGAGGACACCGTTGTGGGAAGTCGATAGAAACTTACCGATAAACTGTCTCCAAGTAATAGGCCCGAATAACCCACTTCGATGCATCTTCTAATTTATAATTGTTGTTTCAAAGGTAAAAAAAAATTGAAAGTTACAAAACTAAAAGTCTTGCAAATATTTGTTATTTACGTTTTTCTTTAGGGAGTCCCACGTCAAGGTGATCGTAACGTAAACTAAAAGGCTGGGTGGATTTCGTTGGCGAATTTTATTCTACTTCAAAATCACGACACTTTTATGAATTCTTTGCTGGATTGTGTTTATTTTCATTGCGACCGCGAAGCTGAACGATCGAGTGGTGAACTTTAGATGTGTTCGAGAAATGATTTTGGAAGGGGGGTGTTGGGGGTGTGGGCAAGGGGGTTAAGGTATTCTCAGGGCTTCCCGCGGCAGTCGACAACCGAGACAATGGTGTCCATGGTACACCGGCAGGTGGACGGTACAGGAGCGGCGACGACAAATGGGGCAGACAAAGCTCTCGATGGAGAGCGGGGTGAGGATGGGGCGATGCTTTCTCCATTCAGTCGAGGGAAAGAGGATCACGGAGGATTCTCGACAGAGTTACGACATTCTCCTTCCCCCCCATTTTCGCTTCCCTTTACTTCTCCCCGACAGCGAAACGCTGGAAACCCCTCAGGGTACCCCACGGAAGGAAAGAAAGAAAGAAAGAAAAAAAATGAAATATCGGGAGCAGCAACAGCGGCGAGAGACCTCGTATCGCCCTTCCAAAAGCGGGGGTCCCACACCCCCCGCCCCTTCCTGACGCGCTCACCAATCAATAGCGCGAGCTCGCAGTTTATGAAGCCTTTAATGTTTCTTGTTAATTTCCCTCTCTCCTACTCCCCTCATTCCTTCGCGCGCCTCAGCTAATGAAGCCCAGGCTAATGAACCGCGTGCCCCGGCTACGAGGCCTGTGACGAATTGTAGCAGAATTTCGTGGGGTGTGTCCGGGAGGGGGGGGGGGGATGAATGGGAACGAAATTAAAGCCCGCTTAGGCACGCCAGAGAGTCGTCATATTCTCCCAAGTGTAACTTTCCTCATCGTCTGGACCCCAACTTCTGCGCAGCGTTCGGATGCGGCATTCATTAGCTAAAAGTATTTCTTTGTCGCGAGTGGATTTTATTCCCTTGTACCACAAATGTTCACTCCAGAAACGAATGTTCCAATTTTGGACCTTGAGCATTAGCAATTTCTAAAAAAAAAAAAAAAAAAAAAAAAAAAAAAAAATCATATATTTTACGAACTAAGTATACACGAGTTTTGAGGTCATTATAGGTTCAGAATTGCATGGTTGGAAGTTATAAGGAGTACTTTTTTACTTATGTAAAAAGGAAATTTGTTTTATAACTTGTTAGTTGAATCATGTATTTTATCTTAAATGAGAGCCTGATATTAACTTAAACTATATTATTTTTTTCTTCTTTGAAATGCACACTTTTTAATTCAAAATAATTTTTAAGACAATTACTTCATGCCAGTTGATGTTAGCCATTAAGGAATCATTAATTCAGTTACAATAATTGAAAATAATATACATCTTTAGGATAGATAATGACTATGATCGACCATAAAACTATGAATAGTGTTCAGACAGTAAAATGTTCAACACAGTAAAAGTGTAGCAATTTTAAATTTCTATTAACTATATAATTATAACAATTAAAAGGAAAATATAAAACAAAATAATTTAAATAAATACAATTTAATACATATTGTTTTGTATTAATTTAACAATAACATAAAGTTAGTTAATTTTAAGAGTAATTTTAAATAAATAAGTGCATTTCCTGCAATTTAATACCGTTGACCCTTTATACATCATACGATACTTGAACACCCTCAAATTTATTTCATTAAATTTCTTAGGTAAGCTTTTATTTCACGATTCTTCTTGTAGAATAATTCGTTTGGGGGGGCATTGCCAGTTTGTCTGTGCTAATGTACATATTAAAACAAGCAAATACTTAAAACGAATAAATAAAACACGAATAACTTTTGGTGATTTAATTACCGTGCTTGATTTCGCTGACATCCGTTGATGTGATGAACATTTTGTTGCAATACGTCACCGTAGGGTTTATTTGTTAAGTGAATCCAGTTCACAAATCTTCATCTTTCTCTGTAGAACCCCCCCTTTTCTTAATACAGTTGTGTTAGTATTCTAGTTTCAGGAATTTACACTAGCACAATAGTGTTGCTTTATAACGGTGCCAAAACTAATTGGCTGTTTCAGTGTGAATTTATTTAATGTACCAGAAGATCGTTGTTTAAATGTTGACAAACACGCGCGAAATATTTGCCAGTGGAAAGCTGGTGCTTTTTTAACTCGCGGTGCGTCACGGCTTGAGGAAACGTCTACTAGGTACCCTACTCGTGCGAACAGCACGACAACGCCGAGCGATAATCGACTGCATAGAAAAAAAATTGTAATTTCTATACTAATATTAAAACTTTTGGAGGTTAAAATTATGTACAGTACAAAAATTTATAAAAAGAATTTGCATATTGCTATTTGCATTATCTCGAACCCAATAAAAATACTTTTAATATTTTTGTACGTTTGTATGTTTGTCCGTTTGCTTGTTTTTATGTCTGTTTGTCTGTTCGATTTGGCATCACCAAAAAAATTACTTCATATATTTCGATATTTTTTTTGTTAGTAAGGTATTTGCCTAACTTAAATTTTAGGCCATATTTAATTTAAAAAAATAACCACAAGAGGGGTAAAAAGGGTGTCAGTATGGTTTTTGCATAATTAATACATCTATGGCTAATCAAGTATAAAAAATTATATTGGGTAGAAACCTTAAACATGCCAAATTCATCAAACCCTTTAAGAAGAAGAAGAAAAAGCATATTTTCAAATATACAAGAAGTAAAGGTAAGACTTTGAGACTGAAAATAGTATTTTAAAAGCGTGAAGAAGGGGTAAAATTTAATTAAATTTTATAATTCGAATCTCTGAAACTAATTAAATTATATCAAAAGTATTTGTTTGTAGTAAAAATAATAATAAAGTATATACAATTTATTTTTACCAGTGTGCAAAATTCAACCTCTAAGGGTTCTAAAAGGGATAGTTTTGGTATGAAAATGCATTATTCCGTAACCACTTAATCACAAAGTGAGAAACTAAGAATGAATAACAAGCATAAAGATTTCCGAATTGCATTTTTTTAAATTTTTCAGAGTTCCTTAAAGAAGGTGGAAAGGGAGCAAGTTTTGTTTTAACAAAAATTCATAATCACAAATAATTGCAAACATAATGTAAGAAACTAAGCACGCATTATATATGTACTCGCATTACCTTGCATATTTTTTTTTTTTCGAGATTAGATTGCAAAGGTGGTGAAAAGATGGAGGTAAGTTTTGTTTTAAGTAAAAAAAATTAAATACATCTTTATCTACACCTTGTAATTAGCGATGACGAGTTTATCGCTATGGTATTTTTTTTCTCTTTTTTGGTTTTATTTTTTGCTTTACATCACAGTGATTACAAGATTATAAATGTGGGTGGAATATGAATGTACTAATAAGGGATGATTTTAAGGAAGGAATCAGCCATTGCTTAATGTAAAAAATAATCCCCGAAAAATATCACAGTACAGACGAATACCTTTAAACTGATTTTGGCTTAATTTTTGTGCGTCTATTCACATTTACTTGCCCGTTCGCCAAGATTGTCTCTGTGACGTAGGTACAGTGCCAACCAGCGTATGTCCAGAATAATGTTTATTTTAATCAAAATTTCCCACGTTGAAGAAATCATTCAAAGAATCACTTTCCAGTACAAAAACTATGGAAAAAACTGTTAGTGGGATTACAACCTGTTGACTTCAACACGGCACATTTCGTGTTTGCTGTATTTTCCCCTTCATCTCGTTAACGAACACAGGATGGTGCTTGTTCGACCGTGAAGCTACTGAGGCCGCCCGTGGTAGGTAGACAATGGTGTCCCACGTTGTGGATGGACTCTGCGTGCGCCTGTACGTGTATGACGTACAGAATACCGCTACGTCTTGTGAACCGAAGAGCGGCGTAACCAGGTCGTGTACCACCGGCGACCTCATACAGAGCATTCGTGTGGACCAGGCCCTCGCGAGTGTAGACAGAACATCAACAGCGGCCGTCGTATCAGTTTACCCGTAAATACAGCGCGGCAGCAAGCTACTACAATCTGCCTTTAGTTCAAACTGAGCACCAAACAGCTGATATCGTAACCGTAAAAAATATACATATAATTTTTACCTTTAAATAGAGACCGGAAAAATTCGCGAATTCATTTCGCGATAGGCTAAAATACAAATAGTTATAGTTCAGTGCTGCCTCCACTATTGGCTCACAAATCACATGGATTACTCTGGGCCAATGAGAAACACCCACCCAAAGCTTTTTAATACGCTTTAGGTCTGCCGTGTTTCGTCATATAATGTACAGAATATCCCGTAACTCAAACGTCCAGCTGAGATAATTTGATAGGCCAGTAAATTACGGTTCTGAACAGTAAAACAATGTAAAAATATTTTTCGTAGTTTTTCAACTGTAAACATTTTTCGAAACATTTTTAAACCCCCGCCCTACACCAAATTATTAGTTTCTGTGACTAAAAATTGCTCCCGCAAAAATTTTTGTTTGGGTAAATTTGATTATTCTCACCGTAAAATATTACTTTGCAAATTTAGCTATTTATCCACTTTACTAGCCATATTTTTAAGTGCCTTGCTAAATTAGCAATTTTTTTTTCACAGTGTTACTAGTGAATATACCATATTAAAACAGTTTTTATTTAATTATTCCAAATAATATTTTCCTCTTAAAAATATGGCATGACTGATTTTATTTTGATTTCTTATAAATAACGGTGTTATTTTGTTACGGTATCTTATAAATTGGTGTACGGTAAGGATTTAAAAACTTTTGAAAAATAAATCCTGCATCCTGATAACAACCGTCATTTACAGGTGTATCAACTTTTCTCGGCTTAACGTTTAGTTATAAGTAGGGGCAGGCAATTTTTCGCGAATAAATTTGAACGCCTATTAGATTGCAACAAGGTATACCTGCACCAGCGGTTTCTTCCTTGTGATTGGTGGCCGTCTGCGAGAGAAGTCGTTCCCTTATTTGACCGAGCCACCCAGGACGCGTTTGATTTCGCTCTGAATTACTGTGATTGGTGTTGTAACAATCGACATGCGCCTGTAAGAAACTCACCCAATCACGAAACACAGACGACGTTACAGTGTTTTAACTTATAACTAATCTCGGAATCTTTTCGCGAAATAGGCATGGCCCTAGTTATAAGACATACTGTATACACGCACACGAAAAACATCTATATAAATATCTATAATGAATCAACTTCACTCATGTTACTTATGCCTGTGAAACCGACCTATGACGCTGGCCTTCGGTAAATGGAGATTTGGATTCAATTTCCAGTATAGGAAAGATATAAATTTATTATATCTGAATCAGTTACAACAAAAATCTTGTAAGTAAAAAAAAGCAATTTCAGCACATAAATTTTAACATGATGAAATGAATACGGGATTGTTGGTTAGTTCGTGAAAAAAAGTAAATGAAATAAACATCAAGAAAAATTAATTGGTCGATAAGCCGTTATTAATTAAGTCAGTTCAGGGATTTTTCACATGTAGGAAATTTTCTTCCTTCTTGTCACAAGATTGTGTTAGGTTGTCACTTCACCACCATAATATGAAATGGCTGTGCCAAACCATTGAAGAATCATTTTGCCTAGTTCACCCCAATAACGACATGGCTATATACCCGTGATGATGGTAGTGGGTACAAACTCCAAACTAACAATCAAATTGATCAGCCAATCATAAACTTCCTCCTTCACTCACGTCAATAATCAATAACTCACAAAACTCGAAAATGTTGTTGCATTATTTAGACTTAATAAAGATGGATTATTAATTTTATCTCGTTGTAAATTGCGTAATACATCGTATTTTTATTATTATAAATCTTTATATAATGTGTAGCAGGACAGCTCTAATTAAGGCAAACCTTAGAAAACCTCCACAAGCCATTTTACAACATATTTATGAGAGCCTACTGGATTTGATTTGGCATGAAAATTAATGTCCGAGGTAGAATACTCTGTTTACGGGCCTTATTGTGCAAATGCATATATATATATATATATATATATATATATATATATTGTCTGAGAGTCAAGCTCTTATTTTTAGAGAAAGGAAAATATTGTACGGAAGTATTTTTTCATTGGTTTTACCATTTACCAGCTACCTGAACAATGTATGAAAAATTTGACACAGAGTAATAAAACAAGCCATTAAATATCAAGTTTTTTTTTTGTTAACTAGATATAACTAACCTCAAATGTTATTTGTTATTCTTTTTCATCGAAACACTTGCGAAAATATCTTCCTCAAAAAATTATACTTCGAACGTAAAAAAAAATTAGCATTATTATTTTTACCAATTATATTTTATTCACAATGGAAATAAATAATTTTAAAACATTTGTTTTATTAGTAATGATATGTTGATGATAGTTAACTTACTGTTTTCTAACACTTAGTGGAATAAATAGCTATTAGCAATTAAGGAAATCATATAAAAAATCACAACTAAGTACTATTTGCTCCCGAAACGTGGCTACACGGTTTTATTGCCTCGGGATTAGTGTTACGCTGTTATGAGCGGTGTAAGTACTTGTGAAACCCTGTAATTGTATTCGAAATGCCTCCGGGCTATAATTACATGGTCATCCACCTGCGTTGTTGTTTCCAAAGAATAAAACAGCTACTGCAATGCTAAAGGTATTCTATAATAATTATTTCCTGAGAATCTTTATTCCAAGAAAAAATATATATAATTTTTCAAACATGTAAGCTACAAAAATCGAAGGAAATATTCAATAACTTGTATTCTAAAACGTAGAAACATAGGCTTACGTATTTTTGTGACCTACATATGAAACGTAAAAAAATATTAGTGTAGCTTTTATTACACTATGCTTTAGATTTACGTTAACATATTCATACTGTTAAAATTATGTAGATTTTGTTATGAAATGTATAATAATATCTTATTAACATATTTTGCCTGTACATTCATCACAAATTTAAATAAAATTTGAGATTAAAAGAAAATTTTTGTTCGAACTATATAGAATTTAAAATGTAATTTAATAATTATTTCGACTTAGGAAAAAGCATGTTTGTAAGAAACAAATTTCGGTGGATACATACCAAAGATATATGAATTCAATTAATTTTAATAATACTGTTTACTATTAATGTCATTACTTTAGTATAGAGTGTTACTACTAAACCTTATAGAATTTAAATGTCTGTATCGTAAAACTTTTATGAACCGTTATTTAAATTTTTTATTCGTTTTATTGCAGATTTCTACCTGGTTCTTTACCTATCATTTTTATTAACATGTTCTTTTCTACCTTCTTGGCAAAATATTTTTGTATGGCCCTGTATAACATAGGATTTTGATTGATATATTTACTACAGGTAATTAAATATTTCTATCAAATTGTGAAAAATTACTGTATAAAAATCCCTTACATAGTTTTAACTACAAGTGGTGCACCAACATATAGTCAAAAATAATACTATTTTTATTATATTTCATATTGATTTGCCAGATGACAAATTGATAAAAACAAAAGACCATTTTTTTTTCTCCGGACTACCGATGGCTTCAAAGCTATACGTCTTCTTCTAGAAAGATGTTATTTTCACATTCGTTTTCCTTCTTTCTTTATAGGTTGAGAATTGCTACAAAGCTGTCATCGTTCAATAACTTGAAAACACGATTGAATTCCTAGCAGAGAAAACAAACAAATGAGCAATTTATATAATTTAAGTTTTCGTAAAAATAAACACTGAGATATACCGTTCTCCTTGCTGTAATCTTTATATCATAAATTTAAAAAAACGCTTCTACTAAAAAATTCAGCTCTTTAGAAGAAAAGAATCATCTCACTTTTATGAAACTATAATAATACGAATTTAACTATTCCAAACAACAATTTACCCGCTTTGAAGAGATTTTATATATGAAAATATCCGCATTCGAATATCTGGTAACTAATTACTGTAAAACCTTTTAATGTATATTTATAAATTCGGAGCAACCTAAAATTGTTTTCAATTATTAAAATTTCAGTTAATTTCCCATATTGGTTTTTACAAGCAGATTTTACTGTTATTTGAAATGGTAGATATATTAAAAGAGCATTTTCGTGATTTTGTGTTGGTAGTTGCGACGCACAGGAATCAGTGCTCATGGCAAATCACATTAGAAGCAGATAATCCACCTAATTACTTGTCGCATGAACAAAATTGCAGCATGTGAAGATAAATGCTGATATGTAAATTAAAATGGTAATTTAAGATGAAGAAAAAAATTAGCGATTTTTTCGGTACTCGCCAGTGATGTGTAATATATAACTTCGGTAACGAGAAAATTCATTTCAGTAGTATATAAATGTCGGTTCTGGGACAGAGTCCAAAGTCCGGATTGAAGATTGTCGACGCTATATTGGACTTTGACATCAACGCGGCCATCTTCGATGATGAAGTCACTTTTTGTAACGGTCGCCATATTTAATTCTAACATCATGGTGGCCATCTTGCATGACCTTGAACTTGACCTTTACCTTAATTGTCATATTGAATTCTAAAACTTTTAACCATCTTGTAATCTATAATTTTGTCTTTTTAGCTACGGTCACCATCTTGAAAATAATGTCACCATTACACTTTTGATTACAGGTGCCATCTTGAAAATCCATGAATATTATTATCCGATTTTAATGGAAATTTATTTTTAAATAAATAAAAAAATATTATTACCTACTACAAGTTTTATAAAAAATGATTTTTCGTCAATTCGAAAATGGTCCGGCATATTGAAAATCCGGATTTTTAGGCTAGAAATTCTTCAAAAAGTTTTAAATTAATAAAAATTTGTTTGATTGAATTTTGATAGTAACATTTATAAAAATGTTCTGGGTTCTAAAACGGCGAGGTCATTCGATTAAAAATGACGATGGATCCTTCCTCCATGGAAGCCACTGGCAGATGACCTCAAGGCCATTTATTCCAAGGCAGATATTATGTCAGCTAGTATTACGTCATGGCAGCCATTTTGTTTTCGTATGCTGAAGGCCACTTTCTCGGATCTGACATATTGCTTTCGTCTGCTAGAGAGCGCTGCCTCCATGTAAGTTTAATTTTTACCCACTAAAGTGTGGTAATTATTTATTGCAATGACGCCCGCCATCTTGTCGGCTGTCTCGGCCACCATCTTGAAATTCTGTAATTTTTAAATTAGAAATTTGGAAATTTTCTTTTCAAGTTCTAAAAAATAATCTAGTGTAAAAATGACGAGTCATTCAATCGATTACAGTGCTTACATCGATCCTTGATTTATGAAAAATTTTGTATATTTTTCGTGTTCGAGTTTCGTATTATAAGATTATTTGCAACATGAGAGAAAACATTAATTTGCTAGATAACAAGGCTATATGTTTACAGTCTCTAGCGAGTACTGAAAGAATCGGTCACATTTTTTCTGTAAATAAATAAACCAAAATTTTTTAAAACCAAATTATAACATTTTTGCTTTGTTCTGAATTTTTTTGAAATCAAGATGGCTTCTTTTTTCTGGGTTTTATGTGACTCTTAAAATAAAATCCCAACACAGTTGTCAGACTCTGGGGTTGAAGCTGAGCTGTAAACACGCTCCGGGCTGAATCAGCTCGTCCTCTAGCGACTCGCGATAGCTCTACAGGGAAGCCTACATCTATATGCATGAAGGAAAGAAAGGAAATCTAAATGTCAAATGAGTGCTGCAGCACTGGAAGGCGCTGGCTGGTCATCGCTGACCCGACCGGGTTGTTGGGGACGGACGGAGACCGTGGAACTGTGAGTCAGGTCGATGGGAAGAAGAGAGAGAGAGAGAGAGAGAAGAAAAGAAAAGATGAAAAGAAACGTTCAGAAAGTGCTGTGTTGTCAGGTGACGGCCGGAGTGAGGAAAGGGAAAGGGACGGGTGGTAAGTGTCCACGGAGAAATAAAGGAGCGTCGAAGAAGGGGAGAAGAGAAGAAAGCGATAGGTTGAGCGACGTGGCGGGTTCCGACGAATCCATCCATTCAGGGGCACCTGAGGTCCGGAAGAACGAAGGAATCCCTTTTGGCACCTTCCAAAGACCTTGTCCAAGCAACCTTTGCAACAGTGGAACCCATTTCGATTGTTATTGTCTCCGGACAACCAATAATTTTCCTGAAATTTTTTCCTTAAATGTTTTTGTTCACACCTTAAGATAAAGACTTTACACATGATCGGATGTTCGGATGTTTCTTACAAATTATATGTTTTATGTTCTAAAACGTTTGCATTGTTTTGAAACGAATTTACCACCACGGAAATAACTTTCAACTAATACAAGAATTACAAATATCAATTTAAAGTTACAAACTTAAAAAAAATCTGTAGAAAATATGTGTTATGTGTTGACACAATTAGAGCATGTTCCTGAAAGGTTACAAAATGTTCCAAACGACGAGTGTGTGGTCTACCTACTCCCGGGAATTCATATAAATATAATAGTTTTTGGCTTTGTTTACGTAACAAGAACATGAAGTGTAAAGTCAAGAGAAGCTGGCGGAAAAAGTTTACAAATAACATTCCCTCTGAAACCAGTAGTATTTTTTTTGTATGGAAGAATGTACTTTATTCTCCGAGTGCCAACATCAACTATGAAAAAATAATACTCCGAAACAAGTCATCAATTTAATTTCTGTTCGCGACGTCCCTGAGTCAACAATAAACTTTTTCCGGCAGCAAACAAATATTTTGGAAATGAAAACATAATCTACCGGGGACTAGAAAAGCGGGTATCAACAAGATTCATTTAAATTTCTCCAGGGATGTTCATATGAGAGCATATATATTTTTTTCTAAAACCCCACGAATTCACAAATTTTTCTGTAAATCATCTTAAAATGTTTTTTTTTGTTCTGGCGGTAAGTAAACAGCACATCAGAATTTTTTTTTTTAAATATTTTGTAATACATTTTTTAAGTGAAAGTAGTGGACCTTAATCTTAAACAAATGAAATCTACAAATACTTTGTAACAAAATATTAAAATAACGATACAGAAACAGATTTTCGAACAGTTTAAAAAAAGAGAGAAATATCGATTTAAAGAAAATCATATTTTGTTAATGTTGAATAAGTTATAATTTTGGAAATAAGGTTTTTCGTTAGTATTATTATGTTTATTAGTAAACTCTTAGCCAAATATTCCAAATCTGAGGGAAATAAAACTTAATCCTGTTTGTAGACCAATTTTGCTACATGCATCTTCAAGGGAAGTAAAAACACAAAACTACTATTTTGGTACTCAACATATTTTCAGACGTGAACGCAACACAGAAGCCAAGATAAAGTTAAAAATATTAAAATATTTAATCCTCTTTTATTAAGTTCTAACGTCTCTTCAACATCAAGTTATTAGAATGGTGTAGATTGATAATTTTTTTTTTTTAAGTTGTCCCGACACTAGCTGGAATACCCCGAGAAAGCTGCAACTTCCCAAGCGTTCACTTATCGTGGGAACACCTGAATCCATCCCACCCAGAATCGAACCAGTACCATTTTGGTACCACTCAACTTCCATCGTACCTCCGGTTAAATCCCTGAATTTTGCTCGGATCCTCGTCCCACTAACGTGTACGTATAGTGCTGTCATCATTTGTGGTTGTTTTTTTTCGTTCTCTTAGACCATTTTTTCTTAGTTTTTCTTCGTTTCTTGACCATATTTCTGTTATGGAATATTATGTGGTGTTTATATTCTGTTGACATCAGCAATTTTTTGCTTAATTTGTGTTTTCGTCTTTGGGTTTTTGTAGTTTTCCTCTACAGACATACATGTGCTTATCAATGGCGTACCTATATCCAAAGGTTTACATCAAGTCATGCACTCCCATTGGACAAATCTTTCAAAGAAAATACGTAAAGTTTGTCTCAAAATTCTTCGATTCTCAAACGTAGCATCAAATGTCAAAGTATCCTTCTTCCCCTGTCGTTGTGTCAACAGCGTTCATGAAAAAAAAAATCTTCACGCGGTTTTAATTGTTCTTAATCAAACATGTTACGATGCTTTGTTGTAGACAGTTGGAGAAATAATTACCACCGGATATGCCCCTCTCACTGTAAAAGCAAAATACGCAACGGATAAAAACTGTTTTTAAGTAAATATTTGAGGTATTTTTTTTACTTTGAATATTTATGAAGGACGAATAACGTAATAGTATTTAGACTAAATAAGTTATTTGCATATAAATATGAAGTCATTTAAACGCCAAAGAGGAAAATTGCTGAACTTTTAGTCTCAATGCTGATGCTGTAAAGGATATTTATATAGCTGAAAAAAGTATTTCAACGTTCACTTTTAAGGTGTGGTTGTGTCATCGATACGGCTTTGTGTTGTACGTGAATACGTGAACGTAACAGCTAATTTTTTCTATACGAAATATAAAATACGGTATTTTTTATTTTAACATCATCATATTTATATACACTGCAACTATTTTACACTAATGTTTTATATATGCAATCTATAGATTTTGACGAAGGCTGACGATTGAAACTCAAACGAAAGTCGTAGCTTATCCGAGTCAAAAGTTGTACTAAATGGAAATCTCTAAAGGCAGCAAAATGACCTCAAAATGGCGGCGCTTCCCCCTGCACCGCGTGCGATGCGTCAGAGTCCTCACTTAGCGTAAATAATTCTTCGATCCTTTAGCTATCCAGTGGTGTGATTAAATTGTTGATGCAGATGATAAGATATGTAGCTGCAACACCAAACTGTATCCCCCGATTTTGTTATGATTCGTTTTTTTTTTAATTGCCTCACCATTATGGAAGCACTTTTAAAGACGTATGCCCGTCATTTTTTTTTTCTGGGGTAGCTCCCCACATAGAAGATTTCCTGTATTCGCCCCTTGCTACTGCTGGTGCCACTATTGAGAACTGTCAAATCCCGGAGTAAAGTTACTTGACGCAGACTCTAGCATCATAGCATCGGGAAGCCTTCTTTTCACAGACGAGAGAGCCAAAACCCGAAGTTCCCTGAAGTTCATGCTCGTTTTTTTTCCCGTATCTTTTTAATGTAGCTAGCCTAACCAAATCAACCGTCCACAATGTTTTCAAGTATTTATAATGTAGCTAACCTAACCCCAATTGACCATTAGCATCCTTTTATCAACACATTTACAATGAACAAAAAAAAACCGAAGATTCACGATCGGCCGTTTGGCTCTCTCGTCTGTGAAAAGAAGGCTTGCCCTTCGCATCGGGGGCCGGGCCACGCGCGCGCGCCTGTCGTAACCTGCAGGACTTTGCGCCGAAAACAGCGCGGCTCCGGGCTTAGCGATCAAAGAGGCCCAGGGCGCGCCCGTGCTTGTGAGCCCGAGGTAATAGGTTTTCAATACTTCGACAGCTTTGTACCCATACCCATCTCTCTCTCTCTCTCTCTCTCTCTCTCTCTCTCTGCAGGGAAGCTAAAAGCCGCGCAAACTTTGTGGCCAGTCTCCGAGCGCCTCGCCCACATCTCTCTCTCCCTCTCTCTCTCTCTCACTCCCCGTCTATGGCGTGTAAGTCTAGCTGCTCGTGCTGGGAAACAAAACACATCTCCCGCGCGTCTGGGTCCGACCGCCCCCGGCATTCATCGAGTTCCACGGACTCTAGCGGGCCGCCGTGGTCCACCGCAGTTTCGACCGGGGCTCGAGTCAAACGCTCGCAACGATAGCCATCTCAAAAAAAAAAAAAAAAAAAAAAAAAAAACACCACCTTCCCGTAAGTTGGCCAACGCTTCCCGATGGTCTGAGGCTGGCTCCGCGCCGTTTTCTTTTCCTTTTCGGGGCTTTTTTTTTGGCGCTTAAACTAGACTGCCCTAGGGGGAAGCCTTTTCACAGACGAGAGAGCCAAACGCCCGATCGTGCATCTTCGATTTTTTTTTTGTTTCGTTGTAAATAAATATGGTGGTGTTGATAAAAGAAAACACCATAAACAAGGGCAACGGTATTTATTTGTACGCCGTCATATATTTCGTTTGCCGTGTGTCCCTGAATGTTTGATTTCGGACAACTCATGATAACCAATGGTCAATTAGGTTAGGTAAGCTACATTATAAATACTTTAAAACATTGTGGACGGTTGATATGGTTAGGATAGCTACATTTAAGATATTGTGAAATCATGTAAACGGTTTCCTAGCGCTGGATAGCTACATATTAAAAAGTTATTTGCTAAGCAACCATAAACTGATTTTAGAGTATTTTTAATGTAGCTATACTTACCTAATATAACCAACTATCCACAATGTTTTAAAGTATTTATAATGTAGCTAACCTATCCTAATCAACCACAAAATTGAATGCCACACCGGTTTGTACAATGAGATAGAACGGCGTATGACGTATGAGTAAGCTACATCCCAAATAAATACACCTGTTGTGGTACGGAAACAAAAAGTGAGCATGAACTTCGGGGAACATCAGGTGAGGCTCTCTCGTCTGTGAAATGAAGGCTTCCCCTTCCCTAGGACGCACTCTCGCTACTTGAAGTTGAACGTTCTGGTTAGTATGCCGCTTTTGTGAGAAGTCATCCACATCCTCCATCACCAACCACACACGCGCTTTCCCATGACCAAAATTCTCGACTTTTCGCCACCTTTAGTAACTTCGGGGAAATATCAGGGTAATTATTTTTTTGCTACACGAACAGACTTCTTACGTTTCTGGCATATATATATGCTATATATATGCTATATATATGCTATATATATATATATATATATATATATATATATATATATATATATATGGCGCGCGGTGAATAGCAAAATGCACGATGATCGGGCCTTCATGTACGCAAGGTATGTTGAAATAAAGCTCAGAGATCTTCACTATTTCTGAAATGCCCTTTAAGTTAGCGGGGAACTTTTGCTTGGACGAGCTAGTGTATGAGTCCATCTTTTTTAAGTCTGCATTTAATCTGCCAATTTCTTTTCTCCCCGCTCATTTACGAAGAAAATTTTTTAAAATCCCAGAAACCGAACTCCTGGAAAGTAAACATGAAGCCATTAGTTTGTTAACAGTTTTTGTTCAGTAAAATAGCGTTTTATTTAAAAATAGTTTACTAGCGTGTAACATACTTTTTATGAAACATTTAATAAAAATTAAAATTACTCATTTTATAGTGAAACGTCCCTAGGATTAGGCCTGAAAAAATTTAAATAAATGAAAATGGGAGATTAAATTTTTTACCAATGGCTCGCGGTCTTCTAGAACGCAAAGGAAAAAAAAAATAATGGTCGAATTTTTTACGAAGTTTGGACCGATTTGGTACGGACTTTTTCCCTGCCAGAGTAGTTTTCCTTGGGTGGCATTGAAGTTCCATTAAACATATGCTCAAAATTGAACATTTGTATGGATGATGACGTTACTGTCCAAATTGTTCTGAAACCCGAAAAATCGGTTTCAGCTCAGTCCGCAGTGCAGATGCGTTTGCCAGGTAACTGCTGGTTCATTAGCCTCAGAGAACACCAGTCATATCCTTCCCCACTGGTTCATGGGGACGCATAGGTTTTAAAAAAATAATAGAGAGGCTTTTTATACTCTTTACTATTATTTTGGACATTGCTAGTTTTCACTGAATCTCATAGAGACAATCCTAAGTACAACCAAAAGATGAACACACAAACACAACAGAACCCAAGCCTAAATCAGTCGATTTCAAAAATTAAATGAATAAACAGCATAGAGAATTCCGCGAAAGAAATCTTTATATATATATTTCTTGTGTGCGTGTGTATGTCACTGAACTCCTTCTAGACGGCTGGACCGATTTTGATGAAATTTTGTGTGCGAGTTCACGGGGATTCGAGGATGGTTTAGAATCACAATTGGATATTTTATCTCGATTCTGAGTTAAGAAAAACTATAAAAAAACACGCTTTAAAAGCAAAAATTGCAACGCATTATTAGAAGCCATTAAGTTTTGCTATTGTAAGGAACTAAGTAGAGAGTAAGAAAAAAATAAATATCCTGACAGTTTATAGTGTCGCCATATTTGTTTCAATTTTCAATACCCTTTTTGTATATTACAAATTAAATTTCAGAAAAAATCATGTTTCATAGCCACACAAGTAGTGAGGATGGTTTAGATTCACAATTGGATATTTTATCTCGATTCTGAGTTAAGAAAAATTAAAAAAACACGCTTTAAAAGCAAAAATTGCAACGCATTATTAGAAGCCATTAAGTTTTGCTATTGTAAGGAACTAAGTAGAGAGTAAGAAAAAAATAAAGATCCTGATAGTTTATAGTGTCGCCATATTTGTTTCAATTTTCAATACCCTTTTTGTATATTACATTTTAAATTGCAGAAAAAAATCATGTTTCATAGCCACACAAATAGTGAGTGTGTGTCATTTCTCTATGTCCACGAGGTCTCGCCGCGTCATTTTACTCCTTGGAGCGAACCCGTTCGCTTAATTAAATAAACAGCTTTTATCGTTGAATGATTTCATGATTAATTTAATGAAAATATGCTCTCATAAAAAAATTAGTTGGATAGACATTCAAAGGTGTCTTTCTCTCACTCTCTCTCTCTCTCTCTCTCTCTCTCTTTTTCTCTCTCTGAAATGTATGTAGCTTGCTCGCGGGTCAGTAATGCAGACAATCTTTACATTCTAGCTCAAGACGGAAAAAACAGTTAATGTGGTTTACAAAGACATTTTATGAAGTGTCTTCCCGTCATTACATTTGAAAGTAGAAACATATTTACTCAAAATTTAGGTAGTAACATATTTTTATTGCAAAGACTGAAATAGAGGTGAGAAAAATTATCATTTTTGAACATAAGAAAACTACTACAACTGTATCAACTGTTATGTTATAATGTTTAAATTTCTAAATGGTGCAAGATAATACAAAATTCCATGCGGAAAAAGTCGTGGGCAGCAGATACGTATAGTTATAGGTGTGGGGCTATGCATGCTGATTTTTCATATACTGCATGGATGCGAACATGTAAGAATAATCTATCTATCTTACTATAATAAAACAGTACTTTTACTGTCTGTCTGTTTGTACGCGATTTTGATGAAATTTTGTGTGTGAGTTCACGGGGATTCGAGGATGGTTTAGATTCACAATTGGATATTTTATCTCGATTCTGAGTTA
The DNA here is from genome assembly GCF_032445375.1 of Bacillus rossius redtenbacheri. Taxonomy (NCBI): domain Eukaryota; kingdom Metazoa; phylum Arthropoda; class Insecta; order Phasmatodea; family Bacillidae; genus Bacillus; species Bacillus rossius. The sequence goes on from NC_086341.1 coordinate 22,584,533, forward strand.
AGAAAAACTAAAAAAACACGCTTTAAAAGCAAAAAAACTAAGCATTGTTGATAATTAGCCTCCATGGCAACGGGCTTTTGCATTGTTGTTGCCTTCTGCGTAACCATGGGAAAGGTTTTTGGTAACGGCAGTGGCGTGCCCAAGAGGAGGGCATAATAAGAAGATACAAAATGTCCAGCGTGGAAATACTTACCGCCATATCCATATCTCACAAAAAGTACATTTGGGCAGGACAATGTCTGTCGGGTCCGCTAGAAAGGATATATAGAGAGATCGAGATATAAATAGAAAGATAGAGAGAGTTATAGAGATATACATAGAGAGATAGAAAATTAGAGAGATAAAGAGAGATGCTTAGTATACGTTTAAAAATTTACAAAAAAAAAATGATTGAGGCTTTGCAACGCATGCCGGGAATTATTTAGTATATATATATATATTCTGACCTACCTACTTCTATTAAATTTCAGGTGGATGTTAACATTGTCATTCCAGTTGAATAATTTTTTTTGACAAATTAGTTGGTATTTATACTTTTTTTTTCATTTTGGACTATGTTTTTTTTACTTAATTCAAAGATTTGTGGTGTGTACAGGGAGTGATATCTCTATTAATTTCTATACTCCTTTGGATAAGCGGAATATGGCCACTACAGTTTTACATATAAACAAACCCTACAAATGTTTTATACATTATGACAAAGAAAAAATAGTTTCAAAAACATTCTTAGTTCTTTTTTTGGTGTGTATAGTTTGAAGTTTAATATTATGTATGTACGTAAATTCTTAAACATAGAGTTATTTGTTAATTTATTTAGAAAATTATTCATAGGTAGGTAATAAGTTTTCCTTTATATCTCTTTCGATTTGGAGAGTTTCCGAGACATTCGGGGTCTTCAACATCACCCCCCCTCCCCCCCCGAGGTGGTTAAACCCCCTAAATTCCGTAAGTTTAAATTTTTTTAGATATATTTCTCTTTCGATTTTAAGCGTTTTCGAGCCATTCAGGGTCCTCGAACCCCCCGCCCCCCTCTGGGAAGTAGCCCCAAAATCTCGATAATTATAGGAATTTCAAATATCTATTCTTTTGAGATGGAGTGTTCCGAAACATTCGAGGTCCTGAACCTCCACCCCCCCCCCTTTCCAAAAAAGTTAAAGCAACATAATTTCGAAAAATGGAGGAAATTGTATTAAAATTAAGTCATTACGAACTAAAGTGTCCGGGGCATGGTGGAACTTTTACCCAAAGTCGACTTCGCACCCAATTTTGCGGGAGGTGGGGGGGAGTGCAAAACCCCAAAATTACGAAAAATTTCAAAAATTTCTTAAATTTAAGTATACTTTTTTACTATTTGGAGGTTTTCCGAGCCATTCTTCAAACTACCCTCCCCCCATAAGGAGTCAAAGACCCAATAATAAAAAAATTTCCCAAACTTTCGAAAACCTATTCTCTTTCGGTTTGGAGTGTTAACGAGCCATTCGGGGTCCTCAACATCACATCCCTTCCCCCGCCCCATTCTCAGGGGTCAAAGCCCCAAAATTTTAAAAATTTCTAAAATCATTCTCTTTCGATTTTTAGTGTTTCCCTTCCATTCAGGGTCCTCAAAATCACCTTTCCCCCTCTGGGGACAAATCCCCAAAATCTCGAAAATTTCAGGAATTTCAAATATAATTTTTTCGAGATGGAGTGTTCCGAACCATTCGAGGTCCTGAACGTACCCCCCCCCCCCCCCCCCCCCCCCCGTTTTCTCAAAAGTGAAAGACACAAAATTTCGAATAATTGAAGGTAATTGTATTAAAATTAAGTCATTACTAACTAAAGTGTCCGGAGGATGGCGGAACGTTTACCCAAATACGTGTTCTCCAACAAATTTTTGGTAAGAGGATTGGGGGAATGCAAATCCCCATAATTTGAAAAATTTCTAAAATTTAACAATACTTTTTTACTATTTGGATTGTTTCCGAGCCATTCGGGGTCCTCAAACTACCCTCCCCCCACAAAGAGTAAAAGACCTAATAGTTAAAAAATTTCCAAAAATTTCCGTACACCTATTTTTTTTTTTTCGATTTGGGGTGTTTAAGAGACATTCGGGGTCCTCAACATTACACCCCCCCCCCCTCAGGGGTCGAAACCCCAAAATTTAAAAAATTTCAAATATCATTCTTTCGATTTTTATTGTGTCCCAGCCATTCAGAGTCCTCAAAATCACCCCTCCCCCTCTGGGGACAAAGCCCCAAAATTTCGAAAATTTCAGGAATTTAAAATTCATTTCTTTCGTGATGGAGTGTTCCAAACCATTCGAGGTCCTGAACATCCACTTTCCGCAAAAGTGAAAGCCCCAAAATTTCGAAATATAAGAATATATATATTTGGTTTTTGGTCTGTATGACGTCGATAAACTCTTACACCGTTTGACCGATCGCCATGAAAGTTGGCACATCGAAGTGTTTTTATCATGAAGAAGGTTTTTATGCTATCCTTTTTTTTGTAACTCGCCGCTAGATGGCGCTGTAGCGCATCAACTTCTAAACCTTTCAACCGATCGCCATGGGTAAACAGAAAATCATAGGTCACAGATGTGTCATTTCTTAATGTCCAACACACTGGACATATCGCTATCTATTTTGTTGTAACTCGCGGACAATATATAACCCGATGTTCAGCCCGGGCAAAGCCGGGTACTGCAGCTAGTGTCATATAAATATCTCAGCATAGACGAACACGGTGTTCTGGCAGCGATGAGACAGTTGCAACATAAACAGAAAATACGGACGAATAACAACATGGGGAAAAAAAAAGCAAAAGAATTACGAACTTGATGGCGGACCGTAAGATAAATTTTATTTTCTTGTTGGTATAACCTTCACGGACGCAAAAAGCATAGTAGGCTACATATTAGTCATTCTCTTGCATATCCATTTATTACCAAATAGATAATCTAGACAACATAAAAACAATACAGTGACGCTCATACACAATGGGTTCGTTTGTGCTGTCGTCGTCGTGTTTATAGAATACTTTTTTTGACGTGACAACGTCTAATAAATCGATGAACGCCGGCTGCATGCACGAAAAAGGATGACTCATTGTCCCGTTGCGCACATTGTCCCGTTACGCTCATTGTACGCTTGCGCCGCATCTATCTCTCCTCCACTCGATTGGAACAACCATCGATTTGACTTTTTCGAGGCACATTAAACTTGAAACACTCCCATTCGTTTCCTACTTTTCCTATCATCGTCCGATCCTTAACAGAATAACACAGATTGGAAGAAGTTAAATAGCAAACATGTGAAAAAGTTATAGTTAAAATAATCTGTTCGTTAAAGTAATAAACATATTTGAATTAATGAGTGCAAATAAAAGTAAATTTATCAATTAAATTGTAGATTTCATTTCACTCCTTCTTTGTATCTATATAAAAAAGTGATAATTCAATAAAAATGATTCAATTTTATTCATAAAAGTATACAATCATTTCATCAATGTTTTGTTATGACGTTGTCACGTTAAACTATCGTCCGTAAACCGACTTTACAGACAGCAATTTTTTTAATTTTAATCGCTGGATTCAGATATTCTTGGCTGTATTGTTTGTGTTTCGTCCAGATTATATTATTTTTATATTCTCGATGTGTTATTTAAGGTTTTTGTTAGTATTTACTGGTTTGATTGCAACTGTCTCGTCGTTGTCAGTCCACTGTATTCTAATGTGCTATGATATTGTTCGTACTGAATCCTTCCACGGAACTATTTCTGCTGCCTATATACGTACTTGACATCGACTATTCATCAGGAATAATTTGACCAATGAATATTTCTGCTCGTGTGCGTGCATCTCACAGCTTTTAACCTACTTAGAAACGGTGCAGTGAAACAGTATTTTTGTAACGAGTCGATTAGTTTTATGGGGAACAATATAAACGCGGCTTTAAATAACCGTATGAGTTATGACACCCAATCACCAGCTAGGTTCTTGTCTTATCACTCAACCACACAGATGTTTGCAAAGTAAAGAAATTGAATATTGCTTATCATTTGAAACCAAGCAAACGTAATGTAAATCAGTACCGAGAATATGGAAAATCATTTTTATAACTACATTGCAATACGTACTAAATAAAAATTACAAGGAAGTAAAAAAAAAACTCAAACCTATAAAGTACTAAAAGTAATATATTTAAGGAATAAGGAAGTAATTGAAAATAATGCCGTATTATTAAAGACTTTTACTATTAAAATATTTACCTGTGAAAGAACAATTTAAAAATAATATAAATACTAAATTGTTATATTTAATAGAAACCTTTTTTGGTAGTTATTTTTATCACAACTAACAAAGATATTCATAACCTTAAAATGATAACACATTCTCTAACAATTTCATTCACATTTACACATTCGCGGTTGCACAAAGATTGGTGAAAAAAATATTGGTTTGTTTTATAAGCGATAAATTATTGAAAACATTGCCTGCTATAACAAAAAGTAAACGAAGTATAAATAAATATATAGAACATTAATGACGATTGTGTGTTATGTATTTTTTATGGTTCAAAATTTTTTAAAGAATATTAATATTTTAAAAATTTGCTTGAACCTAAAAAAAATTAACAATCCATAACGTGTTAATAATTGTTGAATCTTAAATAAATTATAAAATTGTGAGTTTTTTTTAAAAATCTTTTGTACGATGTGCAACAGGAACATGCCACATGATTATTATTTTTTTACTTCGTTCTATACTTTTTCCTATAAAGGAGGCGACTATTCCGCTTTATAGCTGGTAAAAAAAAAAAAGAATTAACGATTGTTCGATACAATATAGTGAGTATATAAACTACCATCGCGGTTGAAATTTCCTCTGCTGACCTGTTACTCGCCTTCGCCTTGTTAGCTACCGGGAGGAGGTTGGTTGCAAGCAGTGGATGTGGGAAAAGGGGTGATTTGGGGGGTTGGGTAGAGGGGGGGGGAGCTCTTCAGGAGAAATCGCGATTGGCTCAATTCGTGTTCGCTGCCTCGGGTGCAATATCGGAAGTTGAAGACCCGGCGCCCTCTTTCCCCGGGCAGAGAACTGGCTGTCGGCCGAACAACTGGCGGGATCCTCGTCGCGGGAAATCGAAGGTTGTTATTTGTCGCCTTCACCGCCCCCCCCCCCTCCTCCAGTTCCTACTTCAGAATGTGCGTGCAAGAGCGGTGCAAGTTCCACCAAGGACTGCAGCGTGTTCATCGTGAGAACACTAAAAAATTAATTAAGTGTGCGCGTGGATCCAACGAGCGACTAAAGTGAAACTTCTTGCTTATTAGGTATAAATAGAGATAATTTATTTACTTCTTCAATCAATATATTCACATAAAAATAAATAAAACTTATCCGGTTCATTGCATTAATCAATAACTCTTTAACACACGAATAAATAAATTGTAGTCAGGTACTTTAAATAATATAAAATAAATATGGTTCATCAGCCATTTACGAAAACTGAGGGTTAGACAAACACAAGCAGTTTTACAAGTATTCTGTAGCATAGATGCTGCGTTATTTCTACCTATCCCCTGCTGTCTCATCATCCGGCCGTTACAACTAGCATATAGCATGTTCCGCTACGTACGTATCTTGTCTTCCTCCCATTCGACCGCTAGCGCATGCGTTGGAGTGGCGTCGCCGCTGACGCACTCTCCTCCTCTACCGGTTGCCCCACCACGTTACCTAACTATTCCCCTTGTGCGATCGGAGTTTTCGTAACGCTCGAAAATTGTAGCCGCCACACCAAAAAAGTTTCACTTCAAAAATTATCTACTTTTACAAAAGATCCATTCAGAAAACATTTGGCAAATAATTATTTGTAATACGAAAATAAACATATTTTAACTTTGTACATCACATGCCTAAAGTTATTTTTGCATAGATAAAATATGATTTTCAAGATTTTTAACGAAAATTGGCGCAAAATTTAATATTTTAATTGATGTTTCATTCAACTATAGTTTTTTTTTCTCCATGGATAAAATTAATCGATTTTTCAATACTTGGACTTTATTTTGTTCTGTTATCTTTATTTATGTACGCAGTTAATACTTAAAACCTATACAGGGATATGTATATAAGTAAATAGGCCTAACTTTAAATATGGATGTTTCTGAATGCCCGGGAAAGAATCTCAATCCAGTATTAAGAATATTTTTCTTTTTAGGTGCTTTTAGGTGATGATATTTTAGTACGCAACAAAATTCGTGTGCACTGTGCAACAAAAATTTGAGAGGATGGAGTTCAGTGAGCAATTAAATGGATTTCATCCAATTGTTTTCAAACGCAAGATATACAACATAGCATGTGTTTTTTTTTCTTCAAAAGAATGTAAAATAGATATTGTTACAAAAAAATTTTAACGCATACACTATTTATATATTTTTCAATTTATCTTATAGCTAAATCTACCACCACCCATTTTTATGCTGAAACCAGTGAACAAAGTTTCTGGAATTTGAATTTATTTAAAATTTGACTCAGAATTTTTTTTGTGCCTGAAAAATTTGTTTAGAATATATTAACGACTGTTGGGTCTCTTTTATATCATGTTCCTTAAATGTAATTTAAATAAATGTTTTATTTAATCTTGCCAAAGATGGTTCACCAAGAACGTGCGTACGAAGTCCCCTATTGTCTTAAAGCCGACTTGTGAATATCACTACCATTATCTTTCGTAAAACCTAAGGGAAATAACTTTTATCATTAATTCGGTCTTATATTGTTATCGATATGATGTACTATTCCATAGGTTCCGATGATTAATGAAGATATATTTTAATATTTTATTTCGACTGCATACAGAAAAGAAACATATTTCTGCACTACAGACTCTTTGGAACAATGCATTTTCTTTTACTGTCATTGTGACATCTACCCTCTGCACCTGGTAGATGATAAAAGAAAACGTATTCCAAACCAAGATTACGTTCGCCCACCGAGGTGCACGCAAAACGGTAACGGAGATTCCGGCCAACCACGAAGACACGTATAAAAAAATTCTAGTTTATCAAACCAACACCATCTACAAACAGATCAACTGTACTCACAACTTATCTCGTCGTTGCAGCAGAAACACTCGCAGCTAACCTCAAACAAGGCATTTAAATTTCTTCGTGCCTTTTAAAAAATACGTCTTTGCCTGTCCCCGAAAGCCGAACAAACGTGCTCGAGGCTCATCGTGTGAAATTCAAAGTCTCGTGAAATGTTCTGCACCGCGCCCGGGCGTTGCCTGTACACGCCAACAGTCGCGGGCCCATTTTACTCCCAGCGCGCGCGAGGCGCTACAACGAGGTCTCGACTCGCGGAGGACTCCGAATGTCTCGTCACTGCACAACACACACCTGCCAACGTTTTTTTTACAGGGCAGCCAACTGACACTTCCTATTGCCAACTGTCGCATAAACTCTCTACACGAGGAAACTGATTTCGCACTCCCGCGTACCACCCCAGCGATACAATAAAATTAAAAAAAAACAAGACATAATTAAATGGCATAGGATAAATAACTTTTAATTAAAAACTAAACTAACAAACAATTAAATATAACAAAACTAAGATATTTAAAACATATATATAAATAAAAATTATAATATAATCTTAGATAAATCCTTTTTCATACATAATTAAGAGGTTTCAACGATAAAACTGTATTTTGGCGGATACCTGGCCACATCATGTTTTACCATATTTTATCTGTGTATTTTAATAGCTATTTGTTCATTGTTTGTCTAAAAATGCAGTAATTGGTAAGTATTCTTACGAATGCAGATAGGACCGCGACGCCCGCCGTGTTTGGAGCTGACTTTCGGCCCCGCACAGCCACTGACGTAATGAGCTGTCCATTGACGTAAGACATGCCACGCGTGCCTGGCCGGATTACAAGTGTCGTCACTACGTCCCTCCCCCCTCCGCTTCCCGCGCGTCGTTCTACCTCGGCGCCGTTATCTATCGCTGAGCGGCTTTGGGAATTCCGTGGGCCGCCACGTGGAGTGGCGCGAACAAACACCGCCTTTCTAGATGTTTCGAGTGACGGGTCAGCCCGGAATGACGCGACTCGTCGCGGCCGCTCTCGTCGGTTCGAGAAGGGCGCCCCTGAGGTACTAAAGCAGCGGCGCCGGCCTCCACGGGAGTTTGGCCTCAGAGTCCCGCAAGGAGTGCCGCGTGAGGGCCGAATACCGCGACAGTTCCTGAGTTCCTAGCGAGGTCGGAGAATCCGGAAGAGTTCCGCGAGTGAAGGGAAGTGCGACATCGGCGAAGAGGGTGAGAGACCCCCTCGACAGTGGCGTGACGCGGAGCGACGGGATCGTGAGTGTGCGGCGACTGAGTGGCGCGAGTCTTTGTGTGAGGACAGGTGCGTGGTAAGGGGTGTACCACTGTTGAGCCAAGCTCCAGTAAGAAGTGCGGACTGTGGAACTTGACAGAAATTGACTGACTTGAGAATAAACATTTTTAAGTGCCAGTGATTTGTGATCGGACATGTTTAATTTTTTTAATTTTTAAGTATTAATAATTTATATAAATTTTAGGACTTAATAAAACTGCAATAAAAATTAATTCGGCTATTCTTTACGAACCCAGTTCTACCCACATCAAATAGTAACAGTATGTTAGAGATGATATTGTGATAGCTGTGATATGTAAAAAAATTTAGCCTCAAGTTAAATTAAGCAAACAGATTGGTTGTCAAGTTTGTTTAGCGCACTACATACATGATATTATGTAAACTCATTTTATTGGCTGAAATTGTTTTAAATTATGTGATAGTGAACCAGGAGGAAGAAATGAAAAAAAGGGGCTATTCTATCATTAAAAGAGGAATGATTGTTTCTATATATTTTTGGGTTCTTGCATTAATAACACTATTATAATATTAAATTCTAACAAATTTTAGCTTTACTTTTATTTGACAGCAATAAAGTGGTCGAGAGTGAATCAAAACCGAAAAGTTCATGGATATAAAAACGTTATAATTGTGACTTTCAAATATATGGGCATTATTCTTTTTACGAAACAGAGTAGGTAACACTTGTGGGAAAGTTAAAAAAAAAATAATAAATTGTATTTTCGTTCCCCTCCAAAACTCAATTTAAGAACCCTTTAGCCTAACGGGTCGTTTAAAACCGCATTTTAAAGGATGTCAAACTTTTTCTGGATGTTTCGAATTGCTGCAAGGAACCTTACAGAATCGCCGACGAAAGGTTTCGTGAAAGGACGAGTCCTTCGTGTCCTTTCATATGTCCTTGTAGCCTATCACGAGTTCGTAGCCCTAACTGATTAGTAAAAATGTAACGACGTGTGTTGGTTGGTAGGACAAATACTGCCTCCAACTACATTTGTTTATCTATTACTGCAGAATGGTTTTTTGAACGTACAACAATCTGAAACTTACTGGGGAAAAAGCGGAAAATTTGTAAAGTACAAACAAATAATTACTGAAAAAAGTATCAATTCTTTGTTGAAACACGTTTCATTAAAGTTTAAGAATTCGGATATTGTTTCAAGGATAATTTTCTCGGTGAAATTAAAGAATCCTATGGTTAATGCTGCATTGGTAAAGGACACATAATTGCAAACAGCAATTTTCTCGCTAAGGTAGAGAAGTTTTATTGAAAAAAAATATTTTTCTATACTACACAGTAAATATTTTTATATACTATACAGAAAAACGTTTTCTAAACTAAAAAAAAAAGTCCTTTGGAAACCAGTTGCCAAAATAAAGATTGTAATACTACAAAAAAATGTAACTTTCTACAACGCATGGCTATGGGTATTTTGCATAGACGAAATACGTTTTTCGAGATAACACTCAGTCCAAAATTGGCACATAATTTAATATTTTATTTGTAGTTTCTTTCAACCATATTTTTTTAAACCCCGGAAAAGATAATTGAACATTAAATAATTTGACTTGTTTTGTCGTAATATTATTAATAATATTGTCAGTTAATACTGTAAGGCTATTCAAGGATTACAATTAACCTTAACTATTGGAGGTACTCGGATAATACAAAGCCTGAATAACGACTATGAATATGAACCCAGTATTAATGCGAACAATACTGTAGTGATACAGTTGTTTTAATGTGAATGTAAAAATTTACAAATATCTGTAATCATCGTGAATATTTCTGTTCCATTTACAAATATATATGCTGAAAGTTTAATGTCATTTAATAATTTTTAATATTTATTAAGTAATAATGGAATAATTTAAAATTCAAATAAATATTAAATATGGGAACATAAAATAATTGTATATATACACTTGAAAACTTTTATAAACTATTTCCCTCACTAATGTCACAATAAATAAAGGTTTTTAACTATATGAAACAGTATTCATCATCACAAAATTTCTGGACGCGACTCACAAGTAGTTCCGCACCAGCCGCTAGAAGTCGCCACCAGGGCAGCTGCGTCGACTATCGAATCATTTGATGTGCAAAGCGAAACGCTAAACTATATAATGAAACGTCTCTGATAAAAACGAAAAAAAAACAAACTTTCAAAAAACACTGAACCCCGGCTTGGACCTGTTTTTTTTAATAATAATTTGCAGTGTAGTGGCAACATCTTGTTTTCTCGCGGACAGTTGGCAGGCCCTGCATCTCTCTCGGAACTGCCGCTTCCCGCAGCGCAGCGACAACTGCGTCGCCTGTCGCCGGTTCCCATAATCACATTAAGAGATGCTCGCCTCTCTCGACTGGCTAATCACGTTATGACGTCACAAGTGCCGGAGCCCGAAAGTGGGAGGGAGAGAGATAGAGAGAGTGGGGAGGAGTTATGTCTGGTGAGGTGGGGAAGGAGAAAGAGAGAGAGAGAGCGCGAAAGAGAAAGGAGAAAACTAACCCAATAGCAGAAGGCTGCACTCATTACAGGCAGGAAATTAACACGCGCGCGGATTCGCTGGATTAAAACATTGGGGGGGAAGCGGAGGCGGCAGGGTTCTGCGTGCTATCTCGCTGCCCCTAGCGAAAACAACTGCTTAATTTAATTACGGCCTGATAAACCGAAACACTTTGGAGAAATATTTACCGAAATGCGTTATTTGTTATTATGTTTGCACGCTTCTGCTATCCAATTGAGCAGAGTAGCAGCGGCAAATTCACCCGCAGACAAATTTTGCTTTCGCCTACGATAAAGCTGGTCAACATTTTCTTTATACCAAAGTCAAATATTGCTTTACTTCAGGAAAATTTCTATTACATAAATTAGTGTTCGCTCACGGTTATTCACGACTATCAAAAAAACTTCAACAAATAAAGAATGAAATAAATGAAAAAAAAAAAAACAACAAAAAAATGAGTTCATTTAAAATCGTAATAGAACTTAAATTAAAAGCAAATATTTTCTATTGTTAAATTTAGAATCTAGAAAATAATTTCATTCCAAAATACGAAATTTAAAAAGTATATGTAATTATAAAATAATGACGGAAAAATTATTAACGCAACCCACAGTAACCACTTCAAATAAAATGGTAAAACACTAATTGTATATTCTGGTATTTTGGGTACCATATTTTAAATCAGTAAACTAAGATCTTTAAATAACATGTGTCCGGTAATTGCTTGCTTTAATGAATAAATACATAACACTTATTTAACAAGCTAACCAGGCGATACGAAATATAGCTAATGAAAACTAAAATGTACAATATTCCTTAGCTTATGAAATTTGGGTGAAGAAGTGCAAATATAACCTATTTATAATCATAAAAAATATAATGAAGTTGCCTCCTACTTTGATAGTGCATTTTTAAATGTTTATCATTGTAATAATTAACGAAATATCTAAGTTGTTGTATACTACACAACATTTCTTTTTAATACATCACATGAGCTCTTTGCTAATGATGCACAGAAAATGAGTTGGAAAAATAAAATCGTAATGAAAGTCGAACTAAACTTATACACGCCTTGCAAATTATTAAAAGTTCAACCTATTTTTTTTGCGATACTCGTATGATATTATGGTTAAATAAGAATGTAGAACACTTAAGTGAAGCATGCTTAAATATCTAGTGAGAAGAGATTTTTTTAAAAGTCTATATTTACGGAAAACTCGTTAAAAAATGTTTTAAAGAAAAAAAAAATAGTCATCTCATTTCTTACAAAAATTAAAAAGTAATAACAATTTAGAAGTGAATTTTGAAAACACGGAAGGATGGTAGAAAATTCAATGCAAAAACAATTAATTTTTGATGTAATAAACAATAATAATATAAGACTGCAATCCCTCAGATAAGCCGAATCAACAAGAAGTATTTCTATATGTTTACAGTTGACGCTTGATTACGTACGAGGGACTGAATCTCGTATTTGTACTTTTGCCTCATCGCGTCACACGCCCGACGGACACGATTCTCTGCACACCCCTTAGCAAAGAAGGGGAGGGGAGGCAGAAAGCTCTCCTGAAGAGTGGTCATCGGCGATAAGCAAATGGAGACGGATGGCTGGCGATTCATTTAGTGGAAGAAGAAGATAAAGTTCTCAAAAAAAGAGGGTGGAAGCCAAATTTCGTGAGGTTTTGGAGTAAACGGCTGTGATGTCAGAAATTCGTCTGTCATCGTTGATAAAATTTGTGCGAGTTTTAAATGCATTGTAATATATAAATATAGTTCTATATTAATATTGTCTAATAACAAGTTAATCTTATGGGAAGGTGCGTAGTCAATCACAATTATGCGGCCTCAAAATAAACCAAGTGTTCTAAAATATAATTTTTTTTATGTTTGGAATCAGCAAATTATTTTTCTTGAAACTTGTTATATATATTTTTTATATTTATAAAATACTAGCCCGAAAACCCTCGCTTCGTCACGGCAGTCCACAGGCAGAACACACTCGCACTGCTCATTCCCAAAGCTCCTACTCGTAGGTACGCCACTGTCGTTGCAAAAACTGTTGCCATGGATACGCAGAAAGCATCAACAAATTAATGGCGAAAGTTTCTCAAATCTTGCTTATCTTTTTTATCCGCCCGCGTGATATCTAGTGAAAGGGCAACCCAAAACTGACACCCCTCCTTCAATATGAATGAACTTAGAATGGGAGCTCGCTTTATACTGGTCGCACTTGGTTGTGAAAAAAAAAATTGTGGTTTTATTGTTATACCTATATTCATTCCCCGTCATTGTAAGGAGATAAAATATACAACAGTTTTTAAGTCTAATAATAAGCTTTTAATTACAAAGGGTTTCATCAAAATCGGTGCAAGAGTTTTTGCATGATGCTCGAATAAACAAACAAACAAACAAACACAATTGGTTGTTTTATTGTCATATCTCTGACTTCCATCATCGTAGCGATGTGAACCAGTTTTTAAGTTTTTATACAAAAACGTTTAATCAAAATCTGTCCAGTAGTTTTGCGTCAACTTCAAACAAACAGACAAACAGACAAACAAACATAAAAACAAACAAACTACAATTATTATAATAATAAAGCTAAACTCACCCATTGGCAAGCGAGGCCTTCTTGATTCTTCGAGTCTACTTTGTTCCACATTTCTACATCTATCCTCATTAACTTCTTCGAGTGTCATTGCGAATGTCTGGGGAGTGGCTACAGAACTGCAACCACATGGATATCAAACCTACAAGAATTGGAGGTATGTATGTCAGGCGCCTGGGTGCTGGGCATTGTGATGTGAGCCTACCACCACCTAGGAACTTGACCTTGACCCCAGAAGCCATATAGTTTGAATTTGACCATGATCCCGGCCACCATATTGGATTCTATAATATTCCGCCATATTTTATGGCAGAATATTCAAGAATCCAATGTAATCCAAGATGGTGGCCGGGATCAAGGTTCTCCAAGACAGAGGGCGGATAAAGGTCTAGGTCATACAAGATGACTGTTGTGACGTCATAATCAAAGATGACCGTCGAATCACAGTTTCACACCCAGCACCCAGGCGTTGGACATACATACATACATACAGCCTACTAATCTCACGTACCTACCTTTTCGCCTCTTAGAATGGGGGCGTAGGGGTTGAAATACCGAAATCTGAATTCGTAATACTCCTTGAAATGCACCAAAAAATCAATTTTCAGGGTACCGAAAACTTTGGGGGCAAATGACCTCCCTCCCCCACCCGAGGCCCCACTCGGAGTGGCCGATGGAGCTCAAAGACCTCGGAAGCACGTCACAATCAATGTACTTAAGGTATTTGACTTTAAGAAATCAGGGAAAAATAACCTCCACTCGATTTGGAGGTGGAGGGGGAGGGGCAGTTAAACACCGGGCACATTTTACACCATGTCTCGGCCTCTTGGATCGGAAACATTCTAAATCGAAAGAGAATCTCGATTTTTTAATTTTCCGAGATTTTGGGTGTTAACCTCTTGAAGGAGGGGGAAGTAACCCCGAACAAATATCCCACCCTGCTTCGAACATATATTGATACAAAAAAAATGTGTATTGCAAATAGCTCGAAATAAGTGATTTTTTGCCCATAGTTCGAAATATTGTTTTTTTGTTCTTTGAGCCTCCCCCCTTTACTCTTAGGATCATAGTCATGAAATTATTGTAATGTCATCCAGATTTCATATACTTGCGAAGTTTCAAATCAATACGACTATTAGAAGTAGGTTAAAATCGACTTCCAAGATTTGCTTACATAGTTAGTTAAAAGGTAAGCTAATAAAAGCGTGTTAAAAAGAAGTACGTAATGAAAGTATATAATGAAACAGTATACATGAATTTTAACGTTTGGGGTAGTTAGGCTCATGTAGGCTACAGTAATTGGCAAACATCACAGCTCATTATTTAATTCTTTATTACTATTTCACGAATCTCATATGATTAAAACATCTCTGAATAATACTGGTGCATGTGTTAGTTTGGTTACCTTATTTAATTGGACGTGAAGAAGTATATTAAACAATTTTTGCGGCATGTAAATTAAGCCAGTTTTAAAAAAATATAAACGTAATGTTGCAGTATGTAAAGCAATAAATTTCACTATAGAAAATAAGTTTCATTTTGACGTGAAAAAGTCTAATTTATCGATTAACACCGGCTGCACGCACGAACAAGTGTCCCGTTACCCACATTGTCCCACTACGATGTGTCCCGTTACGGTCATTGTCTTCCGCGGAAACCAGGCACTCGTTAATACATATTTTCCTTTGTTTATCGCAAGGGGCGTTATTTTTAATGAATTATAAATAAAATTTCGTGCCCGGGGCCACAATTGCATATCATTTTGAGCACTGGAAGACATAAAAACGCAATGTATTCTCGACGACTTTTAATCTCGGTCCCAGCGCACCACGAGCGTCTGAGTTGGAGATTAAAGCCGAAATTCTTTCTTAAACCTACTAATACTTTTTTATTAACTGCAAGGGCATTTTTATTAAATTATACGTTTAACTTCACGACGAACAAACTTCGTCGTTAAATGTGTAATTGCGAAAAAGCGTAAAACATTCTCGACGATCTTGAAGTTAGTATAAACATGGCGGCCGACTAGCAGCCGACAATATATTTTAAATTTCCCGCCTACCACTGTGAGAAATAAACATGGCGGACTTCATATGTTTTTAAAATTTACGCAACACAAAAAAATTTTTTTATAAATATTTATACAACATCTGAAACTATTATTTCCAATATGGCCTCGCGGCCCTGCGGTTAGCATCGCTGACTACCAATTCCAGTAACGGAGGTTTTTAAAAATTTTCTTTCAATGTAAAAGTGTACCAAATATGTAAACAACTGTAAATACGTAAAAACTACAAAATCTACACAAAATAGCACTGAGTGCTTATATGTCTTATGGAACCCAAAGCTGTATAGTCCAAACTTGTGTAATAAAAGCATTTGAATTTGAATTTGATTTGACTACCTATTCAAAGGTTGACGGATCGAATCCTTGCTGCTGCAATACCTTCATTTTTGTACTTGTTAAAATAAATACGGCGTGCCCGACACTACAAAAGTAATACAAATATTTGAATTAAGGAGTGCAAATAAAAGTAAATTTATCAATTAAATTGTAGATTTCATTTCACTCCTTCTTTGTATCCATACAAAATAGTGATAATTCAATTTTATTTATAAAGGAATGCAGAGGTAGATTTTATCTTACAAAAGATAGAAAAATTTAAAAAAAATTACTTCCTCAAAGAATATCATAATTTTAATGCCTTAATGGTTTGGTTGCAAAAACCTATTACGGCTCAGTCTCAGGCTAAATTGGATATTTAATTTTCTTCTGGATCAATGTTTTGTTATGACGTTGTCACGTTAAACTATCGTCTGTAAACCGACTTTACAGACAACCAATTTTTTAAGTCATTTTTCATCAATCGGCAATATCTAGGCATTTCAATATTTGTCTTCATAAAATTTCAAATACATTCAACCAATAAACAGATTCCAAAATTTTATAGCGTACCACTGAACTTGCGTAATACTAACAAACAAGCTCTGATACTAACAAAAAAAAATGTGTGATATCGGAAATCACTTGTGTCAATTTTGTTGTTTGATTCTCAAAGTCGATAAATTGATCTTTCCATACTTTTCGATCTATAATAAAAACTATTCCTGGTTGTTTCAATTGATAAAAGGTGGGGGACATTGTTATTCGATTTATTGGGTGTACATTTTTCTTACAATCATATTATAACAACATTTGGGATTTTTCACTAAAAGAAGGCGTCCCAGCAAATAGTTACAACAACTGAAATAAATTAAACGACACTGATTCATATCTAGTGCAGTAAATGCAAATTGTTGGTGTTAATATAAACATTCATGGCAAAAGGAATCTTGAATTTGGCGAAAAAAATTAATTTTAATAAGTTTGATAGCAAACCAGATCGTATAACAAGCCTTAGTAATTTATTCGTCTAATTTTCATTTGAAAATGCCATAGTCGATAAATATAAAAATTAATATTATTAATATAATTTTACAAATAAAAACTTTCATATAAACGGTATCATAGACATTATTCAAGAACATAGATTTCGCTCAAAACTCGAACTCGTTCCAGCCGTCAAAGCCATCAAGATTTCTGTCCACAAAAATTAGTCTTACACTAATCATTGAACCATCAACACTATCCACTGGAGCTTGGCTCGACAGTGGCTCGCTCTTCTGACCGCTTTCTTCGCACACTCACCCACACCGCGCCGCACCACAGTCCTCAACTATCGCTCGTCGCACCCGACTGGATCGCCAGGCCTTCTCTCAGGTATCGCCTCCCGATAGGTCCGGTTCGCTCAGCAAGGGTCACTTGCCCTCTTCACCTCTCGCTGATCGCACGGGTATCGCCAGTATCACTCCCCGAAGCGGAGACTCTCTTCCTACTCTCAGAACTCTCCGAACCTTTGGAACTACCGCGGAGGCCGGCGTCGTCGCTTATATACCCGTGGCGTCCTTCTCGAAGGGACGAGAGCGACTGTGACGTGTCACGTCATCCCGGGCCGACCCGACGCCCGAAACACCCAGAACAGCGACGCTTATTCAAGCCACTTTACACCGTGGCCTCTGTAAGTTCGGAATTCTCAGGCAGCTAAAGGTGACAATAGCCTGTTGCGGGATGGAGCACGGAACACGTAAAAAAAGGGGGGGGGGGGGGCGTTTAGCGAGAACCATGCAATACGGCCAGGCACACGTGGCATGCCTTACGTCAATGGACGGCGCATGACGTCAGTGGCCGTGCGTGGCCGCCAGCCAGCTCCAAACCTGGCGCGCGTCGCGGTCTTGTCTCTCGCGTTAGAAACAATAGTTTATTTTTAAATAAAAAAATATAATTGGAAATATTATTGTTAGCCTTTGTATATAAAAATTGAACTTCTAACAATGTTATGAGTGCTTTATAACAATATATAGAGCGAAAATTATACATCATTGACATGGTGCCAACTTTACCTAATACAAAAATGTATATGGTGTTCTTTACTTCTGATGTGTATGCACACGAAAATACCGTCTTTTAAAATATATAAAAATAGAAAAAAATATTTTTGAGGGGGAGAAATTTTGAATCAATAAATGAATAAACAGGCTTACTACCTCGTAGACACCACTTTCATTAGAGACGATAAGGGATCATTATCTGAGAATAGAGAATGTATTGAATACATGTATGGATGTTGTGGGAGTAGCCCGAGAAAACCTCACCAATTTACAATAACGTCCGCCAAGTTTTATTCTGTAAAAAAAAAAAAAATCCTGTTTCGACCCTTCTAGTAATAGAAACCTTAACGCACTAGTGGGAAGCGATTTATCTGACCACTCAAACGCCGTGGGGAACATTCTTTACATCATGGTGGGGAACAACTGGTTGGCTGGTCATTATTAAAAGTGTTGCCAAATGATTAAGGCATTGGAGCCACCAAGTAGCACACGGGAATGCATCGTTACACAGGCAAGTTAAGTGATTGGGAGCTTGATAGCCTATGAAAAAGCAATGATCGGCGTAACGTGGCAACGTGTTTCTTTTAACGATGCACTCTCATTCCCCGAAGAAAATTCGCTCCTTCCACTTCGCCTTGAGTGTCAGCAGCACCGGGGCATGCGCGACGAGTGATATTCACGGTGGGTGCTTAAGTAGGTGAATTGCAACATCTAACCTCAGTAACGAGCATATTCTTGTGTTCTCATGTTTGCGAACACACTTACAATACGAAACTCAGACACGAAATTCAACTTAGTATTCTTTCAAATATTACTGGGAGTGATAAATATAGGTACGCAAGTTGTGCTTGCAAACTACATTTCTGGGCGCGAATCCACACGTGAATTACGCACCCGCCAATAGAATTCGCTGCTGGAGCAGCTACGTCGACTATCGAATCATTACATTTGCAGGCCGAAATTGTAAACTATTTGATGAGATGGCTCCGCTTGAAGTCAATTGTCTTTAAAAAAAAAAGAAAGAGATACTAACCACCGGCCTTGGGCCTGATGTTTGACAAGGAATTTTGTTTGTTACTTGTCACTTTTGTTGAAATTCATCAAATAGTTAGTTCTCTAAAGTTTCATTTTGACTTGTCTAGAATCCCTGTCAGAAAATCTAACAATGAAATACTTAAAAAGGAACTACTGAAATTCGTAAAAGAATATTCATTCTAATTCAGTCCACGGGGACTCGTGTGTGTGGTCTCAAGAGTGACTTCAGGAACCAACATGTTCGTGTGATTTTCAGTAAAAATCATCTGCTCTTCAACCTCACTTTGGTTTAGCCATTCAAAGCGGTTGTCGCTTGCACACAGAAGCTCGGTAGCTCAACTTATGAATCGTGGCGTTCGCATAACCCCGATAAATATTATTGTGTAGGATTTAGCCACATTTTAGTGGAGAAGGGTGTTCTACTAAATTCAACCAAGTTTTCTAGCAATTTCACAATATTCCTTGCGGAAAAATAAAATTACGTGAGATTGGGTAATATTAGGTTCGGCCCTCCCCCACTTACCAAAAAAAAAAACACCCCTTGCACTTAAATAAAGTTTCTGTTGGGAACACCAATATGTACCCTAATGATTACGATTGTAACTACATAGCTACGGGTTTATGTTTGCTAAACGTGGGTTCGCACATTTTTTGTGTTACATTTCCGTTTATCGATTTCCGTTCTATTTAACACGAAATAACTCCTACAAAATGCCGTATACCGACAGCTAAGATGTTTACACATCAAAAAATTTTCTTCGAAAAAACCTAAAGCATAGGCAAAATATGTTAAATATTAAAAATGTATTATTATTTGATAATCATAACGGTTTTTCGATGATTAATTTATTTTGGGAATATAATTAATATTAATATAATAATTAAAATATTTATTAGTTAGAAACTTCAATTAAGAAAACCACGGTGCATTGCAATTACAAAAATAAAAGACACTTTCGCGTGATGCCGGTGACACTTCGAGGTCGATATCTATCGACGAACCTGATTCGCAGACACCAACGGTCCCGCCGCACTAATGCGTGGTGGGTGTATAGGGGGGGGGGGGGGAAGCCCTTGATTGCGTAATGAATTCCATTGCGGATCACGTGGTGAACGCACGCGCGCGCTCCTGGGCGTGGTCGCCACTGGGTGGGCGGGGTGGTTAGTTTGGGAATGGAAGGGGGTTGGGAAGGGGTGTGTGTGCTACCCCTCCCACAGTTAAGAGATCGCGCGGAAGGCAGTGGTCGCCCCTGCGCCGCCGTAAATTCCGGGAAAGGATTTGTGTTTGCCGAACGCTAGGCGGGGCGCACGCCCAACCGAAACCGTTATTCCCTGATCGTAAATAGGTGCTCTCCGTGCGGCCTCTCTTCTGGTTTACGCTTACGGACGATCGTACATTAACTTTAAATGGGGGGGGGGGGGGGGGCAATTCCCTTAATTATTCTAATTTTATTCTTTTTGTTTATCTTACGCATGACTTATTATTGTTTCACAATATAAACACGGTTGATTGTTTATTTAAAGTTCTCAAAGAAAACAGATAAGAGTTACGTGTTTATTCTTTTAAGTTTATTTCAAGTGCTTATAATTTTAACCAGATATGAAAAATAACTTCGTATTGTTAGCTCCTTAAGACGGTTTTTATGAAGTTATTTATTTAGAATAATTTTATTTAAACGTTAAAACACAGTTTTCATTTTTTTTCATGTTATTCTTAGATCTCTTAAATCCCCTAAAATTATATTTTCTCAATATTGGACTTATTTAACATTCATATTGCTATAGCTACAATTTTTTTAATTTCAAACAGACCATATTTATATCGTGACTACGACAGATTAAAAATTGTGCAATTATTTTGTTAGTTAAAAAAAAGAGCGCTTGTAACTCAATACATGTGATAAAAATGAAACATCTTTGGCTATTTAATCCTCGATTCGTAAGTATATCGTAATGGGTAAAACGCCAGAGAGAGAGAAATAGAGAAATAACTTAATATTCTAAACTAACATTAATTAAGAAAAATATCACTTACTTCAAAATAACAATTCAGGATATCAATAATTATTGATCAGTCAATAATGATTAATTAACAATAATGACTACTCACGGTTAAAATAATTGCACCCTAAAATGTTGTATGAAGATTTTCAGGACCCTAAATTTAACATAAAAACAATTGTAGCTACAATTTATACACGTTTTAAAAAGTAAATTAACTTCATTAATTTTACTCCCAACCACGATTTTAACATAACTTAGAAGTAGGTACTCAGCAAAACGATTTATACAATTTAATAACAAAATAACACACCGCGGGGATTTTGGCTTCCATTAATTTTTTCAAGAAATTAAGAGTCCTAATTTTTTGTATTTATTAGAAAATTTATTAAAATATAAATAAATGAATAAACATCAATTAACAAGATTATTACTCATTTCAAAATAAATGTACATGTTTTTAATATTTATAAATCAATATTCACTAATTAACGATTAAAATAACTCACGGTTTAAATACTCCCACCATAAAATAATTTGTTTAGTGAATATTTTAATAATTATGGCATCCAATATTTAATTCAGGAAAGTAACCTAATAGCAGTAAATGAAACTATCTTGATAAAAATAAAATGTTTATAGGTACATAGAATGTTTTAAACACAAAACTCAAAACTTATTTCGTTTGAAACGAAAAATCATCCGTTACCATATCATTATTGTTACAAAAATAATTATTTAAAATTTTTGCAAAATAATAAGGTTATTATTATATTTTCTTTAAAAATTTATAACAATAATTATAAAAATATTTATTGCAAATATAATTCCATACACCACAAAATGTGTAGGGAACAATTATTTTATTATTTTTTTATGAAATTGCACTGAACAAGCATGAGAAGAGTATTTTTTGAAAAATATTTTGTCCATTTTTTAAATATACTTATTTCAATATCAACAAACTTGAGCTAAATATTTTGCTTTTCTGTCACAGAGAAGCGATAATGATGTATCAGTAAAACGTCGACATGAAAAAAATTATATTAATTTTATAATAGATACATAGTGAACTCAAAATCATGAATTGAAAATAAACAAGAAATATGCATTAGAAGTATAAATGTTTGACATTTTTAACACGCTTTTATTTGCTTCATACGTATGTATGTTAGTATGTAACGGAAACTTTGAACATGATTTTGATCCCCTTAAAAACGTCGGATTAACTCGAAATTTGGCATACTTATCAAGGACCGATGACAATCGAATATTTTAAACAGTTGGACCTGTTATCTTTACTAGGATAATCAGTATTAGCGATTTTTTTGTTTTCCTAAAACTGGTACCTAGTTTATTTGCGCCAAGACCAAGAAAGGAAACTACCAGGCGCGCCGATAACCTATTTCTCAGATAAGTTACCGACTTTGAATAAGATGAAATTTTCGGAGAGGGAACCTGAGAACCGGCTATCTCATCCAAGGGAGGCAGCAGGCGCCCAAATTGCTCATTTCTTGGATAAGTTACTGACTTAGAATAAACATCAATGACATCCCAATTTTATTGAAAATCATTGATTTTCATAGTAGGATTTTGAAAATATTGTGTACTATAGTTCTTCAACACGCTATTTCGAATATATATATATATATATATATATATATATATATATATTTAAAAGCAGCCAATATCTAGTCAAACTCACTTTAATAGTAAATTGACGTAATAAAGAAAACCCAACTAAAAATGAAAAATAAATAAACGTTAAAAACAAAACAAAAAAACACGCTTTTATAGAAATTCCGACTAAAAATTAAAAAATTAATGATAATTTAAAATCCGAAAAAACACGCTTTATAGAAAATCAAATAAAAAATTTAAAAAAACTAAAGAAACACGCTTTTATAGAAAATCCAATCAAAAAATAGAAAATAAAGTTTAATAAATTTGAATTAAGAATAGTGTAAATAAGAAAAAAATGCATTTTATTGTAAAAAAAAGTGGGTTACATGGTGTCAATAGTTATAAATATTTTATTGACAGATATGGGTAGAAGGATGATCATTTTGATAATATCCTAAAAAGCATCCCACTCTTTTTTTACAATAAAATACATTTTTTCTTATTTACACTATTCTTGATTTAAATTTATTAACATTTATTTTCCTATTTTTTAGTTGGATTTTATATAAAAGAGTCTTTTTTAGTTTTTTAAACTATTATTTTTTAATATATCAGCGATTTTTTCTCGCAGAACAAATGCATTAAAGCCAATCATTATCTAAAAAAATAAAGAGCAAAATTATTTATTTTTCACTGTATTAGCAGTAAAATATTGTCGCGTACAACTTCAAATTATAAATAATTCTTTATGGCTTCAGAATTTGGAATTTGGAAACAAATAATTCAGTTTAAATTGGCTTGTGAATGTGAAGTATGTATATCTGGGTTCTGTACAATTGTAAAGTCTTCAAAGTGTTTTATTTTAAGAATCTCAGTTTTAAAAAATTTAATTATAACTAACCACATTCATGGCCATCATTTCAGTAGAGAGAACACCAGAGGACTGGCATGGGAAGATAGAAGTTAACACGTCAACGAACTAGAACTTTCTTCCCAAAGACGCGGAGCTCTGCAGAATAGTTTCAATCCGAACGAGGGAGCAGAATATCTCCCTCAGCCGGAAGGAAATAATCCTTTTACCTTGACAATGTTATCTGACTTTGCATGCAGACAGCGAGGGAAGCTGATGAAGCCACGCCATATAGGAGTTGTTAACTTCCGTTTAAGAGGTTCATTCAAACCTGCATTAAATCCTACCAGACTTAACTTGTAATTAAACATTTAATAAAGCATATTAATTGCAATACAAATAAATTAATATTTACATAATAGTGACAAAACTATTTATTTTTGGTCATTTTCTTTTGTAATAACGTGAAATTAATAAGTTAATTTAGACATAAAACTTTTTCAAATTTAAAAATGCAATTGGTAATAAAAAAGAGCACTCTCTTCGGTTTATATGATGATAATCAAATGAATTTATTGGAAAATATGAATTTACTGCGGGTTAAAAAATAAAAATTAAGCTTAAATATTTATTTTAAATTATACTGTTCATTACAATTCGTTATTATAAATATGAAACAGATTAAACAATCAAGTCTAAATGATTTTGCTTAATATATATATGTATATATATTAAAAATAAGTAGCAAATAAATAAATGCAAAATGATTCAAATTAAAAAATATTTTTAATTGATTTGTGATTGTGTAGTAGTTTATGTTATTTATTATTCTAGCAAAAATGTGATTGTTAAGATTTTAAAACTTTTATTGTTTTGTGTTTTTATACTATAAACGCTATTGCTTTCGATTTTCTTTTACATTGTAAAAATTTAGAACGGTTAAGTGAAACATCTTAGAGCCTAAAATTTGTACTCTGGTGTTTTACATAATGCGATTCTTGTAACAGGGTATTACTTAATAAATAAAATGCCAGAACTAAAAATTTCATTATAATTTCAAATAAAATGAAAAACACATTAGATTATAAATACCTTTTAAATTTTTATAATGACACGGAATGTTTTCTTTCTCTTTTGCAAAGCATATTTCTGCAGATTTTTTTATCTCATTCCACAATTCAAGTTTGGATAGGCCTATTTAGCAAAATAGGCAGTCATAAGTAGTATAATTAATTATTTTTCACTATATGAAATTTAACTCTCAAATAAAACAAGTCATTGCCGTAAAATGAAGTTTAATTTTTATACTGCACAACAATATGTAGTCACTGCTTCAAGCTATTTTTACTTATCAAGCTAAGCCTTATATCACCAAACATTTTTCGTTCACCTAAAATATTTTTGAGATGACAAAATACTTATTGTAAAGTCCACTAAAAATGTTATATTATCATATATAGGTCAGCATGTATTTTCTGGTCATGTAAAAATATTGATTAGATTTTTTTGGACACTAACATATGCTTATTTTAAAGGATAAAGAACAAAATGTTCAGTTAAGTAATCAACTCCATTCACAAATAAAGGCAGTTAAATATATTCTTGAGTTCAAAACAAAGTGGCAATGAAACCAAATTTGAAGATCATATGTGATGCAGGAATTGCAACACTCAAGAAACCATGATAATGTTCTTTACAAACCCAGCAGCGCTGAAGTATTGACTTAAATTAAAATTATTAATTAAAAATTTAAAAAAGTAATTAATGTTTTATTAATTTTTAATTTTAAAATGATAACACGACAGTACTTGTTTTAAAACACGCTTGGGAGCAGAGATTTTAAGTTCATGGGCTTCCCACATAATGGTAGGCTACAAATCACTTGGGTGCAAACTTAGGTCTCACAAGTTTGAGTTATATCGGGCTACTGGTATCAAACATTACAACCTTCGCCGTTATAATTTTCCTACGTTTTACGATCATGGTTAATGAGGAATAAACAGACTCAGCATTTCGTAGTGAAATTTTCACAGTGTTCATTTTTATGTATTTGATTTAAATTAAAAAAATTAGAACTATATCTGATTTTTAAATAAAGTTACAACATTTTTTTAAGTATAATTAATAATTTTAACATATATTCACCGAAGGCTTGGGCTGACACGAGTTTCTTTAAATTTTATTTCTTGTTTACATTATTTGAGGTATTTTCCTGTTAATTCATCATATTATCTCTCTTTAATTAACCATTTAATTTCAAATTTTCTCAAAACATATTTACCAAATATGATCTAATAGTGGTAAAGTGTCCACAATTATGACCGTTTGCGTGACCTTTTACGACTAAAAACTGACGTTTAGTAATTTTATTTGGTGAGACAATCTGTGATCCAACAACAAATGTATAAGAGATATAAAAATTGTACAGGAAAATTACTTAATTTATAGTAAATGTAATAAAACGAAATAACAAACTGGGCGTGTGAGATCGAGCGTTCAGAGGATTGGAAAGGTCACATTATGCATGATTGTCACGAATAAACATTCAATAATAGAATCGGAGAGAACTTGACAGAATTCGATGAAGTTTGTTTTGTCGGCTAGATATTTTCATTACGAAGACATGAATGTGCATATATATATATATATATACTTAGTCAATAAAGCAAATAGTTTAAAAATAATTGCAAACTGTTTTTAATCAAATAAGGGCTTGAAACAAACAAAAAAAAATAAACTATGAAACATTAGATATCAAATTATTCATGGTAATTAAATATTTTACAACTCCATAATGAAATCTTTTTATAAGTAAAATTAGTTGGAAATTGTAATATATTTTTTTTTTTTCGTTTTAATATTTGGTTACTACAGACGTTTTTCTTATGTGATTTTAATAATTGAAAGCCAAAACATTTTAATAATAAATTTTTTTGTTTGAAACCATTATTTTATAAAAAAAATGTATTGCAATTTTTTTTAAACTATACACTTTATTAAATTCTCCGTAATGAAAATATATATCGGACAAAACAAACCCCATCGAATTCTGTCAAGTCATTCAGATTCTATTGTGGTTTATATGTTCTCGGCAAGCATGCAATACGCGACCTTTTCTTTCCAGTCCTCTTACAGACGAATTTTAGAGTGAATAAATGTTTACTTTGGCACATTGGAGACACTAGGATTAAAAATACGAGATTTAAAGCTGTAAAAATAAACCTTGTGGTGTACAGCTTTCGCCTCTTGCAACTCTCAACCCCCCCCCCCCCCCCCCCCCCCCCGCCCACCAGCCTTCTCCCAAACACCATTTTTTTTTTCCTTACAGAACTCTCACAGTCATGCTTACCTGTTCCAAAGCAATCTCGGATGCCAGGGATTGGATTTGCTTCCCCTTCTGTGGCGTCTTGGTGGTGTTGTGGAAGGGGGAAGGGGGGGTTTGAAAGAATGTATCAAAAGTATACTTCCTGGTTTACTGTTCGGAAGCCCACTCTTCCTGTTCTTTTACAGGCACGAGTCACGGAATTACATCCGCGACTGAGGTGCGCAAACGCCGGTCGGACGCAATTTTGAGGCTACACTGTAAAAAAGATTTTTTTTTTCGCCTGTAAGACTTTTTGAAGAACACTTGTAACAAAGCATTCAGAGATCTTAATCAAATTTAGGAATACGTAAGTAAAAAAAAAACTACTGGATTTACAGCTCAAACTCACGTTAATCATTTTCCTTCCTCACAAACTTCACATCGTTTACAACGGAGCTCATAATTCGGAACTCAGAATTCGCCTTCGCGAAATTGCGAAGAACATTTCTTTTGTGAAAGGTGCATTCTTTATTGAAACCAAACGTGACAGAAAGTAAGAGTTTTTGGGTTTTTTTTACCCAAGGCGTCCCAGTTTCGATTCCTGGCTGGGTCGTCGGAAGTTCAACACTCGTGGGGATCAAGTGTTTATCCCTTCTCCATTCTGCGTAAGGTAACGGGGAACCGTCGCAGAATCATATCCCCTGGTATGACCCAGTCGGCCATGGCCAATCAACGCATGTAAATGGCTGTGGAGTCGACCCAACCTTCGATCTGATCCATAATTTATCATCATCACCATCACAGTCATCTTCAAAGTAAAAGTTCGTAAATTCCACGGAGGTAGTATGTAAGGGTGGGTGAGTGCAACTTCACCATATTTGTAATTGAAGTCATATTTACAATATGGAAAGTGAATAATTTCATTTTATAATTAAGTTTATTAACAAATATGTTAAAACACATTTAATAAAACAATACCCATTCCACGATAGTAATTTTTTTATGATTCTTCCTTGAGCCAAAAAAGGGTGTGTGTGTTTACATTAAACTTCTTAGCTCTCGGTATACGGCATTTGGTAGGAGTAATTTTGTGAATGGAACGGAAGTCGCATGGAACGGAAATGTATAACCACGGTGCTGCCATCTGTGGTGGTTGGAGCGAACCAAAGTTCACAAAGCCAAAGATGGACAGTATTTGAATAAAATTCCTTGTCGAAAATCAGGTCCGAAACTGGGGGTTAGTATATTTTTTTCATGTTCTTTACCTCTTTTATCGAAACCATTCAATTATTTATTTTTAACATTTCCGTCTGCAAACCGAATGATCCGATAGTCAACGTAGTTACTCCAGGCAACGAATTCTAGTGTCGGGTGCGAAAACTACGTGCGATTCGCGTCCAGAAATTTAGTTGAAAATCAAAAATATGCGTACACATTTGTCACGCCCGGCATTTACTTTAGAGATTTGTACGTTACCTTTCGTGTCAAGAGTTTCGTATTGCTAGTGCATTTGCAACGTGAGATCACGCGGAATTTACTCGTTTACCGGGGTTAAATGTCACACGTCTCTGGCGAATATTGAAATGACTCGCTCTCACTTAGAGTTTAGCACGGACACCCACTCCACGGGGGAAAACTGAAATTTCCAACAGCGTAGGGACAGGGGGTTTCCGCGCGCGGAGGCAGCGGTAACAAGACCTACCAGTATTCTTCTGACCCCTTCCGGATGAGCCCGTTTATACGTCCCGCGGACAGTCGTATAAAGGGTCGGGCAGCCGAGACTGCGGCGAGATAGGCCCTGGGTTGGGGGAGGGGGGTAGGCGAGTGGACAGCGAGGATTATGGGGCACTATCAGAGGCCGCCAATAGTCTATATCCCCTGCTCCAGCCGTACAGCCGGCTATAAAAAGGGGATTCCGCGCCGGTCAGAAGAGGTCCCTAGATCCCCTCCCCCCACCACCACCCCAATTGCGCTTCTGCGACAGCCAATGTTCACGTAATAAGTGTAACGGCCTCGTACGGAATAACAAAAAAAAAAAAATGAAAAAAAGAGATCTCGGGAGCCAAGTCAGGCACGTGTCCTCGAAATCGCAATCCTCTCACAAAACAAATGTATTCATTTCTTCGTGGCTCTTTCGAAGATCATTTGAAAGAGTATTATAATGTAAAAGATTATATTTTTGACGTGACAACGTAAAATAAATCGATGGACGCCGGCTGTACGCACGAAAAAGTGTCCCGTTAGGCACATTGTCCCGTTACGCTCATTGTACGCTTGCGCCGCATTTATCTCTCTTCCATTCGATTTGACTTTTTCGAGGCACATTAAACTTTAAACACTCCCATTCGTTTCCTACTTTTCCTATCATCGTCCTATCCTTAACAGAATAACACAGATTGGAAGAAGTTAAATAGTAAACATGTATAAAAGTTATAATTAAAATAAGCTCTTCGTGAAAGTAATAAACATATTTGAATTAATGAGTGTAAATAAAAGTAAATGTATCACTTAAATTTTAGATTTCATTTCACTCCTTCTTTGTATCCATACAAAATAGTGATAATTCAATAAAAATGATTCAATTTTATTCATAAAAGAATGCAATAATTTCTTCAATGTTTTGTTATGACGTCACGTTAAACTGTCGTCCGTAAACCGACTTTACAGACAACCAATTTTTTTTTTTATTTAACTTTCTTTCGAGGAACCGAGTTCGATGCATGCCAACTGTCGATGCGAGGGTTTATTTATTCGAGTCCCGGGCAAAGGATTGGGTAAATATAGTCGAAATGGAAAGCAGACACTAGACAGAAAGTCATTTGACCAAAATTTCGGAGAAATGACTTTCGGTCTTTGCCTTTCAATCTAGTGAATGTTCGGTCTATTGCCTGCTACTAGAGATAAAAAATATTTCTAGCGAGATAAATTTTAATGTTTTAAATTTTAAAGCTTTCGCTATACTTAAAGTTTTCGGACTAGTGCCTATTGACTAAATGACTTTTCTTCTAAGGATTTTAGCCTACTACAACGTCTCTGTCGAAATATGTCACTAGCAAAACAATATGCCAGTGAGTGATTACATCAAAAAATTTATTTCCAATAATGCAGTCCTAACTAATCTCGGTGAAATAATTCTAATAATTCTACGGCAGCGACAAGTTTTGTTGCGTTGGTTATAGAGTTATTTTCTCAATTACCACTTGGTTTTATTTAAAAGTTTATTTATTTTATTTGACAATTAAATTGCTATTTTACACTGTATATCACAGAAAAAACCTCAATAAGGGCAAATAGATGTTTTAACAAACACGCAGAAAACAAGCGAAAACCAGCCAATGTAAAGGTTTATCCTTATTCAACACAGATAATTCCGTAAAGGGAATTTAAAAAAATTATCACAGACGCACAGTTTACGCAGACAATAAAAAGAACTTGTTTTCGTTGGTCTCACATAGTGTGCGTGAGTTTCCTACAAGTTTACTTGGATCTTTCGCAGCAAAGGGTGCTTGGTATGTAGTGTATACATCCAACTTTTGTGGATACAAATTTTTCTCAAAAAACGGAGCAGGTCGTGGCCAAACGTAGCAAGGCTCACTCAAAGGGAAATGTTTGCGGCCGTGAAGAGACGAAGGGATATTGACGAAGGAGGAGGGGGCAGGGAAACCTGCAAGGAGGTGTATCTCAAGCGGAATACCCCAAGAGTCAACGAGTTTACCCGAGTTTCTTCAGCCCCGTCCTAAGCTCTACTTCCCGATGTGAAACGTGGTCTCCGTCATGAAACCTGTCTCAAAGTTTACAGTTGTTTTAAGAACCACCAATCGTGATAAGGGGTTAGTATCCTAAATTATTTTCTCCTTTATTTTTTGTTTCTGCGCATTATTTAAAATAAATTATTACGAAGGATGTCCGTAAGGTAATATCCGTATAATCATAAAAAATAATAAATAAACTCGTGAGAAAAAGCTTTTATTGACAGTTTTAGTTTACCACATATTATATGCTTCACATTTTCACATAGTCACCACTCATTTCCAAGCTCTTTTCTTAACGCTGCAACAGAAGATGACCTCAATGGTAAAAAATAAAACAATAAACAATAAATGAAAATATATATTATTATCGTATTGAAAATTTCTACCCTCTAAATGGTTTTTTCACGAACCAAGTATATAAAATCTATGCATATTTAAATTTTATTTATATAATTACGTGTTCAATTGTAAAATATATTGGATGGCAACGGTACAGGCACGAATAATACAATTAACAGTAAGCTTCAAAGGTTATCAGTGTTAAATTTTTAAATTTTTTTCCTCTTATATTTTCCTTTTCGAATCTTTTCCTCGATTACAGGTTCCTTAGAATACTAATTATTTGATGGTGTTTGAGGATTTGGGGATATTTCCGGCCCATCATATATCCATCAGTTTTGTTCGGAATGTGGTTTTAGTTTAATAATGTTCGATTGTAGACCCACGTGGCAATCCTCTTTGCTTTTTTTTCAAGTGGGGTTTATTCCAGAGGATCCGAGACAGTACAAAGCAGGGCTGTGGCATTTAGCCGCCGGGTACCACTGCTGCGGTGGAAGGCCCACGCAACCCCCCCCCCCCAATCCAACACATCGTGGACCGACACCTGACGGTAAATCACGGAACTCTCTTGGGTGGACAGCGAGGGTGGGTCAGAGGGCCCCTAATTGGGGGAGGGGGTGATGGTGTCCGCTAAGGGCTGATCGCTGTCAAGGGGGGGTTTTCGACCAACACTGCCACCCCCCCCCTACACACACACACGACCACCTTTGCTGGGTCAGTTCCCGGGCTAACAAGCAATCCCTCTCCCTCTTTTCCAGAATCCTATGGATGCGACTCGCTACGAAATACCTACCGTAGTCGACGTACCGCGACGTTTCTTCTGTCTCGCTTCCCCCCCCCCCCCCCTTCCCTACTACTGAGGTAAGAATTTATGGAGTTGATGTGTACAATTTTTACC
The DNA here is from genome assembly GCF_032445375.1 of Bacillus rossius redtenbacheri. Taxonomy (NCBI): domain Eukaryota; kingdom Metazoa; phylum Arthropoda; class Insecta; order Phasmatodea; family Bacillidae; genus Bacillus; species Bacillus rossius. Next base: position 22,616,248 of record NC_086341.1, read on the forward strand.
AAGTTAATACTTGAAGTCAAAGTGAGAACATTCCCCTCTCCTCATTACTATGAGCATTGCAAAAATATAATATTGTTTTTTTAATGAAGTTTAACGCTGATTTCTAGCAGATGCGTTGATTTTATATATATATATATTTTTTTTTTGCAAAATTCACTACACGGAGGCCATCTGACGATTCTCCCTAGCGACTTATTTTTCAAGCTATTAAAAAAATATATAGCATATAAGCCTTTATGCAGCTGCGGTTTTGTTTTGCTATCTAACTGCTAGATAGTTTGTCTTCATCTCCAGAACAGTCACACACGCCATAGACCGACACATCCAGGGCGTTTCTTGTTACGAAAGCTTCCAGATGGAACTCTTTATCTTTGAAAGATTTGTGCAATGAGAGTGCATGACTTGATGTAGGCTTTTGGACAAACGACATTGCTAAGAACATGTATGTCTATAGAGGAAAACTACAATAAAACCCAAAAGACAAAACACAAATTAAGCAAAAAATTGCTGTTGTCAACAGGATATAAACACCACATAATATTCCATAACAGGAATATGGTCAAAAAACAAAGAAAAATGGCCTAAGAGAACGAAAAGTCCCCACAAATGATGACAGCACAAAAAAATTTTTCTTTGTTTTTCTTTGTTTGTTGACCATATTCCTGTAATGGAATATTATGTGGTGTTTATATCCTGTTGACAACAGCAATTGTTTGCTTAATTTGTGTTTTTGTCTTTTGGTTTTTTTGTAGTTTTTCTCTACAGACATACATGTGCTTAGCAATGGCGTATGTCCAAAAGCTTACATCAAGACATGGAACTCTTTGAAATGCACTCGAGGGTGCTCTACGCGGTGCTGTTTTTGGCTTCGTTTAGAGCTCTCGTAGAGCGAATATCTCTCCAACAGAGCCGTTATCTTGGGGTCGGTGTATCACTACACTGTAATATTTTTTTTTTTGTAAATGGAACACAAATATGTATGTAAAATTATAGATTTTTGTAAATTTCTACAACTGTATCACTAATAAAATAGTGTTCGCAGTAATATTTCGTTCGGATTGTATTAGCCCAGTACCTCCAGTAGTTAAAAGTAATTGGTAAATCGTTTTCTGTATAACTTTCCAGTATTAACTGCGCACATAAGTAAGCTCAATAAAACAAAATAAAGTCCAATCATTTAATATTCAATAACCTTTTACATGATAATATTATATGCCCTAATAAAACTTCAAATAAATATTAAATTATGAGCCCATTTTCGTAAGAAATGCTCAGTATTATCTTGGAAAACGTATTTCATATGTGCAAAAACAACACTAGCCAAGTGTTGTAAATAGTTACATTATCTTTTTCATAACATAAAATTTTTTTTCTTGTAGGCCTACTTATTTTTCCAAAGGAATCTTTTGTGAATATACAGACATTTCTTTTTTTTCCTGTGCATACAGGTGAACCAGAATGTCTGCCAGTTTCTACTCGGTGATTTCTTCTAAAACAGTTTTGTTCATATTCAAAATTTGATAAAAATACTCAGTACTTTTTTGATAGACCTGCATTGCGCACTCTAAGAAAAGCGACGGAAAAATATATTCAGCCAACAAACTCTTGGGAAGTTTTAGTCGCAGTGGCAGAAACGCAAAGTTTAGACCAGCCTTGAACATTGTGCATATAGCGAGATTAACTATGTTCGATTTTCAAAGATAACGTTCATGTATGGAATATAATTAAAAAATAATGATCTTTCAGCTACAGTCTTTTCTCGATTTAGAGCATATTTATTGGCTTAAAAAATTACATCTCAATCCTACTCCAAAAAGCGAAAACATGTGTTGTGAAGGAGAACAGTTAGAAATTGAATGACACCTAGATTTTTTAAACAGTATTTGGAATTACCTATTTATTCGCATAGTACTGAAAATTTTCCTTCGTTTAGGAAGAGGTTTAACTTTTAATTTCAAAGACCATCAAATAATATATTGTTATAGTCAAAGTCTTTACTTAAAGTAAATTAAATTCTTAACTACAATTACTTCACATGAAAATCTATTTGTAGAAGCCAGCCACCATTAACTTCAGCCATTATATCAAACCATATACTTTAAATATTTAAGACTTATGTTTAAAACAAAATGGAGTCTTTCAGTTCCAATATCACCCACTTAAACGCTACATTCTATTTTATCTTGAAGTCGTTAGTTTTGTCAGAAATATTTTTAATATCTGCTCAACTATAGCCACTTGATATGAAAGAAAAGATATAACATCCAGTTTATCATTATTTTCAAAGAAAATTTATTGAGTTGTAGGGGGTTGTGGGGACAAAAATAAAACTAAAGAAAGTAAAACAGAATTGTTGTAAATATATTAGGAAATAAATATAAGCACCACCAACATAATTATTAAACTAGAGTTCATTCAAATTTATCATTGCCTCCTAATGAATTGGGGGGGGGGGGGGGAAGAACCATAGATGTTACTTTTATTTTGACAAATTTATAAAATTTCAAATTTTTTATTGCTTAATATTTTAAATACCGTATGCCGTTGCTTAGGCAAAAACTATTATGTATGAGATTTCAAAGACCATACCATAAAGTAAAACAGTTGTTTTAAAATTATAGTGATTTATAAAAAGTAATCAATTAATTACTTAATGAAAAAACTTCACAATGAAAAACTATCTATATAAGTAAGTCACTATTAAATTCAGGGGCTCCAGTAAATCATTTACCATGTTTCAAAGACGCAAGATGTGTAAAATAGTAATGGGCCGAAAACGCTTGAAACAAATATGGCCTCTGTCTGTTCAGATATGTTAGTCTGAAAAATCTGTGTTAGTTAGAGCATGTGGGTCCAAACAGCCAAATATTTATCACTAGCTGCAATACCCGGCGTTCCCCGGGCTTAACACAGGGTGTAGTTAGTAATTGTCTTCTTAATTTGAATGTAAAGTGTGAAAATTAATTTATATTACTTACAGATCCCGACAGACGTTGTTCTGCCAGTTTATAGTTATTTACCTGGTCTGTATGAAATTTAGACTTTATAAAGCAATATAGAAAAAAGGCTGAAAAATAATAGATTACTAATATTGAAAAGATTCCATTATCTAGCTAATGCTCGGCCTGCATTGCAATGCCTCATTGAGTTTTGTTTTGTAATATGTTTGAAGTAGTTCCACATATACAAATCATCTATCCATCTATCTATATATATCTCTATCTACATCTATATACATCTATGTATCTTTCTATCTCTATTCATCTCTTTATCTATACTAATATTATAAAGCTGAAGAGTTTGTTTGCTTTTTTGTTTGAACGCGCTAATCTCAAGGAACCACTTGTCCGATTTGAAAAACTCTTTCAGTGTTGGATAGAACATTTATCGAGGAAGACTATAGGCTATATTATATTATCAATAACATTATGGATCCTTACTAAAAGTCCAATTTAGTATCAAATGCGTTGGAGGGGGTTAGATACAACATGTAGTACACGTACGAAGTGTGTGTTGACAATGCCGCAAGCGCTAGAAGTTTATTTCCTATTGCCTATTAACATTGTTGCCACGCACTAGATGCCTTATCATTCTTAATTTTCCCATACAAGTAAATAACACCCGTTTGATATTAACAACGAAGTAATCAGTACCCTCATAAGAGTCCAATTAGTATTTAAATACTTTTTATCACTTTAAATCGCAAACCTAAACTATTGTTTTTTTTTCCTCTCTCTGTGTTTAATTTGTTTTTTTATTGCCCTTTTTTCAAGTATATATATTTTACAGACTTGAAACTTCACAGTAATGCTCCTTATGTTACGCAGGATGACATTTTCCGAAAATTAGATCCCATGAGTGATTAAAACCAGGCAACAGTGGGTACTTTGTCTGAATGAGAACAGGATTTTGCATTGTTCATGCCTTCTGCGTCTCCATGGCAACGGACATCGCGCGGCAGTGGCGTACCCACAAGGAGGGGCATATATAATGAGCGTCGCAAGAGTGATCTGCCTGTAGACTGCCGTAGTGAAGTACGGGTACATCTGTTGTACGTTGCGTGCACGAGTTGGGAAACCATCGGTGCTATTCATTTTCTCTCCGGTACATTATACAGCATTGTAATAAATTTTCACTGATTTTTTTTTTTATTTACCATTACTGTAAATGGGAGATGTGGCTTAATTTTTTTCCATTAGTATAGCCGTGCGAAGCTGGGTCAGGCAGCTAGTATCTACATATATACTTCCCACTATCTCTATATCTTCTATATATAAGTCTCTACATGGCTCTGTGCATCTATAGGTATATATCTTTATCTAAACCATTTAATTCTCTATACCTCGCTCTATCTCAACTTACCTCTTCGTCTCTATCTCACTCTATGTATCACTCTATCTCTGTCTCTCGTTTATATTATAAATTGTGGCATGCATGCGCACTTATACAACAAAAAAGACGAAGTGCCGCTATAAAAAAATGAAAAAAACACATTTTTGGACACGATTCGTGCTCTAAATATTGAAAAATAGTGCTCCAACTATTGAAAAATAGTTATACCGTCTCAGTAACCTTCATGGGCATGCGCATAACCAATCACTAAAATTTCATCCCAATCGGATGAATGGTATAGGAACGCATACGGCACAAACAAACGAAAATTAAAGACATGACAAACGCATCAAACGATGGTGCATTTAAAATTCAAGGCAACTCTATCTATTGACGAAGTTAAGAACAAAACTGTTATTAGCGCCTTTATTTTGCTAGCCGCTGCGAGCTCCACTAAGCGGACTGGTCTCATCAAGGAGAAAAATATGAATTTGCAAGACCTTACTATGTGTATGATCGTGTGTCAGACATAGAGTAATGACATTCACTCACTATTTGTATGATCGTGTGTCAGACATAGAGAAATGACACTCACTCACTATTTGTATGTCTATGACCTATGTTTTTTTCTGTTATAAAATGAAATTATCACTTTTTCACTCCCTTAGGGATGGAATTTCATATTAATATGGGGTCTATGTGTAAATACAGGTTATAAGCTAGCTGTAGGCCAAATTTCATTCAAATCCATTCCGTAGTTTTTACGTGAAAGTGTAAAAAACATCCATCCATCCATACTTACAAACTTTCGCGTTTATAATATTAGTAGGATAGTAGAATTTTTTTAATTAAACGGCTTTAGAACACGTGTTAAAATATTTTAATAAAAGAGGTTATACATATTCTTGTTAAATATGTTCTATTTTATTTTTTTAACGTTAGGCTGTGGTATTACTAACGTGAAATGGGATTCTTTTATTTTGTGCTCCCTGTTAACCCCCCAACCCCCTTTTCCCGGGCCTGGCGGCGACTGACCAATCAGCAGAGGATCCATCTTCCCCGAATCGTTATCTCTGCTCTTCCCGTCCGCTTTCTGCCAATAACTGCAGATGATCCTGTCATTCCCGCGTGATTTATCGACGGGGTTTTCCCCTCTGGCGGTTGTGGAGCCGTGCAACGAAAATTGTCTTGTCATATCCGTGAGCGACCGGGGCAGAAAACGCTCCAGCAGACAGGCTCCAGAGCCCGTTGTGGAATATATTTGCTGTTCAAACGAATTTTAAACATATCTTCCTTTACAAAACATTGGAATAAATAACCAAATAAGTATTACCTACATAACTTGTTAACTATTCGGAGAAAACTAAAGGTATTTTTTTTTTATTTGGCCTTATTCTTACGAATGAACTGCATTGAAAATGGTTCATACAACTCCAATATAGACAAAATAAATTTATTTAATTTTTCTTGAAACTACTGTAAGGAAATGTTAACTAACAAAACATAAAACTATCCTTTCAATTGTTAATGCATAACTATTTTGCTCTGCAATAGTTTTTTATTATTTAAATTTGCAAAATAACAAAATGATAATTATTTTTTAAATCTGAAGGCTTTTTTACTATGAATTTTATTTTGTGAGTTATATTCAAAGTGCCTTACAAATTATTTTAAGTTTCTGAATTCAACAAAATTCATTCAAACAATTTCTAAAGAGTCTAGGTAAGTAAATGAAAGTATTTTTTAATACTACCGCATTTCAAAACAGTACATATTATTATAAACACTAGCTACCACAACAATGGTTACTATATAATTGAAAAGTTTTATAGTTACTTAAACAAACAAATATATTAATCGTGATTGCTGCAATACGATTTGTTATAACTTGGTCTTACGTTTATTTTAAAAACGTGCTAAATGTAGCGAGGTAGTGCGAAAGTAAGACATTGTAATCGCAAGGTACTCCAGAAAAACTGGGTTTAAATCCTTGTAGTCATCCTTATTTGCGTTTTCTACGATCAATTTTTTCCGCAAAACCCCATTAAATTTGTTGTTGCGTGTTATCGTCTCTGTTGACTTCGCTGCCAAAGAAATATTAATCTCCTCCTTAAATATCTTAATTTTAATGTACTTCAGCTTGTAAATGGTACACAGAAAAATAAGTTGGATTCTGTACTTATAAAAATAATTTGGAAACCTGTTGCCAAGAAATAATTTGTAATACTACAAGAAAGTCATTGTACATTTGTACAAAACATGTGTATGGTTATGGTAACGTATATGAAATATGTTTTTAGACAAAAAACTGAGCAGTTCTTAAGAAAATTGGTGCATAATTTTATGTTAGTGATGTTTCATTCAGGCATAATTTCTTTAGAACATTGTGAAGATAATCGAATAGTTAACTATTTGACTTTATTTGGATGTATCATGCTTATTATGCAAACAGTCAATACTGGAAAGCTATTAAGGGAACAGTTTTTGGTCTAAATTTTAAATATATCAATATGTCTGTTATGGAAATGAATATTTCCATTCATTTAAAAAAAATAAAGAGTAGGTTTTTAATTGAATCATATTTTGTTTGATCAATAATAAAATAAAATAAGGAAATATGGGTCCACATGAGGTGGCTGCATAAAACTAATATCCAATAAAAACCTAGGCTGGATGCTCTAAATACATCTCATAATCGTAGCAAACTGCCGTTCGGTAAATATAAGTCAAACAAATCTGAAGTTTCTTTGTCTCCATTGGCGACTATGCAAGAAGACCTAACCATTTGCAAATCGCAAGGCTGTTCTGAAAATTCACGCCGTCTCACAGTGTGCAATATGAGCATTCTGGAGGGACAAAATTCGAAACTCAAGCCAATGATGTTTCCTTTTGCTTTTATTTGCTGTTTTAATGATTATTTAGTTAACTAAATGATTTCTGACAATTTTGGCAGCAAAATTTATAATATTTATAGAAGACCATACAGGGTTACATTACTGAAATTCATTTACTTTGCAAAACAACGTATAATGTGTTTTTTTTCGGACCAGATTTTACCTGTTAGTGAAAATTCTTTATTAAATGTTTTTATAGAAGTAGAAAGTTTTTAAGTTTTTATAAAATTAAATTTATTACTATAGAAGCGTTTTTCTGCCATCCTTTGAAGTTAACAAGGTTTTTACATAAAATATTTAAGTATGCAAATATCACCAAACAACAGTTATAGGTTTTAAGTGACACTGATCTTAATTATAGAGCAGGTGTATTTTTATCATGCAGTTTGAAAATTAATATATAAATACTTCTTGAATTGTTTCTCATCATTCACTGATGAATACAACACCACGCAACTAATTTTAAAGCATGCTAGACTTGAAATAGTATTCAAATAAAGCTATTAAGTCTCATCAATATGACTACACACAATTTTAAGTACTAAACTAAAAATATAAAATCAAATTAACACAAACATTTCTTACAGATGCTAGAGGAAATATTTTAGTAACAGTGAAGCGAATTGGAGCAAAGGCAGGGCGTAAAACATCACATGTGTAAACACTTATTACATAAAAAGTTTAAATTAAATTATACAGATGTTTTACACACAATTAATGTCATATCCTTGTAATATGTAGGCTACCCAAAAATAGTTTTTGATTTAAGTAAGCTATCAAATAACTGACTAGTTTCAACACACTATTCAGATGTACTCTTCAATATCATCTGTATCACTTGCACTTCGCGATCTTGCACTAACTGTGGTGATGTGCGGAAGTGGATTTGCCAACAAGCGCAATACTACAGAAGATAATCTTCCTGTTCTCCTTGGTGGACGTTTTCTCAGAGCAGAGATAACTGGATCTGAAGAAATCAGCAGGCGATTAAAAAGATCCTTGTTGCTGATCTCGATGTTTTTCTTGTATAACCAACCCTGAATCGCCTGCAGTCTTTATTCCGTGCTTCTTGGGCTTCTTCAGACAGCTGTCCAATGGGCGATAAACATGATTCGATGATGGCAGGTACATGTGAACCGTGACTGGCATATAGAACCACGAATACAAATCCAAGTAAATTTTTCGGGTCTGTTCAGTATATTTTTTCAAACGCCTCAACATTAATACTGTAACCACTTGATATGGATTCCAGGATAACACGGAAGTGATTAATAAAGATTTCATTAATTCCAGTTATAGATGCGACATCAGGTGCATTTTTGAAGAATCTCCTGGCAGTATTTCCATCATTTGTGTTTCCACTACCGGGTATTGCCGTGTCAACCACTAGACCAAACTCATCTCTAATTTTTTTATTTCATTTTTTCTCGCTTCATACTTTGATCTATCACTTGGTCCTCGGACCTGCCACTTTTTTATATCTAACCTTTAAGATATATGCAGCAAGCATTCGAAGCACTGAATCCAGGCATGGAGTGTAGACAGACCAAATGCATATGTTGATGGATCTACATTTGTTTTATGTGATATTTCGTTTTTGTTCATTTGTTTAGGAGATGCTCCACATATATAACACTTTTGTTATGACCGATTATTGGACAAAGCGTTGCAAATTTTTCCATCAACCATAGTCATCAACATTGTTTGACGAACATCTCTTTCATTGCCACAAATAGTCACTCTGATTGGTGACAGTTAATTTATTTGTATCTTAGTGATCTTATTTCATCTTGGATTATTGCTTCTGTTTACTTTTTAAAGAGCAATTTTATTGGTCAAAAATATCTAGTAGAGGAAGGTCTTGGATTCTGCCAAATAATTCGTTTATGATCTTCATTTGTGTGGAGCTGCAGAGGAACAAATGATATAACGAAAAGATATTCGTCATAGGGAACCTCGCCTGTTTTTTTCTCAAACCTCTGTTTAAATACACTGTGGCCTGAACTTCCATCACAATCCCACTTGCATATTAACGATATGTCATTGATATCATATTCAGACAGCATCTGGTTTACTACTTCATTTTTCACTAGTAAAATGCTTTCAATAGTGTGGTTAAGAAGGGCTTGTATATTTATTTCTGCGCTCAGTTCAGTGATCAAAATAGCTTCTTTAAGTGGATAACACATTTGTTTGGCTTCCTGTAACATGTAATATGTTGAATATATACTACAGTTTCTTTCTTTGGCTTGAGACTGCAGAAGCTTGTATTGGTAGGTTGTTAGTTGTGCATCAAGAAAAGAAGCCAATGCCTCTTTATTTGTGTACAATCTAGGTTCTTTATCGGACATTCTTGCTTTCTTAATTTTTGTCGCTCTTTGTGGCGATACTGTAGATAATTCTTTAACAATATCTGCTGCATCTCTTTTCCCAGCAGCTCGTAAACTTACTTCAGTGGCAAACGAAATCTCTTCAATAGTCTGGGACTGCAGCAAATGTTGAACTTTCCTCCTTTTACTCTTTCTGCTACAATCTTTGAAACGCTTCTTAGGGCGTCCAGCATCAGTTGCAGGCGATGTGCTTGGCCCAGGTGTATTGCAGGGTTGTGTAGCAGCAGACGAAAACATTGCCAACAGTTCATTTCCTAGTTTTTGGACATACGCCATTGCTAAGAACTTTTTCTGTTTGAAGAAAAACTAATAAATAAAATAAATAAATAAAAATACTCAAAAAAAGACAAAAAACACACAAAATTAAGCAAACAATTGCTGTTGTCAACAAGGATATGAACACCACAAAATATTCCGAAACAGGAATATGGTCAGCAAACAAACAAAGAAAAACAAAGAAAAATGTACTAAGAGAACGAAAAAATCCCCACAAATGATGACAACACAAAAATATTGAAACCCAAAATAATTCAGCACAACAGTTGAAGCGAGACAAAAAACATGACAAAACGAAAAGACAAACAAATACAATAGTTTTACCTAAAACTTCTGTTTAGGTAAAACTATTGTATTTGTTTGTCTTTTCGTTTTGTCATGTTTTTTGTCTCGCTTCAACTGTTGTGCTGAATTATTTTGGGTTTCAATATTTTTGTGTTGTCATCATTTGTGGGGATTTTTTCGTTCTCTTAGTACATTTTTCTTTGTTTTTCTTTGTTTGTTTGCTGACCATATTCCTGTTTCGGAATATTTTGTGGTGTTCATATCCTTGTTGACAACAGCAATTGTTTGCTTAATTTTGTGTGTTTTTTTGTCTTTTTTTGAGTATTTTTATTAATTTATTTTATTTATTAGTTTTTCTTCAAACAGAAAAAGTTCTTAGCAATGGCGTATGTCCAAAAACTTACATCAAGTCATGCACTCCCATTGCACAAATCTTTTAAAGATAACAGTTCATTTCCTAGTTTAAATTCCCCCCGAAGCCACTGTGTGTTTCGCTGTACAAATATATAATAATGCCTTCCGCTTTGTGCCCAAAGTTTATTCAGTTGAATTAAAAACAACCTCACTCTATTTTTTAAGATAGTTTGAATGTTTTCTGGCACTTCTTCCAAGACAACGAAACTCACTACGTATTTACATACTTCTTCGTGCCTTTTTGGTTTCGCACTACGCAACCAAATGTTAAAGTGATCGCCACGTGGCATGCGCAGTACCTATGAAAAAAATTAAAAACCATCAATCGCGCAAATATGCGCAGAATATTAAAGCGAAAACATTTAATATAAATATGGAGCTTTGCACTGCATAAGTTTCGTGAGGGTATATTGCGGACATTTTTTATAACTCTAATTGAAATTTACGAAGTTTACTTTTTATTGTTATTTTTCGTCAGTTAATAAATTATAAATGTATGGATAAATATTTACAATTAAGTATGCGTTTCTCATACAAATTAAAGAACATACCTTAAAGAACGTATTCCGTGATCATAAAACAAGAAAACACCACTCGCACTAACTGTACCAGCTCTTGAAAGAGCGCACTCCGCACCAATACTGCCCCGGGCCGGGAGCACTCCTCCGATACAGCTCTCTTATCAGCTCTAAACAAGGCACGCAGAATTTTTTAAACGGTAAACAAAGCACATTACAGAATGGTCTGAAGTCTCTACGATAAAATTTCAATAACCACAACCCATAATTAAAAAGTCGAAAAAAATAATTTTGTCCCTCTAGATTGGTCATATTGTCTGTCTGTTGACCGCTAAAGGCTAAAGGCCAAATCAAGAAAAACACTAATTAGACAGGCGTCGCCTAACCTGAAAAAGATGAGATGGATTCAAAGTCAAGTTTCTTAATTATTTTTCCTTCCGTAATGTACCCAAATTCATTTCTGGAGTATGATTTTTTTTTTTTTTTTAATTTTCTTTCGCTTGCTTCGCACCTATATTTCTCTCCTGCCGCTCAGACGCTAGTTATTTCATTTGCCACTTGGTTATACATTTCCCCGCGTAATTTGCCTCCTCAGCTTTCCACACGCCCTTTGACATTCAGCTAATTTTTTTCCCCGCTCATTTTTAATTTTTTTTTTTAAAGTACATTTTGCCTGCAACGTGGCCTTGACGACCCGGGGAGGGGGAGACATTAAGAAATATGCACGCGTAATTAGTGACTCGGTGTTGAGAATGTGATAAAGAAACGCAGGAAAAAGAAAGAATTTTATTAAAAATCTTCTTGAATATACCAAATCCGTAAAATCGTGAAAGTGAAATCGACTGCGCCATAAGACAGTCAAGTGAAACTTTAAACACGTGAAGGTGAGAAAGTCCAATAACTGAATTATTTTTTTTAATGATGTTTATATCCCCAGAGAAAGAATTGTTGGCATAACAGAAAAGGTGCCTTTAAAATGCCATTGGCATTATTTCCATGAATGAGTATCTACAACTTGTACTATACACATAAACTAAACAAAATATTTTTGATGCGCTGTTGAGTCAACAGAATTTAAAAAAATATATATAAATTATTTTATTTGTTATACTTTCGTTACTGAATACTATTGAAAAATGAACAAAAAACGTTCGAATGGTGGAAATAAATATTAAATGCCTTATGAATTTATTATTTAAATTTTTTTCGCGAGGAGTATCGTGTAAAAAATATTTACAAACATTCGTGTATTGATAACGGTGTTAAAATGGCTTATTCCTTTCCCAGTAACCATGGTTTGTGAATTTGCGAGCTACCCATCTGAAGTATAGACAAGACGTTTAATGCGAAAAAAAATGTTCAAAATGAGTTACTTACCTCAGATGAACGAATAAAAATATATCTCGAGTATTTTAGTACTCGCCAGTGATGTGTTAATCTAACCTCGGTAACGATTTTATTCATGTGTTCTCGTCTTACAAATACACTACTAAACGAAACTTGGGCCTCGGATATAAAATTTAACGTAGAATTAATCAAAAAACGCCAAGCGCTATAAATATACGCCGAGCGCTATTTATATACGCAAATTCTATATTTATGGACACGAATCACACATAGTTCACGCACGCGCCGGTAGAATTCACTACCGGAGCAGTTAAGTCGACTATTCAATAATTTGATTAGCAAAGCAAAATTAAAAAATATATAATGTGACGGCTTCGATAAAAGCGATTAAGACTTGAATAAGTACTAAACTGTGGCTTTGACCTGACTTTCAACTAATATTGTATTTAAAATACTGCCCAATATTTAAAGTTCATTAAACATTTAATACTATTAATTTTCCTTTTGGTTTTGTGTAATTTGGTTAGCGCCTTCCGCCACATATGGCATCACCGTGGTTGCACATTTCCGTTCCATTTGACTCCGTTCCATTCACGAAATTACTACTACCAAATGACGTATACCGAGAACTAAGATTTTTCCCATTAAACAAAAAATGTGCGTGTAACACAGCGCACGCGATAGAAGGTAGAATTATTTGGCAATTAAAACCTCGAGTCGTAAGTGTATCGTAGGAGGTAAAAGGTCAGATAGAGAGAATACATTTTTCTAAAAATAACACAGCCTTGGATTTTTTTTTAAATTTCCTTTTCATGTGTTTAAGTATCCTAAAAGTTTTGGTATTTATTATCAAATTCATTTAATTAAAAATAAATAAACATAAGTTAATAAAATTATTATTATCTTTGAAAGATTTGTGCAATGGGAGTGCATTACTTGATGTAAGCTTTTGGACATACGCCATTGCTAAGCTTAGCAATGGCGTATGTCCAAAAGCTTCAATCAAGTCAATATTATTATTACTTTCTTCAAAATAACTGCTGAGAACCTCAATAAAAATTTATCAAACAATAAAGATTAACAATACATTTTATATGATATTCGTAACAGGTAGCGCTATCTATGCGGGAAATGTAGGGACTCTCTCAAAATCTCTCTCTACGCTGCTGGTTGAACAAGAAGGTGCTTGAGAGCGCTGTGGGCAAATATAGTAAAATTAAAGGCATCCACAGCTGACTCTATAGGTTGCCTATAGCTATTTTCTGAAATAAGCGCAGGCGCTCACTCCCTGTCTTATTCTTTCCTTAATCTATCTCTCTCGTGTATTTATTTTTTTTTGGCGGGGGACGAATCATCGCACAAAGTGGATAACGAAAACGAGCCCAGCAACGAATATAGCATAGTGCTCACTTTATATGCCTTTGGCTAATTACCTATTCTCTGTGCTTTTCGTGTCAGAAATGTTTCACAAAAAGGTTGCATTAAAACTCGGTCTTGAAATTTTACCCTCCTCGTGCCCAAAAATGGTTGCAATTCAAAGATTTTCTGAGATATCCCTTCATTTACGAAAACCACAAAGATTGTTTGACACCTGGGATAGCTTTAAATTTGTGGTGAACATTATTAACAATGTAGCTAAAACCATACTTGTAACCAAACGTTCAAAAATCGGTTCACAAATTAACCATTCAAACACTTACCAAAGCAACATTGAAGTTTCTAAGGAGGCGAGCACTATGCCACGTTGTACTCGCATTTTAAATTTCGCTACAGGAAGTAGTTTCGGTCGCTGCTATATTCCCCCAAGGCTTCCGAGAAAGACCTTGAAAGCTACCGGTACATTCTTTGTGAAGTTAACTTCCTCCCTAATGAGATTAGTTACGCCGTACTTGGCGAAACTCGCTTTCATTCCGCATTCTCGCACTACAGTTTGCAGTAATCATTTCGGCACTTAAAGTGCTTAAAACTTTCCGAACTTGCTGAACTTGCCCTGGAGACTACGCTTCGTTCACCTTCCCCTTAAACCAAACAAAACATTTTTTTTTACTCCCCCCGGCTCTTGCAAGGATTAGAAAACCATTTCTTAGTTGTAAAATAATAAATGAAACATGTCACAACTCCAAAGCGTCAAACTATTTACTCGTTCATGTTTGAAGCATTTAAATGGTTATTACTACAGCTCAACATTTTTCTATGACCAAACATATTTTTTGAAACAATACCAAGAACCTTAGTCGTTTAATTATGGTATTCTGGAAATGGCGTCAGGCTAATAATGGTCACATCCGTCATATTTGGTTTTAGTTACATCTGACCTTCAACCTATATCATTTTTATCTAAAACCCTAAGCATTCAAGTGAGACAAAATAACCCTTTTTCGCGGGTGGAAATTCCATTTTAAGGGAAAATTAAAAATTTTCTTAATATCTAGTACCTTTCTCATTGGAAATATCTTTCTTAAAAAAAAGCCTTATGTGTCGTCATGGCCTTGACTTTATGCCACCATATATTATTTCTAAATGTTTAGTTTGAAAAAAGGAAAATTTAATTTACAATTAAAATATATGTTTTTTTTAAGTAATCACCCACGGCTTTGCCCATGCAGATAGTTTAATAGTGTATATGTTTTACGTGATCAATCCCAAATGTCATTTACTAACGCAAGAGTTACAATAAATCTCAGGTGTGCAAAATAAATTATTCATAAAATAATATTCTCGATACGATCCCATCATCTTAGCCCAAGTATTATCTAAGGATCATTCCCTAAACGTTGCACTAACACATACTTGACTGCATGATCTGAGTTCACGTGAAATAAAATCTG
This sequence comes from Bacillus rossius redtenbacheri, assembly GCF_032445375.1. Classification (NCBI taxonomy): domain Eukaryota; kingdom Metazoa; phylum Arthropoda; class Insecta; order Phasmatodea; family Bacillidae; genus Bacillus; species Bacillus rossius. The sequence continues at coordinate 22,631,532 of NC_086341.1, forward strand.
CAACAACATGCAGAAGTAGTGCCAAAGAAATGTTACGTGCATTTTATTGGTGGGCTGTAACTATATGAAGTATATGAAGACTTCAATCGATTGTGACATGGCGAGCAGATAATTGATTTGATACCCACCAGATAGCAGCATTTTAGTCTCTGCCTGAACTTTTGAATTTTAAAAATGACTGCAAATATATACTGGTATTTTAAAGTTAAAACCAAATGAAGAAGTCGGAAATATTAATTGGTTTTGACTTCAAAAAACCGATTATATTTCACATGGAAATATATCATGACCAAATAAACTATCAACATATAAAACTGGAAAAAAAAAAAAGGTATTTTAAAACGTTTAAAATGTGGGTTTAGTCAGCCTATGACTCGAGATCACGCCTGAACTCTAATCGTGCAACTGGCCATAAAATAATAACGTAATCTCACCTTGTGTTATTGATCCTTAGCAGCACCTGTCGCATGTCGGTCAACTGTGCAACTGATATGAGGAGCAAAAAAACTTCCTAATGACGTGTTGTAAAATATAGTTAATTAACAATTTATTCTAAGCTTTAACGGAAATAATATTCATTTTAACAGATTTTTAAGGTATTATATAAAATTCATAAATTAACGGTTTTTTAAATTCTGCACTTAAAGTACATGGCCATGACAGATAAGAGGTTTAATTGTATTATCGAACTTTAACGTAGTTTTATCGAGTAGACCAAATAAAATGTCATTTAAAACGCGTTTAAATAAGCTGTTTCATGGGGGAAAAAATTGCACACCACCGTTAGTATAATATATTTCCGCGAGTGGATGACCGTAGCTGGATTTCAGAATGTATCGAACCGAATATTGCCGGATTAAAGAAAGGATATTGAACGTTATTTATGTCGCAATATTACAAAACAATTCTATAATTAAAATATGTGATACTTTCAGTACTCGCCAGTGATGTGTAAACATCTAATAACGATAACAAGCACATTCATGTGTTCTGATATTCTTTATGCTGCAAATAAACTTATAATACGAAACTAGGAAACGAAATTTAACTTAGAATGTTCTTTAAAAGAACAGTAAAAATATAATAGGAATAAAAAAATTATAATTAACTAGCCAGTAAAATGGTGTTGGGACGCTCATGGCGTCAAAGATATTTAACCTCTAGTGCATAGTGAACTTGGATCTATCTTTCAGGTATTTTTCAAACTAAAAGTTACAGACCAATAGATCCTGGCTTTCGATTTGATATTCAACAATAAATTTTATTAAAATACTTCTATCTTCTTAAAATTTATAAAACAGTTAATACTATAAAATTTTGCACACGTTAGAAGTTATATGTACTCTATGGTATTACTAATATATTAACATGGAACAGTTTAAAAACATATAACATTAAGTATATGTCTATACACTTGTTTTTGCTTGAATGACTGAAAGTGGTCTAAATACTTCCTACAAACATACTTTAACATTGTTGACCTGATTCGACAATATATAATACTATTATATCATAATGTCAGTTTAAATAATAGATTTCCGGTAGTGAGATTTGAACCACGTCCCTCAGATTACCATGGTCGTGTTCTACCACTAAGCTATCGGAAGTAGACTATGATTTATCAACAATGTATTGCCATTTTCATAACCTATTTTCAAACTTTGGAATACTTTTTATACGACTATTCTAGTCCTACCAATATTATAAACGCGAAAGTTTTTAAGTATGGATGGATGTATGTTTATTACTCAATCACGCCAGAACGGCTGAACGGACCTGGATGAAATTTGGCCTACAGCGAGCTCATAACCTGGATTAACACATAGACCACATATTAATATGAAATTCCATCCCTAAGGGATTGAAAAAGTGAAAATTTCATTTTATAACAGATAAAGCATAGGTCATAGACATACAAATAGTGAGTGAGTGTCATTTCTCTATGTCTGCCACACGATCATACACATAGTAAGGTCTTGCAAATTCATATTTTTCTCCTTGGTGAGACCAACCCGCTTACTGGAGCTCGCAGCGGCTAGCAAAATAAAGGTGCTAATAACAGTTTGGTTCTTAACTTCGTCAATAGAGAGAGTTGCCTTGAATTTTAAACACACCTTCGTTCGATGCGTTTGTCATGTCTGTAATTTTCGTTTGTTTGTGCCGTATGCGTTCCTACACCATTTATCCGATTGGGATTAAATTTTGGTGAGTTGTTATTTGGATACCCGTGAAGGTTTCCGAGACGGTATAACTATTTTGAGATGGTTGGAGCACGAATCGTTTAAATAAAATGTGTTTATTTCATATTATATAGCGCCACTTCGTCTGTTTTTGTTGTCTAAGTGCGCACACATGAGACAATTTATTTAAATATAAAAGAGAGACAGAGATAGAGAGAGATATATATACAGAGTGAGATTGAGAGAGACAGAGAGATAAGTTGAGATAGAGCGAGGTATAGAGAATGAAATAGGTTAGATAAAGAAATATATATATGTATAGCGCTATATAGAGATTTATATATAGAAGAGATAGATATAGTGGGAGGTATATATGTAGATATGTAGATATAACAAGATAAATATAGATATAGAGATACATATATAGATGTAAATAGAGATAAATATATATTTATAGATATGGATGGATGATTTGTATATGTGTAACTACTTTAAACATATTACAAAACAAAACTAAATGAGGCATTGCAATGCATGCTGAGCATTAGCTAGATAATGGAATAATTTCAATATTAGTAATCTCTTATTTTTCAGCTTTTTTCTATAGTGCTTTATAAAGTCTAGATTACATACAGACCACCAATTTGTTGATATATACAGTGTCCTGTTACGCACATTGTTCCGTTACGCTGTGTCCAGTTACGCTCATTGTACGCTTGCGCCGCATCTATCTCTCTTCCACTCGATTGGAACAACCATCGATTTGACTTTTTTAAAGCACATTAAACTTGAAAAAACTCCCATTCGTTTCCTACTTTTCCTATCATCGTCCTATCCTTAACAGAATAACACAGATTGGAAGAAGTTAAATAGCAAACATGTATAAAAGTTATAGTTAAAATAATCTCTCCGTTAAATATTTGAATTAATGAGTGCAAATAAAAGTAAATTTATCAATTAAATAGTAGATTTCATTTCACTCCTTCTTTGTATCCATACAAAACAGTGATAATACAAAAAAGTGATTAAATTTTTTTCATAAAAATGCAATCATTTAATCAATGTTTTGTTATGACGTTGTCACGTTTAACTATCGTCCGTAAACCGACTTTACAGACAACCAATTTTTTGGCAACCGAGTTAACTTACCATGAACAAGATCTCACAAGAATCATCTCCGAGTACCAACAATTTAAAAAAAATTGCTACGTTTACAGCAAAGACACTCTACTTTCTTCCAAGAAGTTTTTTTTGTCCTGTTCATAACAGGCGCTAGAAATCAGTGGTAGTTCACACAGCTTAGCTTCGACGAAGATTCAGTTAGCTGGAACATCGAAAGATAATTTATTTTATTTTAAGTTTATTTATCATCCCACTACGCCATTTCGTTCCGTACGCTGATCGATTTAACACGTTAGTTTTACTAATCAGCGTCAAGGACGTAAACCAGGGAGGAAACACTTTGGGAAAAAAAGAAAAAAAATGAAGTTACGATTCCTTAGGTGCGTTGAGGGTAAAATTTAAGAGTGCATCGGAAATGCAACAACAAACTGCTCGCGCGCCATGCCGCATAAGTTTATGCTATACCTTAGATTTGTTGCAAATTGCTATTCAATAAATTTAATTCTCAGTTTCGTTTATTAGTTGTAAATTATATATATTTATATTTACCGAAAATATATATAAACACAGAATAAAATATATATATTTTAAAAAGATGGTAAAAATTTACATTCTCAAGTTTGCAAATCACAACCAGTACAGGATACAAACGATATTTTCTTTTTTCCTATAGTCACGTATATACTGCATGTATAGTTCTTTCTACCTCTTCCTGTATAATGGACTAGGTGCCCGACCCGGCTTCGCACGGCTATACTAATGGAAAAATATTAAGCCACATCTCCCATTTACAGTAATGGTAAATAAAAAAAAATCAGTGAAAATTTATTACAATGCTGTATAATGTACCGGAGAGAATATGAATAGCACCGATGGTTTCCCGACTCGTGCACGCAACGTACAACTGATGTACCCGTACTTCGCTACGGCAGTCTACAGGCAGATCAGTCTTGCGCCGCTTATTATACATGCCCCTCCTTGTGGGTACGCCACTGCCGCGCGATGCCCGTTGCCATGGAGACGCAGAAGGCATGAACAATGCAAAATCCTGTTCTCATGTGAACAAAGTACCCACTCTTGCCTGGTTTTAACCACCCATGGGATCTAATTTTCGTAAAATGTCATCCTGCGTAACATAAGGAACATTACTGTGAAGTTTCAAGTCTGTAAAATATATATACTTGAAAAAAGGGCAATTTTTGAAATTTTAAGTACCCACAAAATTTAAATGGTGATGAGGACTGCACTAACAATGAAATAGTCGTTGCCATAGAGACGAATGAAGCATCGACAAAGCAACAGCCGTTGCCATGGTGATTTCCTACCAAAAACTGGAAATTGTGATATATTACGCCCCCGAAACTGACATTGGGATCGGATTTCCGCAGAATCTGTTCTTAGTGAGCGTCTACATCACAAAATGAGTAACTATGCTAAATTTCAATTCAATCGGGTGTATAGTTTTAGAGATCTCGTGATGAGTGAGTCAGTGAGTGGTATTTTGCTTAATAAACTTCTAGCGCCTGCGGCATTGTCAACACACACTTCGTACGTGTACTGCATGTTGTATATAACCCCCTCGAACGCATTTAATTCTAAATAGGACTTTTAGTAAGGATCCCTAATGTTATTGATAATATAATATAGCCTATAGCCTTCCTCGATAAATGTACTATCCAACACTGAAAGAATTTTTCAAATCGGACCAGTGGTTCCTGAGATTAGCGCGTTCAAACAAACAAACAAACAAACTCTTCAGCTTTATAATATTAGTATAGATAACTTATCAATACGTCTCGCATTGCACTTACACATAAATCAAAACAAAATGGAATCATCGACGTTTCGGGTACAAACTAAGGGTTGGATATTTTTTATATTTTTCTCGTCACTTACTTTTATTTTAATGTAATTTGATAGGTTTTTGATGTCTCATTAAATATTTTTAACTTATAAACAAAACTAATATGTGGGCTATTATTGTTCTAGAAAACCATGTGGTTGAAGTATAAAAATAGAAGGACATTCTATGGGCGAGGAAAACAAGTTTCAATTTCCTTGTTTAACTGAAACACATCGACTCCGTAACATCACACATTCGTACAACCGCATGTTTTACCGACAAATAGTCTACATAAAAACTCACCCACGTAAAAAAAGGCTTAATGAAGACTTTGTGTGTGCAAACACGTCGAGTTACACATCTGAATATTTGGATATATAAACACTTCGATTAAGAAACATTTGCGTTAGGTGCGACTGACTATTTTAAAAATTTATAGCAATTAGAACTTAATATTTTTTTACATCCATATATTTAAAGAGGTTATTCTTTCCGAAAATTGGTATTTAGTTCATCACGATTTTTTTGTAATGCTATTAATTATAACGCGTAATTAGCGAGATCTTCATGCGAAGTAACATATGCTAATACAGTAAGGAATGCGGGTTACATAACACCCAAAACACATTTTAAAATCATAGTGTTTTGGAGTCTCCGATAAATAATTTTGAAAGAACAGTCTTCTTTAGCCATTATTTTCCGAATGACTTTAATTTGTTCATCGATGTATTTTTTTTCTACTGAAAGTCTGGAATGATTATTTTTTAATCTGAGTTATTACTTAAATAATGCCTGAACTTAAAAAAAGGTAGCAGAATTGATTATATTACGGTGCATTTATATGTAAAATAAGAAACGCTGATTTAATTTTAGACCGTTAAATATTTAACATAAATGTAAAAAAAAAGAACATTCAGATCAGTTTGTCTTTGTTTTTTTTTTCTTTAGTTTTTAAGTGAACTCCAACATTTCAAAGAACTTTAATGATATATTCTTTTTAAGCCGGAATTGTTTTGTAGCTGTTTGGGGGGTTTATTCTAAGTTACTCCGATAAGAGTTTCCGACCGTAAAATGAAAATCATCGAAACTTTTCACGTGTCTGGTATTCTAAGTTACATAAGGTGTCTCGATTATCCGTGGCTTCCGAACGGGAGAGCACGACTGTTACTAGACTGTCGGAATCTGACTTCACGATCGGAAACTCCCTTTCAAACATGGCGGCTTGGAAGCGTGCTGGCAATAGTTAATTTTTTAAGCTGGATATTCACTCATTCACTGTTTACTATCTACTTACATATATTATTCTTAATGTAAATTTAAATACATCTATGAATTTCTTTTAACTGCACATTATTCCAGTATATACGACTCATCATATTACTCACGGGTATCTCACACTCATGGAAGATAGAAGTGGCGGAGTGGGTTAGGTCATGGAGTTGAAAACAAACACAAACAATATTGTGTGTTAAATCTCTTCCTAAATAATTACATTATTTTTGTTTCGAAATTAAGTAGATTTTAATGTTCAAACAATTAGATAATTCAAAATTATTAAGGTACCAAAATATTAATATATAACCTTGTCTAGCTTCATTAGTATTATTAAGTGATATCATTGACATGTTTAATATTTTTGTTTATATTTTAAATACTTCCAATTTTTAAATTTATTTCATGTTTACAACTAAGCAGTATATAAATGTTCCTCCGAACACTGGGTTCTGGGTGTGGAGCCGGAGCCGGGGTCCGCCATCTTGGATTGTGACTTCACGGTGGCCATCTTGGATAAAAATTTACCTTCATATTTGACCATGACCCTTTGGGCCATGTTGGATCCGCCATCTTGAGTTCCGTTATTTTGAATTTCACATCCGCATTTTGTTTTCCACCATATTGGATTATAGATATTATTGCCATTTAGAATAGTGTAATTTTCAAAGATGACATAGTACAAAACGGCATAAAGTTCTAGAATCCAAGATGGCGGATGTGAAATTCAAAATGGCAGGATTCAAGATGTCGGATCCAAGATGGTAGATAAAAATGGCCATCAAGATTAAGGTCAAGGTCAAAGGTCAAGGTCGCCCAATATGGCAGCTGTGACATTACAATCTAAAATAGCGGACATCAGTTCCGGCTCCACACCCAGAACCCAAGGCTCGGGGGAACATTTATATTTTACTTATATTCAAAAGTCTTATTATTTATTCAAAAATTAAGTTAAAATATTTGATTCTGTAGTGTGAGATTACCATAGATTGTACTGATAAATTAATGTGCGTTAAACTATTATATTATTGCCTAGTCTGCAGTCGAACCTAATAAAAACCCACTAATTTTTTTCTGCTTTTATTCTTGTGAAATAAAACGCAGTTTAGGCTTGAGAATAAGCGTGCATTTATATTTGGTGAATCGGTGTTCTATTTAAATTTTAAAAATCTAATTTTAAAAATGTTTCAGTATTAAATGTATGAATTCGCCTCGTAACCTTAAAATACAGTTTAACTTTAATACCTCTCAGACATAAAAAATAACAAACCAATGATGGTGTAGCATCAATTTAGCAAGATGTTTATTGTGAAAACTGCACAAGATATTCATTCAACTAATACCATCTTCCTCTAACCCAAATAAACACGTGTGGATAGGTACATAAAACAATTTATCGACATACAGCGGCAAACTTCATTTTAAATTTCCCTTTTTTCGTGCTTAACCTTACAAGATGGTTCTTTCATTTGCGTCACGGTATTATAAGTAATATTTGCTGTTCCAATGTTTTCAGTTTCTCACCGTTATGCAAGCGCAGAGTTTAATAAACAGCTACGATTTAGTGAAAAAATTATGAAGATTTAACGGCTTCTTAGTGTCGTCATGTTGTTTGTCTGGAATGCCCGGAAGGGGTAGTCAGAAGAGAATCGTTAGTCCCGAATATTGTGAGAGAGCAGACCTTCGTACCGGTAGATCACTTAGACCCGTCTACAAATGCATTTCCTGAAATTTGTCCAGCGAACACTGGTTGCTGATTGGCCCACGTAACCCTCTAATGTCATGGGTGGTGTGGGCGATGGTCCAAATCTCCCTGGTACAAATATCCCTGGTACAAATCTCCCTGGTCCAAATCTCCCTGGTCCAAATCTCCCTGGTCCAAATCTCCCTGGTACAAATCTCCCTAGTACAAATACACTGGTCAACTTGAACTTTTTGTCCCACTCTGTGTCCTTTGGCCGCATAGAAGTACACTCGTGATATTTTCTGTTTTCGGTTCCCGTTTCAAAAAGGCATATAAACAGAAAATAACGGACGATATGGTAGGAACAGGAAGCCAAGAACACCAGCACCAAATAGTTATTAGTGCTGTACGTATGCGAGCGGCGTTTTTTCAAATACCGAACACACAAATGTATCATTATCATTGTTATTAGAATTCATTTACTATAATTTACTTTTCCCTAACCGAAATATAAAATATAATTGAATTCTTACAACTTTCACAAGTCAAACAAATATTCAAAACTATGCTGCATACTCATTTACAATGCAGGAAACCAATAAATAAAACCAGTTGAAAAAACTTATTTTCCGCTCTTCATTTACTGCGCTCTAAAGATTCAGCGTATTCGGACGTCGGACATCGCAATTACAGACATGGAAGTTTTCCGTGCGACAATGTGACATCATTCACATTCGTATAAGAACACGTATCGAAATGCTGTAGACTGCCCTTGTAGAATACCGTTATAAACACCAGTAAGTAAAACTTTTTTTTTTTCCGATCGGTGAGCGAGCAGTATGTCGGATTCTACATCGAAATCTTACGGTAGAATAAACGAAAAACTTAGAAGAAAAAAAACACCCCCTGGTGGCTATTCTTACTTTTCGTTGCAAAAAGAGAACAGAATCTGCTAAGCGAAAGCGTCCTTCCTGTCTGGGAATGATAAACAAGACTTATGCGGAAGCGCGGAGATCAGCTTGCGGTGATGTAAATCTTAGCACGGTAAGGAGGGAAAAGAAAAAAAATATGGGAATGTGAAGGGGGGGGGGGGACGGTAGCGTTGCGGTAATGTAAAATATTCAGCCGTCTTTAACGTACAGCGCCGCACACTGATCCTCCCGCCATCTTCCGAACGCCGTGAATACATGCATCGCAATGCGGTTACGAACATGTATATGTATATCTGTACGGGCTGGCATTCGCTCGAGACACATTAGCATCGCCGAGGATGGCACAAAGTGGACCTGCGCTACAAGAGACATGGGACGCGCGCAAGAATTTCTATGCGGGGCAACGGTCCGGTAAACTTGAGAAAAAAAAAACATAAAAAATTACTCTTCCGAAAGTTTCAAGTTCTGGTCGGAAACGGATCTCATATTTCACGGGACACGTCTGCTTAAACGGAACACAACTCTGAACGGATTTGATGCTGTGCTTACCGAGGGTGGTATACATTTTTTCCTTTAACCTCTTTTTTTTTTTTTACCCCCCATGAGCAAAGATTTTAGGCTTTAAATAAAACTGTCCAACAAGATTTTTCTTACTACTCTAAGCAGGCCAAATAATTTTAATCCGATGTCTTAGTATGATATGAACTTTCCTTACTTTTATCCCATTGTTTTATTTTGCCCATTAAAGCACTAAAGTGACATTTTCCGTCTCCGTAATTTATGCATCAATTTGAAAAAAAGTATGTAAAATTATGGGAGTTATCTTGCCCATTTAAAGTAATACAAAAAGATTAAAAAAAAAAACATTTATAAACTTTCATTTGGCAATTTCCTCGGGGAATAGGGACCATGAACTAACAAAAATAAAAGTGTACTATACATTTGCTGTAAGTCACTTTTTGGTAACGACACTAGTATGTAATTTTTCTTCAAAATCTTATAAAAATGCTCAATAAATATTTTAACTTAGAAATAAACATCTAATAATGTTTCAATATTACCGTAATGTACATTAATATTACATCACTAAAATCACTTCATTAAATATGCGCCTTATCATAGTATTTCAATCAATCTGTCATTTGCGACAACACCACATGGGTTCTCTGGTTATAGTTTTACGCAAACATCATATTTCATCCCTTTTTTATGCTAATTCTGGGGACGTCGCTAAGTTTAAAAACGCCAACAACGCTACCAAAGAAGCTGCTAGTCAACATTTGGGATAAAGATACGGGATATATATTTAAGAACAAATAAGATCCAAATATATTTGTTGGGCCTTCATATACATATAAGGTTAAACAACATTTTATCCCACTGAAAAACATGACAATTTGTCTGTCGTGTGCAATAAATTTACAGAATTGAATGTTTTCTTCGGCCTATAGGTAATATTATTGAGTTTTCTCATCAGTTAAACACAGACCAGACATTTGACTTGATATTAAAAATTTCATTCGTAGATTACGTCTTGTCTACTGTCAGGTCATTAAAGAGGGCACATACGATGGACATAGTTAAGCGTGATTGGAGAAGAAGTAGGCCGTGGTCTACAGAGAAGCCAGGAAGAAATCATTCCCAAAATTTGCCTTTGGGGATTCCGGATAAAATTAGAAAACTGAAATAATTGTGACTGCTACGTGAATACAAAAACAAAGTTTTTTGAAGTGAAAAATTATTACAGTCTGTTTTGTATTATCAAAATCACAGGATAACGGAAGTTTATGTAAAGGAGATAACGTGTGTAACATATGTAACGAATATTGCTCGATGGCGCAGGTTTTTTTTTTAAATTTATAATTGAAAAATATTTACAGTTAGTGATAGATGGTAGCAGCAGCGCACGATTTAGTATAGTTAACATTACTTTTGAAAACTTTTACATATTTTCTCATACTTTTGCATACTTTTACAATCTTTCCGATCTCGTAATTCGCAACTCTAAACTTTCTTCTATGACGGATCCAGTGTTAGCATTAGATTAGTGGCCATTTATTTACACATTTCCAATACGGTTATGTATAATATTTTAGAAATCATACCCAATAATTAATTCTTATATTACATTGAAGATATGGACAAACACTTGTAAAAATAAAGGTTTATTTTCAACGAACGATTACGCTTGTTTCAGATATTAGAGATTCCTAAAAATTTTCTAGTCCTCTTTTCTGTGAATTTTCACTTCAGACACCCATGGCGGATACTTAGCCATATTTTGTTGTTTTTTTCGTTAAACTCTGACTAATGAATACATTGTGACGATATATGCAATAAGTTTTTTTTTTTTAGAATGAACACGCATTACGTATTATTAATAGCTTTGGTGCTACATTATGCTTTACGTATGTATGGTGTCAGTCGATAGTTCGAAGAAGAGAATACAGGAAAAGCTTTGTTATTTAACAATAATAAGTATAAAAAATAGGTAATTTTAGTGGAACAATTTTTTTAAACACTTTCAGTATGTTTAGTCGAAATTAACATAAAAGAATTGAAACTTTTAAGAGTTATTGAGAATAGATACAATTATTTTCGTGGTATTATTTTCTAAATCTAAGGTTTTATGTTTGATTTCGAAACGCATATTTTTAACCAAAAAACGACAAAATTTACAGTTGCATCTTTAAATTAAAAAATTAAATAATATTCAGAACAAATTTTAAATGCTTGTGACAAGAAAAATAAAAAAAATTTGTGCATGGACACATATCTGATGGTTTGTTAATACTATAAAAAAATTTCTGCAATTAACAAACTATTACAGCTTATGGTAAGAAATTTTCTGTGTACAGTAAACTTTTTTGTTTGTACAGATGTTGGTTACTGCCACATTGTTAACCTGTATCATTAATTAAATCTTCTTCCTCTGATCATTGTATGTGTGATGGCTTAAGGAAGTGTTATCCTAAATAGATATGCTTTTATAAATTCGTGTGATTTTAAATAAATAGCTTAACATGGGTGATAATTTACGATTAATTTCATTAATCAGAAAGAGTGTTATTATTTACAGTTTTCGAATGATTGAAGGCCTATTTACATTTCAATCCTAGCATGTACAAAAATAATGAAATAGTGTGTTACCTGTACAGCTTTGAAATTCGCGTTTAAATGTAGTCTTTGTTAAAACTTAATCTTTTTAATCTTAAATAAATAAAAATTTGGATTTCTATAACTCAAGACTTTTAAGGTTTTATGAATTTTTAATTTTTTTCGTTTGTTAATGACATCATAAAGTTCAAATGTTTTCTTACAAAAAAATTAACACAAAACTGCGTAAAATAAGATTTAATACTGTCAAATAAGACTCGGATTGGGGTATAAATTGGTCTTTTATGTTATCAAACTTATTAAATTACACCTATCTAATAAAACATATATTTTAAAAATATCAAGTGCCAATAATTTAAAAAAAAAAAGTTAATTAAAATCTTTGGCAAAACTACAAATATTTTGTTGTAGAATTATGATAACATTTAGGTTTGTTTTGTATCCTATTGTTAAGCTTCTCCTGATTATTTTTAATTCATTGGCATATAATTATTATTTTTTGAGTACGAAATAAAGATATTTTTTGTTAATATTCACTGCAAATAATAGTTATTTAACAAATCACATGAGATAATAGCATTTAATTTTCTGTTTGCTTCAATCAAATACCAATAACACACATTTAAATTTTTTGAAACGTATTTAATAAGTGAATTTTTACGAATGCGCGTTGCGTCACGTGACTTTCTCTTCATGGAAAAAAATTATATTTTTTTTTTTTTAAGAAAATGAATTCATGCAGGCAGGAAATAAGGAACGGTAAAGAGAGAGAGGGAGAGAGATAGAGAGAGAGATAGACTCATGGAAGTGTACGAACGTAGTTATTCAAATGCGAGACTCTGTTCCGAGCCGGAATTTATTTCTTTCTGTCCTAGGTTTTTTTTTTCCCCACAGCGAGAGGCGCTCCCTCCTTATGCTGATTGTCTCTCTCTCCTCCTCGTCCCATTCTACATCGCCATCTCACTCGCTCCCTCTCATTCTCCCAAGGTTCCTTCTCGATAGTTGTCGACTCCCGCAGGGAAATGAAAGCACTCTGGACCATCGTCACTGCACCCCCCCCCCCCCCCAAGTTGCCACTACACCCAACACACACGTGGGGAGGCTATAGGAAAGAATGTGTCGCCCGAAGCAGTCGCCTTACCTATGAACCGAACCTCCCCACGGGACACGCATTGCAGAAGAGAGAGACAACCGAACAAGAGAGAAACGCATAGCACGGGCAGCGAAGGGAGAGAAAAAAAAAACTGAATTCAATTTCGTATCTATATTTTACCCCACGGGCCAGCATTGGCGTAGGAATGCGAGTTTAAAATGGCAGGGGGAACCGAGGGAAAAATATGTGGGGGGGGGGGGGGAAATGTGGGAGGGAATGGAATAGGGTTACAATAATGGCTCGTGGGAATCGCAAGTCTCAAAATTCAAGAGACGCGCGTTCAGAAAACCGTTTAGATTTACAACTTACGTAGGCTACTTATAAAAGAACCTGCATTTGACCAACATTATAATGCCGGAATGGACCGACAACTTGATTTTAAAATAAATGAATTTTTGTTTTACAACAGGTAACACTATAAATTCGCCAGCTGATTTTTCGCCTTTCCAAAGAATGTAATTTGGTTTAAGGCTGCTCTTTTTCTTCTTAGTCATTTACTACTAGCAAACACTACTTCTTTGAGCCAGCACTTAATGATAAAGTCTCTCATTAGTTGGTCTGGTGGGCATTGTTGAAAATGAAAGTACCTTTATTTTGAGAGCTTTAATTAAATATATCGGTTCCGTGCTTATCAAACATTATAATTTCATTTTTTATTGAATATAAAGACTTTTTTTTTAAATATATATTTTTTTGGGAATGACTTTGACAAACATATTATCTCACTATTTCTTTTTCTATTTTTTCAATTTTTCTTGAACTCCTTCAAGTTTAATCTGTGCTTCCCGAAACGATCGACCAAATAAGGATGAGAGTTTATAACAGCAATGAGTCAATATAAAATAATAAATAATGTAAAGTTGATTAAATTTCATGGGTTACAAAATTTTTACAATTAAATTTACACATCAAATCTTTTCAAAGGATAAAATATACCAAAATTAATTCAAAGTTATATCGGGACGTTATTACTTTCCTCTTCAACCATGTGTTAACATTACACTAAGACTTGTGTAAAGCCTATGTTTTTCTTAAACTAAAGTATTCATAGATTTTAAAACATTTAGAGTAAGGCAATTTATTAATATATTTTGTTTATTGCTACAATACTTTAAATAAATTACGCTGAAACTTGTAATGAGCTGAACTAGGGCCTTTAGTTGCTTACATTAAAATTAATATTTTAAATATTGATCTGTAGCAAAAAAAAAAAGTATATCTACAGTATACAGTATTTTAACTTTCCACTTACACTACTTAAAATCTAAAAAAAAAAATCTTTATTTTTCTTTATAACAAGAATTTTATTTTTCTAATGGAGAAAGTGTAGTAAAGAATTTTTTGCTAACCTTAAAATTTATTTCATATATATTTTGTGTGTTATAAAAATATATATTTTCTAAAATAAATACCAGCCGTATATTCAATTACGTACTAATAATAAGTTATTATTTTATAAATAGAAAATTTTATTTTAACCCTAAATATGTATACTTATTTTCTGACATGTAAAACGTAGTATGAAATTATTAAAGAAATTTTGTACTAAGCCTGTTAAATTGTATTTATTTATTTTGTCTTGAGCTGCACACTGATGTTCAGATTCATCATATCAATCTTTAAAGATTAAATAACTACATCTTATCTCCTGGTTTTAAGCAATGTAATAAAAATCTTCAAGCCAAAACAAAATATTTAGTCTGTAAAGGTAACCTGCAAATACAAATATCTCAACAAAAATAATATAAAATAAACATGGTTTCAGTATCATTAAAAAATAAATTTTTTTGTAGGCTACCCTTTTACGTGGTGTATGTACAGTTAAAGTTTAAATGATTCTTTAAGCTTATGTAATGTGTGGCTGGTTATTATTGTGTGTTTAAACTAACATTTATTTATATAATCTTCTAACTTTTAGGTTTATATTAATTTCAAATTTTACAAACACGTTCGTGTAATTATGCTCTTGAATACGTTTTAGTTTCTGCAATGTGTTATAGTTATACCATTGACTTTAATTCTGCATCGTAAAATTTATCCCGGTGAAGTTTGATATAACTTAAAATTTTTATACATTTTCCTTGATTCAAAATTAAAGCCAAAAGAACTAGACGACTGTCTAATGAAAATACTTCGACAAGTATAAAGTTCAGAAAAATTACGACAAAAAGCACTTAATCATTAGTTCTCCATAATATATATACAGGCTAATTGTAAAGTCCGTGAAACATTTCAAAAAATCGGTACAGTGAAATGGCTAAGAATTATGTAACAAATTATATACTGCGTGAAAGAAAAACTCTGAAAGTTTTGTTTACACTGGTTATAAATGTACTATGTGTCCACCTTGCGTCACACGACACACATCTAATCGATAGTCCAATTGTGCCCATAGCCTACACAGAATATCAGGAGTGATGGTAAGAGCAGCTGCTACGATGCGGTGTATCAATTCGTCAAGGTTCTGTGGTAGAGGTGGAACATAACACTATCCTTGATGTATCCCCACAAGAAAAAATCGCAAGGTGTCAAGTCCGGTGATCGTGGTGGCCACGGGAATAGCATTTGGTCAGCAGCCGCCCCACGGCCCATCCAGCGATGTGGCAACGTCTCATACAGATAATCTCGTACCACATTGTGGTAATGAGGTGTAGCACCATCTTGTTGGAAGATGAAGTCCCTGCTATCAGCTTCAAGTTGTGGCATAATCCACAATTGCAGCATGTCGAGGTAGGTGATACCAGTGACAGTTCTCTCAGCGAAGAAGAAGGGGCCATAAACTGCCTTGTTTGACATGGCACAGAACACGTTAACTTTTGGCGAATCTCGGACGTGTTTGAGAGTTGCATGTGGATTCTCTGTCCCCTATATGCGTGTGTTGTGTCGGTTGACTCTTCCTGAGAGATGAAAAGTGGCTTTGTCACTGAAGATTAATTTGCTTGCAAACTCATCGTCTTCAAGATGGTTCTGCATGGCAATGCAGAACTGCAGTTGGAGCAATTTGTAATCGTGGCTGATGGCTTGCAGAAGCTGCAATTTGTAGGGCTTCACTCTTAATCGCTTACGAAGAATTTTCCACACTGTTGGCTGAGGGATGTTCAATTCTGCACTAGCCCGATAAGTTGACTTCCTGGGACTCCGCACCATCACGTCCCGTACTCAATCCATTGTCTATTGTGACACGCCTGGCCGACCTGACAGTTTTGCGTTGCACAAACAGCCGTCTTCCTCGAATTTCTTGTACCACTTCATTATGATATTGTAAACTGTTATGACATTATGATATTGTAAATTGTTAAACTTGCCACGGAAAGCTCTTTGGACCTTCACTACCGATTCGCTACGGGCGTATTCAAGCACACAAAAGGATTTCTCTCCCTGGTTCGCAGCCATTTTCAGTAACTACATGCACTAGCGCCCCTGTCGGTTGTTTTTTAAAATAGCTTTTTGGCGGTACATTCAAAAAAATTTTGAGAGTTGTTCTTTCACGCGGTATATAATTTGTTACGTTATTCTTTTCCATTTCGCTGTACCGATATTATGAAATGTTTCACGGACTTTATAATTACCCTGTATATATATAAATTGTTCTAATTAAAACGTGAATCCTCCAAAAGGCACACGAATGAGACGATTTGTAGCTTTATTTAACGAGACGAAATACCGAAACTCCGTGGGGGGAAACTTGCCTTGAGAGGATCCCAAGTCCCGCAAAACCGCTTTGAGGGCGCGCCAGGTGCTGGCCGACCTTGAAGCATTAAAGTCCGGTTCCGCCACAGAAGGGGAGAGGGGAGAGAGGGATGGTTTCGGGTCGGTTAGGCAACGGAGCCTTCAGGACTCTTAGTGGATACTGTGGGAACAAGGGGTGTGGAGACGGGGTGGAGGGGGTGGGGGAGACCGTAGCGGCGTTCGGTGAATAGCTAACTAGCTCGTGATAGTGTTCACTCGAAGATAATGGGCGCATCTTGGGCGGAAGGTTTCATGAATAGATAATGTCCCGACACTCGGCAACTCTCCGCGAAAAGGGTTGCAGAGGGGGGGGGGAGAAAGGGGGAGAGGTGGAAAGTTGATGCTGCCCTGCGCACTAAAGGGTCCCGGCGCCCTTCTCGTCGCAGGGAAAATGTTTTTTTATGAATCGCAGCAACCGCCAAGTTTGCGCTCGCCAGGGCTGGCGGGCGTCTCCTTTGACCAGCGACGAGCGCGCGTACAGGTTGTTGGCAAACTGCGAGGCGCACGACATAAGCGGGTGGCGGGTAATTCCAAAACACGCAAACATCACGCGTCCGGAAAAAGGAAAACCCTGCGAAGTTACAAGCATGGGAATTAACGCGCGAATGTGAAATTCCCGCGCAGAGGGGCATCACTTTTGGCCTCCCAGTTCCAGGAAGTCCCCGCTCAGTAGCCAGATGCACCATTCTGCTCTATAGGGATATTTCCTCTAAACGTTGCGCCAACACATGCTGAGAACTGGTTCGCATGAACCACAGTTACGATCTGCGACAACAGGTAACATTAGTGTTGTAGAAATGTTAGGTGCATTACTGCGTTTATATTGGTGGGCTGTAACTATATGAAGCCACTGCAATCGATTGTGACGCGGCGAGCGAATAATTGATTTGGTAGCCACAAGATAGCAGCACATGTAGTCGCTGCCTCATCTTTTGAATTTTAATTATAACTGAAAGAACATACTGGTACTTAAAAGTTAATACAAAACTAGGAAGTCGAAAATACGAATAGATATTTAGTGATATTTATTATGGAAGTATTCATGACGAAGTAATATAAAAAAAATCAAAAAACAAGCACTACAAACATTTAATATGTAGTTATTTCGCGTGAAAAGAGAATGTATCACTAGAATAATTTAAATGTTTCATACGTGTGATATATGAGAACTGAATTTATGTAAATAATACTCTATTGTTAACGTATGATGAAATTAACCTGCACAAATTTCGTGTTAATGCTGGCTATATCTGCTCGTGCTATTTCGATCGCAGATCATTGCTATGGTACAATCAGAGAGTCGTTTTACATTGTAGTTCCCAATAATCTCCGTTCGGCGCTCACTACACAATAGTGCAACAGAAAATGTGGTCAAACGATGATCAAAATAGCTTATAACTTGAGATCACGCCTAAACTCTAATGGTGCCACTGACTATAAGACGTATGAAGGTCTTCCAACTCTACCTGTTCGGGACAGGTCTGTTATTACCTGTATGTGCGCACTGCTTCTACTGAATTTCATCTCGCCTCCTCGTACACCACGTGCATATCGGCCATCATTGCAAGTGTAAAGTCTGTCATGCCTTTACTGTCCGTCAAAACCTGTAATCACAGCCACCTTACTGCCTGGACCAACACTCTGCTAATCGCCCAAAGCCAAATGCGTAAACATTCCACTGCGCTGTACACTAGACTGCTGCTTGCTGAAGAGCGCAGCTATCTAAAAACCTCTGCGCTCATCATTTTCAGCCCACTTGTGTGCGTCTGTGCCGAGATATTATTTCCCGACAAAATCCGTCTACGGAATTCTCTATGCTTTCTACGAATTTGACATTTGGCATTAGCCTTGTTTCTTCTTTGTGTTTGGATATTCATCTTTCTTGTGCATTTTTGTGTTTTATTTATGAACGTACGGAGAAAACCAGCTGGGGCATATTTCCATAAAATGTTTTCGGGGTGTAGGGACCACCAAAAAAAAAATAGATGGTAAATACTGCAAAAAAAATGTAGTCAGTCTTCGAAATCAAAATGATTAATTAAGCATTATTTCTTCTCCCGGGATGTTGTCACGGATGTCTTCAAGACTTGCATTCCCTTCCGCTTCCATCATCCAGTTCCATAAGAGTTCCATCCAGTTGCGGTGTGGCGTGGGTGTTGACAAAGCCCTTAGGATTGTGCTTCCTATCCTTTTTTTTTTTGTGTATCGTCTCCCGCGGAAGGGATAGGCTATGGGTGTCGACAGCCTGGTTGAGTGCCTTTCGCATCACGTCCTCCCTTTCCCCCTCTCTTTCCTTTGCCACATCAACCCCCTTCCCCCCTACCCCAGGACAAGGGTCCTAACAAGCCAAGTTAAGTCCCCTAACCATCTAGGCCTTTCTCGGTGCAGGCGGGGAGCTCGGCCACGAGGAAAAGAAGAGTAGTTGAGGGGGAGGGGTGAGGGAGGGAGTGAAACAACTTGAAACTTTAATGGCGGGCAGTGCTTCGTTTGGAGTTGCAATCACCGCAAGGGGTGGACACCAGGCCGAACCGCTTCCCGGGGATTTGGGAGAAAGGACCTCGATGAATTTTTCAACCGCGTCAATCGAAGCGAACGGAAATAGCTGACCATTAGCGTGACTACCGAAAAGTGACTGAGCGACGCGATTCTTAGGTAAAAACACATTTTTGATTATCGGTAACTGTGTTTCTCCTGGAAATGCTGATATTCATCTCTTTTTTTTTACTAGAACTATTTATGTGAAGGTACCTTTGTGGTAGACGAAAAAAGGACAAAAAAAATTGCCATCTCATTTGTAGCTTGTTTTCTTTAAATATTGTAAGCTTGAATTTTTTCAGAAGGAAAGTAGGTGATACGTTTAAGGCTTAATAATCTTATTAAGCTGCCAGTATACTTATAATAACATAGACGTTTTATCGTCAACGAAAATATGAAATAAGTTACGTGTTTTTCTTATTTCGGCAAGTTTAAAAAAACAGCCGGTAAAAACCAAAGTAATAATAAGAAATAATAAAAATAGAGAAAAATAAAATTTTAATTAAATATTTCGTGTAAAACTTAAAATAATTAACACATACAGATATTAGGGTAATACAAAAGTAAAATTATCATCTAAATCTGCATGTAATAATAACACGCTATGGCGATAATATAGTCTACTGTGATTTTCTTTACAACTGTTTTAATATATATAGCGGATTAATTTTATATTTACTGATTTCAAATTATTTAATTTATGTTTTTTTAATTTCTGAAATGTTTTCCCACATGATTAATATTTATATAAATCTTTAAAATAACACTTAAATTCTGGCATTTCATTCCTTCCAATGGTCTATGGTAAAATATGTATAGTTGTATGATAACTTTAAATGAACATCCCTACATAGCTTATAATTTAATTAAACAGGAATATATTCCAACGTAGTACACAATTTACATAAAGTTAAAAAAATCTCTGAATAATATTTTAATGCATCAAAGCAAGTTGTTCATTGAAAAGTTTCTTTGTAAAGTAAAGAATTTATTAGAAAATTGATAACGTCTGAAAAGACAAACTTATGATTTTGATTGAAAATTTCTTAACTAACATATGAAGATCACTTATAGAAACAACTGTGGAGTTTAACACAAATTTTGATTACTTATGTAATACTGTTGGAAATTAGAAATTCAGTGCATTAATTATCTAGAGTTTGGTTACTGTTAATTTATTATTATTATTTCAGTGCCTACCAACAGTCATGACCTTAAATAGGCAGGCACATTATAAATATTACATAAAATATAACACACACAATAGTTCACAGAGACAGTCACAAAAAAAAGACAACACAGCCATAATACATGACATGACAAAAAAATTTAAAAAGTCCTAAACAAAGGAAACAATAAGATTAGTATTATCAATTTGAAATTAATTCTAACTAGTGAAATAACAATGGTAATGTATTGTAGTTCAGGAAAATATGGGTGTATTCGTGTTTCGGGATGCTGCGCTTAAAGTGGGGGGAAAAAAAATCACAAGATTTATTTTGTACATTGAACGTCAGTGCTGTGCTCTTTGCGCTGCAAACACTCTCGATTATCTCAGTAGCTTCCCGCTAGCTCTTATCTCGAGCAACTTGTCTTTCGCAAGAGGGTTTGTCCCCCCCCCCCCTCCAGGGACTTCGTAACTGATCTCCCACACGACCCTGACAACATCATGGAGGGGGGGGGGGCCAGACTGGCGGTGCTCATCTGAGCGGAATAATGGCAGTGTCACCGCAGCAATTGCCAACATTCTCCCCCCGTCCGTCAGGAAGTAACAAGTAACAAATAGCCGGAGTTGACCAGCGAGGCGAGACGATTCCTCAGCGAGCTCTTTTATTGCGACTTATTTCCATGCCAACTCTAGCGGAGATGTCGAGACCAAATACTTATCCGTCGCAAATTATTCGTCCCAGGGCGACGTCCTCCCCACACAAGCCAGAGACTCTTCTTGTGGAAACTTTTCCGCTTCCGGATAACATCTGCACGAGAATCTACACAGGAAATCGATTAATCCCTTAGAAGACATTTCATTCCACCCCCCACCCTCCCCTTGAACACAAATAACATGATGTGAGAAATAGATCGGGCGTATTAAATTTATTACACTGTGTTGGGTAACAAGTAAAAGATTGAGTAAAGTCCGTAATAGTAGGGCCGTGAAAATCACGAAATATTTTCACAAGTAAACAACCAAAATTCTTTATATTATTTCAGTTCCAACTTTAAAAAAAATGCACTGAAAAAAAGTATGAAAGTGAAATTAAGAATCATCGTTGAAAAAGCTGGATTCATTTTCTCTGATTTTTGTTTTAGTCTAAGGTGAGTAAAATTGTTTTACAATGTTGTATTTGTTCAGTGACTACTTAATGGTATAACGTACTTCGACAATAACGTAATAGACCTTTATTACTTCTTTTTTAAAGTCAAACCATACAAAAATAAAAATTCCATACATTAAAATTATGATTTTTTATTGTAATATAAGAAATTATTTTCAATATACAGAAAGGGAAAGAATATCTATATTTCCATTCAGCGTTTACAGTTAATTACTTAAGAAAAAGAACAGTATAAAATATGTCAGGCACATATATATATAAATATATATATTAATATATATATAAACCATGCTTAAAAATAGGAAGGTCATCACAGTCCAAACTTTCTTCGTTCATTCTCAACTGAACCAGTTATAACATGACTTTATCTGTGATAAAATGTTGTATTGTTAATAATGAAATTTATTCAGTTTTATTGCTAAAATATCAATCATAATAGATAAGTGCATTGAGTGTTTGACAGTAGTTAAGGTTTACTACCAAACCTTTTTGACGATTTTTATAAAAGTAAAGGAAGATAAAGAATTATGTTTAGTAAAATATGGCCTACAATACTAACGCAAAAACCTATGTTATCTTTCATAAAAATACGCACACATGTATGTCTTACATTTTTTTTGAAATTAAAGTTTCAAGCACAATATTCAATATTATGTGTGATTCGGCGGACTTATTTAACGCAGGGAAATATATCATACATCTCATCGAAATGCAAAAAAAAAAAAATCAATATAACTAACCGCATGTGAAAAATAAAAGTCACAGATTTAGCCAATTATATTTTTAATGAATTATTAATTACATTTTTGTAATATTTTTACAATTTAACGATTAACTTTTACTCATATTCGGTTTAAAGGTAAATGTTTATCACAAAACTGCAGTATGTTATGATATTTTTTTATGTTGATTAAAAAATAGTTCCAGACAAATGTGGATATAAATTCCTTCCAAACACATCGCCCTCCATTCAGAATTATTTGTTGTACAGCTGATTACATATTTTTGTGAAGAGACGCAAAAAATAAATTGAATTTATTTTGTGTCTACTACTAAGCCATGTAAACAAATCATGCATCTCGTAAGTGAATAATGATGGCATTATTTAAACCAAAAATAACTATGAACGCTTCACAGAATTGATACAAATATTGGGTGGTTTGAAGCATCAATCGTCACAATATTCGCAAAACAAAAAAAATAGGTTGCACTGACTATGACATAGAAAATTCACAGGAATCTCATAAAATGCATATAAACATCAAGAGCCTGCCAAAAAAATTCAACGTAACGAGTGAGACAGAGCCTTGAGTGGGAAGTTTCATTCCCCTCCCTTTCGCACCTTGCAAGACAGCGGAGACGCTAAGAGCCCCCCTTCTTAGAGCATTCTGTTGTTACCCCTGCCGTCTGAACGCCCTCCCCCACACTTGCCGCGCCACCGCACCAACGCTCCACCGCTCCAACGCTCCACCGCCGCCCCACCCCGCAGGACCGCGAACCACCTGGAGTGTTCCCATCGGCGCGCGCAGAGCCGCCGGTACCAGTCCGTCCAGGAATACGCCCGCGTGCAATGCGAGCTCACGATCTACGGCGCTCGGATTACATACTCTCTCTCCCTTACTCTCTTTCTCTGCCTTTTTTTTACCAACCACGCCTTTCTCTCTTTCCCTGTCTTCACATCTCTTCCCTTCACTTTCTATATCCGTCTTGCTTTCTCTTTACCTCACTTTCAAACTTACTATCTACCTCTTTCTTTCTCTGCCTTGTTCTCTTCCTCTCACTATCTTTCTCTCTCGTTCTCCATCTTGCTTTCTCTTTATCTCACTTTTAAACTTACTGTCTACCTCTTAATCTGTCTTTCTCTTTCTTTCTCTTCCTCTCTATTTCTATCTACCTCTCTCTCTCTTTCTCGGTCTTGCCTTCTATTCTTTTTCTGTCTTTATTTATTTTTCTCTGCCGTGCGCTCTTTCTATTCATCTCTCGTTTTCACTCTATTTTCCACTTCTTTCTCTTTTTCTCTGTTATTCTATTGTCATCCAATTTTATATCTTTATCTCTCTTTTTCTGTCCTGCTCTATCTTTTTAAATTTATATCTTAATATTGTTACAAACGTGAGCAAGTCCGCGACACGTGCAGGTGCACAGCTGGCTGACATCATGTGGCCGCGCAACATGAGACGTTCCGCACGCACCTGGGTTGCCGCTTCCCCTCCCTCCAGCCCTCAGCTCCCCGCGCGGCGCTGTTAGTTTGAAATCCGAAACCTGACGGCTGCGTAGTTATGCGAGCCCCGACACGTGTTTCGAGAGATTTCTGCCGAAAGGACGGCGCGGAATGACGCGACTGGCCCCAGCCACGCTTGTGAATTCTAGAAGGGCGCCTGGCCCGATATATAAACCCGGGACGCCGGCCTCCGAGGGGAGTTAAGTCAGGAATTCTCCCGCGGCGGAGTTTCCGGGCGAAAGAGCGGCGAAGACCCTGGACGAAGGTTCCAGGGCGGAGAGTTCAGTTCCGGGCGATAGTGTCGCGGGTGCGGCGGAGTTCCGAGCAAAGTTCCGAGCGAGGCGTCGAGTGGGATCTCGGCGAAGGGAGCCGCGACGGCGGCGGCAGAGTGCGAGGACGGAGTCCCGCCCGACGGAGGTCCTAGAGGGGTGCTGCGGCGAGAGTTGCGCCAGAGGTGCGGCCCAGCGTGGTGTGCAGTGTGTAAGAACTGAGTGACTGGGGAAAAAACATTTTTAAGTGCAATTGATTATTTGGCATTTTTACATTATTTGTTAGTGAAGTAAATAGTGGTAATAAATAAAACTGTGTGGTAGTAAAATCTATTAATTGGGCTATCTTTTTACGAACCCGCGATCGTAACAATATGTTTCTTTTTCTCTCTATCTTACACTCCATCTCTCTCTCTGCCCCTCAGGAGTATAACAAAATGACGAAAATTGAAAACACAGACAATTTAATTTCGTTCATCTTTACCTTTTTTTTTGGCAAGAGCTAGAGGAAAAAAGACCCATTATTCGGTGGAGATTTTACGGACATACAATATACACGGTAACATGTAACTTAATTAAAAACCTTAGCATCTCTCCAAAGTAATGTCAATGGTATCTACGTGTCCTTAAGAAGCTGTTGTTCTTTCAATAATGTGAACAGACCCATGCGGCAGTTTTCATAAAAAACAAATTCTGGGTATACTGTATTTTAGACAACAGCAGTCAGGGGTTTGTTTCATGAATTTCCATCGCGCTGAACGGGGGATATTGTTTATGAAATGAATATAATTATTTTACAAAATTTATGTTGCTTTGTATTTTGACATGAGTTCGATGAACGTCTTCGTACTTATCGGTCGGACGGCCCCGCCAGAAATATTGCGACACCCAACCGTGACAGACTCGCCATTGTTGATAACCACTGGCTCAACTGACTCCATGCCAACCTCAGTATCATCAGACAGCAATCATAAGACAGCAACAATTGTTTGCATTCCCAGTAGCTTCTCGCGCGAGGTGGATGGCTGAGAGGCTCGCTCGAGCGCAAATTTCGTTTCTCGTTCGGTGGCTCATTTTATCCCAATGGCTCATTTCTCAAGGCTACTTTCTGTCTCATTCGATACCTGCGACACTAATCTGAATTTTTACCGCACTTTTAATAACTTGACCTGCATGTTAGAATGAATGGACTATGTAATAAAATCTTTCAATTCATATTTTTTTTACCGACTTTTCGACATCCGAATGTCTTGAAATTTCGCATTCATATAAAGAACATCTGAAAATACAATATTTTTATAAATTAAGACGTTGGTGTTTAGCGGGAGTAGGAGGGGGGGTCAGAGAGTCACAAAAACATAATTTATAGCTAAGGGTAATAACCATGCTTTTTGGTATCCATGAGGTCGGGTCATGGTGGGAATTTGCCTCGGGGTTGACTGTTACACTTGTTTTGGGGAGGAGGAGGGGGGGGGGTAGGATAAAACCCAAAATTCAAAAATTTTAAAAATTCTATGCTTTTTTGATTTGGAATGTTTCAAATCTAAAAGGTAGGGTTATGGTGGAAAATGTTCTCGGGTAAGAGGTATTAGATACCCCTAAATTTTGAATATTTTAAAAGTATATTATTTTAGATTTAAATTTCTCCGAGGTCATGGTAGGTTGGAAAATTTGCCCGGGGTCAGACTTTCTCCCTTTAGGAGGGGGACGGGACGTAATAACCCTAAATTTCGAAAATTTCAAAAATATTTTCCTTTTCATTTAGAGTGTTTAAGAGGTTGGGTTATGGTGGAAAATGTGCCCGGAGTTTGTTGATGGCTATATTAGTACCATATCTGAAATTATCTGGCCACTCCTCTGGCATTATGTAGAGTATGATACGGACTTTCCATCAGTCCGTGATAATTTCGGCACAGATGTATACATATAATTGAACCAATAGCCATTCAGTTTCCAGCGAAATACAGCTATGGTACTGCTGAAAGGAGAATGTTGCCAGTAATACTAACTACCGTGCATAAAATGCAAGGCTGCACTAAATATTAGGCAGTTGTTTATTTAGGATCGCGTCTCTTTGCTGCCGGAAAGGTTTATGTAGCTATTAGTCGCGTAAAGTCACTGGATGGTCTCCAAGTAGAAGAACTTGATTGCCCTAAGATAACAAGAAAAGTTCCATGTAATGTTGAATCATTAGCTGTAATGACTAGATTAAGGTAAAATTGCTTACAGTTAAAAAAAGTTTTTATCGTTGAATGAACTAAAACATAAAAAAATAAAATTATAATTTAAGTTTTTTGTCCAACAGTCAAATAACGCACTACAACTCTGTATAACTAAAAGTGTGGGGTGCTCTCTTCTTCCATTTTTGTAATGACTATATCCTAACATTATTGTTATATAATTTAAGACAAATCATATCAAGCACCACCCGGGCGTAAATCCCGAGGGGAGGGGGGCATGTGGGCCCAGGCCCCCTGCAATTAATAAGCCCCTCACTTAAGGGGGTCCTGTCTGCACTTACAAAATCGTGACTATGAAACGTGTTTGATGTCAAAACTATGTCTTATGGAAAACTTTCTGCATAGTTTAAAGTTTTCTTCTTATTGCATGCATGTAGTCCAAAATATGGGCAGTGTACAGCATACGGCACAGTATCCAGATATGACGTGTCGGTTAACCCCACGTGCAAAATTCTCGAACCGCGCGGCCACCTCCCCCCCCCCTTTTCCCAAAAAACCTGAAAATTTCCATGAGCCTCACTTGCGAATCCTTTAAATTTTCGCCCTTGTAGCACCGCACTACTAATTTTAAGTTCATTATTGTTATTAAGTTCATATATTCTTTTTCGTAATGACTTTCCTAAAATTTTCAAAAAGACTATATCCAAAAAAAATTGATTTGGCTTTATCCTAAAATTAGAGATAGAAAATCTATAACACATCAATAATTGTTATTACTGATAGAAGCATCCCACATTTTAGTTATACAGAGTTGTGGTGTATTTTTTGGCTGTTGTACAAAAAACTTAAATTTAATTTTTAATTTTTAGTTCATTCACAATTAAACGCGTTTTTTCCCCAGTTTTTTTTTTCGATCTAAGTTTTTTTAAATTTCTGCTCAGACGATTTCGATTGTTTTCTATCTTTTCTGCACCATACCCTGTTTACTTAGGAATTTTGCGATTATTGTCTCCAAAATCAAAGTTCCACTCATCTAGTACCACTCAGTACTCACTCACGAGCAACTTAAAGTTTAAATCACGCAAATCGGTCAATTACTTCCGGAGTGACGGCTCTCACTGACTTCAGTTCGTCGCTCCCCCACCACCGCTCATTACGTCATCACTGCAAATGTTAACCGGGTGAGCCATACGTAACGACAACGAGTAAAGTTTGCTCTGCTTAGATATAGGCTACCTACTTCAACTCTGTAGATTTCATAGTTCATGAGTAGAGACCGGGAAAAATCGCGATTTCAATGATCTTTAGGATAGACTCCATTATTCTCTATGCACGCGGGAAAATAACATCTGTTCATTGGCTGCTGACTCGTGTTACCTATTAACTGTGACGCTAGTTATTCGATACTTCTTTTGTTAAAGGTTTTTCATTGGCCAAGTGTCATTCAGATAAACTGTGGCCCAATCACTCATACAGTAAAGAGGCAAACGTTTTTGGATTCTAGTCTATCACGAAATGAATCCGCGAGTTTTAGGCGTTGTCGAATCCTCAGCCGAAGTGACACCCAACCCGAGATTAAAGACATTCATATTCCTGTCGGATATTTATGTCAAAAAGTGGTACTTTAAAAGTGACAGCGGGAAAATTGGCACTATTGGTACCGCCTTTAGAGGAGTGTCAAATCTCAGATGTGTTTCGCGACGCGGACTTAACAAATGAGCGTTGGTGTGTGTAGGAAACAAATACTTTGGCACATACACATTGTTAAAAATTGTTCAATTCGGTATTTTTGTGAATTCACGCATGAGTTTATTTCCTTTAAATAACAACTTCTTAAAAATCATCTTTTATATTAAAGGAAAAACTTCAAAGATTGTTAAGTCTAAAGCATGCAAACTATTCTTCCTTCCAAGTAGGCTACTTTTATTTTTCGCCTTTTAACATCAGAACACAAACCTTGGAATTTGCAATAAGGCTTAGTTTATATGAAGATCTATTTTAATCAAACATCGAATATATTGAGCCACATTATTTGTTGAAAAAAAAAATCTTTAAGTAAACTTCAGTTAAAAAAAAGTTGAATATGTAAAAAAAAAAAAAAAAACCACCGCGAACTCTGTTTTCTGTGCGCATGACGACGGGAATTCACCGGAGTTGCCGTAAAGTTAAACAACGAATTGTTGTAGTGAAAATTTAATTTTTGTTGTTGCTCAAAGATTTATTTTTTCTGCACTCGCAGCGTAGGTTTAAAATGACGTAAATTAATAGGAGCTTTTTGATGTGTAACATCTTAGCTCTCGGTATACAACATTTCGTATGAGTAATTTCGTGAAGGGAACAGAAATCGCATGGAACGGAAATGTGTAACCACGGTGCTGCCATCTGTGACGGATGGCGCGAACTAAAGTTCACAAAAACAAACAGAAATTTTAAATTATTAACGGTTTAATAAATATTAACAAGTTGGGAAGTATTTTAATTAAATTTCCTTGTAGAAAATTAGATCCAAAACCAGGTTAATTATTTTTTCAAGTCTTTTTCACTTTTATCGGATACTTTTCATTATATAGTTTAAATTTTCGCTCTGCAAATCGAACGATTCGATAGTCGACATAGGTGCTCCGGCGACGAATTCTAGCGGCGGGTGCGTAAACTACGTGTGATTTGCGTCCAGAAATGTAGTTGAAAACTCACTTTGCATGTACGTAATTATCAAGCTCGTCATTATTTTAAAAAAAAATTCTTCGTTCAGTTTAATGGAGGAGTTGCGTTTTTCGTATCATTTGCAATACGAGAACACGCAAATTTACTCGTTACCTAGATTAAATGTTACATATCTTTGGCGAGTACTAAAAGACTCCTTCACATTTTTTCTATACTACTTACTTTCAATGGGAATCGTAGTTTTTAAGGCCTTTTTACTACAGTAAGAAACCAGGCAATGAGTAAACATAAGAATGTGGATTTTAATCTGACACGAAAACGATCCGCAACATTTTTCGGGTCTTTATTTTGTCTTTACTGCGTCCTTTTTTGTTATGATGTGTGGTTTTTTTTTTTTTTTTTTTTTTTTAAGATACATCCTGTATCGATCGTCGGAATCTATTCTCTGTCGGTGCCACCGGATGGGGGTGACAGCTCATTCGAGAGTCAATTAGCGACTCTCTCTCGCTCCCAAACCCCCTGAATAATCTACGCTTACCCTCCTCGTGTTATCCCTCACGCTTTAGACCGGAGCGATCTACAACCGTCCCGGGACTACTCGCCAGTATCTACGGAGATATGTCACCTGTTACCTGTGCGCGCAGGGGACCGTCTCAGCTAGTACCGAACGGGAAGCCTTTATTTAACAGACGAGAGAGCCACACCCGAAGTTCCCTGAAGTTCATGCTCGCTTCTATCTCATTGTATAAACCGGTGTGGCATTAAATATTGCGGTCGATTAGGATTATAAATACTTTAAAACATTGTGGATGGTTGGTTATATTACAAGGTAAGTATAGCTACATTAAAAATACTGTAAAATCATTTTATGGTTGCTTAGCAAATAACTTTTTAATATGTAGCTATCCAGGGCTAGGAAACCGTTTACATGATTTCACAGTATCTTTAATGTAGTTATCCTAACCAAATCAACCGTCCACGATGTTTTAAAGTATTTATAATGTAGCTAACCTAACATTTTACAATGAACAAAAAAAAAACGAAGATGCACGATCGGGCGTTTGGCTCTCTCGTCTGTGAAGAGATGGCTTCCCGTACTGAACGGGCCGCCTGCAGAGTACCCGGCGGTACCGTGCTACCATACGCGTGGTCATGCCACCGGGGGCAAAACGTGCTACCGTGGGGTTGGTGTGATTTCTCATCTATATCGTGGGATTTCGTGGCTGGAACCACTATTCACTTCTTGGTCGCTGGGTTCAGACCACGTCCGTGGAAATGATTGGTACGCCCGTCGTTACGGCCTGTCTTGTTGCAGGCATCTTCAGTTCTAAGTCACCCTTTAAAATGGCTGAAAAATAAGCTGCAAAAGTCAGGAACTTGATTATTTACATGGGCAAGGCTTCAACCCAGAATCCAAGAAGAAGTTAAGGTTAATTTTAAATGTTGTCAGGAAGAGAACCTTATTTATTACAAAGTGAATTCAGAACAAGAACACTTTTTAAATGGGAGAGTAATAAATTATTATAAACAATCGCTCCAGGATAAAAATAATATTTATTTTCCATTACGTTTCGATTGATATTGTTCTGATAATATTTGTATTTACGCATGTGTGATTCAAATCGTGAATAAAGAAACAAGTATTGTAATCTTTAGTGAGCTAATTTAACGGCTTGGAAACGTCTTTAATGCTCTAAATATTCCATTTTAGTGTGACTTATTTCCATACCTAAAAATATTTCTGAATTCCATGGACTGAATTTACGGAGTTAGCATATAGACCTGATACACGAGTACGAATTCACACTAAATGACAACTGAAACCTAAATAATTTACGTTTGCCTGTGTCAAACACAGATTTAGTCGTTTGCGTATGGTTGAAATGTAAGGTAATGCAATGAGCTGCAAATTAGTTCTCACAGTTCATAATGTACAAAAAAATTCTTAAACCACCTTCCTTGAATTATTTTAAAATTTCGTATAAATGTGTACAAAATTGCTTCCCTTTTTTAAATTCTTAGAACCCCCAGCAAGAACGATGTTACATCATGAAAAATAAACACGAGGTAATGAATGGGAAGCCTGATATTCACACATCCTTGTGCAGATAGCAAAAGCAAACAATTTACGAATGTCGCAGAGAAAAGAACTTTATGCTCTTCGGCGGCGAAACATTCAAACTTGCCTAACTCACAAATTGATGTTCCAACTAGTAGTATAATGAACGCACCCCAGTACCAGAAACAAAGCGAGATCATTAAACCAGTTTTAACAGCCGCATGATTAAAAGGAACGTAACAGGACACCTACTATTCATAGACCCCGAGTCAGACATCCAAAAATCAGTTGACAGTAACATAAGTGCCTTAATCCATTCTCCAGAGAGCCTAAACTCGCTACTCCAACGCGAGAATGGTATGGATACCAATGTACATCCATACTCTCCATACTCCTTAATGGGTATTAGGCCCCGCCATCTTTGATTTTTCCATTTTTTTTTCTATAGTTCTGAATCAGAACTATTTATCCCAATTTTTGGTATGTCAAAGACATTAATCATATTATTCTGACCTTCTATACCTTGTTGCGACCGCATATATTTACTAACAGGCTCTATTCTGTAAGCGCTACAAAGAAATAACTTGTCATTTTACGCTGGCGGCTACAACAACCATGATGGACAAGTGTGCGGACAAGTAGCCAAAGTTAAGTACTTTGCGATTATAAAAAATTAAATAGCAGTATTGCAATTAGTATCATAATATTTGAAACGGCAATATGGCGAGGCCTTATCCCTCTTGATTTGACTATCATCACAATTCTAGTTCCTTTGAACCAACCCGGGCGACATCAGTGAAATGTCACCTGTCGGGGTTGCTATGTTTGTTTATTTGTTTAATTATGCATCTTGTTTTAACATGTGGCAAAGTTAAGTGTTATAACACTTAACCACAGATTTAAAGAATTTACAAAACCATTATTGTTACAAATAAAAATAAACCATAAATAGAAAGACACAAAGAAGAGATAAAATAAAAAAGTCTTAGCCAAGAAAACAGCATCGACTCTAACTACAGGAAAAAATTAATGATTCATTAATGTTTTAATATGAGCTCTTAAATGTTGGTCTGATTTCTTACAGAGAAAAAAAACAATACGAATATAAATCTACAAAAATAACCACAAGAGAAAAACTATAATTTACAAAATAAATAAACTCATGTAAAACTATTCATTATTTTACCTTACATATTAAGCTAATTAACTTATCACATAAAATGTATAAGCCAACCACACATACACACACCTACATGATGCTGCTTGAAAAAAAAAATGTTTTATCACAATTTTACAGACATTTCAAAATTAATATCAACATGTATAACATCCTTGCTATTAAGTTATATCTTAAAATTCCAATTGCGTATTACCTTTGCCTAGCGAAGGGATTAAAATTTTAAAAATAAAATTTAACTTATTCAAAATATTTATAGCATAAATGTTTAAATTCTTCGAAATAAAAATTCATTTAATTAATCAAGGGTATTCGCACATATAATGTGTTAGATAATTTTATGTCATCGTAGCGTTTAGAGAAATATTCTCTTGTAATAAATAAAGGGCAAAAGTTATTTAGTAGACACTTGTCCAGTTGAAGATGATACTTTTGTAGAATCGGGAAAAGTATTCACAATTTTTTTATCCACATAAAATTTGTAAATATGTATTTAATGCGTGGTTATTTTACCATCCACTGAAAAACCTTAGTATTTATATTAATTATAAATACAGCTGAGTTGTCTCGCACGGGAGTCGGGCTGTGATAGAAGAATTCAGTCTAAAATTGAACTTATGCATTTGTTTAACGTTTATTTAGAACGTTTAGCACTATCATGAAATAAATTTATATATATATATTTATTTATTTTTTTATGTTAAGCAGTCTTACAAGATTCAAATTTACGTCCGTAATAAAGTTACTCTTAAAAGAACACTAACAAATTACTTCAAGAAACAGTATTCAAAATGGGCATGAACAAATGTTGATGAGTTCCCAGTTCACGCCAGAATTCGTGTAATGGCGGACCGTACGCTCCAAGTTATTTTGATCGCGGTCGTTGCCAGTATCAATTTTTGTTTTAAAGAAGTTTACCGGCAGTATTTGAAGGATGTCTATGGAGTAGGTCCCCTACGCCCGATGCCATAGCTTGCCGTTTGGAAGTAGATTAACTTGTCTGGATGTGCGAACAGGGTCAATGCAGGAACAATGTACAAGGTGGCAACATTTGTCAGCCACTTCTTGGTTCATCGACGGTCACGTTGCCAGTTGCTTCGCCTGTCCTGCGAGCCATGCAACCACCACCAAAAGGTCGTCGTAGTCCTCTGTGGTTACCGGAGACACAACAAATTCTTGCGACCCTCGTCGAGGATTCTTTGCAGCGCTCGAACATATTAGGGCCGGTATTCCAATACACAAAGAATAAGGGTCTATGTGTTGATTGTTCTGTAACTGTACCCTTATAACTGTAAAATTATAACTTCTATACCTGTATAACTGTAACTTATTCCTAGTGCACGATAGGACGCGGCCGGTCCCTTATTTCTTGGAAACGTATTTCGGTTTCCCATCCGTGTCCGATCTGTTGCCTGAATTCCCGCACGTGCGCAGAACTCACTTTTGCGTTGATTTCGTCCAGATGGCGGACCCCACGTCAGGCGCTATCAACTCGTACATAGTTACCGTTTGATATCATCGGGGGACGTACCAAGCGAGTTGTTGTGCCCATTTAAATCTTATGATAGCGAAACTATCCTGGAATACATTTTGTACATTTTAATGGTCACAACAAGAAACAATTTTTGTTCGATGGTGCTGCTATCTCTTGTATTTTTGCCGTCAGAGTTTTATCTGTGGTTGCGAATGCGTTCAAAACAGTTTCTAGCCTCGCACATGGTACCGTTCATTAAAACGGTTGCCGATTTGTTTCCCAACTGGGACTCGTTTTGCACCCGTTCCGCGGTATAGGTTATGGTTTATCCCAACAAAACAATGCTTAATCGCTGCATTACTCTAACGTCTTGGCATATCGCCTTAAGTGACTCGGCGTTTCACTATTGACAGACTTCACCGTCGGTA
This sequence comes from Bacillus rossius redtenbacheri, assembly GCF_032445375.1. NCBI lineage: Eukaryota > Metazoa > Arthropoda > Insecta > Phasmatodea > Bacillidae > Bacillus > Bacillus rossius. Next base: position 22,665,907 of record NC_086341.1, read on the forward strand.
AAACCATACCACCCGTCTGTCTCATTCACTGCCACGACCATTGAGCAATAGACCATTCATTGGCCAGTGTTAACAACCAACTAACACGTTGCCAGTCTTATAAAAGTTAAATTAAATTAGTTATTATATAGATATAAAATGAGATTAAATAAACGAAATAATACATAATATAATTATTATTAAGGCCAGACAGATTCAAAGGCCCCACTTCAGAATCATTAGAAATTTTGAATTTTGGTTGGGTCCAATAATAATGATTAAACACTCAGCTACAACGACATTAAGAATTATACTTGCTGAATGAAATGAGTATAATAAAAATGTTCTCTGTGTGCATACAAATGCATGCATCACATTTAAAAACAAGTTCTCGGATTTTGTAACACTCATGCATTCAGACATTTAGAGTATCTCTATTCGATCCATTAGATAACTGATTTTTCAGAATTTCGGGTTTGGCCTTCGTTAATTTTGTTATAAATTACGTCCTTTTGTTGTAATTGTCAGGAAGCTTGGTTTGTGGCGGATTGAATGACACGGGTAGCATACGACACAAGTATGTGCTCAGGGAGACTAAAAATTGTCAAACATCATATTAGAATACAAATCAAATGGGTACCGATTCAGTGCTGTTAAAACAATTATAATTCTTTACACGGAAACAAGAATACATTTGGAATAGCAAACCGGATAGGATGTTTCAGCGATCACAGCCACACTAAGAAAACTGATTATTATGTTATATATACCCGTCAAGATTGAAAACCCAAAATGTTCGACTGATAGCGTACATTATTTCATCAATTAAACTTATAAACCAAGTTTAAAAAAATATTTTCTCGTTCTTGGACAAGACAAATTTTCAAATAAATTAAATAAAAGCGAACCATTGTTTTAGAAACAAAACCAAAGTAATTGAAATGTGATCAACAAACTTAAGTTTCCAAAAGAGCTGGTAATTTACATCTGTTTGCGAGGACACTCGGTTTCGGTCTAAAAGTTCTTGACAAAACCACGCAAAAGTTCGTAAGATTTAACTCTTGGAGCGCGTTTCAATTTATCATTCTTCTTCGGGGCATTAAGGCGAGACTGTCGTAAACGTATTACGATTATTAAGAAATTACGATACAAATGTATGTCACCGAGAATGGTGGTCGGGGAATGGGAGTTTCGTTGCCAGAGGAATGTCGGGGATGTTGCCGTCGCATAAATGTCTCGCTGCTTACGATTTAACCGCGTGCCATTTGTCAGCTTCAGGTCGTCACGAGAGTGCAAAGTTGGGGAAATTTATTCCAGAAAGCAGCCGTCCGTGATTCTAGCCAGAACATCAAGGCAGTGGCTGAGGAAGAGAAATGTTGCTTAATCGTGCCACAATGGGCGTTAAGGAGGTCGGAATAGTTGACTGTCCTGAGTTATGAAACGCGCATAAATTTTCTCTCGTGGTTACTGTTATGACACAAACATGGCTTGTGATAAATGTCCTGTAACGTAAGTAAATACTAAAGTATTTCTCGCAGTACGTAGCTGAACGTAAGGCCTAATGCGTTTAAAGCAAGAAACCCTATATTAAGGAATGGTTATTTTTGCAGAAATAGTTTTGATTTTTTTTTTTAGATTTATAATTTTTTGAGGACGTTCTAAAGTTTGGTCCACACGCCATTATTATTATTAATTTATTGTCATCACCATTGTTTAAGAGCAATTTTTTCTAAAGTTATCACAAAAGGATGATTTGCTTTTTGTGCTACATTACATTTTTTTTCCACCAGGTTATCAATGATGGTAAAATATTACTCAGATGTTCATGACTGACAATATTGGCATGACATTTTTGTAGTTTGCAAAGAACGCGAAAAAAAAAATTCGGGGGACACAAAAATGATACTAAGCAACTAGTGCAAGAGCGCTTAAAGATTATTTGAAAGAAAAAAGTAAGTAAAATAAAACTAAATAACCACCATGGCATGTCAGATCAACAAAATACTTTTTTTTTTACTTATTTAGTTAGTGAAACAAAATACATTGTATTTTAAATAAAACGTTTTAATTCTCGTGGTTTGGCTTGAAAAAAGTCAATGATAACAAATTTAAAAATAAAATACGGTGGAAATCATGCCACTAGCATTCCGAAATCAAAAATAATATAAAATGCCGGTTTTAATATGGGAATTTTGCTTCAACACTTTGTAAAAATAATTGTTTAATCTTTTAAAAGAGTCAGTTACATTATCTACCCTTACAATAAAAATGTAAAAAAATTACTTCCATTTTTAAAAAAACACCTGATATTAACTTGTAAAACCCAACATCACAAAAATGATAGATTTTTGAAATTTACAATTTAATTAAGGCTTTTTTGTAATTTTCTGTAGGAAATAATAGTTCGTCAATAACCAAATATCATAATCAATAATTGGAAGAAATTTATAACAGATTTGCCGTTGTCTACGTATGCATATACCAGTTTTTCATTTTAAATGCGTTTATGTTATGGTTATTTTTATATTTATGTCCTCTGTTGATTTACACTTTACGTATGTAGTAAAAATTACATGTTATTAAGATTTTATAATTTAAAAAAAAAAATAGCATTAGTGCTTGAAGTGGAGGAAATATAGGTTTCAATATATTTAGTGATATTTTGCTGTTTTTTTTTTTTTCAAAACTTTATTGATTAAAATTTCTTTTAATCTACCAGTTTTAATGATACATTTATGAACTTAATTCTTAAAGAAAAAAAGGGCAGTTAAATTTTATCACAGCGACAATACTATCTATTCAGGCGTGTGAAAAAAAAATCTTAAAATAATTTCTTGAATAATATAACCTAACGTAAGTAGAAAAGGAATAAATGTGTTGACACTCCTGTAGTAACCCAGCTGGACTATTAGTAGCGCAACAAGCAACAGAATTAGTTCCTCAACTTAAGACTCGGTTTCTTACGCCGTGTTAGTTATTTCATTTCGTTCTCATTACTACTGTTGGTTTAATTTTACAACATGTTCATCACTATAGTTCTTTTGAATTTACAGTTTTTCTTCAATCTTCTAAAATAAATAATTTTGCTTAATACAATCTTATAGTGGTATTAAGTCACGCAAGAGCCGCTTGTATTACATTTGACAGCTCAAAAATACCATTTTATAATATCTCGTGAGAAACTTTATGGTCCAAAACTAAAATGCAATAGTACTGTTAAAATACACTTACAATGAAATATTTTTTAAAAATTTATCAAAATAAAATAAGTACTTGATGTGTGATACCGAGCCTTAATATCTAGTAAAAATTCTGATTTAGAAATTGGAGGTTATTTACATTTTAAGTAGTTTTACTTTCATTTAACACATTTTATTAAAAATTATATTCCCAGCAGTTAAACAATTTCATCCGGCCCAACGTATGCCTAGGGTTCGTTAGGGCTAGTGAAAATTCCACTTAGTCGAGTGGCGAGGTGATACTGAAATTAGATCTTAAGGCATGATTTTTCATTTTTTTGTCATTACCATTATTTAAGAGTATATTTTCTGAAGTTCAAACACGATGCCTTTCCTTGCATTTGTTGGTCTGCCACAAGATTTTTCAACAAATATTAACTAATTGTATTATACTAGGTGTGGAAATTCGCAAAAGTGAAAATATTTATGAAAACGTGGGTGATGTTTCACACCCATTATAAAACAACACTTAGTGAATATCATTTGAAAATATTTGCATAAGAACAACAAATATAATTAACATTTGTGGAAATAATATTTAACAATTACTGTGTGTGTGAGACCAATCCATAATGTCTAATCAAAAATCTAAAGTTATAAATTTAAATTTACGTGTATTTAAGGTCATTGCTTTTAGTTTCTGTATGACATTGTTGTTCATTACTAATCAAATATCATAATTAAAAAGGAAAAAAAAATATCACTTGTTTGCCGTTTTCTACGTAGGTACACTAATCAAACATTTTAATTGAGTAAATTTTAACGTTATATCCACACATATTTCTGTCCTCTACTGATTTACACTTTCCCTTAGGTAGTAAAAATTTCATGTAATTAACATTTAACAAAATCAACTTAATTATGAAAATTAAAAAATAAACCATTATGACTGTCTATATCGAGCCTTATGCAGGACAGGTAAAAATATTGAACGAAATGAAAATGCTAATCCTCCCCTACCTCAAACCCCCCCTCCTTTTTTAGCCAGGTATTATTATTTTTTTTTCCTGAACAGCACACCGCTGACATGCGGACGTTGACGGCGTCAAGAGTTTATAAATAGATCTGTAATGTCACAGCGACTGTGGCGCCATCCAAGCGGCTACGGGCCAAAGGTCGAGTCCATCACTCTGAACTTGTAGCCCGATATAGCGCCGGTTGAATATGAGCGGTGGAACAGAGGCCGTTGAAGCAAGGGTCAAGGGAATGTATACCTGATTACCTACATTTTGTCATGCTCTTGAAAACAGCGTCATGTATTTAAACTAGGGATAGGCCCAACAAAACTTAAATCCTCAAATACCATCCAATCCTTAGCATCGAAAGCATTCGATATTCGAAGAAAAGAACTTTAAAAAATATATATATATTTAAAGAAATACAGTAAAAAGATATTCAACGCAAATAAATTCTGAAGTTTGCTAGGTCGATTAATTTTCTTTATACCTAAACTGTTACCATTCTCCATTAACATGTTATTATGTAAATAAAATTATAAATAATATCGATTCTGAAAACTTATATTATGAAACAATCATTTAAAGATTTGAATATTTTAACAACATATTTTATATATTTTTTCTTGTACATTATTTTATTTTTGACACTTGAAACCAAGAGGATGTTTTCAATTTATTAATTTTACTTCTAGATGGAGTAAAGCCACACTAGTGTACAATATTGTAAATCCGGCTGGTAAAGTGTTGGTAAGTGAAGAATTCAGGGTTGCAATTACATGATACAAAACTGTATTGGATACAAGTATCCCATCACTGCCTAAATTTTTCGAAACCCATAGGATGGAATGAAGAAATTTTAATGTTGCGTCATTATCATGATCAATTAATACGACAGAATTTAATGAGTTGCTAATGAGGCATAGGCGGAATCAATTGGTGGGAATGAAAAGGGAGTATCTAGAGAAATTCCATTGGAACGCACGGTGATGTATATTAATATTTAGTCTTTCCTGAGGATGGATGGTCATATTGATATGCACGGACGCAAGGATTACTTTATATTTCTTTGCAAGTTTTTTCGAAAAATGTTTTTCAATGTGTTAATGAATACTGAAAGACACCAGCACAATAAAAATGACGTTTTCTTGTTCTGATTAGACCAAAACTTTGGACTTCATTAGAAATATTTCATTTTTTTTAAAATGGAATATTACTTTAAAAAATTTAGTTGATTTTTGAAGTACAAGAATCAAAGAATAATCACTTTGTGAAAATGAAATTTCTCCGAACACAAAGGATTCATTGAAAAAAATTGAACAACCTTTCTTTTTTTTTTTTGAAAAGACAGTGAAATAGGTAAGAGGAATAATATTATTTATTGTCTCGACGAGAAGTCACCCTTTGACGGTATGTGATTTTTTGACACATTCATAACTAAATGTATCAAATTTAATTTTCACCATTTTGCGATAGATTGTTAGGTATAATTTATTATGTTTGTATTTATTTTTGTGATGGTATGTTAAAAAATATCTTGAACTACGTAAAACCAAATGTTACGTTACGATCAATACTCATTATTAGAGACATGCAAATTTCGCGGGTTCAATGACCTCCATTATAGACTCTACTACACTCTACACACTCGGCCAAATGCCACCTGTTCATTGGCTGCTGACTTGTGAGTCGTCTCGACCGAGTGTCTGTGATTCGACACTTCTTTGAGCGAGGGTCTCTAATTGGCCTTCATTACTCCAGATTAACAGTGAACCAATTGCAGAAGCAGCGCTAAGGTATAATTATTTGAATTGTAGCATATCACGAAATGAATCCGCGAATTTTGCAGGTCTCTACTCATTATTGTATGAATACACAAGCTGAAAAACATTCACGAGAAATTAAGACCGAGAATTGAGGAAAATTCTTATATTGACTAGGATGTGTGTGATTTTTTTTCTAACCTTTATGGATATTATGCGTTCCGTAATGTCCCTGTGAGTTTCTTTCTCTCTCTTTTCCACCGGAATGTTATCAGCCATCGACCTTAAATTGCTCGTGTCTTCTTTCCGCAGTGGGTAGTTTGCATACCGCAGAATTGCTTCCACCCCCTTTCCCTCTTTGCTTCTCTTCACGTTCCCCAACACCCCTTCCCTAGTTACTAGACCAAACCCCCCTCCTTCCGTAAAACTCGGCCCATTTTGTTCCCTGCTTAGTATCCGGCAAGAACCCCGGGCTGCTTTAAATAAAGTGTCGTTTACAATCTTCCTTGGATCCGCACCGCGCGCATGGATATCCGCACAGGGTTCCCTCGACGACTCTTCCATTCCTCCATGTACGCCCCTCTCCCTCCAACCCGGTCAGACGATCAAACCACCAGTGGCGTCACCTTATGAAGCCGATTCTCGCGGCGCCAAACGGTCTGTTTCTTTTTTCCCTTCTTCGAGGCCTTTCGTCGACTTGCCGAGATCGAGTATTGGACCATTTTAGACACACTTTACTTTCCTCGCTAACGCTTGAATATCATCCAAACACGTAATCATAAACACTTTAAAGTGAGATTATTTTTTTGTAATGATTTTAAGATAGATATTGATTGTAAAATTATTAAAATCACATAAGATCAGCCTCTATAATAACAAAAATCTTAGAACTGAAATATATTTCAATTTTAAGCTAATTTTCAACTTATTTAAACATTTTATTGTGCAATTGTAAAAGAAAATAATTGAATAATGTTGGTCCTTGAAATACTTGAAATGTCCTTGAATTTATAAATCACATATTATTGGCCACCCTAAATCACAACATTTGCTTATGTCTTTTACCTAATAACAATAAGCAGAAAACTAAAAAAAACAAACATATATAGCATTTCTGCATTATGCAAGTCACTGTGAGACATGAACGGTCAGAGCAGCATCTAGGCTCAGACGTATTGCTCTGTTATAAAGCTACATTATTTCAGATGAACACTGGTGATGTTTTTTTAAATATATTCTTAGCTAATGCATAGAAATACATGTATTTTAAATCTTATGAACGTTAACGTCCAAAGTGACTTCCTCTATGAATTACGCTGGTTTAGGCTTTAAAGATATAATTTAAGCTTTTGTAGAGTTTTAGGACAAGAAATATTAAAAAAAGAAATCTGGGTGCATGGGAACTCTTTGCGAAGAAATGGAAAACTTAATTTTTAATTCGAAGACACGTAAGAAAATAATTCGTCGAAACTTCATAAATTCGCCAAAAAAATTTGTATATTGATTCTTAAACCTAATCACGGTTTGTTAAAAATGTACATTTACCGGTTACACAGAGATATTAAGTTAAAGTATTTTTCATAATACCGATTAACGCCCTATATTTAGTTCTGGAAGACACAATGAAGGGGTGCCATGCAAAGACCCTGGACTCGCACTACTCAGACCAAGTTTGAGTCCCTAGAGACTGTCCTTATTTATATGTTTCTTTTTTCGAAAACAAACCAAATAAAATTCTGGGATGGCTCTTTACTTTATGATAAACACATTATCGCATATAATTTTCGTGATTATTCGGTTATGATTTCTATTTTGAAGTATCATTCCTAAGTACGTAAAAATAATTCGTTAATTATTGTTTTTGATATTTGGCGAGTTAACCAAAGGGAACTATAATAATAACAACTCCCTACTAAAAAAAATAGTTTTTAAAGAAAAAAAAGGAAGAACAAATGAGTATTTGGAAAAATAATTATTTAACAGTATAAAGCTGAATAAATTAGAATCATAAAATTTATTTTAGATAATACTTCATATTAAAAGTTTTTTCTGCCTTATTGTAATTGGAAACCCCTGATAAAATCGATTGTAAACACAAAAAGAGCATTTTACGTTTAAATCACTAAAGACATATGCCAAAAAAATTAGAACATCAGGAAAGGAATATTTCGTGGCCTATATTAAAGAAAACTAACAGCATTTAACGGTTCAATTCAAGGGCCATAGAGAAACAAAATAAAACTGTTTATCTCTTGACCTGCTTATATGTTTATGTTTGGAATTTAAGAAATTAAAGTAACCATACGTACTGCTAGCAGGTTGTTAATAGGAGTTCATTATTTAATATTTGCATGAAACGAAGTTCAACTTGAACATTTTTGAGTGAAAATTTATTATGAAGTTATAAAAAACTGATAAATATTTTGCATAATTTGTTATTAAATTTAACCTTAAATGTTTTTGTCATACTTTCAAAAAGCAAAACAAACCGTACCACCGAATTCAAACATTTCAATTTTAATGCCAGTACAAATGATTTCTTGAGAGAAAATATTATTTTCATCTGAGAGACTTTTATTTACTTTATTGAAATTTCCGAATTCAAAATATTTCAAGAATGTTTGATACCAAAATAAAGCTTAATATACCTATTACTGTAGAGAAGTTTTTTAGTTCATTATATCATGAAGAAGCAAACAATGTATGTTTCACTTTAGTTTTTAGAAACGTGTAACTTCCTTTTTATTTTTGGCAGGCAGTCAAAATAATGAAAATTTTTATTTAGAAAGGTAACAATGAAAAAATATACATATTAACTAGAAGTTTACATATAATTAGATGCAAGGATACCAATCACTCTTAATGTATTCAAGCTCACTGATAAATAAGTTAAATCATGCATGCGTCTTCTTTAGCGACCAGAATAATCTGTGAAAAATCAGAGATTCAAGGGAAGCAAATACTACAAAATGTTTTTGGTCCATATGGATGGATTTTTGTTTCATATAAATACAATCTCTCAGTTCCTACAATATCTGAGTAACATTTTATACATTTTTAAACAAAAATTACCTTTATATATTATATAAATTATTATTTCATGAAAAATGTTTGACATTTATTTTGTTTCTAGAACTTTAGACTACTTTGTCTTACAAAATCACTTAAAATTACAGACACATAGGCTGCAGATAATTCAATTCCACCATTCGAAACGTTAGATTTTCTGTCGGACAAGACTGCTTAAAATTAGCCAATATCATTTACAAATATTTAAAATTTTAAAAACTTTGAAATTGAGAATAATTTTCTACATCCATCGGATAAAAGTAAAATAATAATATTTGTGAATTTCATAAGAAATAAATATTTTCTGACGGGAAAACCGAACGCTCTTTAGAATTATGCTATAAAATGTTGCAACCCGAGTCTAAAAGTAAAAATTAGAATTTTTATACGGCAATGGAGTAAAGCGTTGGTAAAAAAATATTAATGACAAAACATGTTAACAAATCTTTCAGTACTCACCAGAGATGTGTCTCATTTAACCTCGGAAACGATGAAATTCATGTGTTTTCATGTCGCAAATTCACTTATAATACAAAACTCGGATACGAAATATAACGTAGAAATCTTAAAAATAATACCGAGCATGATATTTGTACGAAAATTATGTTTTCAACAAAATTTATTGATGCGAATCACACGTAGTTTCCGCAACCGCCTCTATAATTCGTTTGCCAGAGCAGCTACGTCAACCATCAAATAACTTTATTATCAGACATATTGTAAACCATAAATGAAACGGCCCCGGTAAGAGCGAAAATGTTTTGAAAAAATTCTTAACTCCGGCTTAAGCCCTGATTTTAGACACTGAATTTTATTAAAGTGTTGTCCGTCTTGTTAAAATTAATAAAACGTTTAATACTTTAAAGAATCCTCTCGTATTTGTGAAATTTGAATAACGCCTTCCACCACAGTTTGCTGCTGTGTTTTTACACATTTCCGTTGGTTGACTTTTGTCAAAATTCACGTAATTACTCCCAACAAAAAAATTGTTGTATACCTTAAAGCTAAGACGTGACACTTTAAAAAAATTGTTTCTCTCTTGCTTATGAACCCGTAGTTGGGCCACCGAGAACTTAAATATCCTGTATAGTTTGGAATGGAAACCTTGCTTACGAAAGAACTGCTATTGGCGAACGACGCAGAGAGAGAGAGAGAGAGAGAGAGAGAGAGAGAAAGAGAGAGAGAAATTGGAAAATTTCCCCGTGCGTTGCTAGCTCCACGCTCGGTCGAGAACCTTCCTGATGTAACAATGACACGAGAAGTAGGACCAAAAAAAAAAATTCTTTGTCCTTTATTCCCAAGGTGAAAAGAAAAGAAAAGAATTCCAAGTGTCCCGGCACGGTAGTGGTTTGTATTTAGCATATTATTATTATTGCTGGCACCAGCGCCTTTCAGTCGGCGAAAGAAGAAAAACCGTATGTGGTAGCTGGGCGAAACGAGGACAACAATTGCGAAGAGTGCCTCACGTCATAGCGGCGGAAAAAAAAAATAAAGGGAGGGGGAAGGGGATTTGGAAGGAATACCCGAAGGAGTCATGGCAGGAGGAAATAAAGATACTCAAATATTCACCAACCCGCGATCATTTATCTGAACACTTCCGAAGTTCACTTCTACCTTTTGCAAATTCGCGTTAATAATTCATGAAAATGCAGGTATATAAATAAAAAAATACTATTTTACGAGAATTCAGGATTTTAAAGAATTTTTTAGTATATCACTGACCTAATGTAACTAACTACATCCCAGGAAAAATAAAGCATGAATTTTTTTGGGAACCTAGTATTTAAATAGAATGTAATTTTTTTTGTAACTTTTCGTTTTAAAATTTCGATCACCTATATAAATGCGACTATTTACCTATCGGGGACATAAATGTATGAATACGTTTTTTTTATGTTTAAATGTAACATAACCATTAAACTACTTTTACAAGAGTAAAATATATATATATATATATGTACCTCGGTTTATAAGATCCTAAAGACACCAAGACCATTTTTTTTCAAGAGAGCAGTTTAAAGAATTTTAAAAAGTCCTCAATTGCGAACTCAACAATTTTCTACCTAAAATATGTGAATTTTTGATAAATTTTAGGTCTTATTGTAGTGTGCCAAAAGAAAGAACGCCAATCTTGGGTGAAGTTTACGGTTGAAAGTGAATTTAGCGAGAAGGGGGACATAGTGTCTGATGCCTCTGGGTACAGTTACGTATATTTACCTGCACGAACGCGAATTATTCGTGCGTCTGATTCGGGGTTAGTGAATCTTAGATGTCACGGAATGGGCCCAGAGGGGTGAAAAAAAGGCGGGTGTAGGACTTTTCAACCCCTCCACCCCCCCGACGACACGCCAAGGTTTGCTCCCACGTGAGCTCCTGAATACCAAAACGACAACTGCGAGGTGAACGCAAGCGGCATGAAGGTTGGGGGAGGAAGAAAAAAAAGTGAAACGCAACATAACGTGTGCGCGAATTTCCGCGAGAAGGGAAACCACGAAGGCCGCGCCGGTGAGGTTATAACCGTCAACCTCGTCAACCTCACGGGTTAGGATATAACCGTCACCTCGTCACCGCGAGCGTGCCAATCGGCGGGAAATGAAAGTCTCGCTCAAACGATATACGTATACATTCAGACGTCAGTCAATTTAATTTTTCATTTCTCAAAAGTTGTTGCCAATGGTCTTCGTGTTATTTTTCCACCGTCTTTCCGTCAATAGCGCCCGTAAACAAATATCACGTGTGTTGCCTCTAAAGTGAAATTTTGGGGAAATGGGTACCACTCGTACTGCTTTTTACTTTCAGATTTGTTAATACTTTAAATTTTAAGGCATATGTGAATGTTCTTGGTCTTGGAATCTGTGAATTGTGTGAGCGCATTTTAACCTCTCTGATCCATCTGGATCAAAAAGTTTATGTAAAGAATTTTTTCTTTGCCAAAAAAAATTCTCTCTTAAGTATTCACCTGGCCAGACAGTGACTGCGAACTAATTTTTTAAGTCAATTTTAACACTTATTTTTACCTACCACTAATTTTTTTGTCACTTATAAACATTTCATTGATCTTAACGAAAATTATATTGCCATTAAAACACGGAAAGGTGAACTTTGGAATAAGTGTTGTGCTGATTATTTTTTTTGTAGAATTCTTAACGTTTGGGTTTGCATCATTATTTTTACATCCCTCCATCCAAAACAATTTTTTTTTAAATATGTAAGTTGTGTCTCTAGGGTGATGTATATTATTCGATGTTAAGTTTGTTTTGATTGAAGCGTTAGCGCGTCTTTTTAAGTTGGAAATATTAAATACACATCCAAAAAAGTTTTAAAAGTCACTTGTTAAATACACATCATTTAGCATTTATTTTTTAAAGTCAAACTTGCCATTTTAAGAAATCGATTACTTGTGCCAAAAAACGTAAACAGCGTGACGTACACGGTACACCTGTATTTATGAGAGGCCGAAAAAAAATAGTAGCCTACGTGAAATCTCCTGAAACTCTGATTTTCTCTCATATTTCACCCTGCCCTTGCCAACTGTTTTCCTTAACAAGATTCCTTGTATTTATTTACTTCATTTTTTTTTATTTCACTTCGCAGGAACACGTCTCAACTTTTTCACTTTTACTCTGGGGCCTGTTCGAGGCAGGATTTCACTCTTCTCTGCCATTGGCGCCCACTATTTACTCCCCTTTCCCCTCTTTCCGGCGCTTCTCTCTCCCCTGGAGGTTCGCTCTCTTTGTCTGCCCCCGTCTTGCTACCATCCGCCGTGTTTTCTGTATTCATCCGCACCCGCGCCCAAAGCTGGCACGACTTACGTGCTTAGGTCTTCCCCCCTCCCCTTTCCAACGCTTTCTCTCTTTCCACCTCCCCCGTCCAGAATGTTGCCGCAGGCTTCCTCGCTTCCGCCACAGATAGCGCCACACACAACCGGAACGGTATTTCAAAGACTGTCCAAGTGCTGAATTTCTGTAAAATATCTCTATACACGAGGGAAGGTCATAGGGTAAGTCGCAAAGTCTTAAAGTTTTAGAAAGTACTTGAGAAAAAAATTTTCAATACACAGCATCACCATTCAGCTTTACGATGTTCGTTTCATGTTAACTAGGTGGCATTCGCACGCATGCGTCTTGCAAATTTTTTTAATTGCAGTAGTGTTTGGGATTTGGTCAATGGAATAGCAGCAAGTCTTAATGTGGCTGAGCCAGCAACCCAATGAATTACATGCAGCTGGTATTTGGACACTGATTATACGACGGTAAATGTGCATAAATATGGAGAATTTTTTATACGGAAAAAACATATAAGTTTCTTTAATTTGCTATAAATGATTATTTAACTTTCATTTGTGATGTTACCTCGTAATTTTTTAAGAACAGGTAGGGTGTTTGAGTCGTTTGGTTACGCTAATCATAAGCAGGCTTAGGGTAAGATAGGGTCATTTGAGTACCCTAACAGAAAAACAAAACAAATTGTTAAATTTATAATAAAATATTCTTTACATAAAAATTACATTTTAACCTATTAATTCACACAACCCTGTATTTCGAAACCGGTTATACTCAAATTAAATTAAATATGGACGAAATACATTATCAATGTAAAATATGTGTATGTGTGGGACTATTTGGAATTACCAGGGGACTTTTTGAGTCTGCTGAATAATTTACAAAATTTTGAACCTTCTTGTCATAAAAATATATAACAAATATTTAACCTTTTTTTAAGCTTATCACAAATTTCCGTCAGCTTTAGAGTAATGTATTAATAGTCACAGTTATTCAATTATAACTACGTCTTTATTACAATTTTATCCTTCTTAAAACTGCAGATTTATTTACCCAAAAAATCATTTCCCACAAAAAAAAAATATTCTCAACTGCTCCAAGAAACTTCGTAATATCAGTCAGAATATTGTGGACAAGCTGTCCAGACACATATTTTGATCGATTACACGGAATTTTAACGCAGATCACAAAAACTGCATGGTGTGTCGTCATCTTCACAATTCACTGAAACTTTATAAGGGCCATCTTCAGTAGGCGAACTTTCGTGCTCCACGTCATGTGTGTGCCGGAAATTTGGTATTTCAACGCGTTTTTTTTTTTAAACTTTACTATAATTTTAAAATTATTTTTGGAAATTTTATTTTCTTTATAATTTGGTTACTTTGGGTGATTTACTCTTTGTTAGGCTGGTGTACTCTCCTTAGTTAAACTTTGTGCCAGTAGACCGAAGCACCTTTCCCAGAGGCCTATTTGAGCTTTTGCAAATCTAAGACTTCGTTGGCAGCCCGTTTAACATTTCCCTCGCTTGCAGGCACGTCCCAGCTCTGTAATATTACTTCACTTCATTACTAAAACTGCATACAACAGCTCTGGATGAAATGTTACCATTTCTCACAGACGAGCTGACCATAGCCTTTACCGTCACGCATACATCTTAGGTTCACTTCCCGAAAGTCACGACTAGGACGCTCGTTCCCAGCCTCGTTGCACTCCCACCCCTCCCAGCTCAACCCGGTTCTCAGAATTTAGTCCAGGACCAATGACCGGTCGTAAACCCCGCCAGGCAGTGACAGTCTCCACGAACGACTGGCATAAAAAAATGTTTGTGCAAAGATGGACGACACACGACATCTAGCGGTGGACATAGCAACTTCTCTTGTGGCGAGCCCGTGGAGCTGACCACCGCAACATCTGGTGACAAACTTACTAACCTCCCAGCTAACTTCCCCTGTAGGCCGCCAGAGTGCAGCACTAGACTTCGCCCTTATCCCCTTGTTAAAGCAGATCTTGGGCGAGTCGATTCTTTTTTTTATTTCAGACACCCCTCAACAGGTAGCGCTAAAGTCGACCAGTGCTACCAACTTCGAGACATCAAAGTCAGTGTTTTTTATGATGCCCACTCGGGGAACTTCGGAACCTTTCGGTCCGGACCCCCCAATCTCCTCCCCCCACTTTTGATTGAACATTTACTTTTAATTACGAGACGCGGTTCTTCGTGAGACACTTCGCGTCGCGACTGCAGACGGACCGTTTGCGATTATCGTTGAGTCGACGAGACACGGCAAGACTTCGATCCGGCCGCAACCGACGATGAAGTCCATTAAATAAGGGATGCTACCTATCCCTGTAATCTTTTTTAAGTAGTTTAGTCCGTCTGCATAGTACAATGTGTAATAGTTAGTTTTCTTTTAAATTATTTCTTTTGAAATGGTGGAAACGTCCGCGCTCAGCCGCGAATTCGCGGGCTCCAGTTCCTGGCTGGCGACGCATCGGAAAACAGAAGCCAACTTCCCTGTCTGGTGAGTGACTATCCGTGACTTTTCCCAACCTCCCCTTAACTTTTGCGGGCATTCTCTGTCCAGTTTATACTGTCTGTGTACAAGTTCTGATCAGTTTTGATTCGGACTGTTCGCAGACAGGGTCCGAGAGCCGGACGCCGAATCGGCATTTTCATCTCCCTTCCTCTACAACACACAGGCGCCCTGGCATCATTTTCCCGATGGATCTCCGGGAAACGAAGCCCCGACCTCCGATGCTTCTGTATCTTTTAACCTTCTCTGAACTTTCTTAAACTACGCCGTCAGACGAAGTTCATCAGATAAACGTCATTTCTGGACTTTGAGAATACTGGGATGGTTTAAATTTATTTGTATTTTTTCTATTGGTTTATGTATTTTTTAAATGAAACCTTTTTATAATTTAATTTTGGGTCGACCCATATTTATTATTTCTGAATATACCTGAGTGCTGTTTAAGCACGTAATTGATATTGTATGTTTATATTTTTTTTAATACCTGTTATAAATTTTCCTTTTATAAATTTGACTTAATTATATTCAGACGGAATCACACCTTGTTTCTGTTCATTTCTAATAACATTGTGAGACCTTAAAGATCCCCAGCTCATGTGGGAGAGAGTGAATATATCCTAGTATGAATTTGTGTGTGTTTTTTTTTGCATTGTAGCCCATTTGATATGTAACATCTTAGCTCACGTTATAAGGCATTTGTGGGAGTTATTTCATGAATGCGACGGAAATGTGTAACAGGAAATAGGAAGTGCATGCCATTCAGTTTCAGTTAATATATAGTTTTTGATATGATAGGTTACATGTTACACACCCCTGGTGATTATTGAAAGACTTACTCTTTTTATTTTTTATATATATATATATAACCTGTATCTTTGCTCTGATTGCATGTATGTATTATTTTGAGGTCAACAGGAGAGTTTTTTTGTTGCCTGTTTTCTTCCGATTTTAGGCCTAGTACTACCATATTTTAGTGGCGTTTAGTTTATTCCTGAAAAATTTGACGGCCCTGAAAACGTTAGATCTTTATTTAAATTTAGGCCTACATTAGTAGTCTAGCCGAAAAAGAGTTATTTGGGCATTGAAGCCATTCCTTCAGAAACAGGCACTGGCGGTTTTTTTTTCTTGGAGAGCATAATGTCAATGTCTAAAATTTATCTTAGGGAATTACATTAATATTGTAAGGGAATATTCATAACCTGTTCTGTGCCAAGACTATTTTAACAGTTGCCCAAAAATTAACTTAGAAATTCTTCCACTTGGTTGATTGCGTATGTATTTTGCAGCTACAGAGTTATAGTAGGTTTTAAGAGTTTTGAAAAAGGTTCTGTCCAGTTCTGAAGCACGCGATTCGTGTGAGGTGGTGGGAAAGTAGTCCAGTGTCACGTTGTTCACAAAATTCAAAATATTCAAGAGACCAGTAAGAATAATGTACGTTCAGTACAAAAATACATTTTCCCGGAACTCTAATTGCACTGAACTGTAATAACCAACTGGCTAATGTTTCTTTGATAATATATCCAGACTCAGGACATTTAAACCATTGACTCTGATGGCATACGTTGGTTTCGGTAACGGATGCCCTTGAATATTACCATCGGAGGAATTAAATGGCCACCTACATTGCATGCTGCAAAAATTATAACCTTTTCAATCCATTCTAAGCTTGTTATGGATATAACTTATATTTTCCTTTTCGGCGCAGTGACATTCACGGATCGGTTGTTCATAGGCAATTTCGTCCAGGTTATATATAAACTGTGGATTACTTAATTCTTGAATCTTGAGACTCAAATTTTGTAACAAAATAAAATTCACTAACCGCATCTTGACACAGTAAGGACCTTCGAGAATCCTTCAAGTTTTCCTAAAATACATACTTTTGATGCCGAGAACAATAATGTGATGAAAGCTTTGAAGTTCAAAGCTAAGTGAATGTTGAACGAAAATCACACAGAAGGAAGGGGAGGGGAAAAAAGTAAACTGTCAGTTGGGCGTTCCGTCAGTTAAAGCAAACTTAACTTCAAAGACTTGCTCTAAACAAAGGTGGATTTACCTCGCAGCCATACAAAAGAACAGCCAGTCACTCGCAGAACATTGCCGTCACTCAGTGAGAAATAGATCAGATCCGTTTTTCACTTCCAAGTTATACACACTGCCGACAACTGAAGTAATCCTAAAAAAGACTAATATGAGATCAAAACTCGCATAAAATTACTTCTTTAAACGCAAATAACCTTAAAAATGGAATTCCTATATTTTTTGACCATGTGGTCACCTTGAGGTGCAGGAAGCATAGTTAATTACATAAACATTGCTACGAACGCGTCTATCGACGACGAGGCAAGCACCATCTCCCGGACACAGGCAGCGCACGCCCTTCTGCGGTAATACGATTAGCAGGCGGCGCCTCGCTGCTCATGTCCCTCTCAAGTGTTCGGCACGTTCCCAGGGCTCCGTACGCGTGAAGTGGCTTAACTAGGACACCATTGTTCTTGTAGCTTCGGGTGTTGAGTCGCGGATACTGATGACGCGGCTCCTCGGAGGGGTGGGTGCGTGACTTTTTCCAGGGCGGAGCTCTGGACCACGTCGACCTCCAGCGGGAGAGAGTGACAAAGGCTGGAGAGAGAGAGGGGGGAGTGAAGTGAAGAGGATGAGTGACCCCTCGGCGTGCGACAGGCGACGGACTTCGCGCGCGAAGATCGGATCGTCGTTGACTGATGCATCAGGGACAGTGTCGCGGACGATTGAGCAGTGTGAGGCAGTGTGCTGGGACAGAGGTGTGCAGTACGAGACGGGCAGTAGAGATAGAGCCACTGTCGAGCCGAGCTCCAGTGGTGAGTGTAAATAGTGGACATATGAAAGTGTTATTAATTTGTGAACAGTCATTTAAATTGTTATAATTTAATCAATAGTTTAAAAATTAATAAATAAATAAAACTGTTTTTAATTGATTGAGCTATCCTTCCCGACCTATTTTTCTCACGCGTAACGTTTGTTGTTAGTTAAATAGGTACAGCGTTCATTTTCTTAGTTGAAATTAATAGAAATAATAAACAAAAATTTTACTTAAATATAAGAAATTTGGTTATTCAAGAATAAAGTTAGTGTTAGGAACTGAGGTTTTTTTTTTAGGACCAACAAATTTAATGTTTGTTTTTAGTGCACAAAAGATAATATTAGTTAAGAGTAGTAGTCAAGGCTAGGTCACAGGTGAAATTTGAATGTTGTTGATGGGACATAAGACACAGTTACGTTGTCAGTGAATGTTGACGAGGAAGATGGTTGCCGATGAACTTAAGAATGTAGTGAAATGTCTTTCTTGGCCGAATTTGTGGGTAACCAGAAGAAAATGGAAAGTATTTTGAATAGGGGCCTGGAGGAAATGAAGAATAAAATATATAGTGGCCAAGAGAAGATGAACAATAAAATGAAGAGCGAAATAAGGAACAGCCAAGAAAAGGTGAAGAATGTCACGAAGACCGAGACATAGGATATGAATGAGTGCCACGAAAAATGAACAGGGATCAAGAAAAGACGCAATGCTGTACAATAAGAGTTCAGGAATAAAATTGAGGAAACAGGCTGGAAGCAAGGAGGTAAGGTGCGATGTTTGCAACAGCATCTGGCACACAAAAAGAACATCACCTATACGAGCATTAAGAAATGGTGACACAGCAGTTGGCTCAATTTTGAGCAGGCCACTTGTAGCGATTTGAAATGCGCGCGTCATCGCGGGCCTCCGGCACTTCGCTCCCCTCATCCTTCTCCCTCCTTTCCCCCCCTTCCCCTCCTAGTGATTCTATGTCTACTCGTTTCCCCCACCCTTTCAATATGCGCATGCGCGCGCTGCGGCGCGAGTTTATAAAATCTGCTGCAGACATGATGAGGGTCTTCTTCTACTGGTAGCCTTTGTGAGGCTTGGTTGTCAGCAGTAGCTGACCAGTTGTTAATTTCACTAGCATGTAGTCCGAGAGCTTCGACTTAGTCTTCGTGCGTGTGCGACCTCAGGGGAGAAATGTAAGTTGAATCGAGTCGTCAGTGAGGCGGTGGCCCTCAGTGGCGTAGCGTGCCATCTCGGCGCCTGGGGCGGGAGACCCATTTTGCCGCCCCCATTCTATAGGTGCTTAGTAAAAATTAAATTTCACATGCAATGAGGTACCTTTTATTGAAGTTAAAATAGGATGAGCGGTTTTACAAGCGGATTCTACGGGCCTTATGAGCAGCGAAGTCAGAAATATCTTTGTCAAAATCAATATTAGCAGCCAATTCTTGTTCAATCGACAATATAGCCAAGTTTGATAGTCTAGCGGAGCTCATAGTAGATCTGAGGTAATTTTTTATTAGCTTCAACTTCGAAAAACTTCTCTTACAACTTGCAAAACTAATCGCCAAAGTCAAATATATACGAATCAAGATGACTATATTTGGAACCGAAATTCCGAAATTCAGTTTTTTAATGAACTGGAGGAGCTCCAGTGGTCCTTTACCACTTATATCTTCCTCTGATTCAGAACAGGCAACAACAACAAACTGCTGAAGACGCTTCCGCTCCATCTGAAACTCGTCCTTGTCGATGTCTTCTAATACATGGGAAAGATCACACTCGAACTTGCTGTCCAAAAGTTTCGCTGGCATCAAAAATCCGAACTTGTCCGATATTTCTTGAATTTGCTGGAATCGAGTCGTCATTTCTAGAATGATCTTGTCGAATGATGCGATAATCTCTCGACGGATTTCCTGTTCGTGAGACAAAGCTGCATCTTCAGAAGATTCATCGCCATGCATGCGTTTTTACCTGCGAATTCTTCTCGTTTTGAGTTCGATTCCGAGTTTTTCGCAGAGAGTCTTAGCAAAGTCAATTGCTTCTTGCACGAAACGGTCTCTACTTTCCACTAAGAGGGAGCCTGCTATTAGTTTGGGTTTTAATATTTTTTTGGGTTTACCTGCGCTCGCGGTACGGGGCAATATAGGAGTTTTACTGTGTCCCGGTTTGCGGAAGTTGTTTGGTTTGCCCTGGGTTAAGGTCAAACTTTAAAGTACAATGCGTAATACTAAATTCAATGAGTGCGAAAGAGAGGAATCGACACGGGCCGACGCGTGAAACAAAAGATTTTGTATGAGTAATTAACATAGTAAGGAGTGCCGCTCAACTCAGCTCGCGCGCGCCGGGCGGCGCGGCGTGATGCGATGTTGCCGTTCGTATGTAAACAAACAAACGTTATAAAGAGCTCTGTCAGTGATTTAGCAGTTTTTCTTTTAAATAAATATTAAAAAATAGTTGGTGCGCAAAATTTTAGATAAAAATGTAACATTATAGTGTGTCTGACACATGTAATGAATGAATCATAGATCAGATCTCAACCCGCTTCACCGGCGACCCGCCACCGCGGGCTGCCGCCCGGGGCGGGCCGCCCCCTCCGCCCCACCCACGCTACGCCACTGGTGGCCCTCACCCTAATGTAGAATCAGTATTGTTTAAATTTGTTCTGTCTAAATTCCTTTTCGGCCGCCACCATCAAAAATTGTTTGGATTTCTGCTTTAAATTTAAATTTAACTTAACCTTCGCTTCCGTTTTTCTGTTTCTATCTGTCTCCCCCTGAGACGTCGTCGCACGTATTTGTTTGGTACTGCTTTTTAAAGAATAATGTAACTTCTTTCTTTCGTGTACCTGCACTTTGCAGTAGTTTTGTAAATGTAACTTTTTTTTTGTAATATAACTTCAGACAAGGAAATTATGTCCCTTTTTGACGATCGTTGATTGGATCACTGTGTAGCCGGCTTACCCATGCAAATTATAATGAACTAACTCGTTTTGTCAGAAATGTTAACGTAATATTATTATGTATTAATATTGAATTTGTTCTTGCGTTAAACGTATCTGTATCTGAATGTTAACATTATATTAATTTTGAATTAATATTGAATTTGAATAAAATGTCTGTGTACCTGAAACCTTTTACCTTGATTACCCAACTGCTCCAATCACGTAATCCGCAGTCCTAGCCAGGCTCTGGTCTTCCTTCAATCCCTAATAGGCCCCCACCTATTACAACTGCGCAACTCTTCTACAGGACTGTGTGTACTTACGTGTTTCTGTTCTTTTTTTCATGCACCATGGGGACTCCGGCAACCGGGTGGATTTACCGTTTGCGGAGAGACGACCTCATCCAGGTTTTGACGGAGGAAGCCGTTCCTTTCGAGGAGGACGCGAATGTGGCGACCCTTCGTGGATTGCTCGTCAGGCATGTGCGCGGCGCCTGGGAGTCGTCAGACGAGGTACCGTCTCGGCAAGTCCCCACCCCCGCTAATCCAGTTCAGAATAATTCCAGATTTAATGAAAAGATATTTTTTTCTAATTTGAAACTTCTCCCACGTCTTGATAGTTGTGAACCGCGTGCGGTTCTTGATTTTCTGAGTGCCGCGGCACGTTTAGCTGGTTTAAAGTTAGTCAGTGAGGTGGAGTTTTTGAACGCTCTCCTGAGCCTGTGTGGGCCGGCATTTTTGCCACTGCTCACTGACGTCATGAATCAGAATCAGACCTTCGCACAGTTCAAGACGGCTGTGCTACAGTTTGCCTGTCCGCCTCGTGTGCTAGAAACGTGTAAACGTGAACTTGTATTCAGGTTTCAGAGGCCTGAGGAGCCCTTGTTGCAATTCATTAATTCTGTTGCGGCCTATGCTGAGGTACTGGAGTTGAACCTCCCTGAGGCAGAATTAACGCAAACTATTGTTAGCAACGTGTCTCCGCTGGTCTTACAGCATAGCGCCATGCTTAGCCCTCCCTCCAATCTGAGTACTCTCCGTAAGTGGAGCGCAGAAGTGGAAAATAGATTGCTAACTGTCAAAAAATACCACGAGGATTTTTACTCAAAGGCCTCTCCAGGTAGTTTTGTTCCTGTTTCTCATTTTAATTCTGATTCTAAATTCAATTCTCCTAAATGCAATTCTCCTAATGTTCCGATTACGTCTCAAGTCAACACCGTACCCGCTCGCGCGGTGCGTGCATCGCGGCCCGTTGAGTGTGCGGCTAGTGTAAGTGATCCCTCTGTCGGGGCGAGTGTTGCCGCCGGCAGACGTAATGAGTCGGCTAATGCGCCCGGCCCGTACTCCAACCGTTCCAGGTGTGCCAACTGCTGTACTTACGGCCACGCGGTGTCTGAGTGCACGCAGCCCGCTGTGAGCCGTGAGCAGCGAACATGCTTTCGTTGTAAGCGCACTGGTCATTACAGAAATAATTGTCCGGGAAACGGGCCTTGACCGGGCGTGCGAGTGGTCGCCACGGTCGTCGCTTGAGGAAAGCCGCTCATTACTCGTACAATAATTTTGTACACGTTCGTCTGTTTGGAAATAATATTCCGGCCTTAATTGATTCCGGTGCTACCCGTTCCTTGATTAGTTCCGAATTGTTCGATGCATGTTGCATCAAACATCCGTATTTGTTAAGCCGTGTTTGTACCGGCTCTGACGTGAAAATTTGTGTAGCCAACGGCGTAATTGTTACGTCAGACGTCGAAGTTGAAATGCACATTAAGATCGCGGGTTTCTCTTGGAACTGGCACTTTAATGTTGTTCCCGGGTTATGTCACCCGCTTATTCTAGGTTTAGATTTTTTGGGAAAGACGCGATGTTTGTTAGACGTCGCGAACCAGGAACTGGTTTTTGGTTTTCATCCTGAACGTAAAATTAAACTTATTCATCATGACTCCGCTCCTATCGTCATGTCGTGCGCCGACAAGTCTGACGTCATAAGTAGGGACGCGGTCATTGCTGACGTCATGAACAGGTATTCTGACGTAATTAACAGCCGGATAGGCAGGTGTGACGTCATGCCCTATAAATTTTATTTAAAGGACACGACTCCTGTTAGGGCTAAAGGACATAAAATTTCTCCTCCTAAATTGCAAAAGTTGAAAAACATTATCGATAGACTCCTAGAAGCAGGAGTTATTGCTCCGTCTGTTTCCGATTTCTGTTCGCCTTCCTTTTTAGTCCCTAAAAAGGAAGCGGGGGAATTCCGGCTGGTACACAATTACAAGGAACTGAATGACAAAATTAAGGAGGACAGCTACGAGTTGCCGACCGTAGAGAGCGCCCTTCAACATTTAGGGAAAGCCGCAATATTTTCCGTCATTGATCTAAATGCTAGTTTCCACCAATGTTTGTTGCATCCTGACTGTCGTAAATATACTGCATTTTCTACCCCGTGGGGGCAATTTCAATTTAATCGTGTGCCTATGGGTGTGTCTTTTGGTAGCCAGGCTATGAGCCGAGTGCTAGATCATATTCTAGGTGACTTAAAATTTAAATCAGTCTTCAATTACATCGACGATATTATCGTCTACAGTGATAACCTGGAACAGCACAAACATCATTTGTGTCAGGTGTTTGATCGTCTCAGAGCCGCTAACTTGACAGTTAATCCCGACAAAATTCATCTGGGAAAAGATTACGTAAAATTTTTAGGCTTCATTATTTCACAAGGCAAACTCATAATGGATCCCGATAAAGTTTCCCCCATCGTAAACTTTCCTCCTCCTAGGAATGTCAGAGGAGTTCAGAGATTTCTCGGCATGACGGGATATTATTCTCGTTTCATCCCCGATTACGCCGCAGTATGTGGTCCGCTTAATAATTTACGTAAAAAGAATGTTGTTTTTGAGTGGGGCGACGCTCAACGGAAGGCCTTTGACAGTCTTAAGGCCTTAATCTCTTCTCCCCCTGTCTTGGTTCTACCTGATTTTCAACGCAGGTTCGCCCTCCAGGTAGATGCGTCAAGCATCGCGGTAGGTGCTGTATTGGGGCATATTGAAAACGATAGGTTGCGCCCTATTGCCTATGCCAGTAGAACACTTACTGACGGCGAACGACGTCTGGGCACCTATGAAAAGGAGGCCTTAGCATGTCTGACTTGATGTAAGTTTTTGGACATACGCCATTGCTAAGAACTTTTTCTGTTGAAGAAAAACTAATAAATAAAATAAATAAATAAAAATAAAAATAAAAATACTCAAAAAAAGATACAAAAACACACAAAATTAAGCAAACAATTGCTGTTGTCAACAAGGATATGAACACCACAAAATATTCCGAAACAGGAATATGGTCAGCAAACAAAGAAAAAAAAAAAAAAAAAAAACTTAGCATGTCTGTTTGGCGTCGAGAAATTTGCGTCATATCTCGATTGTCACGAGTTCGATCTTTTTACGGACAATCAAGCGCTTAGTTGGCTGTTTAACGATCCGAACCAGCTCGGTAAACTAGGGCGCTGGGTGTTAAGACTGTCCCGCTTCAAATTCAAACTGCATCATATTAAGGGCAGTGACAACGTTGTGGCAGATGCGCTTTCGCGAATGTTTTCGCCCGATGAATTTGCGACTTGTGTTTCGTCCGCGGATGAAACACAGCCGATATGTGCAGCTGTTTGCAAAATATTTCCGGAATCATTTCTTAGCATTCGTCAGTGTCAACAGGAGGATCCATTGTGTGTTCAAATCAGGAATGATTTGAGTGCCGGTAAAGCCGTGCCATATGTTGAGGAACAGGGTGTTGTTTATTATACCGGGACAACTGGTAGACAAAGGAAGGCTGTTGTGCCTGCATCCCTACGCCCTATGGTTCTAAAGTATTTTCACGATTCCTTATTGGGTGCACATTTGGGCATCGACAAAACGTTCCGTCGAATTAGTGCACATTTAGCTTGGCCTGAATTGCGAGCTGATGTACAAAAACACGTGCGAACTTGTCGAGATTGTCAAGTCGCGAAACCGCCGCAGTGTGCCAAAGTCGGCTTGTATTGTGCTGATGCTCCTGTTGCCCCCTGACATGTGCTTCACATTGACATTTTTGGTCCCTTAACACGTTCTAAAAAAGGTAACAATTGTATTTTGGTTATTCTGGACATTTTTTCGAAATTTGTGTTGCTAATCCCCTTAAAGAACATGAAAGCAAACAGTATTGTTAAAGCCTTAAGAGATCAGGTATGGAAATTTTTTGGTGCTCCAGCCATGATCACGTGTGATAACGCACGTTATTTCCGCTCTGTACTGTTCAAAGACATGTGTTTTCAATGGGCCATTAAGCCTATTTACAGTAGTCCTTACTGTCCCCAGGGAAACAAATCAGAGCGTGTTAATAAAGTGCTTAAGAGCATTCTCACTGCTTTCTACAGGGAAGATCAGTCGCTATGGGACAGCGATCTTGATTTTATAAACGTGGGCCTTAATTCAGCTGTGCATTCCGCTACCCGGTTCCCACCTTCAATTCCGTTTCTAGGTAGGGAGCTTACCCACCCTCTCCTTAACCTGTGGGGACTGCCGCCCCTGGAGGCTGCCTCGGATGACGAGTCACTGGAGGCCGTCCTGGATAGTGTGGCATGCAATCTCACGAAGGCTCGTCAAGCTGTTGCAAATTCATATAATGCTTCCCGGAGGCCTCATGATTTTTCTGTTGGACAGTTGGTCCTGGTAAAGAATTTTGTACTGCCTAAGAAGGCTGATAAGATTAATGTTAAATTAATCCCACCATTTGTGGGACCCTTCATAATAGACAGGTTCCTTAGTGAGAACACTGTCTTGATGCACAGTGCGTCTGGATCTAAAAAATTTAGAAAGGCCCATGTGTGGCAATTGAAAAAGTTTAATACTTAATTAAAGGGTTTGCTGTTTTGGCGTGCGCGTCTGGTTTTGTGTTTCTTTTTTTTTCAGTTTGGTTTAGTTATCGTTCCTCCCCCCTCCTTCCTCGTCGGGGATGCCGGTGCCCTTAAGAGGATCGGCGCAGCTACGGATCTGAGGCTCCTCCGCCTGCCCGCTCCGTCGTGGTCACTGGTGCCCGCCCGCTATTTGCTGCGTCTACGAGGCCGCCCGCCTCTTTCGCTGTTCGAGTCCGTGGATGCGTCCATGCGACTCCGTCATTTGAAGTTCCGCATCAGCATGCTGCTGTGCGGCTCTTCTCTGGCTCGCCCCGAGGCGCTCTGAGTCGCCGCGGTTGATGGATGCTGTTCCTCGGTGAGCGAGCGGCCGGCTGCTCTGCCGTGCTGGTGTGCCGGCGTGTTGGCGTGAGACTTGTCCCGCCAGCCTGGAGCCGTGATGCATGCCGCATGCGAGCCTGCATGATGCACGCGATGACACCTGGAAGCCCTCGTCCCCTGTGAGCATGCAACCCGCTCGACAGGGGAGCGAGGTGAAGAGTCGACCGTGCCAGGCGCCATCGGCGTCATCTGTTGCGGGGACGCCTGCTTCGGTTACGTCCGGAATTGCGCCTGTCTGTCGACGTACCAGCTTGCTACAAATTGTAACAAAAAAAATGAACTTTCCTGGGACGTCCCTCAAGATCAAGAAAAGTCTTCAGCGCTGAAGATGCTCCCTTTGGTCGTTGTACTAGACCTATGTAATCCTTCAAGAATCTTTGGCCATTATATACGGCGTGTAAACTTTATATGTTTAGACTTAGACTGAAATTGTGTACGTCATGAAAAAAAACATTATCATTACATTACAGTAATATTATGAAGATGGAGAAGATGGAAAAGGGCGGCGGGTACCGTGGTTTAAGGGCAGGGGAGTTGTAGCGATTTGAAATGCGCGCGTCATCGCGGGCCTCCGGCACTTCGCTCCCCTCACCCTTCTCCCTCCTTTCCCCCCCTCCTAGTGATTCTATGTCTACTCGTTTCCCCCACCCTTTCAATATGCGCATGCGCGCGCTGCAGACATGATGAGGGTCTTCTTCTACTGGTAGCCTTTGTGAGGCTTGGTTGTCAGCAGTAGCTGACCAGTTGTTAATTTCACTAGCATGTAGTCCGAGAGCTTCGACTTAGTCTTCGTGCGTGTGCGACCTCAGGGGAGAAATGTAAGTTGAATCGAGTCGTCAGTGAGGCGGTGGCCCTCACCCTAATGTAGAATCAGTATTGTTTAAATTTGTTCTGTCTAAATTCCTTTTCGGCCGCCACCATCAAAAATTGTTTGGATTTCTGCTTTAAATTTAAATTTAACTTAACCTTCGCTTCCGTTTTTCTGTTTCTATCTGTCTCCCCCTGAGACGTCGTCGCACGTATTTGTTTGGTACTGCTTTTTAAACAATAATAATAACTTCTTTCTTTCGTGTACCTGCACTTTGCAGTAGTTTTGTAAATGTAACTTTTTTTTGTAATATAACTTCAGACAAGGAAATTATGTCCCTTTTTGACGATCGTTGATTGGATCACTGTGTAGCCGGCTTACCCATGCAAATTATAATGAACTAACTCGTTTTGTCAGAAATGTTAACGTAATATTATTATGTATTAATATTGAATTTGTTCTTGCGTTAAACGTATCTGTATCTGAATGTTAACGTTATATTAATTTTTAATTAATATTGAATTTGAATAAAATGTCTGTGTACCTGAAACCTTTTACCTTGATTACCCAACTGCTCCAATCACGTAATCCGCAGTCCTAGCCAGGCTCTGGTCTTCCTTCAATCCCTAATAGGCCCCCACCTATTACACACTAAACAGCGTGTGGCGGATGCAGCTGAAGTAATTCAGCTGCTGCAAGCCAGAAGAGTGTCAAGGTGAAGGGCACTTCCAACGACCACTATATCATTTGTCCTTTTGTGCTTATCGATTATCACCTCTGCAAGAAGAGACAATTGCGTCTTGGAATTGCTGCTTGGTGCTTCGCAAGGTTTGTGTGTATCATTCATTCATTATATATACATACTAGCTGCCCGATCCGGCTTCGCACGGCTATACTAATGGAAAAAATTAAGCCACATCTTCCATTTACAGTCATGGTAAATAAAATAAAAATTAGTGAAAATTTATTACAATGTTCTATAATGTACCGGAGAGAAAATGAATAGCACCGATGGTTTCCCGACTCGTGCACGCAACGTACAACTGATGTACCCGTACTTCACTACGGCAGTCTACAGGCAGATTAATCCTGCGTCGCTCATTATACATGCCCCTCCTCGTGGGTACGCCACTGCCGCGCGATGCCCGTTGCCATGGAGAAGCAGAAGGCATGAACAATGCAAATTCCTGTTCTCATGCAGACAAAGTACTCACTGTTGCCTGGTTTTAACCACAAATGGGATCTAATTTTCGGAAAATGTCATCCTGTGTAACATAAGGAACATTACTGTGAAGTTTCAAGTCTGTAAAATATATATACTTGGAAAAAAGGGCAATTTTTGATATTTTAAGTACCCGCAAAATTTCAACGGTGATGAGGACTGCACTTACAATAAAATAGTCGTTGCCATAGAGACGAATGAAGCATCAACAAAGTAACAGCCGTTGCCATGGTGATTTCCTACCAAAAACTGGAAATTTTGATATATTACGCCCCCGAAACTCCCCTTGGGATCAGATTTCCGCAGAATCCGTTCTTAGTGAGCGTCTACATCACAAAATGAGTAACAATGCTAAATTTAAAGTCAATCGGGTGTATAGTTTTAGATATCTCGTGATGAGTGACTCAGTGAGTGGCATTTATATTTTATATATATATATATATATATATATATATATATATACAAGTCCTTGTCAGAATTGTAACGGGAGAGGAAAATTATTGATGGTCCGAAAAATGAAAATTAATTAAAAATAATAAAAATAATTCTAGTAAAAGAAAAAAAATTAAACACCGAGAGAGAGGAAAAAAACAATAGTTTAGGTTTGCGATTTAAAGAGATAAAAAGTATTTAAATACTAAATGAACTCTTATGAGGGTACTGATTGCTTCGTTGTTAATATCACACGGGTGTTTTTTACTTGTATGGGAAAATTAAGAATGATAAGGCATCTAGTGCATGGAAACAATGTAAATAGGCAATAGGAAATATACTTCTAGCGCCTGCGGCATTGTCAACACACACTTCGTACGTGTACTGCATGTTGTATCTAACCCCCTCCAACGCATTTGATTCTAAATTGAACTTTTAGTAAGGATACCTAATGTTATTGATAATATAATATAGCCTATAGCCTTCCTCGATAAATGTACTATCGAACACTGAAATAATTTCTGAAATCGGACCAGTGGTTCCTGAGATTAGCGCGTTAAAACAAACAAACTCTTCAGCTTTATAATATTAGTATGTGTATATATATATGTGTGTGTGTGTGTGTGTGTGTGTGTGTGCCTTTAGGCCTCTGTAATCACAATACTTAATTGAATAAATAGCATTTAAAAAAACCAACGACCACTTAACATTCTAACCACCCACCTTCGTTTGACGATCTTCTTGGAAAGTAAACAGGTGACAGATCAAGGCAGCTGCGGAAGTGGATGTTTGGAGAGAGGGAGAGAAGTCTGGCCCTGCGAGTAGCTGCATCCTCCCGAGCTGCTTCGGACCATGGCTGTTCCAGACCTGAGGGAATATCCAGTGCTTAGCAGAAGCCCTGGAACTGAGGTGTGGCGAATGACACGCGGACGAGGTGTACAGGACTGCTTTGAAGACACACTGTTATCTTCAGGAATCCGAGGCTGAAATCAAAAGGCTTTGTGCACATTGACTACTCAAGAGGATTCTGCAGTGTTCTAGCAGCAGATGGCTACTGGTGCATTCGTACACGGACTCGGGCATGCCCAAGTTTACCGAACGCTTCGTTTTTCCCGTCGCAGGAAGATCTGCGATGCTCTTGTTCACGCCCTGGAAATTGAAGTTGTCTGCATTAGGCTACCTCAGGGTGAGGCAAACATTTATAGAATTGTACAGTGGAGTTTAAGTCAATTCCATAAGTAGTGACGGAAATATCTTCAGCTCGAAACATTAAAAAAAAATTGGTAATCTGTAAAGTCGGTTTACGGACGATATTTTAACGTGACAACGTCATAACAAAACATTGATGAAATGATTCCATAATTTTATGAATAAAATTTAATCATTTTTATTGAATTATCACTATTTTGTATGGATACAAAGGAGGAGTGGAATTAAATCTAAACTTTAATTGATAAATTTAGTTTTATTTGTACTCATTAATTCAAATATGTTTATTACTTTAACGAAGAGATTATTTTAACTATAACATTTATACAGGTTTGCTATTTAACTTCTTCCAATCTGTGTTATTCTGTTAAGGATAGGACGATGATAGGAAAAGTAGGAAACGAATGGGAGTGTTTCAAGTTTAATGTACCTCGAAAAAGTCAAATCGATGGTTGTTCCAACGAGTGGAAGAGAGATAGATGCGGCGGAAGCATACAATTACCGTAACGGGACACAGCATAACGGGACAATGTGCGTTACGGGACATTTTTTCGTGCGTGCAGCCGGCGTTCATCGAGTTAATAGACTTTGTCACGTCAAAAATTTTGTCAATGGTTCGAAGTTTTTGGGCCTGGAGGTCGCCCACGGTTATTTGCTTTTAAAGAACGGGGGCAGGTCTAGCAAGATTCCCCTAATCGTGGGAGGAAATTGAAGACATATAAACTCTACGATAAAACAATTTAACAGGAGGAAATACTACCAGTTTAAAAAAACAAGAGCTCGTCCACTGTACGATGCCACGCCTCTCTGCTCAGCAGTTTGGAATGCGGCCGACGAAATCTGTGCCAATTTACAATGGCAAGTGTAGGGAATTTGAGACTTTAAGTTCGTTTACGCCAGACTAAGTTTTTACTTATCTTCATTTACTTTATTGTGTTATCCTGAGTGGTGAGGTTAAGCTGTGCCGATAAGTATACCACTTAAATACAAAAATGTTTACTATGTACATGTTAAGTGATAAAAAAAATTATTATATAAGTTAGCTCATACAGAAATCACAACTAAGA
Source organism: Bacillus rossius redtenbacheri (assembly GCF_032445375.1). NCBI lineage: Eukaryota > Metazoa > Arthropoda > Insecta > Phasmatodea > Bacillidae > Bacillus > Bacillus rossius. The sequence goes on from NC_086341.1 coordinate 22,696,994, forward strand.
AAAAAAAATCATATTCCAAATAAATTAAATAAATAAAGTACAAAATTAGTAATAATAGAAACATAATGTAGTAAAAATGATTTGATGTATAAAAAACTAAAACATATATATAATGTAATGAGGATATGAATAGGAGCCAAGAAGATATTAAGAGAAATGAAGAAAAAGATCAAGAATATATCAAATTATAAAGGAAAAAAATGCTTCCTATTTAACTATAAAATATTTTGTTTTGGATTAAAAGACTTTTTTAAAATAAAAACCTTCTATATAGTCTAATTTTCTAGTATGTAATCATTTTCAAACATTCAGGGCATTTTCAATCAAACGTTACTAATACCATATTTAAACTGGAGCCATTACCGGTATCACAAATACCAATGATACATTTTTCAGTTATCGACAGCTTAAATTGCTTCGTATAGGATATTTATGAATGAAAACATACGGTGGATCTAGTTTAGATTCGGAGATATATTGCGCTCACGTCAGATGAAGTATACGCCTGCAGGCATGACAGTAATCCTTTCTAGAACGTAAAATTTTAATCTAAAAATTGCGCATAAGGATAAACACTGTGATATTTTTCGTATAATCAATTAAAAACCATATATAAACATGCGAACGGATTTTTTTCGGGGAGGAAATACCTATACTTCTTAAAAATATATATAATTCTATTACAGTGATGTTAATTATATTTAATTAAAGCATACAACTTTAAGCATACGTTTCGTTAACTGGAGAAAAACAAAATATACGATATGAAAAATTACTTTTTTTTAAAGTTACAATTTCATTTCGAGCTTGATTAACTTTAAATATTTTATTTCAATACAAACGAAGGTCACTTTCTACATGAGATGAAAATTAAAAAAAATTTGTCACCCTTTTTCGCCCTTAAAAGCGTAATGGTGGTTTAACTTAATGAAATTTGGCACACATCTCTTTCATAATAACAGGTATATTAATGACAAAATTTAATTTAGGAAAGAAAAATGCGATCGAGTCTTTCAGTACTCGCCAGTATGTGTAAATATCTAACCTCGGTACACCAAAACTCGTTGTTCATGTTGCATAAAATCTTCTAATAAGAAACTCGGACACGCAAATTGACGTATAATTCTTTCAAATAGTGCCTAGCATAATAAACAAACTGATAAATAATATAGCCTTATTCAAATGGCAAAATCTTTGGATGCGAATCACTCTCATACTTTCTGCACCTACCGCTATAATTCGCTGTCTTAATCGTTAACGTGCTTGCCACCATCAAACGCAGATAGCAGCACGGAACAACCGGAAATTTTAAACTATTAGAAACGGCTCCGATAACACCCCGGCCTTGGTCCTGTTTTCAACAAGGAATTTTATTAAAATGCTGCCCATCTTGTTAAAATTCACATAACCTTCAATACTTTAAAGTTTCCGCATACGTTTGAAGTGATGCTTCTATGACATTACTCAACTTTTCAACTTGAAACATTTTAAAACCCATAATATAACACTAAGTAAAGTATACTTTTTTTTTGCTCAAACGACTGAAATCAGTCTTTAAAATAAGGTTAAAGTTTGTTTGTAGGAAGTATTGGCAGAATGATATCAGTCGTTTAAGCAAAAACAATTAAACAAACACATAGGGGAGACCGGGGTAAGTTGGCGAACGGGGTAAGATGACGAATCGTATCTAACTAATCCAGAAACACAGATAGAAGGTTGGCGCCCCTGTGACCTTGAGTGTCACCATCTGCACCTACTAGGCAGGTGCAGCGGAATTCTCCAGTCAGTTTGAATGTGGCAGCTTTGAGAGGCTAACTGTTTCGTGAGCCATTGTTGTAATATTGAAGGTACGTATGATAAGCTATTACAAGAAATGAGTACATTTGTATAAAATGTTTATATATGTAAAATTAAACGCTGACTTTTGGGAGTATTTTAATGTATTGATTGTTGAAGAATTTTTTTTAATGTTGTTAGTGATTTTGGTAAAGCAAAAATTGGGCTGCTGGGGCAAGTTGACGGGGGCAAGATGACGAATTCGTCATCTTGCCCCTGCAATCGTTAACTTGTCATAGGTAATGACAATGTGAACATTATTTTATATTAAATGTGTTATTTAAACCAATTATGTACATATATTAAGATCATTTATGTAAAATCAAAATAATAATAAAATAATATAATATTATAAATATTTCCTGTGTTAATAGTCGTAACGATTTTGTTTGATTTTTTTTTGTAGATGCCCAGGCATTATAAGCGGAGAACGGAAAGAAGTTGGAGTGACGTAGAGATAACTGCTGCTGTGAATTTTTGTCGTGATAATGGTATTGTGATGGTCGGATTGCCACCACATACTTCGCATAGGTTGCAGTCATTGGATGTTTCGTTTATTCGACCCTTTGAAGACATTCTACTCACAAACCTGTGACAATTATTTGGTATCACATCCCGGACAACAAATAACTGATCGTAATGTGGGATTATCTCTTCGCTGCAGCTTATTCAAAAGCAGCAACTGTAGGCAATGCCATCAACGGGTTTGAGGCTACTGGGATAGAGCCTTACAACCCTCAGATATTCAAAGAATGTGATTTTGTTGCTGCGGCTGCATCGGAATGATAACCTCCCGGAAGTGAAGAACCAATGTCCACATAACTACCAATTTCATCTGACCATGCATCAAACGATGTGTGGCTAAATTATATGCCTAATGCTTCAGGAGCTGATTCATTAGCCCAGCCAGAAAAAATAGTGATCTTATCGATGAAGCAGGGCCTTTTCTGGGAATGCCAATGCAAGTTCATTTAGTAAAAAGGCATCGTTTTTTGATTTAAAACCATTGCCAGTGGCCCACAGGACAACCGCGACAAGGAAAAGAAGTACAGGATCAGCTTCAGTAATAACAAGCTCGCCAATTAAGAACATGTTGTTACAAAGAGATAGAGAGAAGAAGCAGAAAGAAGAGAAGAAAAATGAAAGAAAAACTAAGAAAACTGAAAAACGAAGCTCAGCCAAAATAGTGTTTCTTGCCCTGCACGTGAAGAAGTTTACGTGGAACCTCCAAATGAAGACTGGATTCAAAGTCCCACATGTTCTGAGTGGTGGCACGAAAACTGTTCCAATTATGTGTGTGACTATTGTTAATGACATTATTCAAAGCAAAAAATTGCAGTTTTTCGTTACTATGTGGCAAGGAATTGTATCAAATTCGTTCAGATATGTTACAATATATCTTCTTTACAGCCTGCATGTTTTTTAGTGTAGGATATCTATAAAACTATTGTGTACTTTGTCTATAAATATATATATTTTTTGTTTCGTCATCTTACCCCAATAGGTTTGTCAACTTACCCCACTCCTGGGGCAAGATGACGAATGTGCTAACTAATTGGTTTCTTGTCAATAACTTCAGAACTACACACATTAATACAACCTTGTTACATTTTTAGGTAGAAAATAGTATATACTTCGTATTGGTACCAAATTAGATATAATAAATGCTTATTTATCTGTTAAAGGCCATTTCAAAGCTTAACATCGTCAACTTGCCCCGGTCTCCCCTACTTAGTATTATAATACGTGTTTTAAAATATTAAAGGTTAAAATCTTAGTAATGCCACAGAAGTATTAACTTCTACCGTGTGCGGAAACTGGATGAATTTTAGTGGATGGGCAGTGTTTAATAAAATTCCATGTCGAAAATCTAGTCCAAAGCTAGGCTATAGGAATTTTTTCTATTAAAAACTGAAATATTGATTCATCTCAAGGTTAAGATTTGTTTATAGGAATTATTTATATACATTCATATACTTAGTGCTATAAAATGCGTTGTCTGTAAAGTCGGTTTACGGACGATAGTTTAACGTGACGTCATAACAAAACATTGATGAAATGATTGCATACTTTTATGAATAAAATTGAATTATTTTTATTGAATTATCACTATTCTGGATGGATACAAAGAAGGAGTGAAATGAAATCTGCAATTTAATTGATGAATTTACTTATATTTGCACACATTAATTCAAATATGTTTATTACTTTAACGAAGAGATTATTTTAACTATAACTTTTATACATGTTTTCTATTTAACTTATTCCAATCTGTGTTATTCTGTTAAGGATAGGACGATAATAGGACAAAAAGGAAACAAATGGGAGTGTTTCAAGTATAATGTGCCTCGAAAAAGTCAAATCGATGGTTGTTCCAATCGAGTGGAAGAGAGATAGAAGCGGCGCAAGCGTACAATGAGCATAACGGGACACAGCGTAACGGGAAAATGTGCGTTACGGGACACTTTTTCGTGCGTGCAGCCGGCGTTCATCGATTTATTAGACGTTGTCACGTCAAAATTACTACAAATAAATCTTCACCTTATTGAGCTTATTCAACATTATTATGTAAAATTACTATATTATTATACTATCAAACAAATAAAACAAAAGATTTTCAGTAATGAGATTTAAACCTCGCTTTTTGAGTTTACCAGTCGTGCGTGCAACTGCTGGGCTAGTAAGCTTCTTGGGAATTTAGAGGAGAAAATATATATTATACTAATCATTATAATGCCAATTTTTCTAGGTGTTTTAAAACTTTATACTTTTTACTATGACTATTTATGTTTACCAAATATATATTCAGGTTGTTTTCACTATCATAAAGTTTCATTTGGTACACCTATACTTTTGGCATGTCCACGAATGTTTACGAAAGTCCCTATGCCCCTTTCCCACCGTTTAAAACGTAATTGGGACTTATATCGATGGAATTTCACACAATTATCGTTCCAAAAAACAAGAAATTTACCGCCAACAAACTGCCTTACTCTGCGTAAATCCCGGGAAATGCCGAGTACTTCAGTTAATTGGCAAGTAACATTAAAGCTGACAAAGTTATGTCAAATACGGAGCCACAGTGTTTTATATCGTTCAGTTTACAAAAAAAAGATATTGGGGAGTGTCTGGTGAAAATCGGCCCATCGGAGGTGCTATTTTTTTGCGTCCCGCGCAAACTAACTCTGTACAAACACATATTTTAACTCACGGCGGATGTATTTTACATCACGAGACGCGTGTCTGGCTCACGGCGGACGGAGTGTGCGCGCCCACGCCGGGCGCGACAGCGAGCGCCGACGCAGTTTATGGAGCGTCTGGTCGGCGCGCAGTGTTGCCAACCGCCGTCGCCATTGTCACTGGCCGGCGTTGCATGCCGCGCAGTTTACCAGAGTGTGCGCGGCTCCATTGTCCGCTCCCACAATGCAACGCAGTGCAACATGACGCGGGCCAGTGAAGACACGTTACGCCGTCGGGGGGCTTCGATTATGTTTTCACTTCACTGACCCCCCCGCCCCCTTCACCCACCCTTCCACAACATGCCACCAATGTTGCTAACCGGAGCCAACAAAGAGAAAGTATTTTATATGTTAATACGTATAAAAATAGCATGTTTAAACTAAGACCAATAGCTACTACGTGGAATTAAGACAAAATTCAGTAAAATTTATTTTCTAAACAATACTACTAAAAATTATCTTAATTAATGCCACGTTATACTAGCGAATATTCAAATGTTTTATAAAATATGATATTTTAAAAGCCGGTCTGTAACGGTTAAATCAGCATAAGTCAAGAAATCAGTTCAATTAGCAGGTTTTTTTTTTCGCTTTTAGTTACAAACATTGGCGTATCTTGCGGGAAACACTTTGTTTTTTACAATTAACCTAAACTGTGTCCGTTTGAAACAAAGTACTTTTCCATTAGTTGGAGTATTTAAAAAAAATTGGTCCTTTAGTGCTCAAGTGTTCTTCTTGAACACAAAGTAAAACTCATACGTTCTTTTATAAAAAAAAAATATGCATATATACATGTATATACATATATAATTACGTCTCGTCAACAGTAAAATCATTACGAATGGACAAATCACAACGAACGTGAAGTCGTGGAAGAAATTGGGTATTTCTCCGGGGTTATTTTGCGATTCCATAGGAAAAATAAGTGTACCACGACTCAAAACCCGTGTCCTCTAGAATGCAAGCACTGTATTCTCTTCTTCTTTTTTTAAGATTGCACCACCTCACCAATGTTGTAGAGAATTAATAGCTCACGTGTGACGAGTTCCATGTGTTCGATCCCAACGTTATTCAAAAGTCTATTTTTCCACGAAGTTTGGAACCCAGGTTTAGCGCTGGAGTTTCCATCACCTTCAGCCGTGCTACACACTAGACCCTTCTTTGAGCTTTTATCTTCCTTGGCCGTTAAAAACGGGCGCACATGATATCTGTCTCTCCATAATTTTACATTGCAATGGTGAAGAAAATGAGTTAAATACTAATATTTGTATTCATGTTGGAGCTAAAAACTAAAATACTTACTTACTTTTTTTACGCTTTATATTAGCTTCACCTGTATGTTTGTTTGTTTTTTTGTATTTTTGTAACCGACTCCTTTGGGTGCGATTTTTACCCACTTTAAACGGCCAGATTTCATTCAAACTTTGTAGATTTATCGAGGACCGATGACAATACTCTAATTTGATAAGATTATTCCATTATTAAATTTGCAAAATAAGATTTTTGTCAATTTATATAATTTCACAAGAAAAGACTTCGCGCATGAGCGAAATGGTTTTATTTACAATGTGCGAACTCTTTTCTTTCATTTTGTCTTTGGCGCGATATAAATAAAGCCTACTAAATATTGTGACATTAATTAAATGAAAAGTGAGAGTGGGTTATGATTATAGTGAACAATATACTTTCTTGAAGAAAATATTATCTATATTTGTAAAAATATGGAAAAAAACCTAAAATAAGGACTTTAAATGTTGTTTCTTTGGTTAAATAGAGAAACATAATTACGTCTTTGTTTCATTTTACTAATTAACCAAGAGTGAAACATTATTATAAAACTACATTTTCTGCAAATATTTCACGAAACATGGAAAAATTGAGGTTTAATTTTGCTGTGAAACCAACAGCAGATGGGAAATCAAACACCATATGCATAACCTCAATAGCTACACCTGATGGGAAGATTTTTGAAATTCCACTCGAACACCAACCTCCAAATCTACACCAAGCAGTTACAAATACTCCAAACTATGCCAAGGTCAGTAAATCATTAAATAAAAGACATCAAACACGGAAAACATGGATACGATTGACAGATGATATATCAAAAACATATTTGAATAGAGAGCAAAACTAGTTTAAGGATTTTTACCTGGAAGAAATTGAGGAAAAAACAAGAAGTGCTGAATCTATACCTAGTGGATCAAATAAAAAATTGGAAAAACTGTTTGAAAATTCCTTGAAAATTCCTTGAAAAAAAAACTATATCTGAAACTCAAAATTGAGGGAAAATTGCAAAAGATTTCATGATTGAGAATTTCACGGGCAGAAACTCAAATGCTTACCAGTGGATTAAATATTTCAACAAAGAATGTGAACGTTTCCTAATCAAAGAAGACAAAAAGAAAATAGAAATTTTAAAACATTTCTTAGAATACTCCAGTGTAGTTTGGTATAACTGCATGCAAATGAAACTTACAGTGGAATCGGACTGGAACAAATGGGAGAAAATTTTTTGTGAGACATTTGCAAACAAAGGATGGTCACCCATCAGATATGCTGAATTATAATAAACATCAATGACTTCCCGAATATATTGATTTTCATTGCAGGATATAGAAATTATTGAGTACTGTAGTTCTTCAACACGCTATATTGGATATATATTTTAGAGGCAGCCAATATATACTCAAATTCACTTTAATAGCAAAGTCATGTTATAAATGAAAAAAATTGAGCCACATCTAGAGACACTTCTGAGATAAAACAATATTTATCGATTTAATTTTTACTGTAGCAAATATCTATTCAAAATCATCTTTAGTAGTAAATTGATTTAATAACTATCAAGTTTTCTTTACAATTTTATAATATTTCTTGCATTCTTCGATAAAGAAATATCACTTTAAATTAAACATAAACCAAACTTAAAAGTAGAAAATAAATATTAGTTTAAAAAACTAAAAAAACACACTTTATATCGAAAACCAAACTAAAAAATAGAAAATATTTTTATTAAATTTGAATTAAGAATATTGTAAAATTTTTTAATTAATATAAATGAATAATAGTGTATATAAGAAAAACATTTATTTTATTTAAAAAAAACTTGGGGTACATGTTCTCAATGGTTATAAATATTTTATTGACATAGATGAGTAGAACGATTATCATTTCAATAATATCTTAAAAAGCGCCCCACGCTTTTTTTAATTAAAATAATTTTTTCTTATATACACTATTATTCATTTATATTTATTAAAAAAATTTACACTATTCTTAATTGAAATTTAATATCATTTATTTTCTATTTTTTAGTTTGGTTTTCTGTGTTTTTTTAGTTATTTAAACTAATATTTATTATAAAATAATTATGAATATATAATTTAGAATATTATAATTTATATTTACGTACATTATATATTTTCAGTAAATACTATAGTTTAATGCTATTTTATAAACCAACTTAAAGTGACGTTTATGACTTAAAAAGAATATTAAACATACAAATATATTTTTAACAATGACATGAAATGTAATATCCAAAAAATAGATAATAATTAATTTTACGAAGCGACATTTACCAAGGCCGGAGTAAAAGATCAAACCGTTTGGGAGAGAAATTACACATAAGTTTGAAAGTTTAAAACTTTACAAAGATCTAAATAGAGGAATTTTTTTTTAAATTGTGGTTTATCATTTTGCTAATTCTTTACACAACAATCAGATAAGTGACATTCATTGGGGAAAAAAAATTAAACAAGTTACATATTAATAATGTTAGCAGGCTTTCACGGCCATTGTCTAAGGAAGCTTGGCTTCTGGGTTGTAGCCGTGTCCTTGGCGAATAATTCACCGATGTTTCGGTCGACATTGCAGTCGCCATCATCAGTTAGCAGTTACCTACTGCTACCAGTAACCTAATGTAGGTAACTGCTCCCTGATGACCGAAACGTCGTTAAATTATTCGCAAAGGACACGGCAACAACCCAGAAGCCAAGCTACTTGAAGTCACGTATTTTTTTGGGAAATTTAATCTGTTTCATAAATGTCTCTCAAAGATATCTCGCATTTCATTTGAAGGGGGGGGGGGGGAATTATAAATCGGGATACCCATTACTAGGTGTCGGGATCACTGGGAAAGCCTTGGTTACGACAGACGTATTGTCCCTGTTCTAATGAAGGCAGGGTGATTCGGCTGTGGTTTACCATTGCCTTCTGAGGGATGAAGGTGAATGACACATCACAAACACCCGGTCTTTAACCAAAGAAGTCCCTTCCCAACCGGGAACCGAACCCGCGCCCCTTGGTCCACATTTCAGACACTGTAGCTATTTTCATTGAAGTGAAAACTTCTATAGGAAGGTTTGGAAAGTGGAGTTAATTAATGTAAGTCGTCATCGACATGGTCACGTGACGTGCTATCGATAACATTATATCTGTTGAAATGGTGTTTTTTTTTGTTTTTTAATATTAAGTGTACGATTACTGTGCAGTAAAAAGTTTGTATAAAACATATTAATATTCTCATATAGATACACAGTTTGAATAACGAAGAAAACGAAGTCTTTGTAGCAATATGACCTAAAAATTAAGAACATGATTTATTTTTTAAATATCTAAAATTACTATGAAATGCGTATTTTAAAGTAATTAAGGAGTTATTTTACTAACGTGATAAAACAAATTTGTTGTGTGATAATATGTTTTCGTAAAAATTGCGAAAACGTCTCTGATTTTTATCAAAAAATATTTTCTTATGTTACACAATTATATTTTACAGAGTTAGTATTTATTATTTCAAATTATATTTGTATTTTCTTAATTATATTAATAATACTGATAATAGTTACTTCTATTATTATTATTAATTTTATCATTAGAAGTTTAGGAAATAATGTTGTGTACAATATATTATTATTCTCCCTAAATATCTATTTTTAATATTTTTTTAGATCCTCGATTATGTGTGGAAAAAGTTAAAGATGTCTTCAGACGACAGAAAAAGAAAATTGAAAATAACAACTGTTTGTTTATAGTTATAAGTTTTCTCTTCTGTCGGCAGTCCTCATGGCTGCTTTGAAATCTTTGTTTTTAATTTTCTTTTAATTAAATGTTTGGCCGGCTGGTGGTTTTACATCACCAGGCCGCCAAACATATCCCTTTTATTTACTTATTATTTGTTATAGTTCTTAAGTTAAGTGACATTTTTATTTAATTTTTAACAAATCGGTGACTAAACGTTTACAAATATACAACCATGCCTTACCCGGGACTCAAACCCGGTGTGCATCCGACTACGTTACGGAGGTCTTCTCCACTGGATTAAGTGAGCGAACCAATCTGAAATATACATATAAAAATATGTCAAACTCGCTTAACTGCGTAAGAAGCAATACCAATACCAAAAGTTAATTCCTTTCCGTCGCACTGATCTCGGCCGACGTCTATTATGGAGTGGCTTACGAAACGTTATCTTCTCTTTCCAGCTGCATACACACACACACACACGCTCGCGCGCACATTTTCCTTCTGCCCTTTCTTCGCAGCCTATTTCACTGTCAGCGCGACAACAAACATTTTCTTCTTTCGCGCCATCTCGCTTCAACCTCTTCATTCCAATAAAATGGAATTTGCAGTGTCGCTTATCGGTTTCGCCGTGTCTCGAAATGACTTATTCGGAGGACGGCGAACGGGATACGAGAAAATGCTGGAAGAGTATTTGCGTCTGGGAGAGGGAGAGAGAAAGATAGACAGAGAGAGAGAGACAGAAGGCGCATAAGTGATTTATCTCAGCTGATAAATTTAATATTTCCAAGCGCGTGAAAAGGACAGAGTTGAAGGAGAGGTTAGCAGAAGGAGCACTATTTGTAAAACAGCGAAAAACAAGGAATTGTCGCGCCGTTATTTTGTGGTAAAGTGAGAAATTGCAGACGAAGTGTAACTTTCGTAACCTACCATTGAGATATTTTATATGGTTTGGTTTATTTCCTTTTTCAAAGACCATGATTCGGCACGTATGTATTTAAAAATACCAGTTACGTTTGGAAATAACTTCAGGAAATAATAAAAAATTAATTGTTAAAAAAATAAAATTTATTTCATGCGCATTATAAAAAGTTTCCCAATACCTTCTTTTTTCAAATAAATTTAAATCACAATTATTACCTCATAATTCATGCATTTGACAGTCACCTCCCAAAAATTATTTTTAAAAAATTCTTGTAACTAATTTTTTGCTCTTACTGAAATTACTTAGGCTATTTCTGTGCCTTGTATTTTAAATCTTACCAAATTTATTTTTTAATATCAGTTGTCCTCCAAAGTATTTGAAATAATAATACATTTTTCAATTTAGGTACAAATTTAACAATAAATGTGCTCAAATTTCCTTCAATTCCAGCGTGCTTTATTTTTTACCGAATCTTAGCCAATATTAATAATCAAACTAACATAAAAAACGTGTGTCATTTAATAAGCTAATGTTTATCTTGATAAATACTACATAATTTATCTTAAATTATACTTCTACATGAATAACAGAGACAGCTTGTCTGTCTAGTTCGCGTAGCACGCAGATTGCAAGGCATAGAGACATGGAACTAAGTGCGAGGATCCTTCAGGCGTGTACAACTTCACGTTGATTTTTTTTTCAAAATACATTTAAACTATTTTTAAAAAAAATTCTTTGGGCGATTTTCGACCATGTTTAACAACCATCTGCATTAAAACGGGCATCTTATTGTTCTTTATACATTCCTAGGCTATTTTATTGTGATGCTCTATTCATTTCTGGATACCAATGCATTCCTTCTCTAATTATTATTTTTGCAAACAAATTGAAATAATTACAAATTAAAAGAATTTCAAAGGTTGTGGAAACAGAATTTCCTTTATACTTCTTTCCATTCATTTAAATTCCAATTTTGTTTTCGTAGGTTAATTTTTAAAGTTCGATTTTTTTTTGTTTCAGGCATGGCAGTAGCGTAACCACGGTGAAGGGGATGTGCGACAGTGTTATGCATGTAGTCATTCATATCAACGCAAGTGTGCATCTACTAGCTCTTAAATTTCAGAGAATTTTTCTAAATTTTTTTAAATAATTCAGTTATAGTAAAAGTTGTGTAATTTTTTTTTAGTTCGAACATCTGTAAGTATAATTAAATAAAAAGAAAGCATTTTGTCCCAAATGTAATTGTATTTTTTAAAGAATTTGTTCTTATTATAAATAAAGTTTATTAAGGCATACTTTTTAGGTGCCTGTGAAAAATACGGAAGTAAGACTACAGTCATTATATTTACAAAGATGAAACCTTACGTTCCAGTGCCACATTAAATGATTTTTTATAACCTAAATTTATTAGTAACAAGTTTTCTTGGAGCTCTTCTGTTTTCTTTTCTGATCAGATTCCATCAGCTTGCCATAGTTTTTTTCATTGCATAAATAATTAAAACACGATTTTTAGTTTTATTTTGTAAAATAAAATAACATAAATTCCAATTAAAAACATTAGTTCCAAATAGAAGCTTGATAAGTGTTAATTTTTAGCTTAAAACTGGTGAAAAAACGTATTGAATTTCATCGTACCTAGCAGCGTTTACTCTGTGATTCCCGCACGAAAAACCATTTTAAATTTTATGAAAATACATCTTATGATAAACAAAAGTTAATAAAAAGCAACAGCCTGATTTATATCTGATGTTGATAAATTAAATCCCATGTAAAGCCGAAAAGAACGCACACGACAGATGCACATATTTCAAATCAAATGTTTCAAACACCGCGCCAGCCGCGACGATCAAATGAATGTTTTTAAGAAACTTGTTTGCCGAACAAGCTACAACAATTCGCAAAGTGAACTAACGCGTCGGGAAATACTTCATACAACGTGAACGCTTAGCCACCGGCAAATTACAAATGGGCATGCTGGTGAAAATGAGACAGGGGGTTAGTGTTTGAGTGAACCCCTTTATACCCCCCCCCCCCCCTCGTTCCTCTTCCACACGGATCGATGGCCCGTGTGACGGGGTGTTATATTGCACCGGCCCGAGTGATTACCTTGGTCAATATCCCGGGCCTAATCGCGCAGCCGAATGGCAATCCGGCAAACAGAGTCGTCTGCTGACACAGTTGGCGGTGTGGGATAGGGGAGGAGGGGGTAGGGTTAGGTGTGTGTGACCACTTCCCACATATACCAACCCTCTCCCCCACCCCCCTCTTCGTGTCTCTTCTGTGCCGACTGCAGTATATGGGGCCTCTCCCGCTACCTCCCCTCCCCCCTCGGTCCATCTTGTTATCACCCCTCTAACACATTGTGTTTGCGCAGCAGGTAGCTACCGCGTTGTCACGGGCCGGCCCCTGATGGATATGCGACCCGCTCGCCCGCCACGCGTGGCTGTACACTCGAGAAGGGCCCATTCGCTGCAGGGGCTAGTGTGATCCAGTGTAACCGCATATTGAGTTATTGCCTTTAAAAAGTCATTATTATTTCATAAAATATAATTTAGCATTGTTTAAATATACCAGCGATTCAAAATTTATTTTCAGTTTTATTTTCGCCCGAAATACAATGTTTTTTTTTGTTATTAATACAGGCAAATATTATTCTAAGTGTTTCACAGCAATTAATATATCACCACAGATTTTACTACCATGGTCTTTATTTAAAAAAATTCTTCACATTATTCTGGATTTAGCAAATGAAAAACAAGAAAAAGCAAAGTGGTGGTTGATGTAAAGTCTTAATCGAAGAGGCGAGTTCACCAGCTGTTCGTCATTAAAAATAGCTTCGTTTCGCTCCAGCGAGAATAGTCTATTCTTGGCACAAGGGTCGATGTTTCCCGCGAGAACGCTTCAGCACATTCTTTCTTCACTGTTTAAGAGTGTATATTTATAGGAATTAACAGCGATAAACTATTTTCAAGCGATTCACAAAGGTTCAGTTCAACAGTAACAACAGAATTTTTAGTACTAACTGATATAAAAAGATTACACTATCGATTATTGAAGAGCAGAAAATAAATTTCGCATAAACCATAGTAGTGTATTGTATTTTAGCAAGCAGTAAAAAAATTTCGCAAAAAATAAATACGTTTTTTACAGTTTTCATGGTTGGTTTAAAGTTTCAATAAATATAATTTATAACCGAAAAAAATAATAAGATTATGTTATTAATAAAAAAGTAGAAAATAAAAACTATAAAATATAAAAATGTAATTTAGAAATAAAAAATAGGCAACGTCCTTGCAAAAATCTTGTGAGTGAAGATGCTAATTTTCTCGGCCTATGAAGTCGAGACGTCCAAGGCCATTAAAAAATAGTTTCCTTTCTACAAATTTTTTTTTTGGTAGTTATATGTAACACTACTATTGTGATCGGAGACTTACAGTTCAGTCAGGTATTAGTTGTTGATTGCTTGCATAATTTGAACTCTAAAAACAAAATATTATAACCTTTACAGTTATTTTGCCTCTTATGAGTGTACATCGAAAGCAATCAAATAAATAATTACGCTCTGCAAAACTAAGCATAGTGTATTTTTTTTTCTCTTTAGCCCTAACGAGATTAAAACGTTACTTGCAAACGTGTCACCACATATCATTCTTGACGTTGCAGTTTAATCCCAAAAGGGTTTATCTCCATGTTTCGCACGCAGGCTGAAGTTCACACTTTGACCTCTGCCCGTCAGCGCTATCTATTTGCAGTGCGGGGAGTGCCTTCTCGTGTACAACTCAATCAAACATAATTGTTTCCCGTCACAAAACGGAAACCGTAGTGCACGGATCGTGTCGTGAATTTGCGCGTAGAAGTTCCCCTCAACCGCTAACGCGATTACGGCTTTAATCTGTTGCGTGCTACATAAACACGACGCTAAACTTGAATTGCATATTTTAACTTTTAACTTTTTCATTTATTTATTCATTAAATCTGCTTTCATGCTCGTTTTTCCAAGAGTAAAAACATTACGGCTGGGTCCATCTCACTCTCAAAATTTATTGTTCGGGAATTTTATTTCCTTAATGAAAACATTTCATGGTCACATTAACGTAGAGATGTTTCGAATGAAAGATTTTCAATCACAAATTACATTATAACTAAGCTAGGTGTACACCCACACTTTAGATTTACTGCATGCTTAATTTAAAAACCAAATTGCCTTATTCAGTATATTTAAAAAGGAAACGTAATTTTTTAATGTTTTGCATACTTACGTTTTTAAGACATTCAAAAATAGTAATCTCAATCATCTGAAACAAACTATAAAAAACACTGAAATTACTTCTTCTTGTGATCTTAAAACAAAGTTATCACTATACATTACAAAGCCATATATTGTAGTATAACAAATAAAATAATTATAAACAAGTTACGAACCCCGAAAACATATTCGTTAAAATATATTGCTTCGTGAATGAGCAAGCCAATAGGGGTTTAAAATATTCAATAAAACTGTTTAACATTTTATGGTGTTTAAAATCACTCAAAATTTTAAAAAAAAATAAGTGATTGAGAACTATGTGTTAATCGCATGAATGTTGACCGATAAGTACCTACGTAATTAAATAATTGGCAGAAGCGCAGGGTTAGTGATATGTAGTGTCATGGGTCGTTGCAACATTCGATATGCTACCTCTCATATTTTTACTTTCTACATCTCATCTTGCACGCCTCACTGACAAAAAAAACTGAGGGATAATGGCGTACCTTGGAACTGAAAAAAATGAAAATGATTGGAGCTTAAGAAGCACAGCGACGAAGCCACAGTAATTTTCAAATTTTTTTTTTAATGGTACCACTTAACTTATTTCATTCAAAATGGGTGCTGTACACCCTAATTCCACGTTATTACTATATTATATATTTATATTGTAATTATATTATACTATACTATTATAGTATATTATATTAATATATTATATATATTTTATTTTAACAGCTCCTGTGCATATTGTTGTGAGGGGCTTATGCCACAACCATCAGAACGAGGTGCAAACCACCTGCAGGGAGTGTGTCCCAGTATTTAAGTGCGACGCAGCGGACTGTGTCGCAAGGGCAGCCGGCGACAGTCCTCAGTCCAGGGCAGCGAGACGTGAAACTGCAGGACACCGCCCGACGGCGCAGGCTCCTCGAGGTTTTTGAAAACAAAAGAGGAACCAGGCACGGAAAGGTGCTTCCATCCCTGGACGTCAACCCGCAGACATGGTCTCGTCGACGCCCTGGCACCGAGGGCGTCGGGACGCCGGGCGGGCGTCGAGCAAGATGGCTGCCGGGCGTCGACACTCTGGCTGGGACATGTCGCTCGCTCGCTCGCTCCGAGACACCTCAGCTCCAACGGCATGTGACGCCTAGCGTTTGGCGACTTCCAACGAGGTTCACGTTTTGATACTCAGCAACTCCTTGTTTTCTCCCTATCCTTTATTACAATACACGACCCGTGCAACATGTCGAACGGTGCCGATGTGTTGAACAACTATGTAACCACAACGATTCATGCAAAGTAACTGAAACCTCCATTGTCTTGCTCAATTAAGCTTAAACACACATCACATGATGCGCAACTCTGGTGTGTGACGAACCTAATTCAGCACCCCTCGCACGATTCAGCATTTCGGAAGGCTATGGAAAGAGTCGAGATGAAACACAGCAGGAAGCTCCAGCCGAAGACAAACGCCACGGAAGGGTCCTTCCTACCCCAGTTCCGTTTAGGGGGAAAAGTGTGGTGGAGGGGGAGGAGAAATGCTGAGTGGCTTTATAGCTTGTCGGCAAGGCACGATGGAGTATCGACCAATGTGGTGTGTGGTTGGTGGGGTAGGAGGGAGGGGGAGTGGCCAGTGGGAACCAGAGCAGCGAGCCGAACACTAAGGGACGCTCCCTTGTTGGCAGGGAAAGTTGCTTCTCTCGGCGGAACGCCGCCGCAGCTAACGAGAGCGCGCCAAAGGAAAACCACCTGTGTGTGCGTTGCGAAAGCAGCCGCATCGAGGAACCACCCAGTAGCGGTCCCTGGCCTCGAATATTGTGTTTGGTGGAGACATGTAAGGGGGGTGCTGGGTGCTGGGTGGTACGTACAAGATGGTCCAACTGGCCAGCAATACGGCAGAACACAACATCAGCAAGTGTTGAATGGTCACTCAAGAGGAAGCAGTCCCTCACAGGCTTTCAGACAAGAGAGTGCCGATACGCCAAATGATCCACCACGGCATTATTGTGCGATAATGGGTTGTCCGATGGACGTCCGTCCGATTAAGGTGAATAAATATTCCAAAAAAATAAACAATCGAGCGAGTTATTCAGTTCCCCGCCAGAGAGGTGTAATATATGAACTCGACGACAAGCAAATTAATTTGTTCTCGTGTTGCAAATTATACCTCGACAATAAACGTAACGTAGAATTCTTTAAAATAGTGTGTCGAGCGTGATAGCGTTTTCAACTACATTTCTTGACGCGAATCACACGTAGTTTCCGCACCCGCCGCTAGAATTCACTGCCGGAGTTGTTGTAACCGCTATTGAATCATTCGATTGGAAGACAGACATTTTAAACTTTATAATAAAAAGGTTCAGATAAAAGCGTAAAAAAAACTTGAAAAAAATACTAAACCCCGGCTTTGGACCTTTTTCCCCGACAATAAATGTTATTAAAATACTGCCCATCTTGTAGATATTCATTAAACCATCAATACCACAAAATTTCCTTTTGGTGTTGTGAAATTTTTGGTTCCAACCCTCCGCGACTGATAGCAGCACCGTGGTTATACATTTCCGTTCCATGCGACTTCCGTTCCATTTCCGAATATCCTCCTACCAAATGCAGTGTGCCCTGAGCTAAGATGTAACCCATCAAATAAACTTTAGAATATCAAATGTTTCAATTAGAAACGGTATTTTACCTCCATGCTTTGGCAGCCCCGGGAAATGGTTTCCGCCTCGACTTCCGAACCCAACTGCGCAGAAGGGAGGTCGGCTGGAAACGAATTAGGGAAAATTTCAGTTTCGTTCCCCTGAGTCGGGGATCTCTGTGGCAGGAAGCATGCGACGCGAGTATGAATGAGGAGAGCACTCTTAGTGCTTTCCGCTGTACCCGGGTTGTTTTCCAGCCTCCCGCCTACTCTCACTCTCACTCTCCTCTCCCCCCCCCCCCAACACTACCATCTCTTCATCAAAAAAAAAAAATTCCCAAACAAAACCAGAGCCGTTTTCTTCGAGGTCCTTCGGCCCACATTCTCACTCAACGGCATACCCCTGCCGGCTCTACCAACCCTCCTACTTTTTTTTTCCTCCACTCCCATCCGAGTACCCAACCCCACCAGCCTGGTACAGCTGGCGCCGTCTCACAGGCGTACGGTATATTATCTGCTTAGGACCCTGCTCACTCTGGACTCTTTTATCCTCCACGAGAGAAATAAAATAAGAGGATGAATGGCGAAGGAAGAAAGAAAGCCACGACACAAGTCTCTCGCAATCTCCGAGATGTTTCGTCAAAAGCCGCTCCAACATAAATCGCGATGTGGCGATACCTGTAGGTGCGTTACGTTACCTTCTCCAGTGCTCCAAAATTGGAATTTTTTTGAAATAATTTTTAATGACACATTTATGTTAACTTTAAGATTTTAATTTTATCATAAATTTTTATAAAAAACTAGCAGACCCGACAGACGTTGTCCTGTACACACGTCGTTAATTCGAAAATTTCAAACATCCTTCAATAAGCTGTAACAATCTGGACTGTTTTGATGAAAATTATTATTCAAGAGTTATTTTAATATCTAACTTCATTACATGTACACTTATACAAATTCGACCGATCGGTAGCATGTGAGTATATACTGTATGTGTAAGTATGCATATACTGTATGAGTGAAGTGAAATGTAGAAGCTGTGTTAACTAAAAAGATGCATCTATTACCACACTCCACGGATGAAATTTGTAGACTGGATAATAGCAGCCACTGTCTATGATTATTGACACGGATATTTCTAGGCGTCACCGAAAATTTTAAGTGAATGAAATGACTGATTACAGGTTGGGATATTTTCCGTGGAGTGTGGCAATAACAGCATCGTAAATACAAACTTTAACTTGTTTTAAGTAAAGGTAAACAATCTTATAATGAAACTATTTTATAACATTTATTTATTAATTTACAAAAACTTAATTTATCTTAATGCTATTGGATGTACAATATTTTTAGTTAATCCTTGAGGTGTATAAACAAACAAATTCGATGGTTTTCCAACTCTGGAACAGGCCGTGAGAAAAACACGGATTTTCTAAATCTAAGCCACAAATTGTCATGGTTTGGCCTTGTGACTTATTTATAGTCATAGCATATGCCAAGCGGATTGGAAATTGTAAACGTTTGAATGGTATAAGCGAATCTGAAGGAATCATTGGGCTCCGTGGTAGAAGTACAACCTCACCTTGAAATTTTCCACTCAAAATAGTAGCTTCAAGAATGTTGCCCATGATTTTTTTTATAACTAATCGCGTCCCATTACATAATTTCGGAGCATTCAAATTTCGAAGCAAAATTATAGGTGAACCAACCTTCAGTCGCAAATTATGTGGTGGCATTCATAGTAAATCTAATGAATTTAAAAATTCTACAGGATAGTTAACAACTTCATCAGGATCAACAACAGTGTCGATCGATTTAAATGTAGTTTCATTACCAGGCAGTAATTGCTGTATTTTGAAATTGATGGCATCAACATCTAAATTTTTCGCAGCTAAAATTGCTCGCTCTCGTAGCCATCCATGATTAGTACAATTATTTCTCAAATCTGGAAAGATACTGTTTATTAACTCATCTTTGGTAGCCACCATGTTGCAAAAATTCTCTGGAAGTCGAATATATTGTGTATCTTCATACAATTCAATTTTACCATTGCCAATATCCAACAATTGTTCAGAGAATCTTGACGCTAATGGATCATTTTGAAGTTGAACGCGCATATTAATAGTAAGGCATAATTTGCTGACACTTCGCCATAGATAAGATTCTTTTAAACATGCGTTTATTTCGTCTGCATATGTCGCGCGTGGAATGACTGGTAATGTTTGTCTGAAATCACCAGACAGCAACAATAGAGCAACACCGAAAAGCCTAGTATTATCCTTGATATCTTTCAGGGACCTGTCGAGAGCTTCAAGAGAATGCTTGTGTCCCATGGTACATTCATCACAGATAATAATTTTGCATTTTCTCAAAACTTGAGCCATGCCTGAATTGTTCTTTATGTTACACATTGCTTCGGGATTTGTGTGAACATTCAAAGGTAATTTAAGCGCTGAATGCGCCGTCTGTCCACCATCAAGTAACGTTGCTGCGATTCCTGATGAAGCAATAGCCAATGCAATATTATTTTGTGATCGGATGCGCGCAAGTATCAATGAAATGAGGAATGTTTTACCAGTACCACCTGGTGCATCCAAAAAAAAAGAATCCACCTTGTTGCGCTGCAATTGATACATTAATTTGATCATATACATTTCGTTGCTCAGCAGTGAGCAATTTTTCATTATTGGCAACAAAAAAGCCAAAGAAGTTCTATCGAAGTGGTGTTCCCGTTGAACATCGCTGTTGATGGTATCTACTGCTGGGCGGTTCGGCGCTGGCATGCCGAAATGGATGAGCGGCATATTCGAAATAAGAATACAAATATGCTCAATAATTATTAATGACTCATTATATATTTCTGCGGAGAATTCGATATTTTGATTTTGATTAGTAATTCTAATCCGATGTAAAATATCCTCACTCATTGAGTCTTTATATTTGTCCCACAAAGCAGATGCTTCAGACGGAAAACACATTGTCAATATTATTGAATATAATTGACGAATTTGTTGTGGAGATGAGCTCAGTGCTGCATCTGCAAGTGTGAGATCCCAATGGTTATCATCCTCCAATAAATGTAACTCACGACACGCATCAAAGAAAGTGTCGTATAAAGTACCATTGACTTTTCGCAAATATCGGAAAGATGTTGGTCCAGGAACGTTAACCAACAACAAACGCAAAAAAAAAATATTCGCGTTGCTTAGGATGAACTGTATATATTCAACCTAAAGTATTTGTCATAAATATGTGGGTGAATCCTGGGACTGGAATGCCTCATTTCCGTGGTTCCCAATTTTTTGATTGTTTATTCCACGTAAAAATTTTTGGAACATCAGTATACATTAATGCCCTTGCGAATTGACCAACAACATCTTGTCGGCAACAAAGGTTGAAAAATTCAGTAAGGGTAGTTTTTGGAGCCGTTAAAGCTTGTTGTAGTGCAGTCTGTTCTGTAAAGTAAACACGCTGTCCGTTTTCAAGATGCACAGCCAAATGTATAAACGCAGGATCCCTTTCATGTATAGGAAACGTAAAAATGCGCAAAATAGCTTCGTTACTGCTTATGTATCTACCCATTTGATAACGTGTAATTTCGTCATTGTCATTTACATTTTGAACAGCGAATACAGCTTTATCACTGCCCTTGTGAACATACTTACAAATGTATTTTATAGATTTCACTGAACTGCATAGTTCAACGTTTATGTGCGCTTTATAGGTTTTGCACAGCAATGGTGAATATGGAACTACCCAGCGATTATCAATATCTACTCTCACACCGTTTGACAGACGCAATTCATATGATTGACCGCCATTGTCTACGTCTCTACGCCGGTAAGATGGATAACCGTCAATATTGGTGATAGTATCAGATTGGCATGGTTTTGGAAAACGTTTCGTACATTTTCCATTGTCCATACATGGTGACATCATGTTTAGAGTACCACATGGACCATGGATCATATTAGTAGTTACAATGTCAAACAATTCTTGATCAACATTCGGATCTGGAATTTCGGCTGAAATAATTTTGTCGATTTCTTCTGGGCGTACTTTATCCACCAACCAAATCAAAATATGCGCATGAGGTAAACCTCGTTTTTGCCATTCAACACAGTAAAGCCAACAACGTGTTTCACCAAATACCGAGTGATGTGTAATCAAATTCATCAAAGATTTTAATTTTTGTTTAAAAACACGTGCAGTGATATCATGGCGATGCATCGATGTTTGACCTGGCAACAACAAACTTTGAATTTCATCCCAGTTTGGATTACACGTAAATGTGATAAAAAGATCTGGTCGGCCATATGCACGTACGTAAGTCATGGCGTCTTGAATATACTCTTGCATATGACGCGGACTACCAATGTATGATGATGGGAGAATATATGCGCTACCGATGTTGTTGATGTCATTAGATGCATCTACGTTACCAATAACGGCGTCACGCAAATGAATGTACTCCTCAGCACGAAGATTTGTTTGATTAAATTTTATGTATCGTAATCTCTCACTTTCGATTTTTTAGTACATATCGACAATATACTGATGAAATAGCTGTCTGCATCGGAGAATGGTATTGTCTTCATTAGCACGAATCATCAATCGATATGCGTAGAAGTTCATAGCACTAACTTTCTTGACCAGCTCTTCACCTGCAAATAACTATATATATGAGAGATACAGAAATTATTTGAAAAAAAAAATATGTAAGATAGTCTATAAGTTGTACCTGTAGTTGGATTCCTTTGTTTAATACTTAAGTGGTATCCATCTTCTCCTTCCCAAAATATCAACGGATACTGCAATGCATCGTAAGAACGATGATTGTCTTGAATTATTTGCATCGTATTATCTCTGTGTTGAATGCAAATGTCCCGACGTTCACATGGGTCACCAGCCATAACAACTGCAACTTCATTAATAGTTGGAACATTATATGTGCCTGCGTGCTCTCCGTAGGGCACTTTGTCTGCTTTAATAATAATGGCGTAGTTGTCGTTTTGCAGTCTGCTAGAAAAAGTCTTGAACAATTGCAACAACTGGTTATAGTTTTGCAAAAACGTTTCCAAAATGTCCACAATTTCTCGTTTCTCCATCTGCTCTATATAGTTGTAAGCGCAGTGTGTGTGTGATTGTTGCTCCTCATTGCCCATAAAATAAATTTGTAAAAATTTTGGATCGGCATCAGGCATTGGGAGCAATTAACCAATTTGGTGGTACACTTGACCTTGAATTTTGAATGTAGATTCGAAATTACGACCATCTTCATTATGAACAATTTTTGTTGCTCCAAATGATGTCATTTGGAAGCATGAATTGAATTTACGAATTTTTTGCAAAAACAATTTCGATTGAGATGTGGTGCCAGCTAAAAGTGTTTTTAAAGGTTCCGGCGGTGGATTTAGCGATGGCAGTGAAATTTTTCCAGATGCGCAACATAAACCAGCTGATTCACCTTTGTACTTGAAAGCATGACAATGTTGACACTTTTTGTCCATACTACCAATCGAGATTAATGCATGTGACGAATAGTTGATTTCAGGATCATATTCAAACGCAAGGCGATTGAGTGATGCTCTTGTCAATGCTCGATCATTTTGCATCCGGCGTTGGTTACGTTCTCTATGTGCATCCGTCACTTGTTGACGTGCCTCTCGTTGTCTTACTGCATTAGCACGAAGACGTCGAGTGCGTTGTACTGAATTTTCATTCGCACGTGTAGATGCAACTTGATCTCTCAGATTTGCATTATCCGCCGAGTGTTCTTCATCTGTTCTGTTTATTCGACGATCATGGACTAATTGCGCGTTCGGAGTACGTCGACCAATATTTCTGGCTCTTCCTCGAAGAAATGGCATTTTTCTGGAAAAAAAAAAAATACTGTAATATAATACGCAACGAATGTGAGTTTTTTTTATTGAGAATGAAATTTTAATTAATTTACAAAAAAGATTTATTGTAACAAATTTTAGATAAAAAACGTGTAATTTTATTTTTTTGCTTGATAACTTTTAAAATGAATAATTTTTTCCAAAGTAAATAATTTTAATAGAATTTTTTTCAAATTTTTTATAGTTTTATTTTAAATAGTTTTTTTATTTAAAAAATGAATAATTTTTATTAAAAATGATTGAAAAAAATCGTTATGGAATCAATAAACTACACAAATAATTTTTATATTAGGGTAGTTGTTAACAAATTTATACGAAATAAACTCAAGTAATCCACAACGAATATGAGTTATTTATTGAAAATAAATTTATTTATTATCACCGAAAACGATTTAAAGTATGTAATTTTTAATAGAATTTTTTCTAATTTTTTAATAATTATTTTTATTGAAAACACGAATAAAAAAACAAATTAAAAAATTTATTATGAAATTAATGAGCTACACAAATAAATTTTTAGGTTAGGTTGGTTGTTATAAAACTCACGTTATAAAATTCTAATTTTTATTAAAAACAATTGAAAAAATATGTTATGAAGTCAATAAACTACACAAATAATTTTTAGGTTAGGTTGGTTGTTAACAAATCTATACGAAATAAACTCAAGTAATCCACAACGAATATGAGTTATTTATTGAAAATAAAATTTTTAATTATCACCGAAAACGATTTAAAGTATGTAATTTTTAATAGAATTTTTTTCTAATTTTTTAATAACTATTTTTATTTAAAACATGAATTAAAAACAATTTAAAAAATTTATTATGAAATTAATGAGCTACACAAATAAATTTTTAGGTTAGGTTTGTTGTTATAAAACTCACGTTATAAAATTCTAATTTTTATTAAAAACAATTGAAAAATATGTTATGAAGTCAATAAGCTACCAAATAATTATTAGGTTATGTTGGTTGTTATAAAACTCACGTTATAAAATTCTAATTTTTATTAAAAACTATTGAAAAATATGTTATTATGTCAATAAGCTACCAAATAATTTTTAGGTTAGGATGGTTGTTATATAACTCACGTGTAAATTTGATAAAAAATTTATACAAAATATATACTTACTTCAATTCCACCCTAAATTCGCAAAAAGTATCGTTTTTTAGGAACACTTCAAAACTCTTCAAACATCAATTTACATTCATAGTTAATATTTTAATTAGCACACGACTTAAACGAACACAATAATAACACAAAATTTCAAATATTTTTCTCAATTTGATCGCAGCACCAACTGTCGAGACAAACTGAAATTAAAATAGAATAATATTTAATATTTGATGCTGCGATGGTAGCGCAGTCTACTGGATCGAATGTAAAACATTCCAAAATTAACAACTACTTATAAATGAAAAATTAGTAAAATAAACATTTTCTAATTTTTATTGAAAACAATTGAAAAATGGTTGGTTGTTATAATACTCACGTTATAAAATTCTAATTTTTATTAAAAACAATTGAAAAATATGTTATGAAGTCAATAAGCTACCAAATAATTTTTAAGGTTAGGTTGGTTGTTATAAAACTCACGTGTAAATTTGATAAAAAATTATTTTTTTGCTTGATAACTTTTAAAATGAATAATTTTTTCCAAAGTAAATAATTTTTAATAGAATTTTTTTTAAAATTTTTTTATAGTTTTATTTTAAATAGTTTTTTTTATTTAAAAAATGAATAATTTTTATTAAAAATTATTGAAAAAATTCGTTATGGAATCAATAAACTACACAAATAATTTTATAGAGATGACACACACTCACTATTTGTGTGGCTATGAAAAATGATTTTTTTCTGCAATTTAAATTGTAATATACAAAAAGGGTATTGAAAATTGAAACAAATATGGCGACACTATAAACTGTCAGGATCTTTATTTTTTTCTTACTCTCTACTTAGTTCCTTACAATAGGAAAACTTATTGGCTTCTAATAATGCGTTGCAATTTTTGCTTTTAAAGCGTGTTTTTTTTTTAGTTTTTCTTAACTCAGAATCGAGATAAAATATCCAATTGTGAATCTAAACCATCCTCGAATCCCCGTGAACTAACACACAAAATTTCATCAAAATCGGTCCAGCCATCTAGGAGGAGTTCAGTGACATACACACGCACACAAGAAATATATATATAAAGATTTAAGGAAATTACTATATATAATAATTTTAAACAATACATTTTGAAAATATTTCAAGTGTAATCGCCGAATTCATTTAATGTTTTCCTTGCAACTGCTTACTTCTTTCAGCACTTATCAAAATGGCGCCCCAATGCCTAACCCCCGTTCCTCATCAATTTGCTGTACACTGCTGAAAGAATAGAAATGCTGAAGGAATACTTGCCACGAATCATCCAGGAACTTCGTGGGTTCACGGATGACTTGACGAAATTGTTAGCAGTTTGAACATAAGCTCTCAAGAATCATCTGAAATGGAGTTTATTGCTACAGAAAAAAGAAAACTCCCCATACTTACTTGGCTGGTTTACCCTGTACTATCGAGAACAATACATAAATATGATGTTTGAAATAAGGCATTGTTTGTAAATATATTCAGTTACCTAGATTTTCTGGCTTCTTCGGTGTGAAGTGCCCAACTTCACTTCAATTATAAACACTTATCGCGTCGACGAGTTTTCGGTGACTAAAGCCGGTATCCATGACACAAAAAAAAAGAGTTTGGGCGTAGAATAAATGACACAACTGTTACCTAACCGTATTCTTAGTGCACAATAGGACACGGCCAGTACGTTATTTTTTTGGAAATGGATTTTAATGTCCTATCCTTTGCCTGTATCCCACGCATGCGCAGAGATCACTTTGTCGTTGATTTCGTCCAGATGTTGGACCCACGACTGGTGCCATTTTTATGACCCTTGGGGGACATACTAAGCGTGTTGGTAAGCCAGATAAAACTTTATGATAGAAGAACTATCCTGGATCACACTTTGTTCACTTTAATGCTTATAATAATAAATAATTGCATCTTGAAAATTACTTGAGAAAACTATAATGGCAGCTCTTTTTTTGTGCGTTGGTGCTGCTATCTCAAGTATTTTTGCCTTAAAAATTGCATCGATGGTTACGAAACGTCCGATAGAATGGGTTGATACCAGTTTCTAGCCTCGCGCAGGGCACCGTTTATTAAAATTGTTGCAGATTTGTTTTATTAGTGGGATTATGTTTTGAATCGTTATGGAAAATGGTCCGCGAGTTAGGTTATGGTTGTATTCCAATAAACCAGTGCTTATTCGTTACCTTACCCGAACGTCTTGGAATACCGCCCTCGACAAATTATAACAACGTGGTTTGTTTGTTCGTAATGTATTTACGTCAAGCAGATGCTCAGATACGCGTAGAAAACGCAATCTCCAGAATTCTAGAAGACTTTGAACTACTACCGATATCAAAAATCATTGCCGCATGAATATAATGACTGTGTGAACATTTTGGTGACACGTGGTGGAAAAAAGAAGGTGTTGATTTTTATTCCTCTTAAAACACAATCATTTATTAATAAAAGTAAAAAAATTATATTTTATGCAAATTCTCTTTCATAAAAGCTTTAAACATTTTCGTATCAAAGAATGTATTTTAGTAACAAATTATTAAAAAAAAATTATAACCCATGCTTATTCTAAAGTTATCTATAGTTTCAAACGTGATTACTGTAAGACAATGTCTTAAATATTTTATAACATTTAATATATTTAAAATGGGTAGACTAATGATATTAAATTACACGATAATGCAATAAAGTATAGGCTTTCTTTATGTATTAAAATACATTTTTTATTTCTTTTTTTTAAACCGGCGTTAAGTGGCACCATTTCGCCTGGCAGTTTTACAAGACAAGAGCTAATCCTTCGGCTGAAGTGTGCGTTACGCACTGCCGTCGTAACTTTAACTTTCACGTACCATCGCCCATCACTTCAGCTTCCTTTCCGGAGCAACATCAAGCCCCGAGGCTCCTGCGAGATAATTAACATGGCAACAAGTTCACTTAAGTGTTCTCTCGGATGTTGCCGCAGTAACTTCTCGCACCGGTTTAAAACAACGGAACGCAATTAAACTGGATTGCGGACCTTTGCTGAGGCTAAACTACTAACAGATACAGAGTTACAAATTTCAACTCTCGGTCAAAAGCAAGCATTTTAAATTTGAATATTCAGCAAAGTGTATGAGAAATCTGATAATACTTATTAAATTTCAAGCATTCTAATAAAGGCAATAGTACATTGCTGAGGCTAAACTATTAACAGAAACAGAGTTACAAATTTTAACTCTTAGTAAAAAGTAAGCATGTTAAATTTTTATGTTCAGCACAATTTATGAGAAATCTGATAATGCTCATCAAAATGCAAGATTTCTAAAAAAGACCTTAGTACACTGCCCTCCAAAGAGTAAAACAAAAATTATTTTATGACATAAAAATAGAATACATATAATATTTTGTTAATAAGTTTATTATAGTGTTCTTTAGGTAAATAATATATATTTCTTTATTTTAATGAAGTACACATTTTACACCATTAAAATTAAATATTTTCGTCTCATTAATTACAAAGTGTTGCTGTCAAACAGAGCGGGGAACGAATGCGTCGACTTTAATGAAAAATTCTTTATAATTTATTTTCGGAATTAATAAAATTTCTCAACACTGATACACCTAAATAATTTTACTGGTGATTGGTTTTAAAATAAATAAAATGAAAAGTTATATTTTATTGGAACATTCTCTTGTGCTGGTTAATGAGTTATGTACTCCGAATAGGGGTGTTTGAGCTAGTACAGAATGTTTTGACTACCTGCTGAAGCTGTAGGTTCATCGCATTTCTTTTGACTCCAGATATAGCTTTAAGTTTTCAACACAGTCGAAATATGCCTTTGGGATAGAATATAGTGTGTAAAATATAAAATCAAATAATATATATTTTAAGTTGGGCGTAAATTGGCACATAAATATGTGTTCCCAAATTAGTGTGAAACTCATTTAGTGTAAAAATATTATTTAAAAAAATTTTCTTGATTAAAACCGCTTAAAGATTCAAATTTTACCAGAATAAAATTTAATAAGAAGTTTGATTAAATGCTAGTTTCAAATTTATTTAGAGAGTTTCAATCTAAATTTTTTTAGTAGTGTTTAGAAAATATTGCTATACAAATACACATATGCAAATTAAATATCCTTAAAATAAAATTTTATATGGTCCCTTATTAATTGATTTTTATTGAAGTCAGTGAAAGGCCTATAAATTGTTTATAGTTCTGAACTGAAGCTGAATTTTTCGTACATTTAGAAGACAGTGTAAAAAAGTATATCTTTAACTAAAATGCACTATAATAATTTTTACTGACGGAAGATATCAAGCCATTAATTTACACTTCAAATGTAATTCTTGCGTAGCATTAACACCCAGATATAGCCAAAATAAAATCCTAATGTCGAACAAATGTCGAAAATGTACTAGTAGATTTTTATCTTAAAAACTTATGTTCCAACTTTACTGGCAGTTTCGTAACATATGTATCATAGGTTTCTGGGCATTTTAGTCGACAATATTTTCTTATGATCTACTAAATAAATTTATATATTTTATGTTAATTATTCTGAATTACATTTGTACGTTCATTAATTTTCGGTGTTCGGCCCAAAATTCTGTTTGTGTTTATTCAGTCAAAAAGAGCTGATACAGAGGTAAGCAAACAGCCGCCTTATTAGTACAAGAATCTTACTGCTTCTCTTATCAAATTCCACTTGTTTCTGAAATTCCTCTCCTCAGCCTGAAGCAAACCTCACTGTAATAAAAAGTGTATAACTTTAGACAAAATGTATGTGGGAGGTAAAGTTCTACCGATTTTTATGTTCACTTTACACCCACACGTCTATTTTTACACTTGTGCGCGACTAAAAATGATCCAAAGTGTAAACCTTTTTACACCGTGGTTTGTACATTTACATATGCATGCACTAACTGTCATAAATTTTACAGAAAAATTTACTAAGTTTAAACAAAAAAACGCCCATGTCAATTTTAATTACTTAGTAAAATATGTTTTCGTAATTTATAGCTTTGAATGAACAATTTAAACAATAAGGCGATTTTTATTTTTATCTTCTTTGAATGACTGAGTAAACCTTTTAAATAATCCAAGTACTACCAGAGAATTTAACTCATAACATATTCGTTGAAATTATATAGTTTTTGTCTCTTGACGATTGACGGTTATGTGTTCAATAAAGTTATGTAAATTAAGTATGTTTTGGTCAAAGTGCATTGGTTTTTTTTTACTTGCTTGATATTTGTCTAATTACTCTGAAAAATATTATGCATATTTAGAACTACGTAAATGCGTCATTACAACAACATTTTGCTGATAAAAAATATTACATTAATTTTATTCTTATTTTATATGTAAATTTTACATGTAAATATTATTTGGTGGTTTAATATGTTATTTATTGGCACGAATGTCTATACTCTGAGCCATGGTTGTATACCGAAAATAGTTTGACTGAGTCATGAGTCCAAAAACCGGAAAATTCATGTATGTAGTTGGGTAAATGTATTAACCCTAGCAGAAGCAGTTGGCAGGAACTCAACCGAAGGCCATATTGCCGAAAGCCATTTAACTGAAAGGCCATTTTACCGGCAAATTCAATTTACTGACATGTCTGTCAAATTACTTTTGGTCTACACACTGCTATATGTACATAGCTGACGCGTGTATTCTCATTAAATCTTTAATACATTTTGGTTTACTAAAAAATATTTCTATGATATTTAAATTTTAAAAAATATAGAACTTATATGTAAAATTGTAAACTTTTTTTACAATCAATGCCAAAACTGTACGCTGTACCATGTGAGTAGCGGATTCTCTTTTACACGGCAGAGTATTTTAAGTTTTTAGTCTCGATGATCGTTTTTTTTTTTCAATAAAAATTATCCTATGTTACTTCTAATACCTCCAAGAAAATGTGTACAAAGTTTCATGGTGATCGGTTAAGTAGTTTTCGCGTGAAAGCGTAACAAACAAACTTACATTCACATTTATAATATTAGTAGGGATATTTAAGTAAGACATGTGACAAATCCGTAAAAAAATAGTGTTTAACGGCACAGTTTATTAAACTAGCTTGTTTTCGATGTTGAGCTACATTGAATTGTTGGGTTTTTACCTACGTTTCGCTCTGTATTGCAGCAAGCATAATAAAACTTGATAAATAAACTAAGAGTAGGAAGTAAGTACGGTTCTTTATATACTGCCAAGAAGTCTTTTCCATGTAGGCAATAACGGCATGCTTCTTCCTATTGGCTCAGGTGACAGTCTCTTGTGATCGGCCACCTGAAGAAGACCCATGGAAGTTTATCAATGGCCTTACATCATTCTTGCTCTCAGTTGTTCTGCTGAAAGCCGGATGGGTGGTGAGTGTAGCAATCCGCCAGAAGGAGTGCTTGCGTCCAGTCCCGACGTGAATTTGAAAGCGGACCATGCGTCTAAGTGCCCCAACCCACTCATAGTGGACATTCTACTCTGCACAACTCTTCATCCATACCATCCTCCATCGCCCGTATTCTCCTAAACTTAAAGCATGAAAATTGCACCCCGAATGACGGTAACCGGTGTTTTACTGTAACTATGCAAGTTTTAATTGGGTCCAAATTTACATATTTTTAATCTGGTTATTAAGGTAGGGGAGTTAGTCATGGCTTTAGAAGTTGGCGTGACTGGCTAATCCCTGAACAAAGCACACGATGCATGTGACCCTTCACTACATGGCTGAACACCAGCATGTCCAGGCTTATAGGCTTCGGCCCGAGACGCACCTAGGTCCCTCCTTAACATGGACCCTCATGCAGAATACGTACGCTTGGTTTAAGTCACGGTTGAAAAAATTGCTCTCTTCTGCCGGGGATCTAACTCGAAAGACAAAAATATAGTTTAAAAAACTAGAGAAACATGCTTTTAAAGATTATCAAACTAAAAAGTTGAAAATAATTTTAAAATTTAATTTATGACAATAGTATATAAGCAATACTAGTATAAATGAGAAAAAAGCTTGAGGCGCTTTGTGCCATATTTCTTGTATATTAAGCGCCCCGTGCTTTTTTCTCATTTATACTAGTATTGATTATATACTATTGTCATAATTTAAATTTTAAAATTATTTTTAACTTTTTAGTTTGATAATCTTTAAAAGCATGTTTCTTTAGTTTTTTAAACTATATTTATTTTTATTTTTTTAGTTTGATATTCTTTAAAAGCATGTTTTTTTTTACTTTTTTAAACTATATTTATGTATAATTATCATAGGGAAATGAGTTACCGACACTACCTATTACCATCTGAGATAACTATTTGGAGTTGCAACGTCACAAAGAAATGGTAAAGTCTCTCCGAATCATTTACAGTTAAATGTATGGATATAATCTTTGCATTTACCGGGAAAAAAAAAACTTGTTTTCGGCGTAGCCGGGAGTAGAACCCACGATCGCTGAATCCGAAAGCTGACGTCACAGAAGTTGCGCGCCCTAGACCGCTCGGCTAACGAACGTAATGACATTTTACAGTGATGAGACACTCACTCTTATTCGAAAGAGTTACAGACGGACAGACAAACAAACATACAGGTGAAGCTAATATAAAGCATGTAAAATAGTTATTTAGACAACGGCCGCAAAAGCATACAATACACTTCCAATCTTTTTTTTGCTTGCCATGATTACCAGAGTTATCAGTTGAGTTTGTGGAATAGTTGTAGTTTGTAGTACACATCTAGTTTAAGGACTGTTTAAACACGACAAATTATTGTACGTTTTATCGAATTGAAAAAATCATATAAGGTAAGACGGAGCGTGAGAACGGAAAAATGTACGTCTTTTGAAAGCTGAACTAAAATATTTTTCTTTGAATTATTAAGCGATGATGAATTTTTATCTGAGCACTGATTGGACATGCGGCAAAATGGCTTGTCTCATGCACGTGTAATATTTTTTATGTATGGCATTTTCAACTCATGTAATTAACAATACGCACTGCAATCCATCAGTAGCTAATTGCACCAGTCATCGAGTTCACCCTGCAGTTCTTTCAACAGCTCTATGAGTTAGATACTAGCTTCGTTTGAAAATCAATTCTATTAAACGTCGTGTTTTTTTTTTTTTTTTTTGCTTTTCTACATGTCCTGAGCTGACGCAAATGCACACGGCAAATTGTCAACCACGACAGTGCTTCCTCCATTACTGATATCCTTATGTCCCTTTCCGACGAGTAGGATTTATTGTTTCAACTAAGTTGCCTGGTTGAATCTCAACCAGTTGAAGGCCATGTGAAGGATCCTTTTGGGTTGGTTTCACACCAGGGGACTTGTGGAATCAACTTGTGTAAATATTGCAAACCTAGGTAAATTTATTGATTAAATTATTAATGAATATATTTATACTAATTTTAATGAAATGTTCATAATGATCGCATATTGTTTCGCAGGCTGCACGCTGTTAGAATCGGCAAAAAATTTTCTTGCACATCCCTCCTAGCTTCACTCCTTTTGATGTAATCGCTGTTTTTTTCAACCCTCATATACCCATACCGCGGGACTACTTAAAAGTATTTTACGTTGGAACCGACAGCATTACGACCTCGGTGGACTCAACCAAGCAACTGGTGTGTAGGACGGATGCCAGTAGTGTCTTGTGTTGGCTCTACTGGTTAGCGACACAGGTGCCTATTGGCCACCAGCCAGAGTTGACGAGTTGACTACGTGTGAAGGGGTTCGGGGGTTCCCAATCATCTGCCACATCGCTACACTCCGCGACCCCCTGTCCTAGCAACCAGTGGAATCAACTAGTCGCCTCGTATGAAAGGGGTCTTAAAATGTTCTGTGGAGTTTGGAATCAAAGAACTGAGGCCAAGTTGGAACGTTGAGACACCACTCAACATGGAAGTTTTTATCGTAAGTTTTGCATAACCCGCAAGACCTACATTAAATCGTTGCGTACAAACCGCATTTTAAGCACGTTTATATTAGGTGACTATTATTTGGTTCCCACATGGCCAGTTGCAAAATTCTACTCTAAGATCTGCGATTCAATTATCTTCGCTCAAAACTGATCTAGCGATAATTTCTCTCAACGTTGCGTCAACACATCTTCGCTCGTTTCCAGTCTGCAGCAACAGGCGGAAGCATGTTGAAGGAGTGTTGAGTACACATACATGCACACACACACACCTTCACACACACACACACACACACAGATATATATGTATATATTGGTTGGCTGGATCGATGTGAATTGGCTACAATTAATTTTGCCGAAGAAAACAAATGGTTGATGTTTTCGTCACAAGAAAGCAGTTTACAGGTGGTCACTGCCTCGTCTACTTTAATTTTAGTTACGACTGAAAAAAAAAATACAAATACCGGTATTTAAAAGCTTTTGCAAATTTAAAACTGTATATAAATTTAATAGCTTCTGCTAAGTAATTTTAAATAAATAAATAGCTTATTAAAGTATGAATTTAAAATAACGAGGATTACAAACGCCCTTTAAATATAGATATTACGAGTGGAATATGGTTGAAAACGCTAGAAAATCTTGATAATTTTTGTTCATACACGTGTTGTTTACGATCTGAAATCTAGTAAACATTCACTATTGAAGTCCTAATAAATTCCGGACTTGTCTGCTCGTCCTATGTCGATCCGAGATCATTGACCATGAACCGCCATAACAGTCGGTTCCAATGAAAGTTCACGATGATCTCCACTCAGCGCTCGGAACACAATGGTGCACCAGAAAAATGTGGCCAAGCAACGATCTAACTTGTTCAACAGAAAGTGATCACTCCTGAACTGTAATGGTGCGACCTGCCATAAACTGAAGATTCTTGCTCACAGTTGGACGCACGGGGGAGAAAACTCTTGGGCCCACCTACTAGATAGTACCTTTCATAATATATTACTAACATAGCCAGATTGATTGTGAGAAGTAATGCCTAACATATTTTCAGACCAACAAAAAAAATTAATCACTTTACTTTTGTTGGCATTTATTTTGTTTTGCGACCTACGAGAAATTGTGCATCTCCTACTCATTTATCTAGATATTGCCTTTTTAATCCAAATTAGCACCAAGATATTTTCGCACAGTTTAAACTCTTTAACTAAGGAATTAGTCAAATAGTTAAATAAATATAAACCTAAAACTATGGATTAAAACCTATAGCCGAAAGTTTTTTTTTTTTGTTAAATGTTACGGGCCCACCCAACATACTGTTAGGCCGAGGCCACACAGAAAGCTTCGCGACATTCGTGACATTCGCGACATTCGCGATATTCGCGATGTTCGCTGCGCCAGGTGGCCAGACAGGACAGTCTAGTTCGCGATGTCGGAGAGACGCATGCCGTGGGATTCGAGTGATGATTCCGGCGATGATTAAATTCTACTGGCTCTCACAATATGTAAACGTAAAATATGGATCCATTAATTTAATTTAAAGACAAAATAAACTGAATAATTTCATCATTTGATGTAGCGGTCCTGCAATTCCTACCTTCTATTTTCTTCCCTCGATTTATTCCATAAAAATGGACATTTTCGAGATCTTTAAATTAGTATTCCGTCGACTTGACTATCTGAAGCATAATACTGAGAGAAAATTAACTTCATAAAAGCAAACGCAGAAGTGCAGCATAATTCCGTGCGATAACAACTGTTTTCGGTTATCTGCGCATGCACGAAGTCAGTGACGTTAAGGAAAAACAGTCGAGAAGAAAACACGCGGGAAGCCTACAACTCACGTAGTTTCGGTTCCCTACCACGTTCGTGCAAATTCGGATTTCTCTCAAAATTTGAAATTAAAAAAATCGAAGGGATAGGTTAGGTTAGGTCAGTCACAACATGCTTGTTTTCATTGGAAACTTCTGATTTAGCGGCTGAAGTGGCGTTAGTACCAAAACGCAAAACTTCAGAAATCTTCGGAAATTCTTGCAGGGAACCGAAACTACGTGAGTTGTGTAGGCTTCCCAAAAACACGCGGCCACGTCGACAGGATCGCCAACATGACGAACACAGCGGGCATGGCGCCCTGTTTGACCGAAGCTCAAGTTCGCCGTCTGGTCGGGGTGTATGTGTGTGTCGGTGAGGCGGGAGATAAGCATGACGCTCGCTGGTATATTTAACGCGGTATAGCCTCTAAGCGCAAGGCTCTGAACTGGCGCGCAGTCTTCTCGTCGTCACAGGAAAACCGTGAAATTTAAGCGGTGACCGTAACATCATGTGGTGGAGAAATGAAGATGAAGGTGTAATGCAAGTCCCTCGACTGCTTTTAAGAATCTGCAACGGTTGTTTTACACCTAAAAATTACTAAAAAATAGTTTTAAAACTTAATCCCAAATGAAAAGTACTTTTTTGGCCCTCCCCGAATTATTAAATGCTTTTCGTAAACAGACCCCGCTCGGATATCTCGAGTAGTTTTGAAATCGAGTTGTTTTTTTCCTGAGGGTCTGTACACCGTGTGTGTGTGCCCGGGCAGACGGGGGGCCTTAAAGAGTCGCACTTCTCTATCTCCCTCCTTGTTCTATGGGAGGACGATAGTGAACCCAACTCTGAGGAGGCCGCTCACCGGATCGGCTTCTCCCGCGCCTCTTCTAGAGACACGGGCTTGGGTGACAGGTCTCTCGACGACGTGAACTGACGGGGGAGGGGTTCGTGGGTGGTCCCCGAGCGCAGAGGGAGTTGCCAAGACCACTTGTTCTGGGTGACCTTCTGCTACCCCCTTAAACCAATTCGACCCGAGACCCCTCAGTCTCCCGGTCCATCACAGACGTCCTTGGTCCATACCTGTACCACACGCGCGCGGATTCCTTGATCGGACATCCACTTTCCCCCTTTCGCTTGTAAGGATCCGGAGTGATCCACAAGATGAACTAGGAATAATTAATTTCAAGTGTAGTCTCACTTTTAGTAGACCACCGGACCTTAATCAGACTGCAGAAAAGTTATTTTTCGTACGTACAGTCTTAGACACATAAAACGAATTAGAACCAGAAAAAAAATACGTGAGTGTGTTTCAGTACACGCCAGTGAGGTTAAACATCTAACCTCTGGTAATGAAAGAATTCACATGTTTAACTCGGTCACGAAATTTAAAATAGAATTTAAAAAAAAAATAATTATTCCGAGCGGGATAAATGTATGCAAATTCTGTTTTTTTTTTTTAAACTCAATTTCTGAACGCGTATCATAATCATTTCCACACCCATTGCGGGAATTCGTTGCCGGAGTAGCTTCGTGGACTAAAAAATCATTTGATATGTCGCCGGAAATTTTAAACTATGTAATGAAACGGCTCCTATTAAAGCGAGAAGAATTAAGGAAAAAATTACTAAACCACGGTTTTGGACCTTATTTTTGACAAGTAATTTTTTTGAAATACTACCTATCTTGCTAAATTTCTGTAAACAGTTAATACCGTAACGTTTCCCTTTGGCTTTGTGAACTTTTGGTTCGCGCTATCCGCCACAGATGACAACGACGTAGTTACACACTTCCTTTTCATTACGAATTCCGTTGCATTCATGAAATTACTCCTACCGAGTGCCTTGTACTTAGTGCTAAAGTGTTACATATCAGAAAAAGCACTGAATTACGACTGGCTACAAAGGAAAAAAAAGTATTTCTAACACGGAATTTGACGGTTTATCCCTAAACCCAACGCGCGTAATTTTTCCTTGTTAAACTGAACATTCATTATTCAGGAACGTTCGTGCGACGAAAGCCATGCTGGATTAACGATTTTTGCCGGATTATCAAAAGTCAATACCTAGTATAAAACATGTGAAATGCTTCCCGCTTAGGAAAATGGAAACCCTTTAACTGAGCGAGCTTTAAACGCCGGCAACGCAGTTAAGTGACCCAGTGACCCAGGTGAATGGCGATTATCCACTCGGAAAAATAAAATTCTGAACGGGAATATTGTGTATAAAATAAATACATTAATTTAACAAAATTTATTTATGTTCGACAAACTCGGCCCATCGTTCACAACCACTAGCTCATCTTGACTCCATATCAACCTCAGAATCACCAGAGAGCATATCCACGTCCATTACCAAACAATTTTCTCAATTCCCCGTCGCTTCTCGCGAGGTTGACGGCTGAGGCTCACTCGAGCTTAAATTTTGCGGCTCATTCGGGGCTCCTTTTGCCCCACTGACTCATTTCTCTCGACTAGGCTACTTTCTGCCTCATTCGATACCTACGACACTTCTCTGCATTTTAGAATTCTGCTCGGAAGATTTCGCTTGTTTTTTTTTTTTTCTCGAACATTACCCGTTTTCGCTTAGGCATTTTGCGATTAATGGTACCAAAACCAAAACTACTAGATTTTATTTTTACTACACTTAAATAGCACCACTCAGTGCTCACTCACAAGCAACTCAAGGTTTAAGTCACGCAAATCGGTGTACTACTTTCGGAGTTACAGCTCTCACTGAAATCAGTTCGACGCTCCCAACCAACGCTCATTACGTCATCACTGCAAACGTTAACCGGGAAAGTCATACGTTAACAACCCCAGAAAAACTCCGCTGTTCTAGGATATATTTACTTCAACTCTGTAGCTTTCATAGTTAACGATTTTTAAGAGTTTTCGAATCCTCAGCCCAACCTGTGATTAAAGATAATCGCTTTCCTGTCGGAAATTCACGAAAAATAATCTGAACGGCAGGCGGCTCTTTTGATGCCAGTATAAAAAAATTCCCCGGAACATGGAATGCTGGATTAAGATCTTTCACTTCCTAAGGCGCGGATTCAGCCTCCATTTTAAATTTTCGTTTATTGCTGATCGCAGACTGTCATAAAGAAATACATCGGAAAAAAAAATTATAAAAACAAACAAGTATAAATATTACACATCTACGGAAAACCAGAAAAGCATATACACGTAAATGACTCAGACACATTAAATATAATATTTTTTTTTAGAATTAACAGATGGCATACAACAAATACCATTACGTTTGAAGATAAAATGCGATCCATTGTACAAAATGCAATGTTTATATAACGCGGCACCTGCAGAAATTAACCCAGAAAAAAAATTGGTTGTCTGTAAAGTTGGTTTACGGACGATAGTTTAACGTGACAACGTCATAACAAAACATTGATGAAATGATTTCATACTTTTATGGATAAAATTGAATAATTTTTATTTTAATAATAAAAGAATAAATACTTGAAATTATACTAGTAATCAGATTTTTAAATGCAAGAATAATTAACCTTTATTGCCAAAATTGTTGTAATAAGCAATGAAAACCACATTAGCTTTTCACTTCACTTTATAAACAGTCGACGAAACAGTTCACGTGTAGATGACTTGTAATTAATTTTAAAAACTGGCGTTTAGCTATAAAGTTTAAATATAATTATGAACACGTTTTCATATAAATAATTTGTTATCAAATATCTATCATAATTTATATGAATCACCATAATTTTTTAGTCAATTGTAACATAACCTATCATTACTGGACTCGCCGACAGCGTAACGGAACACTGCGTAACGGAACAATGAGCGTAACGGGACATAGCCTAACGGAACAATGTGCGTAATGGGACACTTTTCCGTGCGTGCAGCCGGCGTTCATAGATTTATTAGACGTTTTCACGTCAAAAATTATGTTACAAAAACGGGGTAACACTTCGTGGAGGCTGAGTCTTAAGGCTCTTGTCCACCCGGGCACACGGTTTGCAGAGCTTCGTATGATACCACGCGATTTGAAAACTGCTCGAGATATCATGTGTTTACGAAAGACATTCTAGAATGAGCTGAGAGCGGACGAGGACTTAAGTTTACTTTTTTTGTTATTAAAATTTATTTTTTTTTTTTGGAGAGGGAAATTGTCGAAAACGTATGAAACATCCGGCACACATGCTTGAAAGCACTCAAGGGACTTACATAACGCCTTTATTTTAATTTCTTCCCCTTGTAATGTTATGTTTATCGCTCAAATATCAAGGCTGCCCTGTGAACGGTGAGAAGAGTGCGCGCCAGTTAAGGGGGCCCCTCTGGTCTGGGTGAATGTGTGCCAGTGAGGCAGCATGATAAGCGCGACGCTCGCTGGTATTTCTATCGCGGTATAGCCTCTAAGCGCAAGGCTCTGAACTGGCGCGCAGTTTTCTCGTAGTCCCAGGTTAACTAAGAAAACCGTATCATATGGTGTAGAAATGAAGATAAATGTGTAAGTTAAGGCCAATAAATGCTATCAAGAAACTGTACCGGTTGTTTTGACGCCTATAAGTTACTCAGGAAATAAAGTATTTAGCCACGTTAACTCTCTTAAAAATACAATTAAAATTTTTTATTCAAAATAAAAATTATTTTTATTCCTAAATGCTTTTCGTAAACAGGCACCACTACGATATTTTGAGTAGTATTGAAATCACGTTGTTTTTCCTGAAGCTCTGCACACCGTGTGTGCACCCGGGCAGATGACGCCCTTAAGAGCCTTGCGAGTAGAGTAGATGCCGCGTTAGATGCACCAGCGTGCATCGCACTTATCATACCGCCTCAATGGCCACGAATATACCCCTGGCATATTGCAATTTCACCTTGGGTTGTGTCATTTCACGATGCCGTCGTCGACGAATACACGCCTATCAACCCGGGTGGAAAAAAAACCTGCTGCAATCGCCACCACCGTAATTCAAGTCGCTTACCTGGCTTCCTGACGTTGCGTGGATCCCGAACAGTCCTCGGCTGTGCAGGTGCACCGACTGAACTAGCTCAACCACTGTTTTATCCGCACGACGCAGAGGAGGCCCATTTGACCCTCGGGTGGGATCACGACAGCTGGTCGCTCGTCTATACGGCGTTCCACTTTGTGTGAACACTTTGTAATCTAATCCCGACTGCCATTGCTGCCAACACAGCCTTTCGTACTTCATTTTATATATATATATATAAGTAGTATAGAAAAGGGGCTCCGGGCCCAGGCTTCAGGCTGTGGATTGAAGATTGTCGGTCAGCCATATTGGATTGTGTCGTCACGGCGGCCATATTGAATGAGCGTAACAGGACACATCGTAACGGGACACACCGTGACAATGACCTTGACCTCGGCGGCCATATTGGATCCGCCATATTTAAATCGAGCGCCCCACACATTATGATGAAATTTTCGTCACTGTCGCCATATTGATTTTTTTCTGTTCCACTGGAGGCCGCCATCTTGGATACCGTCGGCTTTGTTTCAGCTGTTACTTCCAAGATAGCGCCAGCATCGCACTTGACTTTTTTCTGTTACACTGGAGGCCGCCATCTTGGATACCGTCGACTTTGTTTCTGTTGTTTGTTCCTAGAGAGCGCCAGCGGCGCTCATGTTTTGTTCTGTTCCGCCGCAGGCCGCCATCTTGGATACCGTCGACTTTGTTTCTGTCGTTTGTTCCTAGAGAGCGCCAGCGTCGCTCTGTCTCATCACATAAGGTCGATGTTCCATTACCTACCATAGCTATTATGAACCTTATCGACATTTTAAATTTAATTTTTTATGCAAAACATATTGGAAACGCTGTGATTCGAACCATCGCAGCTCTGATCTCTAGGTTGGAAAACATACGCCTTTAACCGCTCGGCCATCGATACATTTACCAGACTGAAAATTAAATAAGGTATATATAAAAATAACATGCATATTTGGACTTGTAATTTTTTTTAATTTAAAGTAATA
This sequence comes from Bacillus rossius redtenbacheri, assembly GCF_032445375.1. Taxonomy (NCBI): domain Eukaryota; kingdom Metazoa; phylum Arthropoda; class Insecta; order Phasmatodea; family Bacillidae; genus Bacillus; species Bacillus rossius. Next base: position 22,738,608 of record NC_086341.1, read on the forward strand.
ATAGCACCACCTGTTCGAGACAGAACCACCATCTTGTATTAAGATGTAACTGTTACAATTATCGTTATGGTCACCATCTTGAAAATCCGTAATTTTTGTGCTATAGATACGGGAAAAATTCAAAATACATTAAATAAATTGACAATAAATATAATTGATTATATCGATTCCCGTCCTTGGTTCGAAACCGGTGAGAGGAAAAAATAAAAAAAACATCAGATCCTTCCTCCACCGAAGCCACCTACAGACCGATCTACCGTCACCAATACCAAGGTTCATATGTCGTCAGCTGATATGATGTCATGTCCGCCATTTTGTCTTCATACGTTGGAGACCACCATCTTGTTTTCGTCTGCTAGAGTGTGCTGATACCATGTAAGTATAATTATCTGGTACCCACACCTTTGACCTTGACCTTGAAAATTGACCTTGACCTTGATTTTTGACCTTGATCTTAAAATTTGACATTGAACTTGAAATTTGACCTTGACCTTGCAATTTGCCCTTGACCTTGAAATTTGTCCTTGACCTTGAAATTTGACTTTGTCCTTGTCGACCATCATGGACCCGACATTTTATGTTCAGTAGATGCTACCAGGAGCTACCACCTGCTGGAGTACGCCATCTTGTGCGTGTACTCGTATTATAGAGTACATTTCCATCTGGATGATTTTATTCTAACCCGCTACAGTGCAGTAATCATTTATTACGGAGGTGCCCCCCAACATCTTGAAATTCGGCCGCCATCTTGAAATCATGTAATAATGTAGCTAGAAAAGCAGGAAGGAGGAACTTTTTTCTCCTTGGAGACTATCGAAGCCATCCTTCTTATGCGTTCGATAGTGAGCATCCCGCATCCCGCATAAAAGAAATAAATATTATTTACCTGCAAGCAACACGTGACGTCATCTGATGTTGAAAAGCGGAACTTCTTGCAGCAAGTACCTTTGCATGAGATAAATTAACTCTCACCACTGAAAAGTGCTATTGTAGTCAGTTACAGACATGAAGTTTCGTAGCCACGCGGTCAATTAATCATGCAGTCTCGTAACCATGCGTTCTGGAAGCTTCGTAGTCGTATAGCCTCGCGATAACGTAACCTTGAAGACTTGCAATCGCATTGTCTCGTAACCTCATTGCTCGTATTCTCGTAGTTATTATGCATTGGAGCCTCGTAGACTTGAAGCTACGTAAGCAACTAGCCTTGTAATCTTATAACATAATGCTGATGGTGCAGATGTAGCAAAAGAGAAAATTCCGACGAAGACAGATGCGGCAATTGGAGCCTTGTAGGCGAGTAGCTTCGTAGTCAAGAACTCATGCAGACTTCAAGTCCTGTATCCTCGCAGTTACATAAACTTGTGTTCTAGAAGCTTCGTAGCTCTGAAGCCTTGCAGTCTCGTAAACTTGAAGATTCGTAGTCGTGTAGTCTCCTAACCTCATGGCTCGTAGTCGCATAGTCATGATGTCTTGGGACCTCAAAGAATTGTAACTACGTAACCAAGTAGTCATGCAATATAATAACATAAAGCTTCTGGAGTAGTTGGAGCCGAGTAGACTTGTATTCTTGTAGCTTCAAAGACACGTAGTTTCGTAGCCACGCGGTCTTTTAGCCATGCAGTCTCGTAGCCATGTATAACTCCTAACCAGCTTGATCTTTTAAGACTCGTAGCCTTGTCGCCTCATAGTCTCTTAGACTCGTAGAATTCTAGCCAAATTTATTTGGAGTTGATGAGACAAAAGACAGTTGGAGCCAATGACTGTAGGAACCAATGACTGATGGAGTCACTAGACTGATAGAATCAATAGACTGATGGAACCAATGAATATTGGAGCCAATGAATATTGAAGCCAATGAATATTGGAGCCAATGACAAATGTGCTGCCTTTTCGAAGATGGTGCTGCCTTTTCGTTGTCGGTGCTTCCAAATGTGCTGCCTTTTCGTTGTCGGTGCTTCCAAAATGTGCTTCTTTTTTTATGGTGCTTCCAATTGTCCTGCCTTTTCGTTGTCGGTGCTTCGAAATATGCTGCCTTTTTGTTGTCGGTGCTACCAAATGTGCTGCTTTTTCGTTGTCGGTGCTTCCAAATGTGCTGCCTTTTCGTTGTCGGTGCTTCCAAATGTGCTGCCTTTCCGTTGTCCGTGCTTCCAAATGTGCTGCCTTTTCGTTGTTGGTGCTTCCAAATGTGCTGGCTTTTCGTTGATGGTCCTTCTATTTTTAATGTTGTTTTGTTTCTAGTATTATTGTAGATGCTTCTTGATTTGACTAGCGTATTATTCCATACGGTGCATGTATATAAGCGAGTCCTAGACAGCAGGACGCTCAGTTTGTTACTGACGACGGTGGTGTAAGGATCACCTAGTTTTTTAATCTGGTGCATAAATCGCGTAATTACCTGTTCTTGCGAACTCGATGGCATCTTTACCGACTTAAACGACGAACTCGGAGGTTGTACCATCGTCTACGGGAACCTTTACGACAGCTCCGACTGAGAAGGTACAGATCCCGTTGGCAACGACGACGACGTCAACATTGGAGGAGATTTCAACAGATGTGATACCACCATCATCCGAAGTTTCATCATCAGCAATGGATACTTCCACTAATGAAGAGCGTACATTGCGTCAGTGCAAATACTGTGACGCCTCATTTACTATCACCTCAAATGCTCGCATACATGAAAGAAGCAGTTGTTGTAATAATGTTAAAAGAATACAATTTCAGTGCAAAAAGTGCAATAAACTAATTTCACGTCTTATTAGTTTACGTCTTCATTATAAAAAATGCTCTAAGAAAGTTAAGTGCGAGTATAATGAACATGGTTATTGTTTTGACTCTTGTGTTGTACCAGCTGATGAGACTATATAAGTGAGACCCTGGTGATATGAACTTCTGTCCGTCTCTGACTGCGGTGATGGACGGATCGGATAGTTAGACTTGTATAACATAATAGGCCGGTATCTAGCTATTCTTGAGAACTCGTTGGCATCATTACCACTATCTACACCAACCTGGATCGAACATCTACCATCATCTGTGCAGAGCACGATGACAACGATGTCTACAGCTACACCTGCTCTCTCAGCACAGCAGGAGATTTCGACACGTGCAACATCTTCCGCAGAGCAGACCTCAACTGCTTCAGAAGTTAACTTGTCATCAGTGTTACAATGGTTGTCAACAATTCCAGTGCCATTGATGAAGGAAGGAGCATCCAGCGGTGTTCCATCACCCGACTGCACGTACTGTGAGAAGATAAAAAACTTGAAATTACGGTATTATGTAATACACAATTGTAGTAATAACTCTGAACGCATTAAATATCAGTGCAACAGGTGTTTAAGAAAGTTTGTACAATATGGAATATTAAAACGGCACCTCAGGATTTGTGATAGACTGGCTGTACATTCATCGGAATCAAGCTGTATATTTTGTAACAAAACATTGGCAAATATTCAAAGTGCACAACGACACGAAATATATCACTGTCCTTTTAATGAAGTCAATAAATCATCTTTGTGTGAAAATTGTGGTGTACCAATATGTCGTCCTGATAAACTGAATAGACATTTACGAACATGTAAAAGACTTGGTACATACAACAAGAAGACTGTTTGAATCAAGGAATCCACAAAACATTAGTAATTTGTCAGAGTATTTTTTTTGTACTTGTAGTAGTGTAGAATTTATGTAATAAAAGTTTTTTTAATAGAACTTGCGGTTATTTTATTTTCTCGAACCTTACACTTTAGTGGTACTTTTTTAAAATATTAAAGTTGTTTTGTATCGGCCAGGGATCGAACCAAGGACTGGAGCGGATCGAATCAATATGTAAGTTAATGAGTGATTTTTTTGTTGAATTTTGGATTTTTTCCCGCTTTTCTAGCTACATTATTACATGATTTCAAGATGGCGGCCGAATTTCAAGATGTCGGGGGGCACCTCCGTAATAAATGATTACTGCACTGTAGCGGGTTAGAATAAAATCATCCAGATGGAAATGTACTCTATAATACGAGTACACACACAAGATGGCGTTCTCCAGCAGGTGGTAGCTCCTGGTAGCATCTACTGAACATAAAATGTCGGGTCCATGATGGTCGACAAGGACAAAGTCAAATTTTAAGGTCAAGGTCAAATTTCAAGGTCAAAGTTCAAAGTCAAGGTCAAATTTCAAGGTCAAGGTCAATTCAAATTTCAAGGTCAATATCAAATTTCAAGGTCAAGGTCAATTCAAATTTCAAGGTCAATATCAAATTTCAAGGTCATTGTCAAATTTCAAGGTCAAGGTCAAAGGTGTGGTGACCAGATAATTATACTAACATGGTATCAGCACACTCCAGCAGACGAAAACAAGATGGTGGTCTCCAGCGTATGAAGACAAGATGGCGGACATGACGTCATATCAGCTGACGATATATGAACCTTGGTATTGGTGACGGTAGATCGGTCTGTAGGTGGCTTCTGTGGAGGAAGGATCTGATGTTTTCTTTTTTTTTTTGCCCTCACCGGTTTCGAACCAAGGACGAGAATCGATATAATCAATCATTATATTTATTGTCAATTTATTTAATGGATTTTTAACCTTTTCCCGCATCTCTAGCATTAAAATTACGGATGTTCAAGATGGTGACCATAACGATAATTGCAACAGTTACATCTCAATACAAGATGGTGGTTCTGTCTCGAACAGGTGGGGCTATTATTACTTTAAATTAAAAAAAAATACAAGTCCAAATATGCATGTTAATTTTATATATACCTTATTTAATTTTCAGTCTGGTAAATGTCTGGATGCCCGAGCGGTTAAAGGCGTATGTTTTTTAACCTAGAGATCAGAGCTGCGATGGTTCGAATCACAGCGTTTCCAATATATTTTTCATAAAAAATTAAATTTAAAATGTCGATAAGGTTCATAATAGCTATGGTAGGTAATGGAACATCGACCTTATGTGATGAGACAGAGCGGCGCTGGCGCTCTCTAGGAACAAACGACAGAAACAAAGTAGACGGTATCCAAGATGGCGGCCTCCAGTGGAACAGAAAAAAATCGATATGGCGACAGTGACGAAAATTTCATCATAATGAGTGAGGCGCTCGATTTATAGATGGCGGATCTAATATGGCCGCCGAGGTCAAGGTCATGGTCATGGTGTGTCCAGTTACGCTGTGTCATGTTACGCTCATCTAAGATGGCCGCCGTGACGACACAATCCAATATGGTTGACCGACAATCTTCAATCCACAGCCTGAAGCCTGGTCCCGGAGCCCCCTTTCTATACTACTTATATATATATATATATATATATATATATATATATATATATATATATATATATATATATATATATATATATATATACTAGATAATGTCCGGCATGCGTTACAATGCCTCAATCAATTTTTTAAACGTATACTAAGCATCTCTCTTTATCTCTCTAATTCTCTATCTCTCTATGTATATCTCTATAACTCTCTCTATCTTTCTATTTATATCTCTATCTCTATATATCTTTCTACATATATCTTAATATATATAAATCTCGTGTCACAATGTTTGTCCTCAATGGACTCCTAAACCACTTAACCGATTATAATAAAATTCGCACACCATGTGCAGTTCGATCCAACTTGAGAGATAGGATAGTTTAAATCTCAAATTATAGTTGCAATTTTAATTTATTGCTATTTATTTGTCTGTTATTATTTGACAGTCATAATTATCTGTTAACTCCAAATGATTCTAACAGATGTCGATACCTTTCGACTGGGTTGAGTAAGTAATCAATAGATGGCGCTGCTATGGTAAATCTACGAACGTGTCATATAAGCTACATTTTAACAACATAATTACCACGTGTTGTTGACGCTATAAAATTAATTAAATTTATTTTGTAGTGAACGAAATACCGTATAATTCAATTATTTCCACTTTTTAAATTTTTGGTGTTAGCATGTTACTTAGACTGAAGTGTAAATTGAATTCATATTATAATGAAGATAATACAGTGAAATTAATCCTGTTTTTTACTTATTTGTGCTTCATTGATCAAAACTTTATAATTTATTTTAAAAATATGTATGTAAGTATTATCACATAATTATAAAATTTAATTAAAATGTCAATGCAAAAATGATACACAATTTCCTACACTTTTTCAATAGTTGTACAAATATTTTTTTTATTGTTTTTATTTAACCTCTATTAAAAAATATTTAGCACTTATTATTTCAATGTGCTATGATAACAAGTTTTTCAGATTTTTTTTCTTATATTTAAACGATTAAATTAGTATTTCAATTCTTATTGAAATTATTATTTAAACTCTATAATTTAAATATGTACATGTCAGTATTATCACATAATTATAAAAGTTAATTAGAAAAATTTTAAATTTTTTTTTCAAATATTTAAACGATTAATTTATTATTTTCAGTCAAATGCCATGGAAAAAATCTAACCTCAACAACGCGAGCACCAGAGAGGCACGACGCAAACGTGCCATGGAAAAAATCTAACCTCAACAACGCGAGCACCAGAGAGGCACGACGCAAACGTATTAAAAGAGCCCATCAGTTATATGTATGTAAGTATTATCACATAATTATAAAATTTAATTAAAATGTCAATGCAAAAATGATACACAATTTCCTACACTTTTTCAATAGTTGTACATATATTTTTTTATTGTTTTTATTTAACCTCTATTAAAAAATATTTAGCACTTATTATTTCAATGTGCTATGATAACAAGTTTTTCAGATTTTTTTTCTTATATTTAAACGATTAAATTAGTTATTCAATTCTTATTAAAATTATTATTTAAACTCTATAATTTAAATATGTACATGTCAGTATTATCACATAATTATAAAAGTTAATTAGAATGATTTTCAATTTTTTTTTAAATATTTAAACGATTAATTTATTATTTTCAGTCAAATGCCATGGAAAAAATCTAACCTCAACAACGCGAGCACCAGAGAGGCACGATGCAAACGTGCCATGGAAAAAATCTAACCTCAACAACGCGAGCACCAGAGAGGCACGACGCAAACGTATTAAAAGAGCCCATCAGTTATATGTATGTAACTATTATCACATAATTATAAAATTTAACTAAAATGTCAATGCAAAAATGATACACAATTTCCTACACTTTTTCAATAGTTGTACAAATATTTTTTTTATTGTTTTTATTTAACCTCTATTAAAAAATATTTAGCACTTATTATTTCAATGTGCTATGATAACAAGTTTTTCAGATTTTTTTTCTTATATTTAAACGATTAAATTAGTATTTCAATTCTTATTGAAATTATTATTTAAACTCTATAATTTAAATATGTACATGTCAGTATTATCACATCATTATAAAAGTTAATTAGAATGATTTTCAATTTTTTTTTTCAAATATTTAAACGATTAATTTATTATTTTCAGTCAAATGCCATGGAAAAAATCTAACCTCAACAACGCGAGCACCAGAGAGGCACGACGCAAACGTATTAAAAGAGCCCATCAGTTGGCAGAACAAATTGAATCAAGAAATCCAGCTCAAAGAATCAGGACATCAGAAGGTCATGCACAAGAATCTCAAGAACAGTGTAACGAACGTCTTCAAGAGAATATCATAAGAACAAGAGCAGCAGGAGAACGAGACATAGCCACAGTAGGAGCACAGGAACAATAATTTCAATTTATACATGTAATTAATATCACATAGTTTTATAAAAGTTAATTAATATATCAATGAGAAAATGGCACAAAGCTCCCCACACTTTTTCAATAACTGTACAAATATTTTTATATTATTTTTATTTAACCTCCATTGAAAATTATTTTGCACTTATTATTTCAATGTGCTATTATAACATGTTTTTCAGTTCCTCTTTCTAATATTTAAACGTTTAAATTATTATTTTCAGTCAAATGCCACCGAAAAAATCTAACCTCAACAACGCGAGCAGCAAAGGGTCACGACGCAAACGTGTTGAAAGAGCTCAGCAATTACCAGAACAAATCGAAACAAGAAATGCAGCTCAAAGAATCAGGACTGCAGAAAGTCGTGCACAAGAATCTCAAGAACAGCGTGACGAACGTCTGCAACAGAATATTACGAGAACAAGAGCGGCACGAAAACGAAACATAGCTACAGTACGAGTACTAGATCGACAAAGTCAACGGATCAGCCGCTCATTAACACGTGCATCATTCGTTCGGCTTGCCTTTGAATATATTCAAAAATTGCTATCGGTGGAATGGATAAAGTATGTCAATATTGTCAGGCATTGAAATTTCGGAATGAAGCAGCCGGCATGTGCTGCGCATCAGGAAAAGTTGTTCTGTCACCTCTACCCGCTCCGCCGGAGCCTTTATTATCCCTTCTTACTAGCAATTCAGATGATTCCAAATTATTTTTGCGTAAGATACGCAAATTTAATTCTTGCTTTCAAATGACGTCATTTGGGGCAACTAAAATTTGCGATCGTGCATCCGATGGACGTAATTTTATAACTACATTAAAAATTCAAGGCCAGGTGTACCATAAAATCGTATCACTGATGCCAATGCCTGATAACAATCCGAAATTTCTTCAAATTTATTTTATGGGCGATTGTGAAGAGCGCGTGACGACTCGGTGCCTGTATAATTTTATTGAACAAGCAGAGGAAAGAGCAATTGTGATATTATTGGAAATTTTTTTAGAAGATCACAATCAACTAATTCAATTGATCAAAAGAGTTTCGCCACGACTGCAAAATGACAATTATCAAATCGTCATAAAAGCCGACAAAGTACCATTAGGTGAACATGCTGGTAGATTCAACGCTCCAACTGTTGATGAGGTTGCTGTTATCATGGTTGGTGATCCAGTTGACAAAAGATCTATAAAAATTACACGGCGAGACAACACTGTCAGTACGATTTCGGATCTACACCGTTCATATGACGCACTACAATATCCATTGATATTTTGGCAAGGACAAGATGAATATCACCTTAATATCAAACAGTATGATCCAAATACCGGTAAGTTTGACAATTATCTATTTACTTTCTTACTGTATGTATAGATTTTAATTTCGTATTGCATTTTATTTTTTATTTTTTTAGGTGATTACAGAAATAATAAAGTTAGCTCAATGAACTACTACGCACACCGAATAATGGTTAGACAACATCAAGACAATTATATCCTTCGATATCGTCAGCTGTTCCATCAATACATTGTTGATATGTATGCTAAGGTCGAAAGCGAACGCTTGCGATTCCTTCGATTCAACCAGGCAAAACTACGATCGGAAGAATATATTCACTTACGAGATGCTGTTGCTGGAAACATCGATGGAAATTTAAATCCCAATGACATCGGTAATGCTTTCATTTTACCTTCAAGCTACATCGGCAGTTCACGGAACATGCAGGAATACATACAAGATGCGATGACTTACGTACGTCATTACGGCCGACCGGATTTATTTATTACATTCACATGTAATCCGAATTGGGAAGAGATACAAACTTTACTATTGCCAGGACAACAAGCCATTCATCGTCATGATTTAACTGCACGTGTGTTTAAACAAAAATTGAAATCCTTAATTGATTTTATTGTTAAATATTCAATTTTTGGTATCACACGTTGTTGGCTGTATACGATAGAATGGCAAAAGCGAGGTTTGCCTCATGCCCACATTTTGGTTTGGCTTAAAGATAGAATCCGTCCTGAAGAAATCGATCAAATAATTTCAGCCGAAATTCCAGACCCATTAATTGATCAAGAATTATTTGATATTGTCACCAAACACATGATCCATGGGCCATGCGGTGCTTTCAACATGACGTCACCGTGCATGGAAAATGGAAAATGTAAAAAAAACTTCCCAAAGCCGCATACGAATGACACGATCACGGATATTGATGGTTATCCAATGTATCGCCGCAGAAGTACTGAGAATGGTGGCCACACATTTACAATGCGACTGCCGAACTTTCCAAATCAAGTTAAGTTTGATAATCAGTGGGTGGTACCATACTCACCACTACTTTCAAAAACTTACAAAGCTCATATCAATGTTGAGCTTTGCAGTTCTGTTAAATCAATTAAGTATATTTGTAAATATGTAAACAAAGGCAGTGATTTGGCCATATTTGAAGTACAAAACATAAATAAAAATGACGAAATAGCACGATACCAAATGGGCAGATACATTAGCAGCAATGAAGCTATTTGGCATATTCTCAGCTTTCCCATCCACGAAAGAGATCCTGCTGTCCAACATCTGGCAATACATCTTGAAAACGGTCAACGTGTATACTTCACTGAAGAAAATGTTCTCCAAAGAGCGTTCGAAGCTCCGAAAACGACTCTAACTGAATTTTTTACATTGTGTCAAAAACCTGATGTTTTTGGCCAATTCGCGAAGACATTGGTGTATGGTGATGTTCCACGTTATTTTACATGGAACAAATCCAGTAAAAAATGGGAGCCACGGAAACAAGGAAAACCACATCCTTCCATTACAGGCATATTCAAAGCTAACACATTGGGGAGACTTTACACGGTACATCCAAAGCAACGTGAGTGCTTCTATTTACGTTTGTTATTGGTGAATGTTCCCGGACCAACGTCTTTTGAATTTTTACGAACAGTTAATGGTCGAGTATTCAATACATACCAGGATGCATGTCGTGAACTGCAATTGCTAGAAGACGATAACCATTGGGACTTAACGCTTGCTGATGCTGCGTTGACATCAACACCGAATAACATTCGTCAGTTGTTTGCAATTATTTTGACGACATGTTATCCCTCGCAAGCACAAACTTTGTGGGGAAAATATAAAAATTGTATGACAGAAGACATCTTGCACCGAATTAGACAAACAAATCAATGCCAAAACATAGATTATACACCAGATATGTACAATGAAGCATTGGTCTTGATCGAGGATTTATGTGTTCTTATTTCAAATTTACCACTTAATCATTATGGTATGCCATCACCTAATCGTCCAGCCACCGACTTAGTCAATACCGATTTACAACGAGAAAATCAATATGACCATGGAAGTTAAGCAACAATTATCATGAACAGTGAACCATTACTGACAGCAAAACAAAAAAATTATTTATGATCGGATAACGCTGGCTGTTGCTGCTGAACAAGGCGGTTTTTTTTTCTTGGATGCACCCGGTGGAACCGGTAAGACATTTTTAATATCGTTGATTCTTGCCAAAATACTGTAAGGGTTTATTACGGTGGTGTGCCATTACTATACAGTATCTATTTAAATTTAATATTACATAATTATTATTTATTTATATGATATATACATATCTTGAGTTTTATTGCGGTCTGTCAAATATGTAAATAGTAAAGGTGATTGGTATATATTACTGTTTTGGAATGCCCAATACACAAATCATGTACCTAATATAAGGAACCAAACACATGTTTTAAATTATATTTTGTAGGTATAATAGCAGGAAGTTATGTGGGGTCCAGCTTTTATCAAAAGTCCAGATATAATCGAATATTATTGTTTATGATAATTATAAAAAAACAATTTGAACTAGAAATGTTCTCGTATATCAATGTTGCCTCGACTTTAGTTCGGTAGATTCAGATACTCGTAAAGTCTACAAGACTACTGGTTTTAACACAAGTTATGGTAAGGAAAAAAATATTGAATATTGATGATTCTTTCCATAGCATCAATTTCTGTGGCCATCCAATATATTCAGTCAAACCGATATTCGGAAATAGTGAAGATAATCAGCTCACCTCAGTTCTAGTTTTATGCACCTCAATTTACTCATAATAAGCATTATATTCTTCACAAATATCATTGCAATCATTTAATTCCATCTTGATGTCTTAATTCAGTATTACATATTCTGATTGACATGAATCCAAAACCCCTTTTCAACAATTCAAAAATCATACTAGTCAAGCAAATTTTTCTATGGCCTGAGGTCATAGTTACCATCAATCTTTAAAAAAAGAGAAACACTTATAACTAAATATATACTAAATACAATGGTAATATTAAAACAGTTAACATGTGCATTGAGAAAAGAATATGAAATTGCATAGACAACTATGTGAATTAAAGTTAAAATAATAGTCTTTGCAGGCTGTTTGTATTACTGCTGCTATGAAATGGTCCCAAAGCTTTATAACTATGTATCACAATGTCATTGAATTAACTTATTTCAGTCTTTAACACATGTTTACATAGTTTTATACATATAAAATTATTTGTATATTATTTTTGTTTATTCTGAGAGGTCATTTACCCGCTCAGATGCCGCTTCCATTAAAAAGATAACTGAGAAAACAGTTCTATTTTTCATGTCATTCTTAGCCCGTATCTGATAGACAAAAATAATGTTAAAGTCAACATTAACATAACACAGAATATGGTCAGATCAAAATGGATCATTCATAACACACTACACCACACTCAGTACTTATTCGGTGCAGGTTGTACCGTAGACTCTAGATGTGTTCCTTTAAATATATATAGCCGTCTGCGATACGGACGTCGTTGTTGTGGTTTATCAATTCACAAATTGCAGAAGTTTCATCGGGAGTGTATCAACTGAGACATGGTAGTACATTACCTGAAGGTACATTACGACCTTGTTATGCAGCGGCAGGTTACTCAGAACTGCGTTTTATGCAGGTGCTAGACGTGATGTCCACTGCCTTGTCACCATGACCACTTGAAGGCGACGGGGTAAAGTTGGTATTGGATTGACGATACAGCCAGGCATCGAACATGGTGAAACTCACTGCGACGCACCTTGGTCAAGCGTCCGCTGAGTTGATGATAGTCCACGAACCATTACCAGAGGGTAGCAATGTCATGTAGCTGTTACTCATATCACGTAGCACTAGTTATGCACAGAATTCCGTCTGACAGAACCGTTCACTTAATTCGGTCTAGTCGTACTTTTTTTTTTTACTTTAGGAGTCCAGAAATAAAACTATCATTCTAAATAGTGTTCCAGCATATCATCGTGCTTATAATTAGCCAGCCTTTATCTCCTCCAACCGAATAAAACTTATGATCTTGATGCAATAATTTAAAGCATGTGTTATGGTTCTTAATTATTCATAAATTATTATTACTAACATTAAATTACTAAATAATAACATCTATAGTCTCTCATACTAATAATGTTTACGTTTTATCAAAACAAACAATAAATATAATTCAAGGGTATCATAACCTGAAGGGTCTCTTGCACAAGGTAAGTCAAAGAGATAGGTATATTAACATAATTAAACATAATGTTGTAGCTATGCTGTGTTTGCTGTGTACTTCAACTTCCATTGCTAACTTATCCATGAACCTTAGTGAATTACAAATTATCTCAGAACAATAGTGATACGTCAACGAATATCTTAGCCTCGAATACCCTTTCGGCTGTAAATACGAACTTATACAATCATACAGTTTAGCATATCCACCTTGACTATAAACAGTATTTCAGCTGTTACAACAAAATATAGAATCTTGCCAAAATAATAGATAGCTATCAGTGTAAACAGGGATTACGTTATGGGCCGTGTCATCAAATCATACTATTAAGCAGCAAAATATCAAACTAGCAGTCTGATAACTAGGCAATTACCCAGAAAAAAACTGCTCTTAACAACGAAGATCTATGACACTTAAATCTCCAATAAACATTCCTTGCTGAAATCTTCTGTTAAGCAGAGGTAATTGAATACGACCAAACATAACTTCATAACCCATGTCATATCACACTTTGCATAGCTTGCAATAAATATCTCAAACTGTGGAGATTCATAAATAAATTTTCTATTCCAGCTGAGATTACTTTTTATTTTTTTATTCCTCTACTGCGACTGTAATTTATGTTCTTTTGTTGACGTCTTGTACTACTGGCGTCTTGTAGTTTCGTAGACTAGTTATATTATAACGTCCCACTACTTGTTCTGTTTCTGCATCCGCTAGCGTGTAACAGTTTTCCTTGGTGATTCCGACAATCTTGAAAGGTCCTTCGTACAACAGAAAAAGTTTCTTAGCTACATTTTCCCACTTCCTACTAATTTTAGCGGTTTTCCGCAGTACTAGGTCGCCGACCTTGAATTTGCTCTGGCGTGATGCAGGCTTCCGCTTCTTACGTATTTCTGCTTCCCTTCGTAGTCTAGCATTGACAAGCTGTTCTATATCTTCTCCCGTTGGTAAGGTCTGGTCTCCTTCGGGGTCGTCGCACTTTGGTAAATACGATGGTAGTATTGCTGTCGATGGTTCCATACAAAGTATTTCGTGAGGTGTCAATGTTACATAACCCCTCGTCTGGAACTGCGGTCTCGGCGGGGGGTAATATCACCTCGACCCGTTCTAGTTTAACCTTTCGTCAGGGTTGAGAATATGATTGTCCGACTTAGCAGCTTCAGCATGTACACAAGTTGAGGTATTTCCCCGTTCTCGTGGTGGTTGAAAAGTGTTTGTAGCTGGATTCAGCGGTTGCTGCCTCTTAAAATAACCATCTTTCGTAGGTGGGAATGAGATGCAGTCTTGTTCGACGTCTTGACATCGTTGTCTCGGCTGGGACAGCTCATACCCAACAGGGGACCTGAGTATTGGCGGCCGATCTCGAGGTGATTCAGGCGACAAATTTTCTCGACCGTCCTGTTGCTCCTTGAAGTCTCCATTATCCATGGGAGGCCATTTTGAAGATGGAGTAGGCAGGCGTTTATTCATCGGCGTACCTTCCCGGTGAAGTTTGTCCTCTTGCCATTCGTGGTCATTGAAGCGATGATCCTTTCCTTTTCGCTTACCGTATGACTGCGATCCGCGGTAATAATATTTGTTGTGGTAGGTTTTACCACCATGCCATCCCTTTCGATGTGGTGACCATTGTGGTTTTTGGCATTCGTTTTGCCACGATAGAGTGTGCACCGCTTTGTGTTCTCCTTTCTGTTGGTTGTTTCGATTGTTCCAGTGACTGTTTACTGGTACCTGCTGATTTCCTTGATAATGATTGATTTTCTCATTCTCATCGCGAGAAGACGAGTTTTTGGTCTGCTTATCTAAGCGATCGAACACTAAGAGTTGTTCCCTAAATGCCGTGAAATCTCGGAATATTCTACCAGCCAACTGCATTTGGTAGCGTAATGGTAATTGTGTCAAAACAATTGCTATTAATTCCTCATCGGTCATGTTAAGGTCCAAGTATCTGGTACGCTCAAACATAGATGATAGATGAGTTTCTAGGGATTTGCCTTTCCTAGGTTCATATCTTTCTGTGTGCAGTTGCGCCCTTAAGTTACCTTGAATGCGCATGTTCCAGAATTGTAACCTAAATTTTGTTTGAAAGTCGTCATAAGATGTGTTAGGCTGTTGTACCTCCCACCAGTAAAATGCTACGTCACGTAGAGCATTGTTTAAGCACTTCAATCGCTCTGCATCAGACAGATCAAACATGTTAGAATATTCATCTAATTTGTTTATAAATCGTATAGGATTTTCGTGAGAATGACCTGAGTAAATAGGCTTTTTTTCGGCCCAATGCCTTGCCGGATGGTGCATTAATGCAACGGAATTTATTCGTGTAGCATTGATCTGTGAATTAGATTGTGCGTGCATGTACTCGGGGTTTCGCACAGGTGTGTCACTTGTACGTGCGGTCTCTTGCGCAGCCTCATCGGCCAATCCAGTGCTAGACGAAGGCTGTGAGATTGTGCCTAGCTGTAAAGTCTTCACTTTATGATCAATATCGTGTATCCTAGCTACTACATTATTTACTTGAGCTGACATATTACAGTATGAAACGCTCACTGTTTCAATCTGCTGTTCAACGTTTGCTGTTCTTTCTAATACCCCATCTACGATATGGTGCAGTGTCGTATTATGTTTTTGAACAGTGTTCCTCAATGTCTCGTAATGTTTGTTACACTGATCCTTAATATTTTTACATTCGGTACTGGTCGCCACCAGAGTAGTTGCTGTGTTCTGTTTATGTTGTTCAAGTCGGTTGTTAGCTTGTGCGATGTTTTCAGCTAGGCTATCTAATTGCTGTTCTTGTGCTCTGAACCGCGATTCTAACCTGTTCTCCAAGCTCCCGATGTCTTGTTTAACCTCATCAAATCTGAGATTCTGTTCATCAAATCTGATATCAAATTTACTGTTTTGTTCATTGAATCTGGAATTCTGTTCATCAAACTTATGGTTTACCTCATCAAATCTGCGATTCTGTTCATCAAATCTGTTATCTAAATTGTTCAGTTTTACCAGCAATATTTGCATCCAGTTTTTTGGCAACTCAGTGACAACATTTTCACTAGTAGATGGCAATGTGGTATTCACTACATTACGAACAATATTAACAGTTTGAGTGTGATGAGATGGATGAACAGTATTTTCTGTCTGCCGCTCCAGATGAGGCTCCGAGTTCATTTCCTGTATCTCACTATTTCCTCTACCGTACTGTTCACTTAGACTAACCAATTCCTCTAAAACCTCTGTTACATTATCAGATTCTGTATTCTCATTACTATTAACCTCATTGCGATTGCGCAAGCTATAAGCAGAGTTAGTAGGCTTAGGCATGGTGTTGGTCAAATTCGTAGTTATTTATTTACAAATTATAATTATAATTTTCTATTCCACAACTTGCTTGTTTCGATGGCCCCTCGTTGTAAGCGCCAAAATGTAAGGGTTTATTACGGTGGTGTGCCATTACTATACAGTATCTATTTAAATTTACTATTACATAATTATTATTTATTTATATGATATATACATATATTGAGTTTTATTGCGGTATGTCAAATATGTAAATAGTAAAGGTGATTGGTATATATTACTGTTTTGGAATGCCCAATACACAAATCATGTACCTAATATAAGGAACCAAACACATGTTTTAAATTATATTTTGTAGGTATAAGAGCAGGAAGTTATGTGGGGTCCAGCTTTTATCAAAAGTCCAGATCTAATCGAATATTATTGTTTATGATAATTATAAAAAAACAATTTGAACTAGAAATGTTCTCGTATATCAATGTTGCCTCGACTTCAGTTCGGTAGATTCAGATACTCGTAAAGTCTACAAGACTACTGGTTTTAACACAAGTTATGGTAAGGAAAAAAATATTGAATATTGATGATTCTTTCCATAGCATCAATTTCTGTGGCCATCCAATATATTCAGTCAAACCGATATTCGGAAATAGTGAAGATAATCAGCTCACCTCAGTTCTAGTTTTATGCACCTCAATTTACTCATAATAAGCATTATATTCTTCACAAATATCATTGCAATCATTTAATTCCATCTTGATGTCTTAATTCAGTATTACATATTCTGATTGACATGAATCCAAAACCCCTTTTCAACAATTCAAAAATCATACTAGTCAAGCAAATTTTTCTATGGCCTGAGGTCATAGTTACCATCAAGCTTTAAAAAAAGGAGAAACACTTATAACTAAATATATACTAAATACAATGGTAATATTAAAACAGTTAACATGTGCATTGAGAAAAGAATATGAAATTGCATAGACAACTATGTGAATTAAAGTTAAAATAATAGTCTTTGCAGGCTGTTTGTATTACTGCTGCTATGAAATGGTCCCAAAGCTTTATAACTATGTATCACAATGTCATTGAATTAACTTATTTCAGTCTTTAACACATGTTTACATAGTTTTATACATATAAAATTATTTGTATATTATTTTTGTTTATTCTGAGAGGTCATTTACCCGCTCAATACGGTCGCAACAAAAAATCGCATTAGCAGTAGCATCGTCAGGCATTGCGGCTACTTTACTGGATGGTGGGCGAACAGCACATTCAACATTCAAGCTGCCATTGGACGTTCATAATAAACCAGATGCAATGTGTAACATCAAAAAGTATAGTGGAATAGCTGCAGTGTTGCGGAAGAGTTCTATAATAATTTGGGATGAGTGCACAATGGCACACAAATATTCACTTGAAGCATTAAACAGAACTATGCAAGATTTAAACAGCAATAATAAACTTTTCGGTGGTGCTATCTTACTTTTGTCTGGTGACTTCCGGCAGACCTTACCGGTTATACCTCGCTCTACTTTCGCGGATGAGATTAATGCATGTTTGAAACAATCATTCTTATGGCGAAGTGTTGAAACACTTCGATTGACCATAAATATGCGAGTACAATTGCAAAATGATCCATCAGCACAAATATTTTCCGAACAACTACTAGATATTGGGAACGGTAAAATAGAACTGCAACCAAATACGCAATGCATTAAACTACCAGACAATTTTTGCACTGTTGTTCAGGATAAAAATGAATTGATTCAGAGTATTTTCCCGGATATACAGAATAATTATTTGAATCATGAATGGCTTAGTCAACGGGCGATTTTGGCAGCCAAAAACGTTGATGTTGACGAAATTAACTTCCAGATACAACAGTTGTTACCAGGCGATCTGAGGTCTTTTAAATCAATCGATACTGTTGTTGATGAAAATGAAAGTGTAAATTTTCCGATTGAATTTTTAAATTCATTAGATATCCCTGGAATGCCACCACATAATCTTCGATTAAAGATTGGTTCCCCTATTATTCTCCTCCGTAATTTGAATCCACCTCAATTATGTAACGGTACGCGTTTGGTCATCAAAAAGATCACCGGAAACATTCTTGAAGCAACCATTTTGGCTGGGAAGTTTAAAGGAAAAGTGGTCCTGCTGCCACGTATTCCGATGATACCATCAGATTCTACCATACCCTTCAAAAGGCTACGGTTTCCAATTCGTTTAGCTTTCGCCATGTCTATAAATAAATCTCAAGGTCAAACAATGTCCATTTGTGGTTTAGATTTGGAAAATCCATGTTTTTCTCATGGGCAACTATATGTTGCGTGTTCACGTGTTGGGAAACCGTCGAATCTATTTGTGTTAGCTAAAGACAGGTTAACCAAAAACATTGTGCACCGATTGGTGTTAAATTAAATTGAAATTGAAAGTATTTATAATTCAAAAAAATAGATATTAATGTTTAAAAGTTTAAGACTGTCTGCCTTGCCTACCTCATTCATGAGTTTAAGCGTCACATGTTATTTACTGTATTATACTGTAATATACTTATATTTGTTATAAAATTAAATGGAAATATTAAATCTGATAAATTTTTATTTTGTACCTATTGATTTCTGCTTAATATCAAGTGTAAGAACATTTTAATTAATTGTGTTCAACGTACTTCCCCTTCAAATCTCAATCCAGTGAATTTGTATACCAACATCAACATTTTCGTCTTTGTTCGTAAATAATTTCATTGTACTAAAGGGTTACAGTAGTAGAAAGTCAAATAAGGAGATCACCATACTACACATTCTCTTATTGTTCCTCTTAGATTGTTTACTATAATGTAATATAACAAAAACTTTAGCCACAGCAACGCGTGGCCGGG
The DNA here is from genome assembly GCF_032445375.1 of Bacillus rossius redtenbacheri. Lineage (NCBI taxonomy): Eukaryota > Metazoa > Arthropoda > Insecta > Phasmatodea > Bacillidae > Bacillus > Bacillus rossius. Next base: position 22,758,070 of record NC_086341.1, read on the forward strand.
TCAGCTAGTATCTCTATATATCTTTCTAGTGGACCCGACAGACATTGTCCTGCCCAAATTTACATATGGCGGTAAGTATTTCTACGCTGGACATTTTGTATCTTCTCATTATACATACCCCTCCTCTTGGGCACGTCACTGCCGTTACCAAAAACCTTTCCCATGTTTACGCAGAAGGCAACAACAATGCAAAAGCCCGTTGCCATGGAGGCTAATTATCAACAATGCTTAGTTTTTTTGCTTTTAAAGCGTGTTTTTTTAGTTTTTTCTTAACTCAGAATCGAAATAAAATATCCAATTGTGAATCTAAACCATCCTCGAATCCCCGTGAACTCACACAAAAAATTTCATCAAAATTGGTCCAGCCGTCTAGGAGGAGTTCAGTGTCATACACACGCACACAAGAAATATATATAAAGATATATATATATATGTGTGTGTGTGTGTGTGTGAGAGTGAGTGTGTGTTTTTGTTGGATGTTGGTATATATTTATGTATTGGATGTTGGTAAGTATGCATGAATGTATGTATTGGTTGTTGGTACGTATGTTTGTATTATATGTTGGTACGTATGCATGTATGTAATTATATAATTGATGTTGATACGTATGCATGTATGTATGTACTGGATGTTGGTACGTATGCATGTATGTATGTATGTATTGGATGTTGGTACGTATGCATGTATGTATTGGATGTTGGTACGTATGCATATATGTATGTATTGGATATTGGTACGTATGCATGTATGTATATATGTATTGCATGTTGTTACTTATGCATGTATGTATTGGATGTTGGTACGTATGCGTGTATGTATATATGTATATATGTATATATATGTATATACGTATATATGTATACATGTATGTATGTGTGTATGTATGCATGTATGTATGCATGTATGTATGCATGTATGTAGATTTGACTTCATAAACTCCGAAACCGTTTAACCGATAACCATGTAAGTTGGCGCATCGAAGTGTTTTTTCATGGAGAAGGTTTTTATGGTATCCATTTTTTTTTGTAACTCGCCGCTAGATGGCGCTGCAGCGCATCAACTTCTAAACCTTTCAACCGATCGCCACAGGTAAACAGAAAAGCATAGGTCATAGACATACAAACAGTAATCGTGTGTCATTTCCTTATGTCCACCACACTGTCATATAGCGCTATCACCCCGTGTTCAGCCCGTGAAACGTCGTGTACTGCAGCAATGAATAACTAATATTCTTTTATTTGTAGGCAAATTACATCTGTATCACACGCTACTTAATTATCTTTGGACGTCTTGTCGGTAAAGAAACATTAAATATATTTGTATCACACGCAACTTAACTGTCACTAGAAGTCTTATTTGTCATTTATTTATGCAATATCTATTTTCCTATAACTCAAGGAACACATTGCGACAAATAATAACAAATACTGATTGTGACTGTGATTAGTTATCTATACGTTATCTTTCATTTTTTCCAAATTACTTTATAACACATTATAGATTTTAGGTAAAATACAAACCATTCATTTTTAGACATAAAAAATGAAATAAATAAACACAGGAATGATATCTGCCAGGTTCTGCTAGTTTATAATATTATGGAGAAACTAAGTTATTACATTGCAATGCTTTCTTCTCTGAAAAAAATCAGAAATTTCCAAAACTGTTCAGGTAAATTGAAACGCTATATTGCCGCTGATACACCGCACAAAAGATTGTCGCATCTTGCTCATACGTATATACAACACATGGAAAGCATTTTATTCATAGATAAATCTCAAACATATTCGAGGTTCACCGTTTGCTCATGCCATTTCGCGGTAGAAATAAAAAAAGAAATCCCTATTTTGCGATATTATACTTTTTCACTATTGAGGAGATTTTTAATGTCAATGACCTAACCCAAACCACCTTACGTTTTTAGTAATGATCGCCTAAAAATTTTAAAACTTACTCTTTAGGGGAAAATGTAGTAAGGAACTAATGTTCGGGATAATTCATAAAATCAGTATAGAAAGAAATCTGAGGATACACGAAGAATGATTATTCGGGTGTGTTTTACGGGGTTCGGTAACTGGTATGTTTTCCCTTCAACACAACGCTTCAACACGCTTCAAGCGGCGAAATTCGCAAACAATTTCCCACGGTTCTATCACTTGCAGTAAAAGTTATACAGAATGAGTCTGCCTACTACTCGCCAGCAATAAACGCGGTTGAGCTATGTAGGCGTCCTGTAGCTAGCTCAGCAAGTGCCGAGAAACCGTCTGCAAGTTAAACTTCCCTCCTACCTTTAAAAAAAGTTTTTAGTGAAGTTATAAAAAAGTTTTTAGTAAAGTTATAATTCATTCTTGGATTTCATTTTTTTTTCAATTTTTTTTTAAATTTGGGCCTACATGTTTTGGTTTGTAATTTATATCAAGTGAAAAAATAACAGAGCTAGTTATGTTTTAAAATTTGGTCCAATTGTTCATCCAAATTTCAGCTCAAATAATAACACACTATAGCGAAAACTTTCAATTTAACATTCTTGAACGATGATAGCAACAAGCTAACTGATAATGGTGATTTGTTAAAGTGATTTTGTTTGCAGCGAGTGGCTTCTTTTTGCCAAATAACTTTTAAACTTGAGAAAAATCTATTTATATTTTTTTCGTATTTAGAGAACCTGAGTTAAAGACACAACAAGCAAACAAATTAAATATGTTTGCTTACTCTCCCCAACTAATGCGGACGTTTAAGATCATTTAACAATAATTATAATATATATTTTATTTGTGTAAATAAAAAAATAATGTTAATTTTTATAAAATATGCAAAAAATAAAAACTGAAAAAGTCTGGTAAAAAATTATAATGCTTGTTCACACGTAGTCAAAGTGATATGTTCTCGGTGAGTGTTACGTAAGCATTCATGCACACATTTTACCCAAAGGAAAAAATTTCCAAAAATAAACACTGAAATTTTGTTATACTAAACATGCTATGTTTTGTCTTCGGAAAACCTGGTACAAACAAGATAAGAACCTTGACCACAATTTAAAGACGGGCTTTTCTGAATGTTTGATATCTTTTCACCACTGAAATACCTTGTATCGTATTGTTTGACGTATTTTAGTTATACCTGAAAAAAATATTAAAAAATCAGGCTTCATTTTTCTAAAGTTGAAATAACATTATTTAATTCTTTTTTTGTAATCTACTAAGTTTCATTACGTATGTGTTATGTAAAAACAAAATAAATGCTGACATTTGTTAAAATTTATAAATGCGTTCAGCAAATTACTATCACTACATAATTACATATACCTTTCTTTTTTGGATGTACTAGCTATTTTTTGTTAAAATTTATTAAAAAATTTTAAAACAAAAGGTATCATTTCAGAGAATTTTGTACATTACATTATACTTCGAAGTAAATAAGCGTCTATAATAAAAATTTATGTTATGGTGAATGAGTACGATTGGTAACCCTTTAACTGGCCTGTGAATACTATGTAATAAATCCATACTTGTGTGGAAATCTTTTGTAGACCAACACAAGTTATTTTATAAACACTTCTATGAAGACAGCTCATGAATATTTTGGATTGGGTCTTGCTTTAAACAATAAAGAAAGTTAGTTAAATAGTACAGAATTTTGTGATGGATTCTGAAATAAAAAAATTTTATAGCAATTTTTTTTTAGACTTGGAATAACATGTTAAAAATTAACATCTGCTTCCGTGAAATCCGATGTGATGATTAATTTTCATTTATACTCTTAATGTTAAAAACATTAACTATAAAAATCTCATTAAATTTACCAACAATGTTTTCAAAGTTCAGATTAAATTTTCTGAAAGCAAAAAATGTATACATATTGAGTGGGCTATAGATATATATATGGCAGCACTAATTACTGACAACTACTGTGATTGCAGATATGTAAATAACGCTTTCATATCATGCATGATGAATTAAACAATCCTACAGTTTGCTACCAAAGATTTTCTAAACACCATTGCCTAAGTTAAGTTAAATTTTCTGAATTTAAAATCTTTTATGCATAGTAAGTGAGACGTCATACATATATGGCTGCAGTTATTATCGAACAGCTATTTTATAATAATTGACGGTACTAGAATTAAAAGGAGAAAGTAATATAAATTCCAATCACATATATGTGCACGGTGCACTACCATAAACAATAAATTATGAGTGAATCGATGTTGATAAATATTTACAATTCACTTTTAGAATAGTTTATAAAATAATAAACAGTTATTAAATAAATTTACTTGTGTGCCTTAAAAAAAGCGTATCTGAGCCGGAGGAGGGGGGGGGGGAGAAGGGTGTGGTAGGGTCAAATAGGGCACATGCCCCACTTAAGTGTATTTTGTTCCCTTTGAGATTATTTATATATTTTAACCATGGATAAGAAATACTTTTGGTGAAAAAAAAAATGTTTACAATTAGTAAATTATGTTCTCTCTTTCGTTATTAGTCTTGGTTCTTCATTCCTCTTGAAAAAAATGCTTCGTTCAGAAATGAGGAGCTTTCGTGCAAAACTCGACATGTCCATCACCAGTAAAATTGTATGTTTCACATGTTTTGAAACCCTTTCTGCACAAAAACCCATACTTCATACTTGTAAATCACTTGGACATGTTGGGTTTTGTATCGTGAGATGGTAGTGTTCTTCGCCTCAGAAAAAGGGTCCCGAAACATGTGAAACATACCATTTTACTGGTGATGGACACGTCGAGTTTCGCACGAAAGCTCCTGAAATATTCCTCCTTCCTCTACTTTAAGAATTTTAGCTGGACGGACTCGTGGTTACTGATGTGTGTTCAGTTGGTCTCGGTGTGGCGGTATTTATCGTAGATGCCGAACCAGAAGTCCATGCGGTCCTTCTCCACGTCGTAGTGCAGCGAGTTGGGAGGGTTGATCTCCAGGTAGGGATAGCTCTCCGGAGCCACGGGCAGCCACGCCACCTCCCCGCCTGCCTCTGGCGTCCCGGTCTTGGCGAAGCTGGTCCAGAGCTGGCCCAAGGACCGCGCTAGTCCGGCGACCCTCGAGTCGACCCCCAGAACCTGCCCGCCGTACACGACGTAGCGCCACTCCATGGCGTGCGTCGCGGCGCCGAACGTCAGCCAGTAGTTGAAGGTCTTGGCGGTCGAGAACCGGGCGTGCGCGTGGACGGTTGTCACGACGCCCAGGGCGTACTTGAGGTCCGTTTCGAGGTCCACCCACCGGTCGCGCGTCGCGTTCGAGACGGCCGCGTCGCCGAAGTAGAACCTCTTCACCTGCGCGGCGACCTCGATGGACTCGTTCGAGCCGCGCGCGAGCCCCAGGTCGTGGGGCACCAGGTACTCCTCGGGGTTCTCGTCGACGCCCTGCCAGAAGAGGTCGGAGGACTGCGCGGACGAGGCCGCCTCGCGCTCGGTCGACCCGGCGATGTAGGGCACGAAGACGAAGTTCCCGGCCCTCACCAGGTCCCACGGGGTTCGGGTCAGGAACGGCTGCTCGCCCTCCCGGGGGAACTCGAGGCAAGGGGCGAAGGGTCTCTGCGAGCCCGGCCTCACCGTCACGTTGGGCAGGGCCTCCAGCAGCTCCGAGGCAGACGCCGCGCGCAGGGCCTCGACCAGTTCCGACCTGTTCCCGGCCGGCCGCCCCACCAACGCGCTCAGCTCGAAGGCGCTCGCCTCGGTGTTCTGCCCGAAGGCGAAGGGGTTGAGCGCGGAGCCGCTCTCCGAGATGGCCCTGTGGAACAAGCCTGCCGCCCGACGAGTCCGTCAACCAACTACCTCTCTCATCAACATCGCAGGCTTCCACGGCCATTGTCTGAAGTAGCTTTGGCTTCCGGGTTCTGGCCGTGTCCTCTGGCGAATAATTATTCACCGACGCATTGGTCGACGTTGCAGTCGCCATCATCAGCGAGCAGTCAGTTACCTACAGTTACTTCATCAGTAGGTAACTGCTCCCTGATGATGGCGACTGCAACGTCGACCGAAAACGTCGGTGAATTATTCGCCGAGGACAAAGCTACAACCCAGAAGCCAAGCTACTTCAGAAGTTGCTAATCACAATAAGGTGGTTTAAAAGACCATTTCAATGAAAACACGAATTTTAACTCTTTAGACCACATCGTTTCTTCCAATAAATTTATAAACATTCACCAATTCAGTATTACACTGGCTTGATCTAAACTTCCTGGTGTACCGTCAATTTTAACTCCGATTTATGGTGAAGTTCATGAGTGAAATCATATAAATAGGTTATTACAATTTTTCGAATGAAAGTATTTGATAGTAACACGTTTCCATTTTCAACATCTACACGATGTCAACAAAAAACGGAAGCCTCGTCACAGAGGGGCCACGGCATTAAACAGAAAATAATTTTACTGACATACAGTGGACCGACAGTCACTTTTCCAACAGTCTTTTAACCGAAAATTTGTAAATCCGACAACAAGAATATTCATTTTCTTATATTTGAAACACTCGTAATCATGCGTTGAAAATAGTCTTTTATTTACTAGTGACTGTCCACGTAGTCAGTGGAATCCAAGACTGAATTTATGGTATTCAGGATAGCTAAAATGGGATACATCACCCTATTTGAAATGTTTGCACAAATTGTCACAATTCCGGATCCAACCTTAAGAGTTGAGCGTTACGGGTTGCGAAAGGAAGAAAATTTACGCAGAAGTATGAGAAACTACGTAAACGTCTACAAACGTATTAGAAAGTTATGCGAAATCATTAACTACTTCTGCCATCTGCAAACGTCTGGATAAATATTCGTTTCATACGTTACGCACGTTTAATTAGTTTCTCACTTCCGTAACCCTGGGTGGTTCTGATGCTGCTCTACCGGCTGTAAAAAAAATTAGGTGTGGCTGTGTCATGGACACGGCCGTGTGTTGTACGATAATATTTGTACGTAACAGGTAATAGTTTCTATACAAAATATAAAATACGCTATTTTAAGTATGATATAATCATGTTTGAACACTAAGAAGTCGCCTATAGGCTGACATATATTTTTATTTTAACACCATATAATTATAGTCACTTTAACTATTTCACACTAATGTTTTATATAAGCAATCGATAGATTTTGACGAGAGCTGACGTTTGAAACTCAAACTAACGTCGTAGCTTCCCTGAGTCAAATGTTATACTACTAAATGTAAATATCGTAACGCAGCAAAACGACCTCAAAATGGCGGTGCTTCCCCCTCCACCATGCGCGATGCGTCACAGTACGCACTTAGCGTAACGAATTTTTTGATCCTTTAGCTATCCAGTGGTGCAATTAAATTTTGGATGGAGAAGATACATATGTAGCTGCAACACCAGACTCTATCCCCCGATTTTTTTTAATTACCTCCCACTATGGAAGCAATTTTGAAGACGTATTCTCGTCAAACTGAGAGATCTCGCACCTCTGGAACCCGGGGAGAGGATGTGGTAGTGGACGCTGGCGCCGCCTGCGCTCTCGCCCATGATGGTCACCATGTCCGGGTCCCCGACGAACTGCCTGATGTTCTTCCGAATCCACTTGAGCGCCGCGACCTGGTCCTTCAGTCCGGCGTTGCCCGGGGCGTCGGTTCCTTGGATGCTGGTGAATCCTGGCGAAGAAAACAAAATCCAAATCATACAATTGAGACAAAAATTAGGAAGACAAAGAAAATGCATTCTTTGAATTATTTACTATTTATTTATATATAATTTTTTAACTTTTACAAAAATTTCCTTTTTAAATAAGTTACCAAGATTTTTAATAATCCATGGAATGGGGAATTTTCTATTTAACACGAATTTTTGTCTTTGGACAAACACCTTTGCAATTTTGCACCGTTTGTCACGGGTAAATAATACAGCAATAAGAAATAAGAAATGAAAATTAAAAAAAAAAATTACACAGATGGAATTAACGATAATACTAAAAATAGATATTTTTGACCACACTTTGATTACGACACAGACGAACACATTCGAACATAAAAAAATATCAGAGAGCAGAAGAACAATTTTTTTTTTTTCGTGACTAAATTCCTTCCACGGAATTGTTGTGCTGTCTGATATTTAAGTTAGAATGTGTTCGACGTCTTTGCTGTCGTCGTTGTGTTGTCCGTAATACCTGCTTCAGTTAGATCATAGGTTCCATCTGTTCGGCATCCGCTGATTTAAGCTTCTTCTCTGTAGGTTTACATTTCAACTTTATTTTTGCATTCTTGAATTTTTTTCCATGAAAAGCAAACCAAAACTGCAATGGTTTTTATCCAAAAAATTGTATTATATGCAAAATAATAGTTTGTAGTACAAAAAGACCATAGTGAAAACTCATACATCACATTCCTATGGTTATTTTTTTCATTTATGAGATACGTTTTAGGAAACGATATTTAATATTTACTGTCGTGCTTACAAATACTGGCGTAAAATTCTAATTTTTCATTTATATATCATAAATGCACAAATATTTTAAATTGTGGAAAAGATAATCGAATATTAAACATTTTGACATGATTTTGTTATATTATGCTTTTTAATGTTCCCATGTATAAATGGAAATCTATTCTGAGAACTGTTTTACGAATAACTTCAACTAATGTTCGTACGGGGAGAAAAAAATTTAAATGCCCAGGTAATAATATACAGTTTTACTGTGCATTTTATAATAGTGATGCATTTTCTTTCGTTTAAAAGTACAGTTGTATATATATCAGTCATTTTACATAATTATTTCAATTATTTTTACAAAATAAATAAAGCTTACGCCATTGCTAGTGTGAACTATATATTTCATAGAAAAATAGCGATGAACGGACACAGAAATGTGAATACACAAACACACAGTAAACACGCCAAAATCAGTCGATGTCAAATTTGAAAAATAAAAACATAACAAATAATTCTGTGTAATTAATTAGCCTTAGCAGTATCACATGTTGTGCTGGTTTGTGCTGTTATAGTTTTTTTGTCAGAATACCTGTTTAGTTTCATCGCAGGGTTTGCATGTGCATCACTATATTGTCGGTGTGTTTTCAAGATTATTTGTTTAGTTTCATCGTTGGGTTACTCTGTTTGACGCTATGTCGTCCAAAGTTGTTGTTTGTCTACATTTACTGTTTTTGTTGCAACTGTCTCGTTGTTGTCAGCCCTCTGTGCTTGTTTATGCTGTGATATTGATGTGACTTATTACTGTCACGGAATATTTTGTTGTCTTTGCGTTTAATATTTGACATTGGCTGAGTATAGCTTGTTTTCTGTGAGTTTGTGCATTCATTTTTTTTGTCCGTTCTTCGGGTATTCTCAATAACATACGGTTCAAACTAGCAATGGCGTATGTCCAAATTAATTATTTGAAATTGGATGAAGCTAAATCGAATGCCAAGGTTTCACCGAATTTTCAGTCGACGTTGCAGTTACCATTACAGGTCTCCTGCTGCATTGAATATGGCAACAAAAAATTCGACAGAAACATCGAGGCAGCCGGAACCACTAAGCCAAACAATCTACTCAGACAATGGCCGTGAAATCCTGAGAGCCTTATTAAACATAAGTATGTATTCTAGTATAATTGGCTTATTTGTTTTTATTTTAATTGGGTTTTGTTGCAATATAAAATGTAGATTTTACTATCTGTTCTGGTTTTTGGTCTGTATAAAATACTGTGACCAACTGACACGTCGATCGACGCTTGGTTAAGGAGTTGGGCTTAGTGATGAAATTTTTTGTACTTCTGGCACGTTAGTAAAGGTTTTTAGGTTTTGGCGTCCATTGTCTGGAGTAGATTAGCTTCTGGAGTGTAGCCACGTCGATGATGTAGATATCCACGATGTTTCGTTCGATATTACAGTCTCCGTCACCGGGGTGGGAGTTAGTTACCTAACAATAGGTTAACTACCTAGCAGTAGGTAACCGCTACCCTGATGATGGCGACTGCAATGTTGACCGAAACGTCGGTGATATCTTCGCCATCGGCGCGGCTACAACCCAGAAGCCAAGCAACTCCGTGCGGTCGTTAATTACGTCGACCAATATTCTGAGAAAACCGGAACACATGGGTTCTTTTTGTTTGTCTTAAAAAATATGTTTGTAAAAAAAATTAGAAATCTACAGACCAAACAATTAACAATAACTATCAAACTAAGCGCACAGAATTTAATACCACACATTCATAACGGGATTCACTTCACAAATCATTAAAACAACTAAAGCCAATGAACGTAAACGAAATACGAAATTACATTTAATGGTCGGGTGATCTGGGCTCTATAGTAGCGTACTTTGTCAGATTCACGTAGTAGGTGGGGCCTTACGGAACCACTTATTGCCTATACTCGGAACGACCCTTTAGATATCGACTGTTTTAAAACCATTGTGCCTATATCTAAGCATCACTTGATAATCACTTATGGTCAACATGTTTTGATAGGATAATTGCACGCTTAAGAAAAATCCCTCATCCCACTCTTACTTCAGTATTGCCAAAACAGATGCCAACAAATGTAAATGAGGTAAATTAAAAGCTGAAATAATCAATTAAAAATTACCGGTACGTTATTTGAATGACAATTGCAATGGAGAACACTGATTTAAACCATTATTTTGGTCATAATTATTACTATTTTGCACTGTATGACATGAAAACCTGAAAGATACACAAACACTCAGAAATGTTAAATTCAAAGTAAGCGCAGATAATTCTATGGAAGGAATTAAGTCAAGGCAATATCATCACTGGGTTCGCATGTTTTTTCGGTGTGTTGTCCAGATTTTCTGTTTGGTATCATCTTTGGGTTCCTCAGTCAGTCTCTGGGTTATCCAAAGGTGTTTGTGTTGTCTGTAGTTACTGCTTCTGTTGCAACTGTCTCGTCAATGTCAGACCATTGTGTTCGCCTATGTTGCGATATGGTTGTGAAATATTCCTTCCATGTAATTCATGGTGCTGTCTTTGCATTTAAGGGTGATCGTCCCGTTCCATGTCATCATTTTATATTTACGGTTCACAGGTTAAACTTGCTGATATTTTAGAAATTTCTCGATATACAAAGATATATAATTTCATAATTGCCTGGTAACTTTGCATTTTAAATTTTGTGCAGTATCGATAAGGAGAATAAAAATAAATTTAAAACTGGAACGTTTTACGTTTAAAGTCAATAATACTGGCTGATGAGTGAAATGGGTTAATTTATTTCAGAAAAAAAAAATTTTATGTGACCTTTTAAAATAATCAGAATTTTTATGATTTGAAATAACTTATAAAATCAAATAATTTTTTCTGCAACAATTTTAACCAAGCCACGTAGCAGCCTCCAGCATTGCCTTGAAAACCAACAATTTTCACTTATTTTTTTCCATTTAGTTCTCCTTACGTATACTACCCAAAAACGATAAAAACTCAATTGTACCAGGTAGTAATGCAAAAGGTATGCAGTGTATATACATATTAATTTTTTTGATTTGAGAGTTAACAAGTTTAACAGTGTGTTATTTAAAATTAAATAATGACCTGGAATGGCCTATACTTCCATTTACATTTTTCATCGGCTGAATTTAACTCTTTTTTTTTCTTTTCATTTTTTTTTATTTGTCCATTATTCAGATATTTCTTTGACGTACAGTTCAAACTAGCAACGGCGTACGTCCGAAATAATTATTTAAATCCAAAATATACCGGTACCCAAGAGGTTTTGGGCAAAGTTATGTATGAAATCTGAAATGGTCGCAAAGGGAAATGGTCAAACATTTGGCACACTGACCGAACAAGTTGAGGCGGTAGGCGATAGACGCCATGACGACCCCGTAGTTCATGAGCTGACCAGGCCCGGCATTGGCCGAACCGGTGACGAAGGCCCCTCCGTGAATGTGCACCATGACCGGCAATAGAGACTCATTTGCTTTGCCACTGGGAAGCTGAAACATGACATTCCCTATAGCTGTTTCCTTGTACAGTATGATATCGAGGTTTAATTTTAACTCATCATCTCAATCATTCCAAGTGAATATTATTTAGTAATAAATTATTTAATTGGTCAAATTTTAATCTCATTTAAATTCACTCCAAGGCAGTTTTGCATTTTACGGTGAAAATGTGGTTGCCTCTATATAAACAAAACATACTTTTGCATGGTAACATATAAATTTTATTTAGGATTATGCTGCAAGATCAAAACCAATCCAATTTATACACACAATATTTACTGTGTTTTGTTTTGGTTAAACAGAAAGTAAATTAAGTGGCAGTAGAGTATGTAATAATTTTCTAAACCGTTGGAAAAGTTCAATAGTCAAACGATTACAGTAGTATTGGTATGTATGTCCGAGCACTAAGAGGTGGGTGAGGATTTATGATGGTCGTCGCCATATTGGATGCTGATGTCTTTACGGACATCTTGAATTATGACGTCACCATTGCACATTTCGTTACGGCCACCACATTGAATTTTGACGTCACGGTGGCCATATTGGACGAGGCGTGATGAGATAGGAAATAGAGCACTGACGGATTGAGTATATGCGGGAAATGTGAGAACTAGGGGAAAACCCCAACTGCTCTCAGCATAGTTCCCACTGGCTGGAAATCCAGTTATGACCCCGCGGGTTACTAAAAATACATTTCACCTTGCCAGGCACGATTAATTTGTATTAGGCGTTAAAACACTGGTTCTTTAATGGAAGTTTTCGTTGTCTGTCCATCTGATATTCTAATAAGTGTGTGTAAGTGGATATTAACATTAATTTGCTAGAAAAAAATTGTAATTAGCAAAAATAATTTTTTGTATCTTATTTTATGTTTCTCGTCTTTATAACACTTGAAAATAATACTACCAACATTTAGATTTAAAAAATATTAGACTCATATACCCCTAAATCAGTATAAACATGTTAAGCTCACAAAAATTAACTTACTCCATGCAAGTATAAACCTACCAGAGGCGTGTAGACGTTGATGAAAAGACAATCCTCGCTGTTGGCACCACTGTTGGGATATTGCAGACAGGTGTGGCCGTACTTTGTAGCGTCTCTCTCCCCGGTCCATTTAGCGTGTTCCTGAGGCGCCTGCAAAACGGAATTGTGGCTCACAACTACACTAATATTACAAAGAAAGATTGTGAGTTTTCTTAATTCGTTTTAAAAGACAAACTATTAAACTACTAGACCTATTTCGAAACTTTTTTTTTTCACTGTTAAAATGTTGAATTATTACAGATGGATATAAGCCATGTTTTACTTAACAAATAATATTCACAGCTACAACTGGAGAAAAACGACTAAAATGACTGCTTTATTGGCTTTTTCTGACCAAACCTTGCATAAAGAATGTCCCATAACTCAACGTCAAGCCGAGAACAGTTAATAGGCCAGTAAATTCCGCTTCTGAATGAAAAAAATAAAATTCGTAAATTTTTGCCATGTAATCATATATAACCCTACTATTGGTAAAAATTTGAAATAAAATCAAATATCCTACAATTTTGAGGGAAAAAAATATTATTTCGCAGTAAAAAGTTTAATCAGCTAAATTTTACTAGTCATGAAGTAAAAAAAAACTTCGCTAAATTTATTAGTTATTTGAAAATATGGAAAAATTAAAGCAAATAACTTGCTACGTAAGCAAAGTTTTTTTTACAAAGTAAATAGCCAAAGTTACCTGATTGAAAATTGCTGCCGTATAAGTTATACATATAATTATTTCCTCCAAAAGTGTAGTATGTTTGATTTTAGTTAGAATTGTTATCAATAGTAGGGTTACTTATGATTACGAAAAAATGTTTTTTAAGGAAAATCATTTCAAAATTTGGTACACGGTGAGTAAAAAAATCCATTGAACAAAAGCTATAACCCGAAAACTACGACACATTTGAATTTTTTAATTCAAAATCGTTAATAATTGGCCTGAAAACCTTCTCGGCTTGACGTTAAGTAATGGGAAAAACTTATATAAAAATCAACTATGATGACCTGGAACATGGTACACACGTGTGTTTGAAATAAATTATAACATCCTTTTATAGCTTATATATATCTTGCAAAGGAAAATAATCATCATATCTATATACAAACATTATATATTATCTCTTCCGTAGAAAAAGTTTTGGTTACATAAGTTTGAATTTTTAAACACACAGTAGGAAAACAAAAATAGAATATTATTTGGAACTTGATATTTATTTACATTTCAGTTACCATATACCGCAATTTTTTTGGGTTTTTTTAAAGACATGGCAAGGGTGAAATAATAAGTAAGTTCAACCATGGTTAACAAGGATAGCAGGCTTCCGCGGACATTGCCTGAGGTTGTTCAACTTTTGCCATTTCAGCCGGAAAGTTAAACCAACGCTGTGTGAGACCTGCTTCCCTGAAGATGGTTGACTGCAACGCCAACCGAAACGTCGGCGAACTCTCCGCCTCCGCCGCGAGTCTACCACACCTCCGACTTCAACCCTACCTCGCAACATGGCGTACAATGTCGAATATAATTGTTTTACATAGTAAAAGGGAACAGAAATATTCATAGAAAAATTACAGATGTTAGTTATTTTGCACATTGAAATTGAAAACAACTGTTCGCAGTAATAATTGGTTCGGATTCTTACCCGTTAAGTTATGCTTTGTGTTAACCTCCTAAGTTTAAATTTATTTGTAAACCATTCCCTGAATAGCTTTCCAGTGTAAACTGCGCTCATCCTAAGCATTACACAACAAAATAAAATCCAATTATTGAAAATTCGACAATATTTTTCACGGTTTAAGAATAGTTCTGCTTAGATGAAACATCAATATACGCAAATTTTTGTAATAAATACTCAGTATTATCTCGAAAAATAGGTAATTTATACATGCAAAGTTACAATATAATTGTTGTAGTATTCCTAACTATTTTTCGGCAAATGGTTTCAAAAGGTTTTTTTTTGTAAAAAAAAAATGGTTGTCTGTAAAGTCGGTTTACGGACGATAGTTTAACGTGACAACGTCATAACAAAACATTGATGAAATGATTGCATACTTTTATGAATAAAATTGAATCATTTTTATTGTAGTATCACTATTTTGTATGGATACAAAGAAGGAGTGAAATGAAATCTACAATTTAATTGATAAATTTACTTTAATTTGCTCTCATTAATTCAAATATGTTTATTACTTTAACGAAGAGATTATTCTAACTATAACTTTTATACATGTTTGCTATTTAACTTCTTCCAATCTGTGTTATTCTGTTAAGGATAGGACGATGATAGGAAAAGTAGGAAACGAATGGGAGTGTTTCAAGTTTAATGTGCCTCGAAAAAGTCAAACCGATGGTTGTTCTAATCGAGTGGAAGAGAGATAGATGCTGTCACGTCAAAAATTCATAAAAATATTTTTTTCCCCCTGCGTGTCCTGACCGTGAAGCGGAGGCTGCCCAGCGGAGCCCTGGCGTAGGGTATCTTGAGGAACTTGTAGAAGGTGGTGTTGTCCGCCGTGCGGTCGACGACCCCCCGCAGAGTTCCTTCAGCCACCTCCACCGTCGGCCCGTCCACCGAGGCGGACAGCTGCGGACCCATAGGAACAACCAGGGTTGGCTGATTCAAGACACGATGGTTTAAACTGCGTTTTTAATCAGCCAGGGTTGGCTAATTCAACACACAGTGGTTTAACTCCGTTTTAAAACAGCTAGGGTTGGCTGATTCAAGACACGATGGTTTAAACCACGTTTTAAAACAACCAGGGTTGGCTGATTCAAGACACGATGGGTTAAACCACGTTTTAAAACAACCAGGGTTGGCTGATTCAAGACACGATGGGTTAAACCATGTTTTATAATCACTATGGTTGGCTGATTCAGAACACAATGGTTTAAAACACGTTTTTAAACATGGGTTAAGCCAAAATGTTTTTATAAAAAGGCTCACATCTAAGGGCCAATCCTTTAGAACATTCTCTTCGACTTCATATTCTATGGCCATGATGATGACGGTCTCTTACTTGTTCCAGAAAATTCCTACCTTTATATGGAAGAGATAAAACAGATGTAGGATTACGTAGAGCAAATATTGAATATTAAAGACTGCACCTGAAAAATGGAAGGCAAACTGCTTAAAGGTAGACTTCAACGCCTTCCTATCATTATATATATGTCAGGCTAACCAATTACAACTAACTGTGAAATATTTCGGAGTGATGATAGACCCAAAACGTACTTGTAATGAGCACATAGCATACGCCTGTCAGAAGTCCAATGTACTCTTCCAAATGTTAAATAGTGTAGCACCACCCATTTGAGGATAAGAATTTAGAACATTGAAGGTCATATATGTAGGTGTATTCTTGAGCACTACAAAAATATGCATCTTCGGTATTGGCTAAGGCATTTACACAAACTCATAAAAGCAAACAGAACAATTTATACAGACGTCATTTAGGTACTAGCTGGTGCTTTACCTATTGACCTTGTAATAATAGAAAGATATAAAACTTTTAAAATTAGACGTGTCAGAAAGATAACTGTGGAAGAAAGACGATATTTGAAAATTTTTATAATTGAAGCTTGGCAAGAGTGGTGTAATACTCCTGAAAAATGAATAAACACTCACAGAATCTTCCCTGACGTACGTGCCAGATTATAGAATAAATAAATGGCTATAGAACATTACGAGGAGCTGTACCCATACAGCCACGGCAATTTAAAGATAAACTCTATAAATTTCATTAGTTAGTTGTTTCATAGTTAGTTGTTTGAGAAACAAGCGAAACCAAAGATACACCGCAACATCAAATGTGTAAATTCCTTAAATGTGACGACATAAAAATATTTATAAATAAATTTTAAAATTTGTAATGGAGTAAGATGATCTGGAAGATATTAATAAAAATATAAAAAGCTTTCAAAAGATGGCAAGAAATGGTATTGCAGTGAGAATGGAATAATTTCATCAATGACTCAGAAGGGGTATATAACTCTCCATTATGAAAACATAATCTTAAATAAAAACCTAGTTATATTTTAACCTGTATTATAGTCGAAAATGTAAGTAAGGTAAATATAAAAGTATGCTGTGAGGCTCGAAGAATATGGAGTTCTATGAAGAGCCTCATTCACTAGATCTTCTAAGAAAGTCGCGAAGATGAACAAGAAGTTTCAATATATATATATAAGTGAAGACATGAAAAGTTAATTAATTAAAGACAATATAGAACGAAGAATTATCAAGATATGATATAAGAACAAGATGGTAAAGAAAGAAGAAGGAAGAAACCCTCATCCCTTATATCAAGAAGAGAAGATAACAACTTCAAGTGTCAAGAGGAAGGAACATACAGAAAAATATATAAAAATAGACAGAATATTAAGCAAACAACGATACAAATATTTACTGAAAACCAGCAAGGCCATTTTAAAGAATATAGCCCTAAATGAAATTATTAAATGATTATGATGGGAAGAGGTAAAAATATGCCAGTTAAGAAATATTAATGGAGGTAGAATATAAGATAAAAACAATATATGATCAATCATTTTAGTTATTTTTACAATAACTAGCAGTAATAATTTTATATATAGCAAAATTAAATCCCTGATGGGTAAAACATGGTAGTAAGCTAAAAATATTAATAATACAGCTTATTTATTTAAGTATAATAAATTATATATTTACCAATAATACAACACGAATACATACAACCAAAAAATTAAGATTTTTATGAATACTCTGAAATACGCGAGCGAAGCACCATGTTTAAAGCTAGTATAAAATATAACATAAATTTACACTGTGTTAACCAACCTGTATGAATCTAATATTGATTAATATATAATCCAAAAAAAATTATTAAATCACAATATGGCAGCCCCGTGGAGCGATGTAAATGTATATACTTATATACTGTGTATAATCCCGACAAAGTTTACTATTGCAGTAGATTTATGTGTATAAGTATTATGTATTTATATTGAACTTAAGTGTGTAAGAAGAAATACTATATGATAAAAGAAACAAGAGTAGAAGCATATGCAAAATACTTACGCCTGTTTATTAGGTGGTTAAATAACGAAGTATTCAATAAAACCAACAAAAGACCAACTTAATAAATTAAATCACAAGCAAAATAATACTATATAGTATACACCTAGCAAACCCTTATCGGCATAGCATCTGCCAAGATTTAAAGAAGAAGAACCTTTTGGAATAGGGGTTAAATATAAGGTAAGTTTGACTATCAAGTTTTAAATATTACCTACCTTAATGGTCGCAATAAAGGCGAGAACGAAAAACGTCCAAGAATCCATTTTGCCCGATTGTTTTGATTCGTTGCCGATATAGCGAATGTTATATACCACAGACATCAACTTTCAAACACTTCAAAATACTTTCAAGGCCCAAGCTTAATCTCTGATGAAGTTTCTTGTGGCAAGTCGAAAAAAATAATTTCGATACAGGCTCGAACACTCAAGATTACGAACTGTTTTGTCTAGAGACGTATGATACTGTAAAATCCAGATAAAACGACACAATTAATGATGATGCACTTGCAAACAACTTGATTGGCAGCAAGCGCGCACGATAGCACAACTTACCACCATGATGGTTGAACAACTATTGCTTCGTTACCGGAAGCTGTAGGGCTACCCACCTCGGCAAGCAGCCAAATTGAAAAACTTGGCGCTGCTAGCAAACAGCACGGGAAGTTCAAAATTCAAATGTTTGAAACACTATACACTAAATTACACACAATATTTACAAGTCCAAACATTACCGCCCGCCATGAAATATCCCATTTCAACAATCGTACAGTAGTGGGCAGAGATTCACCACAGGACGCTTCAAAGTTCCACTAGAAGTCTGGATAGTAGCCACTCTGGCAACACCATCTTTCCCAGGATAGAGCTCCACGATGCGCCCCAAGCGCCACTGTAGAGGTGGGAGTCTGTCTTCTTTCAGGAGCACAAGTTTGTTGGCATTGGGACTAATTCCCTGCTAATTCCATTTCTGCCGCTGCTGGAGCGTGTGTAAGTAATCCCTGTGCCAACGATGCCAAAAGTCCTGTTGGAGGCGTTCCACAAGTTGCCAACATTGAAGGCGGTTTAGCCATACATCCCTCAAGTAAGGCTCTGGTAATGTGACCAGTGGCTCCAGGGTTAAGAAATGGCCAGGGGTTAGAGCACTGATGTGATTGGGATCAGAGCTGAAAGGGAACGGGGTTCTCGAGTTCAATGTAGCTTCCACCTGTACTAGAAGAGTGTAAAGCTCTTCAAATGTGAGCACTTGTTAACCAATAACTTTACTTAAGTTAGTCTTGAATTACTTTGCCCTGGTGTCCCACAAACCACCAAAATGGGGAGCAGCAGGAGGGTTGAAGTGCCACATGATACCGAGCCGGGACAACGCATCAGTGACAGCCTGCTGGTGTAGTGCCAACGACAGAAGTTGCTGAAGTTCCTTAAGACGATTGTGAGTTCCGACAAAGTTGGTACCACAATCACTGAAGATATCAGATGTTCTCCCACGCCTGGCAAGAAAATGTTTGTAGGCTCCAATAAAGGTGTCAGTGGACAGGTCTGAAGCTAGTTCTGCATGAACGGCCTTTTTTGCGCAGCAGACGAAAATACAAAGGTAAGCCTTCAAAACCTTTGCCCCACGGACCCAACCAAGTTTAACCATAAAGGACCAGCATAGTCAACTCCTACTTTGGCAAATGGTTTAACCTGTTGCAATCTCATAGCGAGAATATCGCCCATGAGAGGTGTGCTTGCTACTGGTCTTTGCTTTAAACATGGAACACAGTGACGCAAGCAGCGAGAGATGGCATCCTTATCTGCAAGAATCCAGAATTTTTCTCTAAGAATTCCTCTAAGAGTCTGAACTCAAGGATGATGATTCTTTTCATGATAGTGGTTAATAACGAGATCAGTCAAATGGTGAGATTTTGGAAGCAGCACCGGGTGCTTCTGCTTAAAAGGAACACTGGAGTGAGCTAAACGACCACCTACCCTTATCAGGCCACTGCCATCAAGAAAGGGTACTAGTTTGCGAATCTGAGGGGAAATGCACTGTCCCTTCTTCAGAGCACTTATATCCTCTTAGAAATGATGTGATTGTACCCAGAAGATACAAAAAAGTAAAGCCTTATTCAGCTCATCAGGAGACATATTGTCAGTCTTGCACTCATTCAGTGACACACGACAATTGTGGGCAAAGTGCAATAAACAGCACGTGATATGCAGAAGCCTGGTTAGTCGACTGAATCGCATTGCCAACTGGCCAAGATCATGAGAGGACGTTACAGTGGTCAAGGTGACAGTCTTCTTCTCCATCACGGCGGGATCCAATTCCACTGCATCTGGTAACTGAGAAGGTCACTGTCCGGGTGACTCTATTAACCGCTGTGGACCAGTCAACCATTAGTGATGATCCAATAGTTAAAGAGGGAAGAGACCACGAGAGGCACAGTCAGCAGGATTGAACTCAGACGGTATGTGTTTCCACCAACTGGGACGGGTAAGCTCTTGGAGTTCGCTTACCTGGTTAGCTACAAAAGTCTTCAACTGATGAGGAGATGAGTTAATCCATGCTAAAACCACTTGTGAGTCTGTCCAGGCTGTGATGGAAGATACGGGCAAAACTTCTTGGTAAGTCTCAATCACATGGTTGAGCACACGAGCCAACAGTAGTGCTCCACAAAGCTCCAGACGAGGTAAGGTTTGGCTTTTGACTGGTGCAACCGTGGATTTACTTATCAGCAGACGAATGATAGTTCGATTATCCGGGCACACTATGCGCAGGTACACCACGACCGCGTAACCAATCTCAGAACTATCACAGAAACCATGCAGTTGATAGGTAGAGCCTTCTGGACTTTTAATGAACCGAGCGACAGCAATGGAGGACAACCGAGGGAGCTCCCGGCTAAAATGATTCCAATGAGAAACAAGATCAAGGGGGAGGTGATCACCCCAGTCAATGGACCGCACCCGCAACAGTTGCAATAGATTCTTTGCAAACATTAACAGTGGAGTAAGCCATCCTAGAGGATCAAATATTCTGGCTACGTTGGCAAGGATGCTCCTCTTCGTAACAAGACTCGAGTGGCCTCGGATTACATAGGAGAAGGTGCCCGAGACTGGGTTCCATTGAAGTCCTAAGACCTTGACCACAACTTGACTCTCAGGATCTAGAACAATTGATTGGGGCATATCAATAATTTCAGGCGGAAGCCAGTCTATGAGCGCTGAATGGTTGTTCATGAACTTCCACAACTTGAAGCCCTTTTTGGCAAGAAGAGCCCAAAGATCCTTTTGGATGGCCAGAGCAGATTCAGGAGAGTGAGAACCGATAACCATATCATCGACATACACATCAGATTACAAAACTCTTGAGGCAGCTGGAAAGTGGTCTATCTCATTGACCGCCAGTTGTTGAAGAGTTCGAAGGGCCAAGAACAGAGCTGAGGAGATGCCATACGTCACCGTCTTCAATCGATAATCCTGCACAGTTACCGAATCACAGAAGCGCCAAACAAGGCGTTGGTAGTCCTTGTGCTGGGGCAGAACAGACATTTGACGGTACATTTGTCTAACATCTGCCGTAAACACAAAGGCACGTAGCCGAAAGTTCAACAGTAAGTCAAAAATGTCTCTTTACAGCTTGGGGCCGGTTAGCAGTGTGTCATTCAATGAGACACCGGATGAGCTCATAGCAGACCCATCAAACACTACCCGCTGCTTTGTGGTTGAGCTCTCCGGCTTCATGACACAATGGTAGGGGATATAATATGCTGTCATCACATTAATATGATGATCTGGAACCTTTTCCATGTGACCTGTAGCAAGATAGTTTTCCATGAACTCTGAGTACATCAGTTTGAGCTTTGAGTCACTTTTCAAGTATCTCTCTAGGCGCATCAACCTATTTATAGCTTGGGGTCTAGAGGTGCCCAACTCAGGTCTCGAGTGGTGAAATGGCAGGGACACGCTATATCGGCCTTCTTCATTTTGGACGTGAGTTTCGGCAAACATGGTTTCGCAACAAACATCCTCAGGAGACTACTTGTGTTCTACACATGGGAATTCTTCAATTTCCCAGAACTTTCGTACATCATCTAATGGAGGGTAAGAAGTGAACAATGTGACACAATACAATGTCAGGTGGGATGGCGGGAAGTTTGGCGTCCACCTTTCCCATGAGAATAATCCCAAAACAGAGTCGAGAGCCACTGGAGACCCTTCAATTTTACCTCCAGTTACGAGAAGAGGTATAGGTCAGCACCAATAAGCAGGTCAACAGGACCAGGGGTGTCGAAAGAAGGATCAGCAAGCTTCAGATGAGCCACTAATCGACGTACATCCGATGAGAGTTTGACACTCGGCAAGTTATTGGTAATGCGTGGTAACACAAATACATCCAGGACAAACTGACTATCAGGATTGCCCACTGGGAAGATGATAACTGATGTGGAGGATTTAGCCACATTAAGAGGTGTACTGGACAAACTATGTATCGGAAGATGAGCCTGTGTGCAAACTAACCGGAGCTTTTGTTGGCACTGTTCGGTGATAAAGCTGACTTGACTGGCTGTGTCTAGCAAAGCACGTACAACACAAGGCACACCAGAACGATCGAAAATCTGTACTTGAGCATTTGACAACAATACTGTTTTTGTTGAGTTAGGTTTAGCAGCAGTTACTGCAACAGTGGAAGGATTAGAGTCAGATAATGGTGATTCCTTGTCTGAGTTGGATGTGATGGAGTCTTCATCTGATCGCTGACCCCCCAAATGCAGCATGGAATGGTGACGTGCCTTATAATGATGACATGATGACTTAGATGGGCACCAATTTGATCGATGTGATGGGGAAAGACAATTCAGACAAAACTATTGCATATCGTTCCTTGGGGCTACCCTGCGAGAAGATAGAGCATGACCTAACCACATGAATGCCACTACACAAGAGACAACTTTGTGACTGTGGAGAACTTACTAATGTGTGTACAGACTTACCTCGAGACTGCCTCCAGCTGTTTTGGTACCCTTGAGCCATCTGTTTGGGAACCTGATTTCCCGAACTCCTAGAACGGGAAGCTATCACAGCCTCATGAGCACAACAATGTTTTTCAAGAAACGAAGGTAAACTACTAAGAGTGGGAAACTCATCTGTTAATGTAATTTCCCATTGTGTTTGTAAGGCAGTATCCAAATGTTTGCATAGAATGGGCAGCAGCATCAGATCCCACTGGTCTACAGGGACATACAAGGCCTTAAGAGCAGACACATTCTCTGTAACATTGTTCAACATTTGGCGCAATGCCTTGGAAGAGTCAGCTGATGCAGAGGGTGCTTGAAGTAAAGCATCCACATGCACAGACACAATGAGCCTCTTGTTCTCGTACCTACCAACAAGTAGTTTCCAAGCCATATCAAAGTTTACTTCAGACATGGGCAAGGCCTGAATCATGCTGAGGGGTTCACCACTGAGAGCAGTCTTCAGATAAGCAAGTTTCTCAACAGATGAAAGGTCACTATTGTTAGCAACGAGAGTGCAAAATAAGTTGGAGAAGTTAGGCCACTGTTTAATGCTACCCTCAAAACATGGAAGCGAAATTTTTGGTAAAGCCACCCTATAATTGCTCACCTTTGGCCTTGACGATGTTGAGCTCTCCATCGAACACCCTTCCAGGGCACTTACCGTCGCCATGACTTCAAAATATTTCTCTTCGAAGTCATACATACGTGCCGTCAGTTCTGAGAGATCGATGTCAGAATTTTGTGTTGCCCCATGAACAACAAAATCTGCCTCGAACTTATCACGGACTTGGGGTAGATCACGAACTGTGGCCCGAAACAAGCCTTGCTTAGACGCATCGTCAACAACACTTTGAGACAGGTCGACGGCACCTTTGAGCTGAGCCTCTGCTAGGCGGATACGCACGAGTGCCGAGCCTATATCTGGCATGGGCACACACAGAATCAAAGGACGAAATAACCAAAAAGGGACGACAACAAAGACATAAACACAACGAAGACTAATATAACCAAGGCTAGACACAGCAAATCAAAATTTATATCCAGCAAAAACACCTAACGCAACGATAAACATGAGCAGACGCCGAGAAATAATACAACATAACCCCAACACGAAATATATTTCACGGAAACAAAGAATATATAACAGTTTCTTAGATCACTAAATCTCTGCGAATTTATTCTAAAACACGTTGCCGAAGAGATCTTGACCATGAAAATAATCTAAATAACGAAAGTTTAGCGCATGAAATAACATGAACGAAGTGTGAATGCTTAACAGGTGCACACGAAACACGTTTCAAACAACACCAGAAAAAAACCGGAACAATCAGGCCCGGAGAACCAAATGTTTTGTCTAAAGACGTATGAGACTGTAAAATCCAGATAAAACGATACAATTAATAATGATACACTTGCAAACAACTCGATTGGCAGCAAGGGTGCACGATAGCACAACTTACCGCCATGATGGTTGAACAACTGTTGCATCGTTGCCGGAAGCTGCAGGGCTACCCACCTCGACAGGCAGCCAACTTGAAAAACTTGGCGCTGCTAGCAAGCAGCACGGGAAGTTCAAAATTCAAATGTTTCAAACACTATACACTAAATTACGCACCATATTTACAAGTCCAAACACGAACCATACAATAAAATTTGATTCTAAGATTGCACACAAATGTTTTTATATGGAAGTGCTTATAAAAGTTATTTTCCAAATGCAACAGAAGTTCTATAATATACGTCAGTTTCAAACTTTTACCTCCATTTTCCACTCAGAGCTGTGATAAAAATGGTTATAAATTGCAAAACTTAAATTGCGAGTAAAATGTGTAATTAATAAAAACTGTTGCCCGCGACTTTGTTTGTATGGGCAGAATATATCACATAAGTTATTTGGATAGAAAAAATAATGGTTATTCTTTATATTAATGTGTACACTTAAGTAAAAGTTACATCAAAGCTTTTCTGTAAACTAATTTTTTTGGATTTACGTTCAGGGCCAGCACGAACAATTTATTGGAAACACTAACCCGAGAATTTGCTAAGTAGGGCTGTCAATGTCTAAAACAAATTTCACTCAAATTCATTCCCACTTTGGATAAGGTCTGCCTCTGTGCTTTTTCGTTTTTTACTTTAAAAATATATTATTTTATATTATAAAAAATACTAATTTATAATATATCATAAATATTTATATTATCGAGTGACTTTGTAGGAAATAACATTGCAACGTTTCGGCGGTACTCCAGTTTTAGCACAATTTATGATATCCTATTCACCGATGCAATTCAAACATTCTCCTGGATAACGGATTGCCTTAAGTAATGAAAAAAATTATCTATCGATTCATATGTGAAATGCCTACCAGGAAACATATTTATACTTATTGTAAAAATTAAATTCACATGTTCATTTTAAAAGTGCCAAATTTAACCTCCCACGCATTAAAAATCAGCGTAGACGTCAAAATTTTTCTTGTGGATGATTTTATTTGCCAAGACATCTTTAGATTCCTAAACATAGCACGACGCAAACGATAGTCCTTCAATCTTTGCTCTCTTTAATTATCTGGGTCTAATCTATAAACTAAATTACGCAAACGATTGTTCTGTAAACATTTATATCAAACTTCCATTGATTCGTTCAGCCTGATTGGTATGTCCGATTATCTATTCTTAAACACTTATCTTTGTTGAGGTAAATTCAAAGGCTCTCGATAGTGCTTGTCGTAGTCTTATAAATGGGAAGTGGTTTTATCTGTTTGTTGGGTTTGAGATAAGCCGGATAAATCAACACTTTAGCATTTGCAATTAGTTAGGAAATATTTTTTAACTTTTCAAGGCAAAAAGCCTTGACATTGGATTGAATGATGAAAAAACTATTGTCAGTTGCTATTTACTTTATTGAGAACTCAAAAATATAATTATAAAATTTGTTGTTGGTTTGTGTGTTTGTATGTCTGCTTGCTTCAAGCATTAAACGAAAGCTACTTGACGGATTTTAAAGAATTTTTTATTATAAAGGTATTTGGCTTATTAAAAAATTAGATTACACATATAAATAATTTTACCATTAAAGGGGTGAAAAAGAATAAATATGGTTTCAAGATGATTAATTATATATCTGAGATTAATGGGCTTAAGAAAAGAAATTGGATACCAATAATAACCATACAAAAACATTTACCTTAGGGGTAAAAGTATGATATTTTTAAAAAAGATTTTTGGGTTCCGAAATAATCATTCGAAAAATACCAAAAAAATTGGTTATATTTTGCGAAATTCAATCCCTTAGATTTTGAAAGAGGGATAAGTTTGTTGTAAAAATTAATAATTATATCTCTAAATTTAATTAAACGTAATACATATTTTGGGTACCAATGATAAACATACGGAATGTTACAAACTTTTTTTAATTTTTTTTTAAAAACTCTGACAATAGGGTGTGAAAAGGGGTTAAGTATGATTTTAAGATTAATAATTTTATCTGCGAATTTAATTAAGCGTAATAAATTATTTTTTGTACCAATCACAAATATACGAATAGTGAACAAACAACATTTTTATACTATGCAAAGTTACTCCTAAGGGGTTAAATAAATGGGTAAGCATGTTTTAAAGTGTAATGGTCAAAATACCAAATTTAATCAAACGTTATAAACAAAAGAAAACTACAGAAACCTCATTTTTAAAAATATTTTACATAATTATTCATCTAAGGGCGAAAGATTTTTAAGATTAATAATTATATCTTAAAATTTTAATGATTGTGATAAATTAATTTGGTTAGCAATAATAAACATTAAAAAAAATTACAAACAAAACACTTAGTGTAAACTTGCTTACCTTAACACTTGTTTTAAACGTTTGGTGTGCCCCAAAAAATTCGTTAACCCTCTCTATATGTGAAGTTTCACTTCTAACGCGCGTGGAAGTGGTGCGCCCATTTTTTTTTTTTTTAAATCTTATTTTGTCGTCTTGGTCGAGTCAGGTGAAGACACCCTGTGTAACGCCGGCCCCTTTTGTCCAATATCCCCCCCTCCCCCCGACACTGGGCAGGAAAGGAGGTTTTCGGAAACGTGTTTCCGACCGACAGACGCTCGACATGGAAGCGCTCAGGAAGACAGTACACCCGGGGACCTTGTTAGCGGTGATTGGGCCAATATGCAGAGGGTCGGCGCGGCCTTCCTGTCCTGGACAGAGGGTTTCGCGTGCTGACCCCTCCCCCCTCCTGCTCAAGGGAGAGTCGCCGAGGAAAGAAGCAACCGTCTCCGCCTTTGAAGCCTTGTCTGCGGCTTGGGCGACCGTCCTTTCCCTCCCGCCACGGGCCCTGATTGGACCCCCGTCCGTCCAGCTGCCGCGGTTATTCCGCACCGCCGAAAGCGCCTTTCTCGTCGAACACCAAAAAATCGGATGCTTCGCTAAATTCCGGTAACAGATGAGCGGCACACAATTGAGGTAACTTAAAATCAACTTACACAAATAAAATAAATATTGGAAGCCTTTTTTTAAATTTTGTTATGTTATGTATTTTACTCTCCACATACATATATATTTTACATATTGGTGAAATGATAAAACATATATATTCATGAGTTCTTTCATAGAGTGCAATACATTCGATGATAGGCATATATTTATATTAAGAAACAACTTTAGTTAATAAAAGAGAAACCTCGTGATACGCAAAAAAAAAAAAACATTGTAATCATGTTCTTAGTCAACGGACGTTTAAATACTTCTCTCTTGCATGCGTCACAGAAAATCGTTCTCGCGTAATTTTGTTTGATACGTTTTTTTAGTGTTTAAGAAAATGTTTTATAATCGAGGACCGTTGCTTGTTTATTAGGAAAGCTACAAAAAAGACATGTCCAGCTATGATGAACAACATTTTAACGATAATGTGAGTTTTTGTTTGTTGTAAGAATACTTGAATACTACTGGACAAGTTTTAAATAATATTTCATTATTATAATTATATATCATTACTGGTTGACAAAGCTGTGTTTCTTTTTATTTATTTGAAAAAAAAACTTCGTTTCATTAGTTATACAGTAAACTTCTGATAATCCGGCACGTTTGGGACTTTGCTGATTTCTTGATACCCAAATATGCTTGATCAACGGACTGTATATCCCTTTATTGATAAATGCTAAGTTCTAGAGAAAATACATACGTCTGCAAGATGATTTGTCTGCAAGATGATTTGCCTGCAAATATTGTTCAGCAGGAACCTAAGGATGAAAATTCCAACGAAAACACAGGCTAAAACTAAATCTGTTTGTCAACCGAACTATTTCCGCGCTGTGCAGACTGCTTTCGACTGCTACTTATAAGCGTACTGTGAAAGAGTTTTTTTGACCTTGGCTAAAAAAAAATAGGCTTTTAGAATAAGTTCGCTCAATAAGCTGTAGTCCGTAAATTCCTAGGTAGTGCGGACCTTCAGGCTTTACCGGACCACTGTAACGATATTTGTAAATAATGTCAGAGAAAAGCCACCACATTGACTGATGTTTGCAATCTCACGCACAGTAAAACGTTACAGATTTACGGCTCCGTTAAAATTAAAAACTATAAAATAAACTGAAATATTTGGTGAATGTTTAAACGTAGATTGTAGGCTTCTCCTTAATTCCTAAAGGTATTGCGGCCCGTATCACTGTTCATCATCTTCATAAGTGAAAATTTATGCCTATTTCTAAGAAATATGTTTTATAACTGACTAACAACTGTAAACGTCTTCATTCCGGTAGATAAAGTAATATGTAGATAATATAATCGAGTAGCCTACTTTTTATCATTTATAAAACTGTCACAAAACATTAAATTTAAATTAGTAAAAATATGTCAGTCATGAAGACCGAGACCATAACAGTGATATGAATATGGAAAAGCCTACTGCATATGTTTAAAGTTTCAATGAACTCATTACTTTAAATTTTTTTTACAAATAAAATTTTTAATCCGGTTATATCTCTTTATAACGTTTTACTCTGCATAAGCTTGTAGAAAGTAGACAATACTTATTACCTTGTTTCTCTGAATTTAGACACAATATATTGCCAATACTTATGGAACCCCATTCATAAAAATACAATATCCTATCCCATCTGGAATAAAATTGATTTATAACAAACTAATTTCGGAATAAGTTCAATAGATTTGAGTTTGCTTACTACAAAGAAACATACCAATATACTCTTTCACTCTCACACACACACTTTATAATAATTTTATAAATGTAAATTACCCAATTTTCTTCTTACAAAGAAGGAAAAAAAATTACAAACTCTCTTTACAATATTATCATATGCCAAGTACCCTATTTCTTTACACATTAGTTTCTTTTCTAAATCTAACATAAATATTCATGCAAAATTACATATAATTTTACATTAGTACATTTACATGAAACAACTGTATCAATTGTTCGCAGTATTTCTGGATTCAGATTCTTATCCGGTCATTTATGCTTCGTTTTGTCCCAGTACCTCCACACTAGTTAACGTTATTTGTAAACCTTTCCCTCAATAGCTTTCCAGTATTAACTGCGCACATTAATAAGAATTAATAAATAAATTAAGTCATTTTTTAATATTATATTTTATTTTCCATTATTAAAAACATATGCTTGCATGAAAAATCAAATAAAATGATATTATTATGGGTCAATTTTTGTAATAACTACTCAGTATCATCTCGAAGAACGTATTTAAAATGTGAAAAAAAAAATAACCATAGAATTTTACAATATCTTTATTAAAATCTTTTGTAAAAATACATAAATTTGCTTTCCGTGTAACGACCCGTGCGAAGCCAATTAGTTAACCTGTTACACTTGGCGGGCACAGTCGTCACGAACAGATCCAGGGTGGGGAAACTCGTCCGGCGGAGCCGAGCGTCATTAGGCGCATTGGCCAACCGACGCGAGGAGGAGGAGGTAATGGCGTTATGACGTCACCTTCGGAGGCAAGGTGGGCGAAAAAGGAACGGATGGGCGAGTCTCTCCACCCACTCACCAACACCCCCACCCCCCTCCTGACCCACCAGCAGGCGCAGGTCGTTAAGCTCAGGAAATGAGCAGCTCTCCTGAGTCGCATCCACGAAGGACCGCTCCTAGCGGCTGCTCCACTCGTAATTCGCACGGCGCTAACCCAATCAGAGCCCGCGGCGCTCTCGGAAAACCAACATCAAAATCTTCCCGAGCGAAAAAAAAAAAAAATTAATCTTATGGTACCTAAGTACATGCGAAATACATACATATACAAAAGACAGCTTATTATATTTTTTCAGTTCTCGCCAGAGGTGTAACATCTAACCTTCGGTGACGAGCAAATTTATGTGTTCTTATTGTTTCATAACCACAATTTGGACACGCAATTTAACGTAGAACTTTTTGAAATAATGCCGACCGTGAAAAATATACGAAAGTCGTGTTTTCAACTACATTTCTGGAAGCGAATAACACGCAGAATAACACGCCACTAGAATCATTCGAGTTGCAGAGCAAAATTTTAAACTAAATAATGAAACGGCTCCGATAACAGCGAAGAAGACTTTAAAAAAAATATTAAACTTCGGCTCTGGACCAAAATTTCAAGGAAATTAATTAAAATAATGGCCAATATTCTTGCAATTCATTTAGCAGTTAAATCGGAGGTTTCTCTTTGGATTTGTGTACTTCCGGTTCGTGCCATCCGCCACAGTTGGCAGCACCGTGATTACACAATTCCGTTCCATGCGACTTCCGTTACATTCATGAAATTATCAAATTACCAAATGTCGTATACCGAGAGCCGAGATAAAAAACCAACTATCAAAAATGTTAATATACTGTAATATAAGTTAATATTTCTCAATTGGTGTCTGTACACGTGCATAGTTATATATATATATATATATATATATATATATATATATATATATATATATATATATATATATACTATATTACGAACCACGAGTAAAATTTTATGCTACTATTAAATTCATACGCCATTGCTAAGAACTTTTTCTGTTGAAGAAAAACTAAAAAATAATAAATAAATAAATAAAACCCCAAAAAGACAAAAAAAAAAACACAAAATTAAGCGAAAAATTGCTGTTGTAAATAAGGATATAAACACCAAAAAATATTCCGTAACAGGAATATGGTCAACAAAACAAAGAAAAACAAAGAAAAATATACTAAGAGAAGGAAAAAAAAACCACAAATGATGACGGCACAAAAATATTGAACCCAAAATAATTCAGCACAACAGTTAAAACGAGACAAAAACACGACAAAACGAAAAGACGAAACGAACACAATAGTTTTATCAAAACAGAAACAAGCGACGTTTCGGGAACTGCTATCTGCTCCCGTCCTCAGGCAGAGACGCATATGGTACGGAAACACAGGTGGTTTTTTTTTCGTTCTCTTAGTACATTTTTCTTTTTTTTTTTTTGTTTTGTTGACCATATTATTGTTACGGAATATTTTGTGGTGTTTATATCCTTGTTTGACAACAGCAATTTTTTGCTTAATTTTGTGTTTTTTTTTTGTCTTTTTGGGGTTTTATTTATTTATTTCTTTATTTTTTATTTTTTAGATTTTCTTCAACAGAAAAAGTTCTTATCAATGGCGTATGTCCAAAAACTTACATTAAATCATGCACTTCCATTGCACAAATCTTTCAAAGATAATATAAAATTCAGTACAGGAACGTAAAAGACTTTGAAGTTATAAAGTGTATAAATAACTATGTAACATGCCCATATGTATAGTACATTTTGCCTTTTTTTACTACACAGTGAATATTTTTTAAGTATTTGGTAATATTTGTATAAAACTGTTGATAAAATTTATTTGCGTGTTTCTCTGTGAATGTATAAAATCACTGGAAAATTGTCCGATTTTGCACTTATTAATCTGGTAAATTTCAATAAAATTTTCCCCAAAATACTTCACAAGAAAACTAAAACATTTAATGATATGTTTTAATTTTTTGCTATTTCAAGGTATTTATGAGTAAATACTTCTAAAATATGACCATTTAAGTAAAATTTGATTTATTGCACAACTGTGAAATCATAGAAATATTTATCTAAGTGCAAGTCAGTGACACTGTTATAAATGATTAACCGTCATTTTACAAATAGCACACAACGTGATACATAAATTTGGCGAAAAATATTTGCTTCTAACCTCCAAATGAAATGCATTAGGGAGTATACGTAGAAATTATCCCAGATAAAAAAATGTTTTAAAATGTTAATATATAACATGGTGACTAAAACCAAGATATTAAGAACTATTTTCTATGGTTCTATTCCTACTTTATCCAACTCCACGCATTGATGTAAGTGTGAGTGAATTTGACTCGCAATTTTTTAAGGCTTATAAAAAAAAAGTTTATCAGCGAACATTTCTTTCTACTCCCTACTGTAAGGGTAAAACGTAGGCATTTTTTTTTTAGTGGCAGCACCCCAAGGGGGCTAAGCCCTCAAAAGTGTCTGTAATGAACTGATCGAAGACTTCAACCAATCACATGATGCAGAGGAATCGTTCCTATCGAAAATCACTTGACATTGGATTCTTTCTCTTTTTCTTCTCGTTTTCCGCCATCCCGATAGCCCTGCGGCATTAAGGAATGGTGAGGGGAAGGGAGAAGAAAGGGGGGAAGAGGGATCGAATCTACATCACGTCAACATCAAAAAAACGCATTACTTTCCCCTTCTTGTCTTCCGCCAATTTCTCTTAAATATTCTCTTCTCCACTGGTTCCTTTCATGTACCAAAGCGCACCAGCAGAGGGCATAGAGGAATTGTCTGCAAGGCAGTACGACTCACTCATTGGCCATTTAAAGTTGCGGCGACTGGTAAGGACAAAAGAAATCCATTTCCACGGTAACTTTCTTGAAGCGGGGGACCACCCATTCCCCCCTTTCCACTATTATTGGCGGGATGTGGAACGGAAAATTGGAAATTGAAAGCTTCAAGAAATCTGGGGGAAGGGCAGAAGAAGAATAAGAGGAAAAAACTTCCCATGTCCTGTCGAGGAAGGATATTCAAGTCATCTAATGGACTATCGATTTGAGACATCGCACAATCGATGTTTCCGATACCGAGAATCGCTCTTGCCGTTTCGTGGAAAAAAAAAATAAAAAATTGAGTTATTTCTTCGGATAAACACGAATTCTGTTACTTAAAAAAAAATCTCATCGGCTTCAGAATCCATCTTCTATCTGCAAATGCTTGTTGGATACAATATACGAACAAACTTAAATATACTTTATCTCATATGTTGGGCTAGGCTTGTGAAGTAAAGCTATGGATGGCTACTGAAAAGAAAACTTACAACGTAATGCTAAAGATAAGGCTCTATCTAAAAGCATGTAAGAGTTTTGTTCGCATATTTTTATATTTTATTTTATTCTGTAAATAAATTTTCACTTAAAACTGTAAGAAAAAAAAATTTAAGTACTTTAAAATTTAACATCCAATTCCAAGATAGTCTGAAAAATTTTATTCAGAATTAACGGCAAGATAACTTTATGACACAATATATAAGCAAACAATTTAAATAGGAAGTCTACTGTTTTCGTTATTCTTTAAATTACCTTCTACGGAATTCTCTGTGCTGTCCAGGGATTTAACATTTGACATCAGCTGAAATAGCGTATGTCCATGAGATAGTTTTTAAATCCTGTCGCCTGTTACAGCTTAAAAAAAAAAAAAAAAAAAAAAGAAGGTAGGTTTGTTAAGAAATGGGGCAAAGAGGTTTCGTGAGAGCCCAATCTATATATGAACATATATTTATGTTTTATTGTTTGTTTGCCATGCGATTGCGATGAAACTTTGCACATATGACCTTCCAAACACAAGAAAGGTCCCACTGTCTACCTGAGATTTCTCCCTATGTGATCGACAGTAAGTTCGAAAAATATTCTTTAAATATTTAT
This sequence comes from Bacillus rossius redtenbacheri, assembly GCF_032445375.1. NCBI lineage: Eukaryota > Metazoa > Arthropoda > Insecta > Phasmatodea > Bacillidae > Bacillus > Bacillus rossius. The sequence goes on from NC_086341.1 coordinate 22,792,018, forward strand.
TTTTTGTCCAACCATTACATACCTTTTTCCCCCCTTCCTACTATACACACACAAAGGCCCTGAATGCGGTCTGGCCGATGTCACCAGGAGTCTTCCTCTTCGCCCGAAGAAGTCGACGCAGGGTCGCTCGTCAACTGATCGCTTGTTATCGCCAACCACAACTTGCTGTTACCGCTACCAACCCTCGTTTGGAATCTCTCCTCTCTGTCTCGGACTCGTCGACCAGGGTCTTATACAGGGTGAATCTGAATTCGGCAGACAAACTTCGCCTGCAGTTTAATAACGGAAAAAAAAATTGATAACACGAAGTCGCTTGGCTTTTAGGGTGTAGCCGCGAGTAGTATAGGAAAGTATGTCCGGAAACATGGCGCTGGCGCGTGGTGTGTGGCCGGTGGTGTTTTCCGCCATCTTGGATTGTGATGTCACGGCGGACATCTTGGATGGTTGTGACCTTGACCATGACATTTGACCTTCAAAATGAGTCAAAAACCGCCAAAATTGGGCAAAATTTGCCCAAAATTCCTCAAAATTCGCCAAAATTTCCATTTCTGTGAAAAAAAATTCCGCCAAAAATTCGCAAAAAATTCCTCAATTCGAAAATCAGGATTTCGAAAATCCTCAAAAGTCGTTTTGCCCTAGAAAGAACCCTAATTCCTAAAACTGGCTTAAAACTCCTAAGAGATAGCCGCTTATAAGCCATTTCTAGGAATAAGGATACCATGACCGCCATATTGGATTATGTCGTCACCGATGCATTTTTCGTTACGGCCGCCATCTTTAACTTTTTTATTTATTATCCGATTTTAAAAAAAATATTTTTTAAAAATTATAAAAAAAATTAAATAATAAAATTTTAATAAAACATTTATAAAAAACAAACATTAACGACACGGAGTTCGGAGTCCTCGGTTCGAACCCGGTGAGGGCAAAAAAAAAATTAAAAATGGCGACAGGCTCCTTCCTTAATGGTGGCTGCAGGCAGACTGACTCCCACCACTTTTCTTAAAGCAGATATATCGTCACCTAGTATGACGTCATGTCCGCCATCTTGTCTTCGTTGCTGGAGACCACCATCTTGTTTTCGTCGGCGAGAGTGCGCTGACGCCATGTTAGTTTAGTTCTTATCCGCTAGAGTGCAGTAATCATTTATTACTAAGGTGCCCGCCATCTTGAAATTTGGATGCCATATTGAAAATCCGTAATTATTTAGCTAGAAATTCGGGAAAAATTTCTAAATTCGTTAAATAAATCACTCATTAATTTACATATTGATTCGATGCGCTCCTGTCCTTGGTTCGATACTTGATCGATGCAATAATGTTTAATTTTATGTAAAAAATAATAATTTCAATAAACCATGTTCAACATTCGTAAAGAGACTCTAAATCCTCTACGACCACCATCCTATCAGACATCAAGATCACCATATTGGAAATGCGTAATTTTAATGCTAGAGATCCGGTAAAAAGTTCAGAAACCATTAAATAAATTTCCGATCAATAAACTGATTAATTAGATCGACTAAGGTCCTTGGTACGATCCCAGGCCGATACAAAACAACTTTAATATTTTAAAAAAGCACCACTAAAGTGTAAGGTTCGAGGAATTAAACACCGCAAGTTCTTTTACAAACATAATATTTATTACATAATTTCTATTCTACTACAGGATCACTTACGAAAGCCAGCAATCTTATAATCATTTAGTTCCGCAGCGGTGTGAAATGACTAATTCTTAGCTCCAATCGGTTTATACTAGACAGAGTCCAGCCAGAACCTTTACAGACATAGTCCACCTCTTCTTGACAGAGTTTCTGGATACCGTTTTTAACAGTTTGCTTCACATCGTTAGAACTGTAAATTACTGCAGCCGATGTCTTGAATGCACACTTCTTCACTTTGTCATCGAACGGATATGGCTTTCCATATATACAGTCCAACCACAAGTTATATTTCAAAGGTCCGTTTGTTGCTACATCATCAGTAAGCTGATTGATTATCTTCTGTCTGATATCGTCAAGAAAATTACAAATGTCCTTCGACTCACCGAACGTATTTAGATAATAGTAGTCTTTCAAAGTTCCACGAAATGCAGACTGCGCCAAGTAGAAGCCATTATCGTTCACTTGTAATGCTCCGAACACAGTCTTAGGTTTAGTTCCATGTTCAGACGTCATAACAATCGGTTGCTGGGCATCTGTTTTTTTGGTTGTACGCTTTCGTGTCTCCAATCTAAAGCGAGGAGTCGAAATGTCGGCAGGTAGTTCAGCAGTAGGAGCACAGACTCCACCTTTACATTTTTTCGCATGATGTCGCAAACTGTCAATTCGAGTAAACCATTTAAGGCACTCATCACATCGAAACTTCATGCGAGAAGGATTCTTCGTGCATTTGCTCCGCTCATGTCTTCGTGCATCATGGGAAAATGCGAACGACGTATCACAGTAGCTGCAAGGATACCGTGGTGATGAAGACGATCCTTTCAGACCCGATCCAGATACAGACGTTGCAACAGTAGTACCATTTCCAGGCATTCTCTTATGCACATCGATGCATCGTTGTTGCGCCGAAACCTTTACTTTCTGCCGCACAGCAGGACCTTTGCATACCTTCATGTGCGTTTTCATATTATCTTTTCTGGCAAACTGCTTATGACATTTCTCACAAACAAACATTTTACGATATAGGTTCTTGGCACATTCGCTCCTCTCGTGTCGCCGGGCATTGCTGTTGTTTGAGAAAATCTTGTCGCAGTAACAGCACCGATGTTCGCTAGTTGTCAAATCAGCATCCATTGAAGTCTCCATCGAGGTCGTATCGTCGATCGTCGTGGTTTCCTGCACATCCAGCTCAGTAGTCATTAAGCTATCTTCTGCTGGTGGTATCACATCTGTTGAAATCTCCTCCAATGTCGACGTCGTCGTCGTTGCCAACGGGATCTGCTCCACCATTGTCGTCACTGACGTCAAGGTTCCCGTAGACGATGGTACAACGTCCATCGAGTTCGGCGTTAAAGTCGGTAAAGATGCCATCGAGTTCTCAAGAACAGGTAATTACACGACTTATGCACCAGATGAAATAATCTAGGTGATCCTTACACCGTCGACGACAGTAACAAACTGAGCGACCTGCTGTCTAGGACTCGCTTATATACATGCACCGGATGGAATAATACGCAAGTCAAATCAAGAACCATTTACTATAATACTAGAGTCAAAACAACATTAAAAATAGAAGGACCATCAACGAAAAGGCAGCACATTTGGAAGCACCGACAACGAAAAGGCAGCACATTTGGAAGCACCGACTACGAAAAGGCAGCACATTTGGAAGCACCGACAACGAAAAGGCAGCACATTTGGAAGCACCGACTACGAAAAGGCAGCACATTTGGAAGCACCGACAACGAAAAGGCAGCACATTTGGAAGCACCGACTACGAAAAGGCAGCACATTTGGAAGCACCGACAACGAAAAGGCAGCACCGACAACGAAAAGGCAGCACATTTGGAAGCTCCATCAACAAAAAAAAAAGGCAAAAAGGAAGCACAAGTTACGAGATCTATGTCTTAGTTAGAAATCAGAATACAAGAAAAAAAAACATTAAATTCTTATAATTAAAATTATTTATTTTATTGCTTTACACTATACAAATGCAAGTAAAACAAGCCATTATTGTATGTAGCCAGCATTCCTCAGTTCCTTGAGTATGAAGGATATTTCTTTGATGCACGAATAGTTTCCTGCACAAAGCGAACCATGTAGAAGTCTTAGCCGGTCAACCAATATGTTTGGATCTTTCCATGATGTGTAATCATTCTCTTCTACCACCATCTTCCTTGCACCTTTATAATTATTATGATCTCTGGTGTCTTCCGTTTTACCACCAACCGCAGGATAACTTTCATGTTTGAGACGGTGATCATCACAAGCTTGATCAGATTTATTTAATATATCACGTCGTTTCCATCGTTTCGGTCTCAGGACACCGCCACATTCTTCAATCTTGGCAGCTTTAGGTGCTTCATCATAGTCTATGTCTTTGTAAACAGCCTCAGAGTCACTGTAACAATCACCATAGAAGGAATCGTCTTCACCCAATTTACCGTAATAATTCGATGTTGATGATGTTGAAGTGTCTTCATCGTCTTCTTGCTTCCTTTTTAGGAGTCCATCATTTTTACAAAGTAGGAAAGATCTACTTGAATTCGGCTGGAATATATTCTCATTTTTCACGTTAAGGATTCTTCCATTGTCTTCATTCTTCCGTAAATCATCAACCTCCTTCAATTTAAGTTCGTTGTCGAGATCGGAAGAGCCAAGAAAATTATTGGCGTAATGCAGATCACTCTTCCTTAGGCTAGTAGATTCATCGTTGTCCTCTAGCCTGTACGCAGGCTTGGCGCTACAAGTTCTGCCATGTCTTTTTAGGCTCTCTCTCCGCGTAAACGACTTGCTACATCTAACACAACTTATCATATTGCGCAGTGGATTTTTAACACAGTCATTCTTCTCGTGTTGTCTTTTATTCTTTCTCAAGATAAACTCTTTACTGCAAAACTTACACCTATGTTCTTTCGATACAGCGTCAGATCCCAAATCGGAATTCATATTAGTTACTGAGACTAACGTCAGATACCAATTGAGTGTTTTAAATTAGATCCAATACTTAAATATAAATATTTTCATATTTCATCAGCGAGAATTAATATATCTCATGCAAAAGTACTTTATGCATGTAGTTCTGCTTTTCAACAACAGATGTCGCCACATGTTGCTTGCAGGTAAATAATATTTAGTTCTTTTATGCGGGATGCGGGATGCTCACTAACGATCGCAAAAGAAGGATGGCTTCGCTAGACTCCAAGGAAAAGGAAGTTCGTCTTGCATGTTGGTGCTCCACAGATGTCTCATGGCGTAATATTAATTTGACTGAGTAATGATATTTTTTAATTCCACCTGATAAAAATATTGCAAGTTTTGATTTAGTAGCAGAAATTATCGAATTAAATGTAACTCCAAATAAAATGACATGTCTCATTAGTCAAAAAAAAATCCATGCAGACAGCGGTTTCTCAGAATAGTCAGAAACACTTGAAGAAACCACAGGAATGATTGCAAGAACACGTTAAAACCATAAAAATACTGACAAGAATAATCAGGAGCACACGGGAAAAACCATCAAAATACTGACAAGAATAATCAGGAGCACACGGAGAAAACCATCATAATATTGACCAGATTAATCAGAAGTACTCGGAGAAAACCACCACATGTTTTCTTTGATATCATAAAATTACAGGAAAAAATATTTAAAAATAAAAATAAATTAATAAAAAAAATACATAAATTTCTGGCTTGTACAAGAACTCTATCTTTGCTCAACAATGATAAGTTTACAAGCCAGCAGAAACTGTTTATGCATTTTTTTATTAATTTATTGATTGTTACAGTGACTCTGAGGCTGTTTACAAAGACATAGACTATGATGAAGCACCTAAAGCTGCCAAGATTGAAGAATGTGGCGGTGTCCTGAGACCGAAACGATGGAAACGACGTGATATATTAAATAAATCTGATCAAGCTTGTGATGATCACCGTCTCAAACATGAAAGTTATCCTGCGGTTGGTGGTAAAACGGAAGACACCAGAGATCATAATAATTATAAAGGTGCAAGGAAGATGGTGGTAGAAGAGAATGATTACACATAATGGAAAGATCCAAACATATTGGTTGACCGGCTAAGACTTCTACATGGTTCGCTTTGTGCAGGAAACTATTCGTGCATCAAAGAAATATCCTTCATACTCAAGGAACTGAGGAATGCTGGCTACATACAATAATGGCTTGTTTTACTTGCATTTGTATAGTGTAAAGCAATAAAATAAATAATTTTAATTATAAGAATTTAATGTTTTTATTTCTTGTATTCTGATTTCTAACTAAGACATAGATCTCGTAACTTGTGCTTCCTTTTTGCCTTTTTTTTTTTTTGTTGATGGAGCTTCCAAATGTGCTGCCTTTTCGTTGTCAGTGCTTCCTTTTCGTTGTCGGTGCTTCCAAATGTGCTGCCTTTTCGTTGTCGGTGCTTCCAAATGTGCTGCCTTTTCGTTGTCGGTGCTTCCAAATGTGCTGCCTTTTCGTTGTCGGTGCTTCCAAATGTGCTGCCTTTTCGTTGTCGGTGCTTCCAAATGTGCTGCCTTTTCGTAGTCGGTGCTTCCAAATGTGCTGCCTTTTCGTAGTCGGTGCTTCCAAATGTGCTGCCTTTTCGTAGTCGGTGCTTCCAAATGTGCTGCCTTTTCGTTGTCGGTGCTTCCAAATGTGCTGCCTTTTCGTAGTCGGTGCTTCCAAATGTGCTGCCTTTTCGTTGTCGGTGCTTCCAAATGTGCTGCCTTTATGTTGATGGTCCTTCTATTTTTAATGTTGTTTTGACTCTAGTATTATAGTAAATGGTTCTTGATTTGACTTGCGTATTATTCCATCCGGTGCATGTATATAAGCGAGTCCTAGACAGCAGGTCGCTCAGTTTGTTACTGTCGTCGACGGTGTAAGGATCACCTAGATTATTTCATCTGGTGCATAAGTCGTGTAATTACCTGTTCTTGAGAACCCGATGGCATCTTTACCGACTTTAACGCCGAACTCGATGGACGTTGTACCATCGTCTACGGGAACCTTGACGTCAGCGACGACAATGGTGGAGCAGATACCGTTGGCAACGACGACGACGTCGACATTGGAGGAGATTTCAACAGATGTGATACCACCAGCAGAAGATAGCTTAATGACTACTGAGCTGGATGTGCAGGAAACCACGACGATCGACGATACGACCTCGATGGAGACTTCAATGGATGCTGATTTGACAACTAGCGAACATCGGTGCTGTTACTGCGACAAGATTTTCTCAAACAACAGCAATGCCCGGCGACACGAGAGGAGCGAATGTGCCAAGAACCTATATCGTAAAATGTTTGTTTGTGAGAAATGTCATAAGCAGTTTGCCAGAAAAGATAATATGAAAACGCACATGAAGGTATGCAAAGGTCCTGCTGTGCGGCAGAAAGTAAAGGTTTCGGCGCAACAACGATGCATCGATGTGCATAAGAGAATGCCTGGAAATGGTACTACTGTTGCAACGTCTGTATCTGGATCGGGTCTGAAAGGATCGTCTTCATCACCACGGTATCCTTGCAGCTACTGTGATACGTCGTTCGCATTTTCCCATGATGCACGAAGACATGAGCGGAGCAAATGCACGAAGAATCCTTCTCGCATGAAGTTTCGATGTGATGAGTGCCTTAAATGGTTTACTCGAATTGACAGTTTGCGACATCATGCGAAAAAATGTAAAGGTGGAGTCTGTGCTCCTACTGCTGAACTACCTGCCGACATTTCGACTCCTCGCTTTAGATTGGAGACACGAAAGCGTACAACCAAAAAAACAGATGCCCAGCAACCGATTGTTATGACGTCTGAACATGGAACTAAACCTAAGACTGTGTTCGGAGCATTACAAGTGAACGATAATGGCTTCTACTTGGCGCAGTCTGCATTTCGTGGAACTTTGAAAGACTACTATTATCTAAATACGTTCGGTGAGTCGAAGGACATTTGTAATTTTCTTGACGATATCAGACAGAAGATAATCAATCAGCTTACTGATGATGTAGCAACAAACGGACCTTTGAAATATAACTTGTGGTTGGACTGTTTATATGGAAAGCCATATCCGTTCGATGACAAAGTGAAGAAGTGTGCATTCAAGACATCGGCTGCAGTAATTTACAGTTCTAACGATGTGAAGCAAACTGTTAAAAACGGTATCCAGAAACTCTGTCAAGAAGAGGTGGACTATGTCTGTAAAGGTTCTGGCTGGACTCTGTCTAGTATAAACCGATTGGAGCTAAGAATTAGTCATTTCACACCGCTGCGGAACTAAATGATTATAAGATTGCTGGCTTTCGTAAGTGATCCTGTAGTAGAATAGAAATTATGTAATAAATATTATGTTTGTAAAAGAACTTGCGGTGTTTAATTCCTCGAACCTTACACTTTAGTGGTGCTTTTTTAAAATATTAAAGTTGTTTTGTATCGGCCTGGGATCGTACCAAGGACCTTAGTCGATCTAATTAATCAGTTTATTGATCGGAAATTTATTTAATGGTTTCTGAACTTTTTACCAGATCTCTAGCATTAAAATTACGCATTTCCAATATGGTGATCTTGATGTCTGATAGGATGGTGGTCGTAGAGGATTTAGAGTCTCTTTACGAATGTTGAACATGGTTTATTGAAATTATTATTTTTTACATAAAATTAAACATTATTGCATCGATCAAGTATCGAACCAAGGACAGGAGCGCATCGAATCAATATGTAAATTAATGAGTGATTTATTTAACGAATTTAGAAATTTTTCCCGAATTTCTAGCTAAATAATTACGGATTTTCAATATGGCATCCAAATTTCAAGATGGCGGGCACCTTAGTAATAAATGATTACTGCACTCTAGCGGATAAGAACTAAACTAACATGGCGTCAGCGCACTCTCGCCGACGAAAACAAGATGGTGGTCTCCAGCAACGAAGACAAGATGGCGGACATGACGTCATACTAGGTGAAGATATATCTGCTTTAAGAAAAGTGGTGGGAGTCAGTCTGCCTGCAGCCACCATTAAGGAAGGAGCCTGTCGCCATTTTTAATTTTTTTTTTGCCCTCACCGGGTTCGAACCGAGGACTCCAAACTCCGTGTCGTTAATGTTTGTTTTTTATAAATGTTTTATTAAAATTTTATTATTTAATTTTTTTTATAATTTTTAAAAAATATTTTATTAAAATCGGATAATAAATAAAAAAGTTAAAGATGGCGGCCGTAACGAAAAATGCATCGGTGACGACATAATCCAAGATGGCGGTCATGGTATCCTTATTCCTAGAAATGGCTTATAAGCGGCTATCTCTTAGGAGTTTTAAGCCAGTTTTAGGAATTAGGGTTCTTTCTAGGGCAAAACGACTTTTGAGGATTTTCGAAATCCTGATTTTCGAATTGAGGAATTTTTTGCGAATTTTTGGCGGAATTTTTTTTCACAGAAATGGAAATTTTGGCGAATTTTGAGGAATTTTGGGCAAATTTTGCCCAATTTTGGCGGTTTTTGACTCATTTTGAAGGTCAAATGTCAAGGTCAAAGGTCAAGGTCACAACCATCCAAGATGGCCGCCGTGACATCACAATCCAAGATGGCGGAAAACACCACCGGCCACACACCACGCGCCAGCGCCATGTTTCCGGACATACTTTCCTATACTACTGCCGCGTCCAAGGCAAACATATCACCAACGTTCGGTCGAGTTACAGTCGCCATCATCAGGGTAGAGATACCTACTGAGGTTATTATAAGTTCTGCTGCCTTTTAATACTCTCGCCCGAGAGAGGAGTGTTTCCTGATTGGCTGCAGCTGTGTGCCAATCACATCCTTCCTTTCGTCTGGTTGGCCTGTTGGTTTGGCCTATCGGAGCTCAGCTTCTGTGATTGGCTTGGGGGTGCTAGCAATTAAAAGGCAGGAAAACTTGTAATAACCTCACTAAGTAACTCTACCCTGATGATGGCGACTGAAATGTTGACCGAAACGTCGGTGATATATTCGCTTTGGACGCGGCTACAACTCAGAAGCCAAGCAACTTTAGACAATGGCCGCGAAAGCCTGCGATCTTTATTAAGTTGTTAACATATGTACGACTTATGGTTAAAGTGCTGCCAAAGGCTGGTATACGCCTTGGAATTTGCAGCTGAACAACTGGTTCATTGGAAATAAAAGAGAAAGTAAGATAGAACAGGAATTATCTGGCTAGTATTTAATTTAAAAATAATTCTACAATAACTGCACAATGTACAATATATTTTTTCATAATTAGTATTTCTCGAAAATGGCTAGGTTAAGAGCAGTAAAACAAACAAAACATTTTCGTATTTTTATCGCCTTCAAAAACCACACTACTTCTTAATTTCAAAAAAAAAGTATGGTAATAAGGGTGCTACCCATAATAATTTAAATCAATATATGGTGCGTCAGCGACCAATTTTGTAATTATTGTGGAACATTGTCAAACTAAACATTGGCATGATGATTCGTTTTCCATCTTAAATTGTTCCTCTTTTATTTGTGCCTTTGAAAGCACTTTAGACCATAATATGAATATATCTGTCGACTTTTGGGCCAAATGCACTTTTATCCATAATCTTGAACACAGTTGATGTTCTTTCTAGTGGTATACAACACTACTATTTACAATATGTAAAATAAATGAAGATATTTTGGGTTAAAAATAGTTGCTCGCTGATGACGTCGGCAGGCTTCTACAAGTGTTACGTGACGTCACACAGTCGGCAAGTTGCCAGATATTTTGAGCGTGCTTTCTCGGAGGGTATACAGCATGAGACTGGATTCGATCGACTTAAAATCGGTTGCAGGTTCATTAAAATAAAATTTAATAGCACATTTGTACTTTGGAGGCATAAGACTTTGTCACAAAAATAAATTGTTTCATGTAATTAATTAAAATAATTTAATATTACGCTTAAGTTATGTACTCAAATGACGGGCGAGCCTCACGCTGCAGGCCAGGCATGGTGGCACGGGACACGATCAGTCCGAACTGCAAGTGGGATCAGCGTCTCGCCAGTCCAAACTCTAAGTCCAAACATTAAGTCAATCGTTGATTTGCTATTTTCTTTCCCTTTTTTTTTCTAACTCTAAAAGTTCAACTGCAACATCCCAAGTTTCTTCCGTATTCTACGATGACACGATACATCCGACAGCAACAGCAACCACAAGACTGATCGTGAGCGGGGAAGGATTCAGCTCAGTCCAAACTGTCAGTTCGGACTGCTCGGTCTGAAATGATCACCTGGACTGATCGTGTGTGCACAGGGCCTGGATTCAGTCCAACTGTCAGTCCAAACTGGTAGATGGACTGATAGTGGGTGTGTGTGGGGGGGGGGGGGGACTTTCACGCACGCGCCTGGTGAGAGGGCAGGCGGGGTTTGAATGACAGGCCACAGGCGATGACGCACGCGCCGCATAGAATCAATAATCATCTTATAAGGAGTTTGAAAACTAGAATTTCCCCCGAAAGCCACGCCAGGCCAGCAAGCTCTGGTCAGCTGGGCTAGCTGCGCCGGTACATTATTTGTGTTGCGTCATAGCAGTTTTCCTTCAAATTTTGTAATTTATTTTTTTTATTTGAAGTCATAATATTTTTATCAAACTTAATTTATTTTCGGAAGACATTGTTTATCTTCAGAACTAGGGAATTATCTTCACTTAATCAAGGGTTATTTTCTCATTGCATTAAAAATAAAATCACAAAATTTTGCTTTTTTAAAGTTTTTTTTAATATTTAAGACCTTTTTTAATTTTTTTATATTAGTCAATGAGCTTTAACTTTTCCAAGTTACAAAACACGATCTGGGGAAAAGTTACGTGCATCAGGTATCCAAGTTCTTCCCTTGAACCTGGTGACATGATCCTGTAAATATTGATACATGGTGCTTGCAGTTTTAACATGGTACATCGAAAGATCCTGCACATGACAAACACTTGTAAAAATAAACAATAAATTATGATCGTAAGTAGACAACAAAAGTAAATAGGTATCTCCACAAGATTTTTTTTTTGTCTTCCGAAAGTAGAATGTTTGTTTGATCAAGAATATATACCGGAAAATAACATCGGGGTCAAGGGATGAATTTTGATACGTAATATGTTAATACCTGCAAAATTCGCGGATTCATTGACCTCTAGGATAGACTCCACAGTCCTTTAAATACTCGCGGAAATGACACCTGTTCATTGGCTACTGACGCGTGAGACGTCTCAACTAGGCTGTCCGCAATTCGGCACTTTCTTGGTTTAGTTTTTCCCATTGGCTCACAGTTCCCCGGATAAAAGGTGGACCAATCACAGAAGCGGTACGAAGGTATAGTTGTTTTGATGCTAGTCTATCGCGAAATGAATCCGCGAGTTTTGCATGTCTCTAGTAATATGGAACTATTTCCACTATTTTTTTTATCGAAAAATTTAAAGAACCCTTTTTTTTTTATGAAAAATGTATTCTTGCCAGGTTTTTAAAATCCAAATCGACGGGTTGCCGACTCTCATAATCAGCGACGGATCAGCGATACGACGGCGGACGCGCGTGGTGTCTAGTGTCTAGTGTTCTCCTCGGAGGGGCGGCGGGGCGGGGCCCTGGTGACCTTGAGCCACACGCCGCCCGCCGCCGCGCGCGCTATCTGCCTCGGGTCCAGCACCAGAGGCACCGCGGTCCTGGCGCACGGCTGGACCTCGTAGCGCGACACCAGCGCCGCCACCGCCACCTTCACCTGCACGCTGCCGAGAAGCGAACCTGCGACCACACATTTACCAACACTACCAACTAAAAAAAAAATCTCTCTTGCTACCCGGAAATTTTTTTTCCCAATACATTTTTACTTTTAACAACGACATTTAACAATTCGTTGTATTTTACACACAGTAAAATAATTAAATAATAAATCAAGCCCCGATAAGATAGTTTTATTACAAAAGAAGTTTCGTTCGGTCACTTAAAAAAAAAAAAAATTATAATCCTGGGATGATGTGAAAGAAAATATAAGAGACAAAATGTTTGAAATGGGATGAAGACACAGGCCTGCTAACAGAAAAAAAGGCCGCATCGTGTGATATTTGTAGTGCGAGTCGGCAGTAAACAGATTATTTACTTTCGTGACATTGTGTTTCGGTAGAATACGGCACCCGCCTAGTTAAGCGAGGTATGTTTGTATCACACGGGGCGAGAGGATAAGTGCGACGCTCGCTGGTGCATCAGGCGCGGTATCGCCTCTAGGCGCAAGGCTGTGGAATAAGTCAGCTTATGAATATTTGCGGTAACCTCAACATTATATGGCGGCGGAACGAAGGTAAATAGGTGATGAAAAATCCCTCGAGTCCTTTCAACAATTTGTGGCAGGCGTTTCATGCTCAAAAATTATTCTGAGAATGCATTTTAGTCAATTTTCACTCTTCTGAAAAAGAAGTTTTAAATCGGAATCTGAAAACACAACTACTAGTCCGTCCTCAGCGTATACTTTAATGCTTTTCATGAACACGTAACTCGAATGTCTTGAGCAGTTTCTTCTGAAGCTCTGCACATCGTATGTGAGCCCAGGTATCTTCCAATCCCTATTGGCAAAAGTGATGAAAAGTCAAAACTTTACTTACAATTTTTTCTTCTTCTGGCAGCTTTTAATTAGTAAGAACTTTAGTTTTGAGATTTTATTTTGTTTATATAACAACCAGGTTAAAAAAGGTTTTATAAACTTAGCAATAATGCGTGTGTGTTGGTCAAAAAGGAAATATAAAGAAAATGATGGGCAACATTAAGGGAAGCGAAAAACACCATATTGTTTTCGACAGTTTTCAGGCGACAAAACGATTACCAGCGGGGATTGGTACTGGCAGGTTTGAGACTGGGCTTTACCATTATAGGAGGAACGACGTCATTACCTATTCTCTATACTTTTCGCTTCAAAAACGTTTCACAATAATGCTTCACGAAAACAGTGCTTAAAAATTTGGCCTTGATATTTTGCTCTCATCGCGCCCAACAAATTTTCACTCCAAAATAAATAAAAAAAAAGGTCTAAAAATTGTGTGTCTAAACGCAAACGCACCAATTAATGACATCCAAAAATGTATTTCTTTGTTGACACACTGGGACGTGTTAGTCTCGAAATAATTGGTATATCCTTTTAACGAATGTTTCTCACTGAATGTAGCCTGAAATGAAAACTTATTTTTTTTTTTTGGTTAGGCTGTGTCGGTAAATAAAACTTTCGTATTTTCCGGAAATAGTTTACTTTCATGTCATGCCAAAATCCATCATACTTTAGTATGGTAAATATAGGTATCGGAATAATTTGTTTCCGAAACTGTATAGGCTAGTCAAGAGACTGTAAAACAAGAAACATGCGAAAACCTAATTTATATAAATCTATATGGAGTCAGTAATCCAGCAAAAAGTAAAATCAAGTAAAAATAAAGGCTTTACAATGACATGTTTGGATTAGTAATTATAAGCCCAAGGTCAAAAGACAATGCCTGTGGCCAATCCTTACTAACATTATAAATGCGAAAGTAACTCTGTCTGTCTGTCTGTCTGTTTGTTACCATTTCCCGGCTCAACGGCTGAACGGATCGTAATGTAATTTGGCAAGGTGATAGATTATATCCTGGGGATGGACAGAGGCTATCTTTTGTCTAAAAAAAAATAAATTTTAAACGGGATAAAAAAATATATCTTAATTTTATGTAACGTGTGTCATAGATATACAAACTGTTAGTGTCATTCCTCTATGTCTGCCGAGCAATAGCTTTCAAGCCATTACGTTAAGTTTTGCAATTGTAAGGAACTAAGTAGAGAGTAAGAAAAAAAATATCTTGACAGTTTGTAGTGTCGCCATATTTGTTTCAATTTTTAATACCGTTTTTGTATATTACAATTTAAATTATTTTTTTACAGTACCTACTTATAACTTATTTGCAAGGAGTTTGGTTTAGTGTTTATAATTTATCTGCTGAGCGTCAAGATATTATATTTATCAATTATGTAATATATTGTTGAAAAATTTGAATTTTACTATTTCAGGTAGGTCGATTTTTTTTATTAATTAGAATAGTTACGTGTAATTGCAATCTTCCTTTATTTCATATTAAACATTATGTTTGGTTGAGTGTGAGATAAATTTATATATGTATGTTTTAATTTCATTTATTTTCTTTTATATATATATATATATATATATATATATATATATATATATATATACTAGCTGCAGTACCCGGCTTTGCCCGGGCTGAACACCGGGTGATATATTGTCCGCGAGTTACAGCAAAATGGATAGCGATATGTCCAGTGTGTTGGACATTAAGAAATGACACATAATTACTGTTTTTGTATCTGTGACCTATGATTTTCTGATTACCCATGGCGATCGGTTGAAAGGTTTAGAAGTTGATGCGCTACAGCGCCATCTAGCGGCGAGTTACAAAAAAAATGGATGATAAAAACACTTCGATGTGCCAACTTTCATGGCGATCGGTCAAACGGTGTAAGAGTTTATTGACGTCATACATACCAAAATCCAATTATATATATTCTTATATTTCAAAGTTTTTTGGCTTTCACTTTTGCGAAAAGTGGATGTTCAGGACCTCGAATGGTTTGGAACACTCCATCTCGAAAGAAATATTTGAAATTCCTGAAATTGTCGAAATTTTGGGGCTTTGTCCCCAGAGGGGGAGGGGTGATTTTGAGGACCCTTAATGGCTGGGAAACAATAAAAATCGAAAGAATGATATTTTAAATTTTTTAAATTTTGGAGTTTTGACCCCTGAAGGGGGGGGGGGGGTGATGTTGAGGACCCCGAATGGCTCGTAAACACTCCAAATCGAAAAAGAATAGGTTTTTGGAAATTTTGGGAATATTTTATTTATTGGGTCTTTGACTCTCTGTAGGGGGAGGGTAGTTTGAGGACCCCGAATGGCTCAGAAACACTCCGAATACTAAAAAAAAGTATTCTTAAATATAAGAAATTTTTCGAAATTTTGGGTTTTTGCATTCCCCCAATCCCCTTACCACAAATATGTTGGAGAACACGTATTTGGGTAAACGTTCCGCCATCCCCCGGACACTTTAGTTAGTAATGACTTAATTTTAATACAATTTCCTCCAATTTTTCGAAATTTTGTGGCTTTCACTTTTGTGAAAAAGGAGGGGGGGGGGGGGGGCGTGGATGTTCAGGACCTCGAATGGTTCGGAACACTCCATCTCGAAAAAAATGATATTTGAAATTCCTGAAATTTTCGAGATTTTTAGGCTTTGTCCCCAGAGGGGGAGGGGTTATTTTGAGGACCCTGAATGGCAGGAAAACACTAAAAATCGAAAGAGAATGATTTTTAAAATTTTCTAAATTTTGGGGCTTTGACCCCTGAGAAGGGGGGGGGGGGGGTGATGTTGAAGACCCCGAATGGCTCGTAAACACTTCAAACCGAAAGAGAATAGGTTTTCGAAAGTTTGGGAATTTTTTTTATTATTGGGTCTTTGACTCCTTGTGGGGGGAGGGTAGCTTAAGGACCCCGAATGGCTCGGAAACACTCCAAATAGTAAAAAAGTATACTTAAATTTAAGAAATATTTGAAATTTTTCGTATTTTTGGAGTTTTGCACTTCCCCCCTCCCCTTCCCAAAAATTGGGTGCGAAGACGACTTTGGGTAAAAGTTCCACTATGCCCCGTAATGACTTAATTTTAATACAATTTTCTCCAATTTTTCGAAATTTTGTGGCTTTCACTTTTGTTAAGAGGGAGGGGGTGGGGTTGGAGGTTCAAGACCTCGAATGTTTCGGAACACTCCCTCTCGAAAGAATAGATAATTGAAATTTCTAAATTTATCGAAATTTTGTGGCTCTTTTCCAGAGGGGGGTGGGGGGTTCTAGGACCCTGAATGGCTCGAAAACGCTTAAAATCGAAAGAGAAAGATTTTTTAAAAATTTAAAGTTTCCGAAATTTTGGGGCTTTAACCACAATGGGGGGGGGGGGGGTGGGAGGTGATGTTGAGGACCCCGAATGGCTCGGAAACACTCCAAATCGAAAGAGATATAAAGGAAAACTTATTACCTACCTATGAATAATTTTCTAAACAAATTAATAAATAACTCTATGTTTAAGAATTTACGTACACACATAATATTAATCTTCAAACTATACACACCAAAAAAACTAAGGATGTTTTTGAAACTATTTTTTATTTGTCATAATGTTTAAAACATTTGTAGGATTTGTTGATATGTAAAACTGTGGTGACCATATTCCGCTTATCCAAAGGAATATAGAAATTAATAGAGATATCACTCCCTGTACACACCACAAATCTTTGAATTAAGTAAAAAAAAAAACATAGTCCAAAATGAAACAAAAAGTATAAATAACAAATAATTTGTCAAAACAATTTATTCTACTGGAATGACACTGTTAACATCCACCTGAAATTTAATAGAAGTAGGTAGGTAAGAATATATATGTATGTATATATATATATATATATATAAGAAAATAAATGAAATTAAAACATACAATATACTATACTGCTGCTAAACTTCTTCGGTGTGTTCTTACTGCTGGTGCCAGTACCATTAATAGTACTCGTTTATTTATATATAGACCCTTTTGTTGTGTGTGTGTTGTCGGGACGATATACACTGGCTGTCACTATTTTTCAAAATATATATATAGACATATATATATGTGTCAATGGTACTGTTATGCTCTTGTACTCTGACCCTTAGAAACATGCAAAAAAAAAAAATGTTATTTATCATAAAACACACACTCTTGGACACAGGTAGCTAGGTAACATATATCAACACATAGGGATAGAATTCAGGTTTTTATTAATAATAAAAATTGCTATTCATCAGGGACAACTAACATATGTGTAGAGATAAAAATCAATATTAATATAATTAGATAAAAAAAAATCACAGAAAAACAATCCTAACGATACTGAACATGACTCGTGGATATGCGCTTATGTAAATTAAAACATCAGGAAAATACGTAGCACACATGAATCGTTCAGAAAAGTTCGTTAGTGTATGTTCAGAAAATAAATCAAATGATGTTTTTACGGACGCATTCTTACATACCAGAAAATGTTTGAAATCATAGCACAATTAATAATTAGTATGATTACTGTTTATGTTTATATTTGGGTTCGTATTTGCCTTGACTTAACTCAGTTTATATGGTAGAGACACGAAACTTGTACTCCCATTTCACCTCTGGGTATCACGAAATAAAATAATAATTTAAATCTTGGAACTAATAATTCATGACGTAGTTCAGGATAATTGACACCTTTTACGTGAAAACTAATCAGTTTTTAGTCAAATCGGAGTTATTTACGACGAAATTACATACAGCTGGGTATGTCTATGGGCGATACAAAATGCAAGATCTTTACTTACAGATTTTCACTCCTAATAACATATCCGTCAGAATATGCCCTTATAATCTTACACATTATTTATTTATACGTCGTTTAAGCTCATCCTGAGTGTCGGATGGCATAATCTAGCTAGCTATATTTCAAATTTAAAATAGGCCTCGCGCCTTTGCGTCGGCATCAGACGCCTTCATACAACCAACCTCCTAATTAATACGTTCTAGACGCCTCACATCTAAAACACGGCCTCTCATTGGCCGAAACCAAAATCGGTTAGCGTAATTTACAATATAAATACCGTAAATAACACTTATTAATACAATTGAAAACACAAAAATGCGGTAAATTTAAAACGAAAATTTCCAACAATGAAAACTTCTTTAAGTAATACCCCGAATAAAATCATCGTTAATTCGTTAAGTTCATTAGTCCTTAGAGGGGTATACTCAATTGACTGTCCATATAAGTCCATTTCAGGTCATAGAGCATAGCTCTCGTAGATATACATAATTAATAAAAAATATATTTAAATAACTTTTGCGGGCGAACAATATACAAATTAAATAATAAAATTTCATAATAATAACAATTAAAATAATAAGATTTTATAAATAATAATATCATTAAAATAAGTCATAACTTTCTGTGCATTATGAAAATAGTAACAGCACAACAATAAAATTATCTCACACTCAACCAAACATAATGTTTAATATGAAATAAAGGAAGATTGCAATTACACGTAACTATTCTAATTAATAAAAAAATCGACCTACCTGAAATAGTAATATTCAAATTTTTCAACAATATATTACATAATTGATAAATATAATATCTTGACGCTCAGCAGATAAATTATAAACACTAAACCAAACTCCTTGCAAATAAGTTATAAGTAGGTACTGTAAAAAAATAATTTAAATTGTAATATACAAAAAAAGTATTAAAAATTGAAACAAATATGGCGACACTACAAACTGTCAAGATATTTTTTTTTCTTACTCTCTACTTAGTTCCTTACAATAGCAAAACTTAACGTAATGGCTTGAAAGCTATTGCTCGGCAGACATAGAGGAATGACACTAACAGTTTGTATATCTATGACACACGTTACATAAAATTAAGATATATTTTTTTAACCCGTTTAAAATTTATTTTTTTTTAGACAAAAGATAGCCTATGTCCATCCTCAGGATATAATCTATCACCTTGCCAAATTTCATTACGATCCGTTCAGCCGTTCAGCCGGGAAAAGGTAACAAACAGACAGACAGACAGACAGACAGAGTTACTTTCGCATTTATAATATTAAGTAAGGAAGTAAGGATATACATATATATTCTTACCTACCTACTTCTATTAAATTTAAGGTGGATGTTAACTTTGTCATTCCAGTAGAATAATTTTTTTTTACAAATTAGTTGTTATTTATACTTTTTGTTTCATTTTGGACTATGTTTTTTTTTTTTTTTTTTTTACTTAATTCAAAGATTTATGGTGTGTACAGGGAGTGATATCTCTATTAATTTCTATACTCCTTTGGATGAGCGGAATATGGCCACCACAGTTTTACATAGTAACAAATCCTACAAATGTTTTAAACATTATGACAAATAAAAAATAGTTTCACAAACATCCTTAGTTATTTTTGGTGTGAATAGTTTGAAGATTAATATTATGTGTGTACGTAAATTCTTAAACATAGAGTTATTTATTAATTTATTTAGAAAATTATTCCTAGGTAGGTAATAAATTTTCCTTTATATCTCTTTCGATTTGGAGTGTTTCCGAACCATTCGGGGTCCTCAACATCACCCCCTCCCCCCCCCCCCCCAGGTGGTTAAAGCCCCAAAATTTCAAAAGATTAAAATTTTTAAAAAATCTTTCTTTTTCGATTTTAAGCGTTTTCGAGCCATTCAGGTTCCTAGAACCCCCCACCCCCCTCTGGAAAAAAGCCCCAAAATTGCGATAATTTTAGAAGTTTCAAATATCTATTCTTTCGAGATGGAGTGTTCCGAAACATTCGAGGTCTTGAACTTCCACCCCCACCCCCCGCCCTCTTCACAAAAGTGAAAGTCACAAAATTTCGAAAAATTGGAGAAAATTGTATTAAATTTAAGTCATTACGGGGCATAGTGGAACTTTTACCCAAAGTCGTCTTCGCACCCAATTTTTGTAGGAGGGGGGGGGGGGGGGGTAAGTACAAAACTCCAAAATTACGAAAAATTTCAAAAATTTCTTAAATTAAAGTATACTTTTTTACTATTTGGAGTGTTACCGAGCCATTCGGGGTCCTTAAACTACCCTCCCCCCACAAGGAGTCAAAGACCCAATAATAAAAAAATTTCCCAAACTTTCGAAAACCTATTCTCTTTCGGTTTGGATTGTTTACGAGCCATTCGGGGTCTTAAACATCACCCCCTCCCCCCCTTCTCAGGGGTCAAAGCCACAAAATTTAGAAAATTTCAAAAATCATTCTCTTTCGATTTTTAGTGTTTCCCTGCCATTCAGGGTCCTCAAAATAACCCCTCCCCCTCTGGGGACAAAGCCTAAAAATCTCGAAAATTTCAGGAATTTCAAATCTCATTTTTTTCGAGATGGAGTGTTCCGAACCATTCGAGGTCCTGAACCTCCATCCCCCCCCCCCACCCCCTTTTCACAAATGTGAAAGCCCAAAATTTCGAAAAATTGGAGGAAATTGTATTAAAATTAAGTCATTACTAACTAACGTGTCCGGGGGATAGCGGAACGTTTACCCAAATACGTGTTCTCCAACATATTTTTGGTAAGGGGATTGGGGAAATGCAAAAACCCAAAATTTCGAAAAATTTCTTAAATTTAAGAATACTTTTTTTACTATTCGAGTGTTTCCGAGCCATTCGGGGTCCTCAAACTACCCTCCCCCTACAGGGAGTCAAAGACCCAATAAATAAAATATTCCCAAAA
Organism: Bacillus rossius redtenbacheri; assembly: GCF_032445375.1. Classification (NCBI taxonomy): domain Eukaryota; kingdom Metazoa; phylum Arthropoda; class Insecta; order Phasmatodea; family Bacillidae; genus Bacillus; species Bacillus rossius. The sequence continues at coordinate 22,813,006 of NC_086341.1, forward strand.
TTTCCAAAAACCTATTCTTTTTGATTTGGAGTGTCTGGGTCCTCAACATCACCCCCCCCCCCCCTTTCAGGGACAAAACTCCAAAATTTAAAAAATTTAAAATATCATTCTTTCGATTTTTATTGTTTCCTAGCCATTCAGGGTCCTCAAAATCACCCCCCCCCCCCCTCTCTGGGGACAAAGCCCCAAAATTTCGACAATTTCAGGAATTTAAAATATTTCTTTCGAGATGGAGTGTTCCAAACCATTCGAGGTCCTGATCATTCACTTTTCGCAAAAGTGAATGCCCCAAAATTTCGAAATATAAGAATATATATAACTGGATTTTGGTATGTATGACGTCGATAAACTCTTACACCGTTTGACCGATCGCCATGGGTAATCAGAAAATCATAGGTCACAGATACACAAACAGTAATTATGTGTCATTTCTTAATGTCCAACACACTGGACATATCGCTATCCATTTTGCTGTAACTCGCGTAATATATATTACCCGGTGTTCAGCCCGGGCAAAGCCGGGTACTGCAGCTAGTTTAGTATATATCTTTTATTGATTTCTGTAAAAAGTTTTCTTTGCATAATAATTTAGGTGAGAGTATTTATTGTGATGCTAAAATAAATTAACATAAAATTATGTTGGATTAATTGTAAAAAGGTAACATTCAGACATAAAATTTCCTGTAGCATTAACTGATCACGTGATTTCTTGTAAAATATTTAATTTTGATTATTATTTTAAGTAATTACCAACAAAATTAAAAGTTGTCTCATTACGATACGTGTTTTATAGACCTATTGGCAAATAATTACTTATAAATTATTATTAATTATTAATATATTATTAATAAATTATTTACTTATTTTTAATAATATTATTAACTTATTAATAAATAGGGGCACAATGAGTACTTTTTTTACCTCCGAGCTTGCGCGTAGGACCTGTTTTATCATTATTATATGATTTCAGGGACCACTATTCTTCAATGTCATGCGTTGTTGGTGATATAAACGTTCATTGGTAAAAGTCTAAATGTAAGTGAAGGGAATAGTTTTCTTGCTACTTGCAGAGCCACCTAGTATGAACGTTCGAACTCATCACACAGTGCATCGACCGGTCGCTGCAGAGCTGCATTTAGTTACTACCGCACCCACCTAGGTGGCGATACTTGTCTCAGAGCGTATACGTTTCATGATTTCGCCTTATTTTTACGACGTTTAATCGATTAATTTTTAACAAATATTTATTAACTAACGAATTAGTTAAAACTATAAAATGTACACAATAATATATAATAAAAAAATTAAATTAAAAAAAAAACATAGGAATATAACATCAGTAAATTTAATGATATTATGTTCAAAGCATTTTACGTGTAGGCGTAAAATGATATGTTACCAAATTTACTTATAATGAAGTAATCTTATAAACACGCATTAAGTTAAATAACATCAGCCTCTAAGCCATGGAATGGTATGGAAATTATTTAAAAACACATTTTTTTTTCCAGCAAATATTAATTAGGTACCTATATTTAAAGATTTTAAATTGCTTGTTTTAAATTATTGAATACAGTTTTTCACATGCATAACATTAATCGAAATTGTTACCGCCGACCCGAAATATAGATGTAGGTTGACTGTGTTCCTGTTTACCTAACATTATGAATAAAACATAGCTATATACTGATACTAAAATTTTAACTCTAGGCCTAATTAGAAAAAATAAACATACAACGGCAAGAAGTTTTCATAAAATGTAAAAGTACTACACCAAAACTACGAATGAAATAAAAAGGAATTTATACCGTTTGTAATAATGCCACAAAAGCAATCAAGCCTGGCTTAAAAGGGTTGTTCTACAAGTGGTTTTCACCAATCACCTCGTCACCTATGTTTCTGGTAGGTATGTTACGTAAAGTGAGTTTCAAACAGTCTGTGCCAGCTTTTTACTGCAACTGAGTACCTATAATAAGACTATTAAGATCTTATTTTAAAAACGTATAAAACACAATATAGCATTTAAAAACGGTTTGAGATTAATTTAAATAAATAAAATCCTCACAATCATTATAACATACATTTTACTCTACTGCCCCACTGACTTTTTTTTTTTTTTTTTTAAGATAACAGACGGAGTAGAGACCTCTCAAAAAAAATTATAATTTTTAAAATTTTAACTTCTTTCTTGCAGCAAGTAAATTAATGAAATATTTATTTCTACTAGAATGAATATTAATTATATTCTTATTCTTAAATTAATTTGAGAATTAAAATTCTAATAACCTGCCGCATCAGGATAAAATTTCTAGCGGAAATAATCTTTTGAAATGCGCCATATCAAACTAATATTCCACATTGATTGTTTAGTTACTGACTAAAAAGGTCAAGTCTTTTTGCAGGAACTAAAATAATAATAAAAATAAATAAATAAGTTGTATGTTTTCAAGTGGTGTGTTTCCAAGCAGTGTGTTACCAAGCGGTGTGTTTCTAAGTGGCGTGTTTCTAAGTGGTGGGTTTCTAAGTGGCGTGTTTCTAAAAGATGTGTTTATAAGTGGCTTGTTTTTAAGAGTTGTGTTTCTAAGTGGCTTGTTTCTAAGTGGCGTGTTTCTAAGTGGCGTGTTTCTAATAGGTGTGTTTATAAGTGGCTTGTTTCTAAGTGGCGTGTTTCTAAGAAGAGTGTTTCTAAGTGGTGTGTTTCTAGGCGGTGTGCTTCTAAGTAGAGTGCCTGTAGGGTACTAGGGCATACCAGGAAACCGCTCACCGATGCACGCCCGGGGGCCCTCGCCGAACGGCAGGTAGCAGTAGCGGTGGCGCAGCCGCGCGCGCTCCGCGCTGAACCGCTCCGGGTCGAACCGCTCCGGCCGCGGGAAGTGGCGCTCGTCGTGGTGCAGCCCGGGTATGGGCACCAGCACCACGTCCCCCGGCTGCAGCTGCAGCCTGGTACCCGGCAGCACGCAGGCGCGCGTGCACGTCCTCACGAGCGTGGAGGCCGGCGGGTGCTTCCGCAGCGTCTCTGCGCGGGAGACACGGGCGTCGTCTGTCTCACCGGTTCGGTCCAGCACGTACTACTGAAGCGCAACATCTTAGCCCTCGGGAGTAGCTTCGTGATTGGCACGGACGTCGCACGGAACGGAAATGTGTTGACCACAATGATGCTATCTGCGGCGGATGGCGCTAACCAAAGTTCACAAAGCCAAAGGGAACTATTTAGTATTAATTTTTTCAATGATATTTTTTAACCAGATGAACGGTACTGTTAATGAAATTCCGTGTAAAAAAAATCAGGTTTAAAACCGGGGATTTGTATTTTTTTTTTCAAATCTTTTATTGCGTTTATTGGAGACGTTTCATTCATTATATGGTTATAATTTTTGGTCTGCCCATAAAATGTTTTGAGATCAGCGTAGCTGCTCCAGCAGCGGGAACTGTATGTGATTCGCGTCCATAAATAATAGCCTATATTTATCACGCTGGTTTATTTTTATTAAAACTGTGTTAGGTGTACTATTGTACAGTTTCATTTGGCACACCAATCGCTTAATATATCACCGATGTTCGTGAAAGTTAATATAAACGTATTAATCACATGGGTCCGCAATATTTAAGAGATTACTGAGACTTCCACAGATGGCAGCACCGTTTTTACACATTAACGTTCCAATAGACCTACGATTGAAGTTTAAAAAACTCATTTTAGGTCAGTTTTATTACCATTAAGTTTATTTTGGCCCACCAATAAGCAGAGTAAATCCCCGATGTTCGCGAAAGTTAATATTACGTATGAACTTTGCCACACGTGGGTCCGCCATCTTGACGATTTACGCTCGTAGCTATAGCTGTATCTGCATGCATGCGCATTGGACTTTCACACTGTTAATTTTCCGTTGTTGCGCGCCTATTTCGTTGCATTTATGAGGCATCCTACTAAAGTTGTTCGTATATTTATCACACTCGGCATTATTTTAAAGAATTCTACATTAACTTTTGTTTCCGAGTTTCGTTTCATAAGTTCATTTGCAACATGAAAAATATGAGGACGCATATGCATGCTCGTTACCGAGGTTGAATGTTTACACATCACTGGCGAGTACCAAAAGACTCGCTCGCATTTATTTTTGCAATCAGGAAAAAAGTAGGACGTTACCTTGAATTGGTGAGGTTTCACGGGGTCAACCCGAATGAATGCCGGACAAATCAATCATACAAGCCTTTCTTGGGGTTGGTGTGGGACGGGCCTTTAGTAAATAGATTTAGTCTGGGGCGGGCTCTTATCAAGGCCAAAACCTAACTCATAATAAAATCACATGACTGGAAGTGGTGATCAAACATATGACCACAGGGTCACAAGTCTGCTTACTTGAAAATATTCCACAGTATTTCAAACTTTTAACCAATCCCAGGTCTTGTATATCAAAACTTTATTTTTAATCGTGCTAAGCATAAAAATTGTGAAATATTAACTGAAATTTTTAGTTATGAAAAGGTTGAACATTTGTGAACGCAAAGCATCGTCCGAAATAGTGGTGGAGATAGTTTGTTGGTGGAAGAGTCTCACAAAGCCTGAAACAGACGCCGAACAATTATGCCTTGAAATAACAGTAATTGAGTAAGAAAAGCAAAAACAAGTAGCTCCAGTATTAATCAAAAGTATGACATCCTATATATAAAAATAAATATTTAGTATATTTAAGACCTATTGTTCTAGTTGTTAGAAATCCTGGCTTTTGGACCAAAGGTAAAGGGTTTTTTGCTGTGTTGTTCAAGGTAGATTTATGTCTTTATTTAATTTATTTTTGAAAGTATCTCGTTGTTGTCAATCAACTGTATTCTTCTGTGTTGTAATATTTTTTTTCTAATAACCTTTCACGGAATTTTCTGTGCTTTCCATGATTTTAACTTTGACGTCAGCTTATTTTGGCTTATTTTATGTGTGTTTGTGTACACATATCTTTGTCCGTTCTGGAGACTTCTTATAACACACACTACACATAGTGTTACGAGCAATAGCTTACTTTAGAAAAAAAAATTTAATCAAAGGTACTGGGTTCGAATATAGGTTTGTTCAGGAATTTTTCACTTGTAAGAGTTTCATTTTTGGATTCAAGTCTGAGTATTGTGTTGTCCCTTCACCATCATTTTGCAGAAGGCAAGTGCAAGCCACTGCAGATTCGCCCTACTATGTCGGGCTCGGGTCCGTCACGGCTTTAACCAAAGCGGCGCTATCTGGTGTCACTACTGCGTCAAAATTAGCAATAGAAGACATTAATTCTTCAGTGATTACCAAAGAACTGCAAATTTAGCGTTATAAAACGTCCCACTAAAATTTTACTACCATAAGCATATTTTGGAAGATAATGTTTTGATTATAATCTTATGGTAAAATATTTGTTTTAATTGTATAAATTCTTAAAATTTTCAGTTAATGAGTTATTCAACAATTCCTAACATAATAAATCATTCGTTAAATAAATTAGAGAACTCGAAAATCTGTAATACCTTACAATTTCATTTTAATATATTCTTTTAAATACTAGTGGAATGAATATTTATGTAATTAAAAATAATACCCTTACAAATAATACGAAAAATGGATTTATAAAACGTATTTAGTTAAAAAAAAAACCAACGTAAATGAATAGCCGTTAAAAAAAATATTTTATTGCCTTTATTTTACTGTTAATAAAAATTAGGTAACCAATAGTTTAAAACTATTAAGCATTAGTTTATAAAATAATTAAAGAAAGTAAAGAAGTAATTTATCCTGGAATATTCAAACAAAATATATTGTTATGTATATGATTTTTTTTGATGGTCTTAAAACTTTTTTTTGTGGAAAATGAGTATTTGGCTACTCATTGAAAATGTTTCTGCACTCCAATGACGCTATGTTATATACTAGAAACCAATGACAAAGAAAAATTAGCAGAGGCAGGTATTTTTCGCGAATAACTATGATCGCTGATTAGACTGCAAAATTGTATGTCAACGTTAGCGATTGTTTCCTTGCGATTGGCTTCCGCCTGCCAGAGAAGCCATTGTGCTGTTTGTCCGGGCCAGCCAAGACGTGTTGGCTTCCGCAATGCACGACTGTGATTCGTGGACCGACAGTAAACATGCAACGGAAAGAAACTCGACCAATCACGGAACACAGACGATGCTACAGTGTTTTAACACAAAACTGGTCTAGAAATCTTTTCGCGAAAAATACACGGCCCAACAAATTAGACAATTAGTAGAAACCTGCAAAATTCGCGGATTCATTTGGTGATAGGCTAGAATTCAAACACTTAGATAATTTTGCTGTTGTCTTACTGTTCGTCTGGACGAATCTCAACCAGTTATAAAACCCTCAACCAAAGAAGGATCGAATCACAGACGAACCAGCTGAGACGACTCACAAGTCGGCGGCCAATGAACTTGCGTTATTTGCCCGAGTGTACAAGGGTATGTGCAGTCTATCCTGAAGGCCGTCGAAACCGCGAATTTTGCAAGTCTCTAACCATTGTCCATTAGTCGAGCTGCCGGGAGAGAAGGTAGCATATGCAAATGATGGGGCCCAAAACTGGCGCTGGGAAAGAGACGCGAAGTTCCCCAACCAGTTTTCCGCCGGGTCGCCTCACCGGCCACGACCTTGCGCAGGTAGTCCATCTCCTTCAGGGCGGGGTAGGACAGCTCCCCGTCGTGGCGCGACAACACCCGGAGGACCTCGGTCCTCAGCCGGCGCTGGACGTCCGCGTTCAGCGCCAGCTCGTACAGGCAGAAGCCGATGGTGGCCGAGGTGGTCTCGAACCCGGCCACGAAGAATATCAGGCACTGGGCCGCCACTACGTCGTCCGTCACCTCTGGACAACAAGCAAACTCGCATCCGACACAGTTCCCAGGAATCCCTGAACTGCTTGCGAAAACCCGCGTTTAGAATAAGCGGATACCCCATTAACTGTCCACAGCCAGACACCTTGTAACCACAAATGTTTATAGTTACAAAATCAATCCCACTAAAGTATTTTCACTGACTCATAAAACAAGAAATATAAAAAAATATTTAATCACTTTTTTCAAATTTATTTTACAAGTGAAAACATGAGGCACTTAAGATATGTATTCTTTTTCCCTTTACTCTTAAATTTAAAATAAAACATAAAATTGTTTTTTTTTTTTTAACTGTGAACAGAAATATTTATTTTATTTTGTTTATTATGACGAGCAAAAATGTATATTATTTTCTTAAGGATTAGGAAAACTTTTAATTCTGTTCGCTGTAAAAATGCTATGAATTTTATTTAACTTCATATATGTTTTCTCATTATATTTTATCTTTTATGCACATTTGCGATGCAAACGTTACACTTACTTAGAGGGGCATCTTCTTTCTCGTCGAGATTACATCCCCTTGACTCGCTGGAATCTTCATTTTCGTCCGACTCGATATATCCCCGTTCCTTCAGCTTGATTAAGATATTCAGGAAATCGTTACTTTCGCGAGTTTCTTCCTTGCGGTACCTGATGGCGGTCTTGGCCAGGTCCCAGAAATAGCTGACCACCTCGGGCCTGAGGCCGCAGAAGTTGATCGTCGGGACTTTGGCCCCGAAGAAGCTGGCTGCGGCCAGGCGCCAGGAAAAGCTGGTGGTGTCTTCGGCCATGCGCTTCAGGACGGGGTCCGGGTCGCCGATGCAGTTCAGCTGCAGCCCGTACACGCAGGCGCCTATGACGTCCAGGGTGAAGTTCTTCGACAGCTCTTTGGCGTCGACGGTCGAGCCTCTGTCGGCCCCGGGTCCCAACTGTTCGCAGAGCGCCTCCGAGCACCCTCGCATGGTGTCGACCATCGTCCTGAGCCTGGCCGGGGAGAAGGCCGGCGTCATCTTGCTCCTGAGGAAGCGCCACTGGGACCCGCACGCCTGGAAGATGTTGGTCGCCATCGGGCTGTGCTCGTCCGGGCGAGCGGCGAAGCGGTCGGTGAAGCACTCGAAGTGCTCGACGAGCACCTTACGGACGAGCTCCGGGTCCCTCAGCATGAGCACCGGCGTGGTCGCGACGAACAGCCCGCCGCAAGGGTGGCCGTCCAGGCGGTCGTACAGCCTCCGTAACTCCTCGCAGCGGGCGGACGTCTTCAGCACCATCCCGGGCGCGCTGCCGAGGAACGGCACCGCGGGCACGAAGGGAACTCCCCGGTTCTTCCAGTGGTCGAAGGTCTCCGTGCCCTTGCGGTAGAGAAGCACCGCGCAGAATGCCACAGCCGCGGTGATCCCGACTAGCCAGTACCCGGCTGTCGAAAGCATCGTCGGAACACTCCTCGCTGTAATAAAACCACTGTTTATACACCTAACAAACTACGCTGCAGCAATATTTCCACCAACATTACGAAATCTAATAAAAAAATATATGTACGATTGCCAAATTTCATATTTCCTTTTTTGTAAGGTTTTGACTGTTGAGTGAGTGATTTGGCGTGAAAAAAAAATTTCATTTACATTTCACAGTAAGCCAGGTGGTGCAAAACAATTATTTGAGTGGTATTTTTAAAATTACAAACGTTTGAGTCTTTTTAATTCCATTTTTTAGGACAAAAGTATCAAAACTATAAAAGTACTTTTGAAATAATTTAATAAATTTTATCTCACTGTTGTTGCTTTTTTATTCCAAAGGGTTTCAATTTTCACCTTTAATGCATATGTAAATGTATCATTATTTAGAGTTAATGTTTGTAAAATTATTATTTAATGTATAAAAAATTTTAATGATTATGAATTATACTTTCTCCAAGTTATATTTTTATAGCTTAAATACGTTCATTCAATACATATAATTAAAAGCTATTTGTTATTATATTTTTTATTCATTTAACAAACGCTTCCATTCAAACTAAGAATTTTAAACTCGCGACCTTTTTTTTAGCTAGACTAAAAGGCTTGAACTTTCGTCAATAGTGTAGAACAAATAAATGAGAAACTAAACAGAACATTTCAATAATAACGCATTTATTTTAACTAGTTTTACATAAATAAGAAAAAAATATTTTAAAAAATAATGATATATATTTTTAATTTACTCTGAGGAATATTGTGCGCTTACGCAATGACATAAGTTTGTTTAAAAACCTTCATCATTGGGATAAAAAAATTAAAATTAATGAATTCAACCCTTTTGTATTCTATTTCATATATGTATTGAAATTTGCAATTAACACATTAAAGGCTGTAATTGAAGGTGAAAATTCGTGTAATCTACCAGAGAACTGGAGCACAGTTTTATTTTCTAGAAATATTTGTGTAAAATTACACAAGAACATGTTTATAAAAATATTATAAAATAATAAGTACTTATAATTTTACTATATTTTTTGTATATTTTCTTTTTGTTCTGTAGAAAGGGATTTGTTAAAAACTTAGTTCTTGCGCTTAAAAATAAATAATGCAGATGTACCAACTCACTAAAACTGAACATAACAAACGCTCCAAAATTTTAATATGTAACGCTTCTAGCAGTAAATAAAAAAAAACTTGTGATTAACATTATCTGCCTGTATTGAGCGTCCCACACATGGCCAGTCACTTCCGAAAGTTCCACTGATCCACGGATCAAACAAACTCAAGCTAATCGCTATTAAATTATAATATGTAAGTCAATAGATATCATTTTACGATTTTTCGATCTTATTAATGAAACTGATTGATACACAGTGAGATCCATTCATTTTTTATCTTTTACCATATAATCATTTATTAAGTAAGAGTTATTTTATTTTTAATGTTGACCAGCATTTGATTTATAACCAGGCTGTATCTGGCTGTCTGGATATCCGAGTGAGCCTTTTAAATTTTTTTACTTGCATATGTTTCTTTTGTGTTGATTTTTTTTTCTTTAGATATATTTTTAGTGCCAGGCCGTTGAGCTTAGAATATAAGCAACGCTAAATTTAAAAAAAATCATAATCCATGTAACTACATGTTATTTTGAAATAAATTTAATTGTTTTTACAAACAAGTAAAAAGATTTTTTTCTGACAAAAAAATTAATAGGGAATTCGAGGTTAAAATGTTCCCACGGCAGGAGATTTCGATGGACGACAATGGGATGAGCTTACCAGTAACTTCCCAAAGATGCGTCGTAAACTTGGTTAACGAGTCCGAAAGGCATCTCGCGCGATGCTCGCTGCAAGTGGAATTAGCGGCGCGAAGACGTCGAGTCGGGAAGATGGTCGGCACACAGCGGAGGGGGGGAAATTTTCAGGCCGTCAGCGGCAAAGCCAGGGATTTACGCGGCGGCAAGGTTGCCCAACCCTGAAAGGCGGGGATGTGGGGGAAAAGGCTGCAGATGTTGCCGAATTTAACTTTTGCGTCGCGCGCTCCAACTTGCTAATAAAGATTGTGGAATGAAAAGGAGGAAGGGGTGTGGGGGAAGGGGTGTTATGAAGGGGTGGGCGGGGGGTGGTGGTAGCAGGGAAGGAGCCGGTGTAATTAGCACGTACACACGGGAGGAAAGAGGAAAGGTGTCTGTGAGAGCAGCAGAGGGGGAGAGGTGTCGGCAGAACCCCAGGGAATATGACAGTATGGCGACAGAGGCTGGGTGCCTTCTGCCAAATTGTTTCAGTAATTTCGTCAAGCGAATTCGTCAGGGACGGGGGAAGTGTGAAACAGCCCGGGGGGTTGGGAAGGGGGGGAAGGAGGTGGAATGATTTCCCCGGTACGTCATTAGGACTTCTTGTGTTTGTCGCTACGTCTCCTTCTCATCCTGGTAACAAACCCATTGTTGCCGCGTTTCTCATCTTGCCTCTTAGGGGCGTCTTATGACGCTATCAACGACACCTTAGCAGAATCCATGGAATATAAATTGTCACGTAAATTTACATATATTTGTACATTGTACTATTTCATACAAAATAGTTTTAGTAGTATTACTCGCCTTATATTCTTGCCCGGAAATTTATGCTTTGTGTTGTTCCAGAATCTGCAACAATTAAAATTATTCGTAAACTATTCCCTGAATAGCTTCCTAGTATTAACTGGGCACATTAATCAGCACAATTACACAATAAAAGTCCAATGATTAAATAATCAAATATCTTTTCCATGGTTTAAAAATATTACGCTTGAATTGAAAATATTTTTAAATATAAAATTATGGGCCAATTTTCATAAGAAATACTGAATGTTATCTGGAAAAACCCTATTTAATATATGCAAAATAACTTTAACCACGTGTTGTATAAAAGTTACAATATCTTTCTTATTACAAGCTTTTTCTTGGCAACTAGTTTCCAAAGAAATTTTTGTTTATAAAATTACAGAATTTTTTTTCTGCATACGCAGCTTTAAAAACACATATGTTGCATACGATGCGCCTATTTAAATAACCCATGGTACGGAGACCAAATTACAATTAAAATGTCAAGGAAAAGATTGCTTTAAAATTACATTTCTGCAGTACCCCGCACATCCAAAGCGAAGGAGTAAGTCAATTTAGTATAATTTTTTCCCTTTTTTATATAAAAATGTTTTATCATAAAAATTTATATTTTTTTCATAATTAAGCTTAGATAATAGCCATGTGGAATAACGTAGCTTTATGAATGCATAATTATTTTCTAAATTAGTCCTGTAGTTTGATGTACTCACCCATTACTAACAAATTAAATGTATTTATAGAATATTAATTTAGAATTACCTTAAAATGCTTTAAGCAATTTAGTATAATACTTTTAAACACAGTTTTAATACGTTTTCTAACGTTAATTGACATAAGCTGAATTTGGCCGAATTACCCTATAAAAAACACTTATAACAGTGTAACTAGTTTAAATGCAAATTAAAAAAGCAATAACGAGTTTGATATTGCATCTAGTTGCGAAGTCATGCAGAGCGACCAAAACTTTACTAGACAAGAAATTGGAGAAGGATTTGCCGTGGCATATAATTAAAACAGTCAACATTTTGCCAGGTAGGGGAGATTTTAAGGTACCCAAAAAAATAAACTAAAACAAAAATGACCGGATATGGATTCACACACTTGACCATTGTGTAACAGTTGCACCAGCTATTTTTTTCTTAACATTTAACTTGCCAAAGAGACAATTGCTTCCGCTTTAAATCTATATTAACACTGATATTGATAGCCATTTTTTTAGTTTGACATTTTCATATTCCTAAACATATATATTTTGTGATGTACTTAGACCACACTAATTCCCGTGCCTCATCCAAGAGTCGAACCCAGAACCTCTCGCACTGAAAGCAGTAAACGGCTAGATCTATAATAAAATTTAATATTATGTATTTATTTATATGAATTTCATCCTTTTGCGAAAATAAGAAAAGAACACACATTTTTGGTTGTTCAACCCGTGAAAAGCCGGAGGTCAGCTGGCACCATGGACCCCCTCCCCCTTGCCCGTGAAAACAGTTCGCCGCGGGCCACCTTCGTTAAGACATAACTCCCTCGGCCCCGCCTCCCACCGGATGAAATTAGTTTGTAACTGGCGGGATAATGCTATGTTATTTCAGGAGTGGGAGGGGCACCGCGCTTGTTAACGCGGCGTTGCCGAGGTGTGAACATGCCCTTCTCCAGGGCGGAAAGTAGGAGGGAGGGGGAAGGTGTGGAAAGTTATGGGAGGGAGGGGGTGCTAGGGGGTTTACCAACACCCGCCCACTTCCCCTCAACCAACCTACCAACACCTTCACCCCTTCCACAAAGGCGACTGCTAATAGCATCCCGATTTGCATGTTGGCGCGGGTCTTAAGCGCGTTGCATCTCTTTCCCGCCTAACCCCCCTCCCCCATCACTACTCTTCTTTACTTTCCTGGGGCCTGCGCGACCTTCCACGGTGATAAACTGTGGGCCCCTTATCAGCAAGCATATCATCAGGAGAGCCTTAGCTTTCCACCAGTTTTCGCTCCCCGTCTTTCTCTTCCCTTCCTCCCTCTCTCTCTCTATTTCTCGCCCGAATTATCACCTCCACCTCTGACGGTACACCCCTGCTTCAACGGCGAGCCGGCCATCTTGGGTCACGTGAGCGGACGCAGACTTACCCCCTCCACACCCCTTTTCCGACGGCACGGAATAATAAACCACGGCCTTGCAGGGGCAACCGAAACATCATCGCCTGCTTGACCTCCGCCCGATATTGTCGTGATTCAGGCCCAGTAGGGACGCCAAGAGCACAAAGAAGTAACACGTAACAAATTCCAAGAAAAATCTATGTTCGCATATGAAACAAGCAAGATGCAAGACACCAAGCAACTTAAAAAGTAACGCTGTAAGAATAAAATTTATTAATATGGATATTTTTTTTTAAATTTCGAGTTCACAAAAAAAATTCAAATTCTTAGTAAACTGATCTAAAAGAGGCAAGTGCTTTTACTTTTCGGTAGCTTAGTAAGTATAAACTTGATTAATGTAATTAAAAGTATAATTTTAGCCTTCTACCTACTTTATTTCTGCATCCTTAAAAAGTTTTTGCAACTGCCTATTGCAAACATAGAAAGTGGAAAGCAGTGTTAAGTCGGCCCATGCTCAAGCTGCGTTTCTGTTTCTTAAGTAAATTATATTTGGGTATTCGAAACCGTCGTTATATAACATTTTGCCTCGGTCCAACGAACCATGTTTATATTTTTTTCATCACTTTTTTATTAATAGCTATTTAATAAATTTAAACTCGTTATCTCCCTAGCACTTATGGTTCTGCTACAAATATGTTCAACATATATTCACTAAGTGTAATGTCATGGGAAAAGGCGCTGCAAGTCTTCGTAATTAACTTCAAAGACAGGGTGCCTAGCAAAACCCGCACACAGAACTCATTTACCTTTAGCTGACTCCTTTTAAAACGTGTAAAATTCACGTTAGTATTCGCGTGTGAAACAACCAGTAATATTTAATGCTCTGCTTATTAACACCGACATTTATAATTCTCACAACTAAAGAACAAATAATTTCTTATTTAATTGAGTTGTTATAGAAACTCAATTATTTTTGATAGTTTTATTGACACTGGCAGATATGCGACCAATTCAGACTGTCTGAATGTAAATCCATGCCTTGACTGGGACAGGAACCCAGAACACCCCATCGTCAGAACGCTGCAGGGGTCAGATACAACAGCTCCCCGTCTTGAGCGTAGTAGATGGTGTAGAAAATAAAAATCATGGTAAAGTTACATCATCGGAAATATACCTCTGCCTGTGTGGTAATAAGACGAACACATCACAAAAAAAAAAAATCCAAAGCAGTCATGAGGACTGCTGAGAGAAGTGAAAACTTTAAACTATAAACAAACAGTTGTCTGAAGACATCTTTAACGTTTTCCACACAGAATCGAGGATATAAAAAATATAAAAAATATATATTAAGAGAGAATAACAATATAATGTGCACAACATTTTTTCCTAAACTTTAAATGATATAATTAATAATAATAATAGAAGTAACTATTATTAATATTAATAATAGAGTTAAGAAAATATAAATATAATTTGAAATAAGAAATACTGACTTTGTAAAATATGATTGTGTAACATAAGAAAATATTTTATTATAAAAAATCAGAGACTTTTTCGGAATTTTTACGAAATCATATTATCACACATTACATTTGTTTTATCACGTTAGTAAAATAACTCCTAAATTACTATAAAATACGCATTGCATAGTATTTGTAGGTATTAAAAAAATAAATAATGATTTTCTTAATTTTTAGGTTGTATTGCTACAAATACTCCGTTTTCTTTGTTATTTAAACTATATCTATATGAGAATGTTAATATATTTTTAACTCACTTTTTAATGCACAATAATCGTATACTTAAGATTTAAAATTGAACAAAAACACAATTTGAACAGATACAGTGTTATCGTTAACACATCGCGTGATCATGTCGATGACGACTTACATGAATTTACTCCCTATCCAACCCTTCCTATAGAACTTTTCACTACAAAAAAATGATCGAATCTTCCAGTACTCGCCAGTGATGTGTAACATCTAACCTCGGTTACGAACAAATTCGCGTGTTCTCATGTTTCAAATACACCTACAATACGAAACAATAATTTGCTGAAATTTTTTTTACATTCATTAAAGTTTTGCACAAAATCTGACAGGATAAAATTTTAAAAACCGTTTCACAAATGAAAAAGGAAAATCCACTGACATTACTGATGCTAGATTATGAATTTCCTTTAAAAAATTGCATCATTATTTGAATTTTTTTTTGTGTGCACATTTTAAAATGATTATATTCTAGTGAAAATTACAGGTAGGATTTAATGAAATATGTTCAAAAATATTCAAAGCAATCGCTGGAAAAAAATTAAAAAGATTGGGACTTTTTGTGTTGCTGCCGTAAGTATTAACGTATGATTTGCGTACGTATTATCAAACACATTAAATCGGATTATTTTATACTTTGTTATCAATACTAATATTATAAATGCGAAAGTAACTCTGTCTGTCTGTATATATGTCTGTCTGTTTGTTACCTTTTCCCGGCTGAACGGCTGAACGGATCGTAATGAAATTTGGCAAGGAGATAGATTATATCCTGGGGATGAACATATGCTATCTTTTGTCTAAAAAAAAATCTTTAAACGGGTTGAAAAAATATATCTTAATTTTATGTAATGTGTGTCATAGATATACAAACTGTTAGTGTCATTCCTCTATGCCTGCCGTGCAATAGCTTTCAAGCCATTACGTTACGTTTTTCTAATGTAAGGAACTAAGTAGAGAGTAAGAAAAAAATAAATATCTTGACAGTTTGTAGTGTCGCCATATTTGTTTCAATTTTCAATACCGTTTTTGTATATTACAATTTAAACTGCAGAAAAAAATCATGTTTCATAAACACATAAATAGTGAGTGTGTGTCATTTCTCTATGTCCACAAGGTCTTGCCGCGTCAATTTCCTCCTTGGGGCTAACCCGTCCGCTTAATTAAATAAACAGCTTTTATCGTTGAATGATTTCATGATTTATTTCATGAAAATCTTCTCTCATATAAAGTAAGTTTTATATACATTCAATAGGTCTCTCTCTCTCTCTATCTCTCTCTCTCTGAAGATCAATCTATGAATCGTTACAAATTTATTTCCTTTATTTTTTTAGTTTGATTTGATACAATATGATTTCACTAAAAATCAAATTTCTACCCCTTCCTATTTTTATTTCCACATTACGAAGTTTTACTTCTTCCGGGCGGAGAGACTCCACAAAATATTTTTGCATGCAATTAAAAACTATTTTTTAATTATGCCAAAGAAGTATAACTTCTCATGCGCGTACCTAAGTACACGCACCCATTTTTTTTATTTAATTTCTTTTATATATATTTTTTCTCCCTACCTAGGGCACTCAAATTTCTTTTGAATTTCACGTGTATGTTTTCAATGTCATTCAAGTTGTACAATTTTTTTTTTGTCAAATTGGTCATTATTTATACTTTGTTTCATTTTGTAAACATACGTATTTGAGGTATTATGACAAATAAAAAAAATTAGTTACACTAACATTCTTAGGTTTTTTATTGTGTGGATAGTTTGAAGTTTAATATTATGTAGGTATATAAATTCTTAAACTTATAAATTTATTCGAAATTTATACATAGGTTGGTACGGCCTACTAATTTTTTATATTTGTATAGTTTGAAGTTTAATATTATGTATGTACGTAAATTCATAAACATAGAGTTATTTATTAATTAATTTAGAAAATTATTCATAGGTAGGTAATAAGTTTTTCTATTTGTCAATATTGTTATTATGGTAGATAGGAGTACCGTAAATGCCTACATTCTTATATTCCTTTATATCTCTTTAGATTTGGAGTGTTTCCGAGCCATTCGGGGTCCTCAACATCACCCCCCTTCCCCCCAGGTGGTTAAAGCCCCAAAATTGCGAAAGTTGATTTTTTTTTAAAAAATCTTTCTCTTTCCTTTTTAAGTGTTTTCGAGTCATTCAGAGTCCTCGAACCAACCCCCCCCCCCTCTAGGAAAAAGCCCCAAAATTTCGATAATTTTAGGAATTTCAAATATCAATTCTTTCGAGATGGAGTGCTTCGAAACATTCGAGGTCTTGAACCTCCACCCCCCCCCCCACCCTCCTTCCACAAAAGTGAATGCCACAAAATTTCGAAAAATTGGAGGAAATTGTATTAAAATTAAGTCATTACGAACAAAGTGTCCGGGGCATGGTGGAACTTTTACCCAAAGTCGACTTCCCACCCAATTTTGTGGGAGGGGGGGAATGCAATACCCCAAAATTTTGAAAAATTTCTTAAATTTAAGTAAACGTTTTTACTATTTGGAGTGTTTCCGAGCCATTCGGGGTCCTCAAACTACCCTCCCCCCACAAGGAGTCAAAGACCCAATAATAAAAAAAATTCCCAAAATTTCTAAAACCTATTCTCTTTCGATTTGGAGTGTTTACGAGCCATTCGGGGTCCTCAACATCATCCCCCCCCTCACAGGGGTCAAAGCCCCAAAATTTAGAACATTTAAAAAATCATTCTCTTTCGGTTTTAAGTGTTTCCCTGCCATTCAGGGTCCTCAAAATAACCCCTCTCCCTCTAGGGACAAAGCCCCAAAATCTCGAAAATTTCAGAAATTTAAATATCATTTCTTTTGAGATGGAGTGTTCCGAACCATTCGAGGTCCTGAACCTCCACCTAAACCTCTCAAAAGATAAAGCCACAAAATTTTGAAAAATTGGAGGAAATTGTATTAAAAATAAGTCATTACGAACTAAAGTGTCCGGGGGATGGCGGAACGTTTACCCAAAGACGTCTTCTCCAACAAATTTGTGGTAAGGGGATTGGGGGAAAGCAAAACCCCAAAATTTCAAATATTTCATATATTTAAGAATACATTTTTTACTATTTGGAGTGTTTCCAAGCCATTCGGGGTCCTCAGACTACCCTCCCCCCACAAGGAGTCAAAGACCCAATAATTAAAAATATTTCCCAAAATTTCCAAAAACCTATTCTCTTTCGATTTGGAGTGTTTACGAGCCATTCGGGGTCCTCAACAACACACCCACCCCCCTCAGGGGTCAAAACCCCAAAATTTAAAAAAATTCAAATATCATTCTCTTTCGATTTTTATAGTTTCCCAGCCATTCAGGGTCCTCAAAATCACCACTCCTCCTCTGGGGACAAAGCCCCAAAATTTCGAAAATTTCAGGAATTTCAAATATAATTTCTTTCGAGATGGAGTGTTCCAAACCATTCGAGGTCCTGAACACCCACTTTCCGCAAAAGTGAAAGCCCTAAAATTACGAAATATAAGAATATATATAATTGGATGTTGGCATGTATGACGTCGATAAACTCGTACACCGTTTGACCGATCGCCATGAAATTTGGCACATCGAAGTGTTTTTATCATTAAGAAGGTTTTTATGCTATCCATTTTTTTTGTAACTCGCCGCTAGATGGCGCTGTAGCGCATCAACTTCTAAACCTTTCAACCGATCGCCCTGGGTAAACAGAAAATCATAGGTCACAGATACACAAACAGTAATTATGTGTAATTTCTTAATGTGCAACACACTGGACATATCGCTATCCATTTTACTGTAACTCGCGGACAATATATCACCCGGTGTTCAGCCCGGGCAAAGATGGGTACTGCAGATTGTCTTCTATAAAGACAAAATAACCTGACGAATAATACTTTATGCTCCAAAAGTAAAATTTAACAGCCTGTGTGAGTTGTTTGGTTATTAAGATTTTGTGTATTTCCGAATTATAAAAGCTAAAAAATAAAAAAGTGATTCCCTTACAGACACGTTGAATATTTTTTCCAGTCTTGTTTCCACTCTAACGTCTACTAACGTCAAAGCGTTTACGCCCTTTTATATTTACTTTGTAAGTGTGGCGCCAATCAGTAATTTCAACTCTTGTCACCGCAACAAAGTAAAAAGTGATAACCGCTTGTCAAGTGAGCACTGAAGGTAAACATTTATCGTCACGCACGAAGTAAATGTCATACATTCGGTAATGATAAAAGTGGGTCTGATGAATAATTTCAAAAGTGATATGAAATTCTAGAACAAATTTTTTAATTTAATTTTTTACTCACACAACCGTCTGTTGTATTCCGAATCATTGACAACGAATTTAATTATTACAAACGTTACAAGTGCAAAGAACAAACAAAGTTTTTTGCACTTGAATTTCAGTTACATTTTCCAATGTTTATTTCTCCAAGTTAATTTAACTTTCTTGAAACCTCATCAGCTTTAAGTTCAGTATACAGAATGTGCATAAAATAATGTTTCAGGTTCAATGGTATATTATAATAGTTTAACTAAGGCTATTTACCACAAATCATACATCAAATTGAATGTATACTAACATAGTTATTCTTAACAAATGTTCAATATGTGCACCTTTAGTTATACGGCAAACATCCAACTTTCATGTCCTATTCTTTCCATACTTTGGCTAACACGTCCGGGTTAACGGAAGCACTAGCCTCTTCAAGTTTGTGTCTCAACTCTGGTAATCATTAGGTAGTGGCGGAACGTAGACACTATCTTTCATAAAGCCCCAAAGGAAAATATAGCATGGCGTTATGTCAGGTGAACGCGGAGGCTAGCGGATGTTTTTGCCACACCTGGGGATTACAATTAAACTTTAAACGAAACGCACGTTAAACTGAAATTACAGATTCACACTCGGTAAATTGCAGAACACAAAACGCCATACGCTCAGGAGCTACCATTTAGCGCAGGTGGCCCTGCAAGCGAGAAAACAACAAAGCAGTACTCGCGCATGACGCTTACGTGAAACTGTTTGAGTTACTCATTAACCTTGAACCAAAACTCTAAAACGCTTACAGATTATACTATTAAAATGTATTACTGGTACATAACTTTATGGGCATACTGTAGTTATCAGGGGACAAGGATTTTTAGGAGTCAGATCATCCGCTATCAACCCATGCGATCCGAGGTTCGATATCCGGTGTGATCAGAGTGGGATTTTTTTTTCAAAGGTGGGGAGACTTGGCAGAATTATTTTCCCCGAGGTACAGACGTTTCTTACCAGCACATGCATTCGGCGTTCACACGGAAATGTCCGTTCATTGATTAAATTAATTAAGACAAAGTTTGAAAGACAAATATTTGATGAAATTACGTTAACGTATTTAGTAAAGATAAGATCAATATCGGTTTTGATTTACGGCACTTGATAGACGTAATTTTATGAATGGAACGGAGGTCTGTAAGCACGCTAATGAAAACTGTAGGGGATGGTGCGAACCAAGGTTCAAAAAGAAAAAGGAAAACTTTATTGTAATAACAGTTTAGTGAATTTCAACATTATGCATATAAAATTATATATTATATATATAATTATATATATTATATATAATTATATATATATAAATCCGTGTCTATAACCAAGCCCAAAGCCCCAGTTTTGTATTTTTATAAAATCTTTTTCGCTTTTATGGAGCCATTTCTTTTTATAGTTTAAAATTTCTCTCTGCAAATTGAATGATTCGATAGTTTACGTAGCTGCTCCGGTAACGAATTATAGCGGCGGGTGCGGAAACTACGTGTGATTCACGTCAAGAAATGTAGTTAAAAACATAATTCTCGTATTTTTTTCACGCTCGACATTATTTTAATGATTTCTACTCTAAATTTCGTGTACAAGTTTTCTATTATAAGTGCATTTGCAGTGTTATAATACATGAATTTGCTCGTTACTGGGGTTGGATGTTTGCACATTACTGACGAGCACTGAATGACTCGCTCACGTGTTTTTTTTTTTACTTCATATCACGCCCCTAGATTTTGATTTCTTAAAACTCCGTAGTAGTATTTACTTCTACAACACTCGTTCGTCTAAAAAGGTGCATTATTAAAACTTTTTTTTTTTTTAAATAAAGACACGCATACATAACTGACTATAAATGTTTCATAGTTTGATTTATTTCTTTATTTTATAAAATTGACTGATACTGTGTTCGTGTAGTTTTCTAAAAAAAATAATTTTATTTTATTTATTCTAAAACGATTTTACTCATTCAGGCATCATGCCAATGTATATTTAAAATCATAAAACATTTTATAACGAAAGAATAGGCATTCTACGTTTTCATTAGAAAATATTGAAACTATACAGGATTAGGATAAAATATGTTTATATTTTTTGTAAATATGGTATCCATTATAACATATTTAGAAAGAAGGTTAGAAAATTTATTTTGAGCTTTCCGTGCAAAAAACGGAGGTTATAAAATCACTAAAGTTTCCGACAATCAATATTTGGACACCTATTTTGAAGCTATCGCATAGGTTAAATTACAAGTTTATCCCAAGATAGGACGAAAAAGTTAAGAAAAGTATAAATTTAATGCCACTTTGAAGTTCCTAGGGAGGTTAATAGGTATGTGCAATGAATGATATGCTGTAGTCACAAATCCACGACAAACACGACACGACAAATCAGATCATTCATCGTACGTCGTTCCAGTACGACAGAGTTAATAGCGTTGGGTCACAATACCACGACAACATAAACACGGCCAACTCTTATTATGGCTTTGCGCAAGTATTTCCAAGCTTAATGCTTAAATAAAATGCATTATAGAATGCGCTAAAAAGATTGTAGGCCCTTTTATTTACTATAATTGACAGTTGAAGTGCATAACAATTTAACATTTAGTCGTCTATTGCACAAAGTGAGCTTAAGTATATTTTAGATAAAGACAAGCAAGCTACAGACATGTAGATAAGAGACAGATAATAATTTCACTGTTCGCTATGCTAAAATTTAAAAAAATAAATGCAATAAACAGTTGAAAGCAAACTAAAAATTTGAAAGTGTACCCAAACGTAACGAAATATTGTTTTTCGGCTTAAAAATTTATCAAGTAGGTAAATATTTTTGAAGTTTTATTCTGTAAGGCTTAAATTTTTTTTCCGTTGTGTGGCACGACATGAAATTAGAAATAGTATCTACTTCTTACAAGCCGTCGGGGTGAGTATTTTATCGTGTTGACTTCAAGGTAACCTTGTATTTCAGTGTCTACTGAGCGCGTTGGGCCTGTCGTGTCGTGTATGTCGTGGCATTGTGAATCCAGCAATTAAATTTAGTAAATTGACTTCATGAAGAAACGAAAAACTATTATGAATTTATTTTTTATCGGGATGGTTTTGGCTACAGGATAAAGAGTACGAAAGGAAGACGAAATGTTGGGCTAACAAAAGCAGAGGAAACATTGTTGATCCCGGACATGCGTTGAAAAGAGATTTATAAAATTAACAATGCTGGACTTCACAAGTCGTCACAGCTAGCGTAAGGATGTTAAAGCTACGGCCACACCGGGCGCTATGCTCTCTATGTTCGCGATGTTCGCTACACGAGTAAAATATGGCCAGCTGCAACTCAGGTGTCACTGGCTACGCAAAGATGCGTTCACTATGTTGACGACGTCGCCAGGTGTTTGGTTCTCGACTATTTTTCTAAAAGTCTCTGACTTCGCGCATGCGCAGGTAACAAAAAAAATAATAAATTGTGTTCGCGCGGAATTGTGTTGTACTTCTTCTACGTTTGCTTCTTATAAAGTTTAATTTCTCTTAGTATTTTGCTTTAAATTATCAAGTGATGGATATGTTAGTTAAAAGATTACAAAAATATCAATGTTAATGGAATAAATAGACGGAAGAATGTAGAAGGCAGGATATGTAGGACAATGCCTGGGATTTGATTCCAAGGGAGTGCTATCAAACTGAGTTGAATTTATCCTGGAATAATACATAAATTGGGTTTTGGTCCTCACAAACAACTGCTTCATCAAATGATGAAATTCTTCAAACTATTTGTTTTTATATTAACTTCATGAACTTATTCCTTTTTACGTTTACGTACTGTGAGAGCCAGCAGGATATTATCATCTTCGGAATCATCACTCGAATCCCACGGCATGCGTCTCTCTGACATTGCGAACTGGACTGATCTGTCTGACCACCTGGTGCAGCGAACATAGCGAACATATTCGTAAAACGCATTTAAATTAACTTTCTTATTTTAAAACGTTGAAAGAACTTAAACGGTTCCCATTGAAACTATTAAAAAAACTTCAAATCTTTAAATCATGTGGAAAATATCGTCATCATCACAGTGCATGCTGATGAAACATGCGAACATAGCTAAGCTTTCTGTGTGGCCTCGGCATTAGGCTTCCCAATAATAAAACGTGTTCTGTAAAATATTAGGAAATTTGTAAATTTTCAGATTCATTCTTTTCAAATATGTTGTCAAATTATTTTTTTTTCTATGAGCTATTCCTATTGAATATTTATCACCACAATAAAGAATTTTGGAAACTGTTTTCCGTACATGTTTTTCTCGTAAAAAGTACAAATAATTCCTCCATGCTGTATAATTTGATCCGAAGGCAAATATATAATTAAAAATGAATGTGACTCAATTTCAGTTTTACTTATTTAAATGAATCATCTATTCATCTGCAATTTATACAACATAATTTTCCACTGATTTTTCACTGATTTTGCAGTAAACTTTACAAACCCACTCACTGATCCCACGTGTAGCTCAGTTATATTTAAGATACCAGAAGTTTTTAACTCAAATTTATTGAATATCATTTTACTAACTGAAAAAATTTATTTTCATTCATAAAATAAACAACCTAAGATTTTCCTGGTATTGGAAAAACGGAGATAAACATTATCTGAACTTTATACTTTTGGAAGATTCGGTAGGCTCTTTACACTAGGGTAAATCAAGTGGAAATAAATTAGTTAAAAATAGTTTTGATATCTTTCCACATACTTGGTGTCATCAGCATGCGCTGTGATGATGCCGATATTTCCCACATGATTTTAAGATATGAAGTTTTTTTAATAGTTTCAATGAGAAACTTTCAAGTGCTTTCAAACGTTTTAAAATAAGAAAGGTAAATCTCAATGATTTTTACGAATACCATGTTAAATGCAGAGGTTAAAAATATGAAAGTACCCATCCTTAATTCACAGCATAATTTTATTGTTTATACGCACGTACTATTTAACTCATTTAACACTTTTTTTAACTAATATTATCAAAATAAATGTCAGTGAACTTCTTCACTAAGCATTAAAAATGGTTTAACCCATATTTACAAGATGTGAAACGCTTAGCACCCATCATGCGGCCAAGACTAGTCAAAATTCGTGGGGGAATAAATGTTTCATACTCAGAGAACTGTGTGTTGACGTCACGGGATGAAAATGATGTGATTGTACCGTTGCACTAGGCTCCACCTGTTCTTTCGTGCACCTTCCGCTGCGGCCCATAGCTCATGGCTCTGTGGCTCATCAAGTTCTAAGGATGAGCCGCCCAATTTCGCACTAGTCTCACCATCGATGTTAACGCTCCTTTACCTTGTAGGTGCCTTAAACGTCTCATGACTACACTGTTAGAAATTAGAGTAAATTCTCGCACTATTCAATGAAGATTTCTCCACAGATTAACAAAAAATTTTGTCATGTGGTTCCAGATCAGTGGATATTTTTGAATCATTGTCATGTTTCAGCTTTAAGTTTTATGTTCCGTTTTTAACAGGGTGAAAAAAAAAACGCATAGGCTACGGAAGAAAAGAGTTCTTTCTGTAGACATTAACAAATGTTTGAGGAGTTCGTTAACACTACTAAGATATTTTTACCTGATCTCATGTTCTTAGGCAGTAAGCACAGAACCGGTAAATTTACAAAGATTCCTGGGTGGACAAATTTCACGAAGGGGTTATAAACGTGAATATTTTTTTCCTACTTTATAATAACTTTCCATTGATTTTTTACATACAGGCTTAAATACCAAGGATGGGAGATTGTTAATACTTAGGTATGTGTGGCATACTGTGCCGGAAATTAGGCATTTCGTCACCCTTTTTAATTTTTTTCTATAATTTTAAAACTTTTTTGTTTTTAATTTATCTGGTTGTTAATGGGGGTGATTTACTTTTGTTAGGCCGGTGTACGCCACGGATTTAAACTTTGTGCCAGTGGACCGAAGCCCCTTCCCAGGGGGGCCTATCTGATATTTTGCTGGCTAATGTGGACATGGTCAGCCGGGTTGAGATTTCTCCCGCCTGCAGTCACGTCCCGAGTTTGTTATTTTAATTCCCTGCATGACCAAAACTGCATCGAGCAGCTCCTGGGCTGCAAGCTGCTACCTTGTAGAGACCTGCTGAGAATAGCATGTCTCGTCACGAAGCAGTCTCCAGTGGAGCTGCGTTCCCACCGGAGTGGCATTTTCTGTGCCCCCCTTCCTCTCTCTCCACATCACTTTAGTTCTGAGAAATCCAGGAGCAGTGACCTGACATGAACTTAGCGAAGAGACCTAAAGAGACCTCCGCGAAACCTAGCGGCAGAAAAAAGCAACTTCACCCATGGTGGCCAGCGAGCTGAGACTACGCTCATGACACCTGGTGGCAAGTCAGCTCACCGCCTCAAGTAGTTCCCCCTTACGCCGCTAGAAAGCAGCGTCGCGGTGCCATAAGGCACTATGCTTTCTTCTCGCGGCCTGTAGAAGTCGATTGTTCGTTGCCTTCGTTTCGGTCCGGTAGAGAGCGCGCATGTCGTGTTCTTGTCACGCCCGTCTCGGACTCCTTCGGAGATTTTCGGCTTAGAACCGAACCTTCCCCTCTCCTCCCTAGGGCTTTAGCGCCTGTTTTAATTAGAAGTCTCGTCCGCCACCGCGGGCACTTAGTCCTCTGATCGCGGCTACTGTCCACGTCTTCTTGACGTCCTCTGCGCTAGGAGGTTTTTCGCGGGAATGGCGATTTTCGGTTGCACAAAAGATGTAGTCAGTTACTTCAGGGATGTGATCCCATTTGTACAGTAGCCAGGCAGAGGTAGTTTTTAGAAAAGTCATGCGTAGTTAAATTTTTTATTTATATTTATTCTAAAAATTCTGGTTTCCTTCGCGCATCCGTGAATTTTCGGTGCGGTCATCCTGATGTCGGCGCGAGACACCTCGCGAGCCCTGTTTCCACACCCTGTTTGGTGAGTTATCCGTTTTTTTTTTCTCTGTCTCCCCAAATTCCCGTTGTTGGCTTTCGCGCCAACTGTGTATGACTCTCTGGACGCAGGTCTAATTCGTTTTGAATTTGGGCTGTGTTTCAGACAGGGTCGAAGTTACGGAGAGAGAAATTGCCCCCGCATGATCTTCGGGACCTCCAGCTGATCCCCCCCCCCTTGTTAGAAGAGTTTGGCCCGCAGTCCGAGGTCATCCTGGAAAGACCCGGGTGATATGAGATATATATTTCTTTTTTCACTTAAATAGAAGGAACTAAAACAAAGATACCAGCGAGCAGTGCTTTAAGGACGTCATCCTCAAGAATCTGTAAAATCGAGTGTAACGCCCCTCGTGCCTCAAAGTTGAATTATTTTAAATTAATTAAAAAAGAGCCTTGGAAACTGCTGGGTAAGAAAAATTAGACAACTAAGTTATTGACCAGAGGTGGCACGAGGTGGAAAACAAGATAATTTGGAACTCCCTGACACAAGCAACTGGGGAGCTGGTGGATCTTTTAAGGGAACAAGGTATATCATAAATAAATTAACACTACACAAGTAGCTTGGTCTATAGGTTCCCTGTTTTATTATTAAGGAATTTTGTGTTCGTATTATTCAAACCTGACAATAAAAATCTTAGTAAATAACCAAGTTAAAGGGGGCGCCCCAGGATTAATTAAAACAATACATACTACACCTTAACAAAAAATTATTACATAATCACAAATTTAAAAATTGCACCAAATTTGAATGTCCCAACAATTACATCGATGATTAGTTTTATTGATTCTACATATTCTTGAGGAAAGCACTGTTCGCTGGTAGGCTATTAATTCGATTAATGTAGTTCGTAGCTAGAAAGTGGGGGGGATGTTGATTTCACATTACCACCCGGGTCTTCAAAAGATAACCTTGGGTCGCGGAAACATTTCTTCTGACGTGACCCGCAGTGGAGGTGCAGGACCACGAGCTGGGAGCAATTTGTCTCTCCAGCACTTCGACCCTGTCAGACAGGGAAGTTGACTTCTATTCACAGATGCGTCGCCAGCCAGGAACTGGATCCCGCGAATACGCGGCTGGGCGCGGTTGTTTTCTAATTTCAAAAAAAAAAAATTAAAAGACAAAAAAATAACTATTACATTTTATACTACGCAGACGGACTAAACTACTTGAAAAAGATTATAGGGATAGCATCCCTCATTTAGGTGACTACATAGTCGGTTGCGGCCGGATGGAAGTCTTGCAGAGTCTCGTCGACTCGCCGATAATCAAACGGTCCGTCTGCAGTCGCGGCGCGAAGTGTCCCGCGGAGAAAGGCGTCTCGTAATTAAAAGTAAAACTTGAATCAAAAGTGGAGGGGAGGACTGGGAGTCCGGACCGAAAGGTCCCGAAGTTCCCCGAGTGAGGGCCATAAAAAAAAACTCTGATTGAAGTCTCGAAGCTGGTAGCATTGCGTCGACTTTAGCGCTACCTGTTGGGGGCTGTCTGAAATAAAAAAAGAATCGACTCACCCAAGGCGTCTGCTTAAACCAAGGGTTAAAGGGCGCAGTCTAGTGCTACACTCTGGCGGCCTACAGGGTAAGTTGGCTGGGTGGTTAGCGAGTTTGCCGCTAGGTGTCGCGGGGTGGTCCATCTTGGCACACACATTTTTTTTATGCAAGGCATCCTGGGAGACGGTCGCTGTCTGCTGGGGTTTCTGACCTGTCATTGGCCTTAGGCGAATTCTTAGAACCGAAAGAGGAGGGGGGGAGCAAAAGTGCAACGACGCTGAGAACAAGCGTCCATGACGTGCTTTTCGAGGAGAGAACCTAATACGTATTCGTGACCAGACTTACTTCTCTCAGCAGCTCTCTGAGAAGTAGCAGCTTGCAGCCCAGAAGCTGCTCTATGCAGTTTTGGTCATGCAGGGAATTAAAATTACAAACTCGGGACGTGACTGCAGGCGAGAGAAATTTCAACCGGGCTGACCATGTCCACATTAGACAGCAAAATATCAGATTGGCCCCCTGGGAAGGGGCTTCGGTCCACTGGCACAAAGTTTAAATTCGTGGCATACACCGGCCTAACAAAAGTAAATCACCCCCATTAACAACCAGATAAATTTAAAAAAAATAGAAACCCCAAAAAATTTTAAAATTATAGAAAAAATTAAAAAAAAAGTGACGAAATGCCTAATTTCCGGCACACGAGGAGACTCATAAATATATGTAATTGTTGGGACATTCAAATTTGGTGCAATTTTTAAATTTTTGATTATGTAATAATTTTTTGTTAAGGTGTAATATGTATTATTTTAAATAATCCTGGGGCGCCCCCCTTTAACTTTGTTAATTACTAAGATTTTTATTGTCAGGTTTGAATAATACGAACACAAAATTCCTTAATAATAAACCAGGGAACCTATAGACCAAGCTACTTGTGTAGTGTTAATTTATTTATGATATACCTTCTTCCCTTAAAAGATCCACCAGCTCCCAAGTTGCTTGTGTCAGGGAGATCCAAATTGTCTTGTTCTCCACCTCGTGCCACCTCTGGTCAATAACTTTAAATTTTCTTGATAATCAATGGAAACTATTCATAAATAAAAAAGGTATTCACAGTAACAACCCACAGATTGGTTTTGGCCTATCCTGGATAAGGAAAAACAATTAACAGTGTAATAAGGTCCTCGTTGCCCGGACATTCGAAGTCGCTCAAACTCATTAAAGTGAAGACGTTGTGTGGGAGATTACCCGAACGATCCCAGTAATACTTCTGATTTATAAGTGCAAAGTAGGTGGGTGTATATGTAACGTGTAATCTGTCTAGAATTTGACACTTGGCAAAAGCAGTTACAATGGTCAACTTATAATTCTGCCACAGCAGTTCTGTCAGCAGTGTTTATAAACAACTTAATGTAATGCTTATATTATGCAATTTACAGTTGTAAAACTATTACTACTGGTGCTGTTTTTAATATCTCTAGTCAAGTTACATAACAGACGACGGCAGGCGATTCAAGGACCACAATATTCCTACATGAAATATTATTTTAAGACTTTTCATTTTTTTTCAGCTTAAAAGAAACCTCTGTTTTAAATATGTTTTATAAATATTAGCATTAAAAATAAATCATTCTGCGAATTTTTACTGAGCTTTGTAAAGCGCGTTTGTATTCCAAAACCCATTACATCATATTTTACTATAGGAAACCATTCTAAGAAGAAGAATATTTTTATTTCATTTATTATTCTTTTGAAGCTTGAGTTTATAAAAACATGCGCAGGATTATTTATGCAAATGTTGAAATAACGTGCCTACAGCTATAGCTTTTATATCAGAGCTTAAAATTTACATAATTAAAAAGGAGGCCCTGAAACGTAAATATTTCGTAATTATTAGCTTTTAGCATCAGTGCGGTACAAATCATAAAATTTATTAGTGGTATTTTTTACAGTTAAACCTCATATAGAAAAACTGAATTACCAAATTTATTTGAGAACTGATGTCTGCATTAAACTAAATTTCCTTATGAAGAATTTTTATATAAACGTAGAAATATAAAAACATTAAAAGCATATTATTTCTATTGAATGAAGCTTCATACAAATAAAAAAAACCATAAAAGCGGAATTCATTTATTTTCCTTAAACATTATTTGTTTCATGAATATATGACCACGTATTTTAATCCGCAAAATAATTAATTTCCTTAAACAATTTTTCTGGAATATATGGTACGTAAAATCATGCCTAAAAATTGTACTTAAATACCTTAAAATAATCCGAAAATTAATATGGTTAAAAACTAGTATATAAATAACAATTGTTATATTTGTAGTTTAAAAAATCTTAATTTTTAAAACATATATGTGTTTATTGCTTACTCGGGATTTACGCAGTGCCAAAATAGTAATTTTAGTAAACAATTTTGAATATTTTAATTTGAATTATCATTCGTGTGATATTTTTTTTTTGTTTGATTCAGTTGACAAAAAAAACAGCTAAACCCCGCTGGTGACATCACTGCAAAACGTATTTCAAGGAATTAAAAAGAAAAACACAAAAAGCCAAACTTGATTTTCAAAAAATATCATTCATATTTTTATATGTGCCTCTTAAAAAGTAACCAAATGTAGATAAATAATATCTATAAATATTATTGTCAATTATAATAACAGATGAGGTATTTGGAATGCGTCTACTTGAAAATGGTTCTACATGTTACCCACCACTTTATTTGTCTTATATGTAACTTTTAATTAAAAATCAATTTTTATTCATGAATATTAGTATTCAACTTAATTTGATTAATATGAAAAGAAAAAAAAAACGCTTACAAGGAAGAAACCAACATGTAAGTATAACTGCTCGTATTTCTACGGAAATATTTATGTACTTGTCGAGATATTTAGGAGCCAGAGTACTATGCAATTATTTAACAGATTTTAACAAAAACAGCATTTTAGTAATTTTAAGTAGGATATTTACAATTAAAGATTTTCTTTAGCGTGTGGTACCTCTTTCACAGTTGAGTTTTTAACTGTGGTTCATAATGCATCACCGGTAATAGCCTACTTAAACGCCTTTCGCATCGTTTTCATTTCTCCCGCTCGGGCAATCTGCTTATACGAACTTCGCGAATAGGTCGTCTTTGGTTTGGTTCATTAAGTGTTAAATAAATGTATCCGGCGTATTAAGAAGTTCAATAAAATCTAATATATCAATTAATTCCTATTCATTTTTGAGCCAGTTGGTAGAAATTATTATTTTCCTTTCTTCATAGAACTTTAGGAAATCTTGTAACCCAAACATATTATTTAAAATGGGCTACACTAAACAAAACATTTGATTAAGAACTTTTAAAACAGCTGTGTTTGTAGTGAATGTTAGCATGTGCTTAATTTTTCATTAACCTATAAAATATTCTGCATAGCATTTAACTACCAAACTTTTGCACGCATAAATTACGCAGTGCAGCAAAACATTACAGGTCACTAAAATTATTATTATCCTAAACTATTTCAATTAAAAACTTTTCCTTAATCAACCAAATTTGCAGTTTTTGTGGAACTTCATTCAATAAGTCATTTTCCAGACGCTTGACGATTAAACATAGATAGTTCAGCTGCTTTATTCAAAGGCGTATACCAGTATTAGGAAGCACTTTAGATTATATATCGTACTGTATGTTACATACTTAATCTTGATGTTATGAACCTGGAGCAGAAGTTCATTGCTAGAGTTCAGATTCACTCGGGGAATTCATAGCTAACTTATGTTTAAAGCCTCTTGAATTGTAACGTGTTTGGTCTCAAACGCCATGATTGTTCCGTTTCGTTTTATTGTCATTACTAGTATTATTCTTTAATCTATATATATATATATATATATATATATACTAGCTGACCGGGTGAACTTTCTTCTGCCTTAGAGGCAATAAATGAGAAGATTTTGGATTTTGTTAAATTAAATTTTTTATTAAGATAATAAATATAAATAAAAAATCAAATATTTTAATGATTCTATATTGGCCATGTATATTGTTGCATGGGTTGCACTCTTCATAGAAGCACCTTGTGATATACGACTTTTTTTGTTTTATCATCAGGCGCAAGAACAAATAACGCAGATGGTCTTCCGACCCGTGAACATGCCACATATAATTGACCATGGGAAAAACATGGATTTTCTAGATTCAGACCACAAACTTTTAAGAATTGGCCTTGTGATTTGTTAATGGTCATGGCGAATGCAAGACGGATCGGAAATTGAAGTCGTTTAAACTCAAACGGCATATGGGTTGGGATCATCGGAATCCTCGGAATGAGAACTTCCTCACCTTCGAATTTTCCTTTGAGTATCGTCGCGTAAATCACATTGTTCAACAAATACAGTTTAACTACTATATACTTTAATAGTAAATTGATGTAATAACTATTAAGTTTTTTTACATTGTTATAAAATTTCTATCATACGTCGATAAAGAAGTATCACTTTCAATTATAAATAAACCAAACTAAAAAGTAGAAAATAAATAATAGTTTAAAAAAACTAAAAATCACGCTTTATAGGTATAGAAAACCAAACTAAATAATAGCAATTTTTTTTTAATAAATTTGAATTAAGAAAAGTGTAAAAAAAATTAATAAATATAAATTAATAATAGTGTATATAAGAAACAAATGTATTTTATTTTTAAAAAAAGCGTGGGGTGCATGGTGTCAATAGTTGAAAATATTTTATTGACATATATGAGTATAAGGATTATCATTTCGATAATATTTTAAAAGCACCCCACGGTGTTTTTTAAATAAAATAAATTTTCTTATATGCACTATTATTAATTTATATTTATTATTTTTTTACACTATTCTTAATTCAAATTTATAAAAATTTATTTTCTATTTTTTAGTTTGGTTTTCTATATAAAGCGTGTTCTTTTAGTTTTTTTAACTCTTATTTATTCACACGCTTTATATTACCTTCACCTCTATGTTTGTTTGTTTGTATGTTTGTAACCGACTCCTTTGGTTGCGATTCATTAAAACTTTGTAGATTTATCGAGGGCCGATGACAATACACTAATTTGATAAGATTATTCCATTATTAAATTTGCAAAATAAGATTTTCGTCAATTTATACAATTTCTCAATATTTAGTAGGCTTTGTTTATATCGCGCCAAAGACAAACTGAAACAAAAGAGTTCGCACATTGTAAAGAAAACCATTTCGCTCATGTGCGAACTCTTTTCTTTCAGTTTGTCTTTGGCGCGATATAAACAAAGTCTACAAAATACTGTGACATTTAATTAAATGAAAAGTGACATTGAATTAAATGAAAAGTGAGAGTGGGTTATGATTATTGTGAACAATATACTTTCTTGATTTTCTATTTTTTAGTTTAGTTTTCTATATAAAGCGTTTTTTTTAATTTTTTTAACTATTATTTATTTTTTTCGCCGGGAACTCCTGGTTCTAAGCTACCTACCTACCAATTTTCAGCCAAATCGGCTCAGCCGTTCTTGAGTTATAAATAGTGTAACTAACATGACTTTCTTTTATATATATAGATATATAAAATACTATGTTGGTATGTATATATGACGTGGATACACTCCGACACCGTTTGACCGATTGCCATGAAAATTGGTATAAGCAGATGTTTGAACATGGAGAATATTTTCGCGATATACAATTTTATATAACTCGCCACTATATGGCGCTGCAGAGCATCACTCTTCTAAACAGTTACCGTACGGGTAAACATAAAATTGTAGGACATTAGACATACAAACAGCAATTGTGTGACATTTCTCAATGTCCACCAACCTGTCGTATAGCGCTGTCCATTTTGCTTTAACTCGCGGAAAATATGTTACCCTGTGTTCAGTCCGGGCAACGCCGGGTACTGCAGCCAGTATACTACAATATTAATGACAATAAAATGAAAAAAAAAAAAAAAATCAACTGTGTGTGCCCAAGCCTTAAAACGCATAGTTGTGGAATACGGGAACTCTACGAGAAAACTAAAATTATAACGTTAACACCAAGGTCGTTAAATAAAATAGTATTTTTGATTTTAAGAGTTGTTAATTTCCTTAGAAACAATAGTTTTTTATACGACTAGATTGATAAGTTGATTAAAAAAAATATAGGTTTTTTTGTGGAAATTATAGTTGGACAAAGCTATACGTTTTAGTAATTCTCTTGCCTTAATATTTCAATTAAGTTTACACATTTAGGTTTTATAATTAAAAAGTCAAGATTGTTGATTTAACTTAGGCTATTAAAAAAATATTATTTTTTTGTAAAATCAAACCCTATTCTCAGAATGACATCACCAATAAAGGATTAAGTATAACCGAAATATGGTTATTTATTTTGACTAAAAAATGGTTTTTAGTGAAGAACCTCTCGAAAAACTAGTGTGTGTTAATTTTCTCGGGTTATTAAATAATCTTCCTTACTGTGGATTCTATTCAATATACACCTGGATGGCAACCATATTGGCAGTGCGACTCAAACGAAGGTGCTCAATTGAATGAAGTTCGCAAAAACATTAGCATGCTGCAAATCAAATATACCTTAACATCTATTCGTAATAAATTATATCCTATCATAAGCGTCTGAAAATTGACACAACAGAAATTAGTAGGTTCATATTTGCAAGTGAAGGCCAACAACTTGAATTATATTAAACAGAAATACGCGACCATATCGAGGCAAAATAAGCCACGGCTCGCAAATTTATTACTGAAAAAATCTGAAACTATCGTCCTATTCAAAAGGGGCGACTGAATTGTTGCCCATTGGAAGGGCAGCCCTTCAGGATTTTTCTGACAGTGGTAAGTTTGTAATGTAGCCTAACCTAACCTTACCTAATCTAACCTAACCTAACCTAACCCAACCTAACCTAAACTAACCACTGTCAGAAAAATCCTGAAGGGCTGCCCATCCAAGGGGCAACAATTCAGACAACCTTTCAAAAACATAGACTCGGCAGAAATACTAGGAGGAACAGGTTAGCAAAGAGAAACGGGAATGTTACACCGTAAGCTCATGAAAACAGAATTCATACAACGTTACAGAGTTACCCAGTGAGACAGTGATGAGCGTATTTATATTTTATACTAGCTGCAGTACCCGGCTTTGCCCGGGCTGAACACCGGGTGATATATTGTCCGCGAGTTACAGCAAAATGGATAGCGATATGTCCAGTGTGGTGGACATTAAGAAATGACACATAATTACTGTTTGTGTATCTGTGACCTATGGTTTTCTGTTTACCCATGGCGATCGGTTGAAAGGTTTAGAAGTTGATGCGCTACAGCGCCATCTAGCGGCGAGTTACAAAAAATTGTTAGCATAAAAACCTTCTCCATGATAAAAACACTTCGATGTGCCAACTTTCATGGCGATCGGTCAAACGGTGTAAGAGTTTATCGACGACATACATGCCAACATCCAATTTATATATATTCTTATATTTCGAAATTTTGGGGCTTTCACTTTTGCGGAAAGTGGATGTTCAGGACCTCGAATGGTTTGGAACACTCCATCTCGAAAGAATAGATATTTGAAATTCCTGAAATTGTCGAAATTTTGGGGCTTTGTTCCCAGAGGGGGGCGGGGGGTTCGAGGACCCTGAATGGCTCGAAAACACTTAAAATCGAAAGAGATAGATTTTTCAAATTTTTTAAACTTTCGAAATTTTGGGGCTTTAACCACCTTGGGGGGAGGGGAGGTGGACGTTGAGGACCCCGAATGGCTCGGAAACACCCCAAATCGAAAGAGATATAAAGGAATATAAGAATGTAGGCATTTAATGTACTCCTATCTACCATAATAACAATATTGACAAATAGAAAGCTTATTACCTACCTATTAATAATTATCTAAATAAATTAATAAATAACTCTATGTTTAAGAATTTACGTACATACATAATATTAAACTTCAAACTATACACACCAAAAAAAACAAAAAACTAAGGATGTTTGTGAAACTATATTTATTTGTCATAATGTTTAAAACATTTGTAGGATTTCTTTATATGTAAAACTGTGGTGGCAATATTCCGCTTATCCAAAGGAGTATAGAAATTAATAGAGACATCACTCCCTGTACACACCACAAATCTTTGAATGAAGTATAAAAAAAACATAGTCCAAAATGAAACAAAAAGTATAAATAACAACTAATTTGACAAAAAAATTATACAACTGGAATGACAATGTTAACATCCGCCTGAAATTTAATAGAAGTAGGTAGGTAAGAATATATATATAAGAAATTAAATGAAATTAAAACATACATAAATAAAATTATCTCACACTCAAACAAACATAATGTTTAATATGAAATAAAGGAAGATGGCAATTACACGTAACTATTCTAATTAATAAAAAAAATCAACTTTCCTGAAATAGTTAAATTCAAAATTTTCAACAATATATTACATAATTGATAAATAATATTTCTGGTCTTCGGTCTCAGCAGCCCTAAGACTCTTTACGCTCAGCAGATAAATTATAAACACTAAACCAAACTCCTTGCAAATAAGTAGGTAATTTAAAAAAAATAACAATATTGACAACTAGAAAATATTAGTAGGCCCTACCTAACTATGAATAAATTTCGAAGAAATTTATAAGTTAAAGAATTTATGTACCTACAGAATATTAAACTTGAAACTATCCACACAATAAAAAACCTAAGAATGTTAGTAAAACTAATTTTTTTTATTTGTCATAATACCTAAAATACGTATGTTTCCAAAATGAAACAAAGTATAAATAATGACCAATTTGACAAAAAAAAATTGTACAACTCGAATGACATTGAAAACATACACATGAAATTTAAAAGAATTATGAGTTCCCTAGGTAGGGAGGAAAAATATATATAGAAGAAATTAAACTTAAAAAAGGGTGCGTGTACTTAGGTACGCGCATGTGAAGTTATACTTCTTTGGCATCATTAAAAAATAGGTTTAATTGCATGCAAAAATATTGCGTGGAGTCCCTCAGCGTGGAAGAAGTGAAACTTCGTAATGTGGAAATGAAAATAGGAAGGGGTAGAAATTGATTTTTAGTGAAATCATATTGTATCAAATCAAACTAAAAAAAAAGAAAGGAAATAAATTTGTATCGATTCATAGATTGATCTTCAGAGAGAGAGAGAGAGAGAGAGAGAGAGGACACCTATTCAATGTCTATAAAACTAACTTTTTTATGAGAGCAGATTTTCATGAAATATATCATGAAATCATTCAACGATAAAACCTATTTAATTAAGCGGACGGGTTCGCCCCAAGGAGAAAATAACGCGTCGAGACCTCGTGGACATAGAGAAATGACATACTCACTATTTATGTGTCTATGAAACATGATTTTTTTCTGCAATTTAAATTGTAATATACAAAAACGGTATTGAAAATTGAAACAAATATGGCGACACTACAAACTGTCAAGAGCTTTTTTTTTCTTAGTCTCTACTTAGTTCCCTACAATAGCAAAACGTAACGTAATGGCTTGAAAGCTATTGCTCGGCAGACATAGAGGAATGACACTTACAGTTTGTATATCTATGACACACATTACATTTTTTTTAGTTTTTTCTTAACTCAGAATCGAGATAAAATATCCAATCGTGAATCTAAACCATCCTCGAATCCCCGTGAACTCACACAAAAAATTTCATCAAAATCGGTCCAGCCATCTAGGAGGAGTGACATACACACGCACACAAGAAATATATATATATAAAGATAATACGAGGTACAAAATTAAAAAAATATATATATTTATCTTTACAGTCATAATGTACCTTATTTCTCACTTAATTTTGATCATAATTTTGGTAACCGCACGTGAACATTTAAGGAGTATTCAAAAATGTGTCAACTTAAGGATTTAGATTTTGGTTGTTATGAAGTGTGAATTCGTACTACTGTATAGCGACTGCAAGAAAACGCCGTAATATTGAAACCCAAACCTTGGAACTATTAAGGGACCGTTGTTGTTTTAGAGCATAAAATGGCGATTACGAGCATGAGTCAGTTCTTCAATGACGGACACCAAAACCATAGTTAATTTATTCGTTATTTAAATTACACATAAAATAAAACAAATATTGGCCGCATACTAACAAATTCATTTTAAAAAGCCTACATTTACCCAGAAGCGGTTATTTATCATGATTTTTATTTCTCCCTAACAAAACAGGCTGACAGAACACCAGCGCACACCAGCGAACCTAGTAGCCGTGGTTTTCTTTGTGCCAAACTTTCCCTTAGAGAACTAGTTTTATTTCTGACCGGTAAATGTGAAATAAAGCTTTAACTGAAGGAGACGTGCGCAGAGTAACAATAGCAAAAATTTTCAACAGGTACCAGCATCAGAAATTTTCCTAAGCAGAGAAATCAAAATAACCATAGTTTACAACTAATAACAGTTCATTGCTGTTCTTTATTCACTGCTACTGAAAGTTCCGAGTGATTTTTGTTACATGCACAATTTTTCTGATTACAATGTATGTCATACAGAAACCTCAAAAATGGGCAAAAAAAGATGAATACGAAAAAAAAAACACCAAAAAACAAATAGGCCAAAATCATCTTATTTTCATTTGTTTTCTGTGTGTTTGGCCATTTAGTATTTTGGTTCGTGTTTGAAGTTACTCTGTGGCATACGGTGTAGCCATCAATGTCGTGGGTGAAGGAGAAAAAAAAACAACTGTTTATATCAATTTTGGCCATTCCAAGAATCATTCAAACAAGGTACAGAATGACGTTGAACCGGCGGAGATGACCACACCCCTCCTTAGCTTCAGTGGAACTGCCAAAACTGCAAAAACTGCACAGACTCGTCAGTAGGATCCGTCTGACCGGGATGGCCGACCATGCTATCCTATAACCTTTCCTGTAGCAGCGTGCCACAATTTACTCTCTTGATGCATTTGGTTTGCGTGATAACACACAAGGGCTTTCATCGTCAGATTCAGACAAATAAATAATTAATGAAAATTGTTATATGTATCTATATATTTACAATTTTTTTCCTACAAAATTTTCCTAAGATATTGTTACGAACGCGAGAGACCAGACCGCGATGCCAGGTTCGGAGCTGGCTGGCGGCCCCGCACGGCCACTGACGTCATGCGCCATCCATTGACGTAAGACATGCCACGCGTGCCTGGCCGGATTACAAGGGTCGTCGCTACCCCCCTGCCTCGTGCGAGCTGTCGATGCCCTTCTCGACGCTTCGGGCGTCGGGTCGGCACAAGATGACGAGAATTGCCCCAGCCGCGCTCGTAACTTCCAGAAGGGCGCCATGGTCTATATAAACTCTGGACGCCGGCCTCCGCGACAGTGGCTCGGCGAGTTGGAGTGAGCTCTCTCGGCGAAGGGAGTGCGACGGCGGCGACGGATTAAGACGAGAGTTCGGCGACGGAGTACGACGAGAGTTCGGCGATGGAGTACGACGAGAGTTCGGCGACGGAGGTCCACGAGGGGTGCTGCGGCGAGAGTTACGCGAGGGGTGCGGCCCAGTGAGATGTGGCGTGTGTAAGAACTTCAGATACTGAGTGCGAGTAATTGATTAGCAGGCATTTCAATTAAGATTGTGTATTAGCGTTGTAAATGTTAACAGTCAATAAAACTGTACAAAAAAATAAATAAATAAATAAATAAATGGGCTATCCCCATACGAACCCAGTTATTCCCACTCAAAGATAATTAAAATCGTAAAAAAATATTGATGCATGATTGTTATTATTACAATTCTCACGCAGTTATGTTTGGAAAAAAAAATCTTTTTTTTTTTTTGGGCACTTAGAATTACGTTTCAAAATATCTTAAGGTAAAACCAATACAAATCCAACGAAAAAAGTGTCCAGGATGAACTATTTAAACATGAACATTTAAATATTTTACAGGAAACACTATTTTCTTGTAATTTTACACGGTTCTCAATGGTGAATATCTTACATGGTTTCAGACGTAG
Source organism: Bacillus rossius redtenbacheri (assembly GCF_032445375.1). NCBI lineage: Eukaryota > Metazoa > Arthropoda > Insecta > Phasmatodea > Bacillidae > Bacillus > Bacillus rossius. The sequence continues at coordinate 22,852,519 of NC_086341.1, forward strand.
ATGTTGCTCTCCGACCTTTTCGACCTAAAGAGTTTAGTTTGCTAGCTCTGTTGAGGACCTGGCGTCATAGGTCACGACAACTAACAAAACTGCATATCCGCTTCTGCAATAATAGCGGCATGCTCCAAACTTTAAGACTTTTGAAACGGATGCGAGAGTACGCGATGATTGCATCTATTGAGATTTCACAGTCGATTACAATTCCCCTACACGTAAATTTGAAAACTTTCAAAATATCAATAAAAAAATATTAATCTTGCTCAAACTGCAATTAAATTCAACACAATTTAATATATATATATATATATATATATATATATATATATATATATATATATATATTGCAAAAATTGTGAAGGTTCTCAGCGAGTAAATTCGAGCAACATGAGATAAATTTGGACGTTTTACGTTGTTTCAAAATGTGACATGAAGTTTTTTTTTATAGTAAAGTAGCATGGACAAGTAACAGATTTCCTTAATTTTTCAAGAGAATCTTAGAAGCCTATTATCGTAGGAAATCATTAACGAGGAATGTTGGTACAATGACCATATACATGTATTTCCCCCCCAACTGATTTAACGAGGAATGTTAGTACAAAGGACCATATATATGTATTTCCCCCAACTGATTTAACGAGGAATGTTGGTACTAAGACCATATATAGGCCTATGTATTCCCCCCCCCCCCCAACTGATTTAACGAGGAATGTTGGTACAAAGACCATATATATGTATTTGCCCCCCACCCACATGATTTAACGAGGAATGTTGGTACAAAGACCATATATATGTATTTCCTCCCCCCCCCCAACTGATTTAACGAGGAATGTTAGTACAAAGACCATATATATATATATATGTATTTGCCCCCCCCCCCCACCTCATTATTTAACGAGGAATGTTGTTACAAAGACCATATATATGTATTTCCCCCCCCCCCCTCACATGATTTAACGAGGAATGTTGGGTACAAAGACCATATATATGTATTTACCCCCCCCCCCCCACATGATTTAACGAGGAATGTTGGTACAAAGACCATATATATGTATTTCCTCCCCCCCCGACCAACTGATTTAACGAGGAATGTTAGTACAAAGACCATATATATATATGTATTTGCCACCCCCCCCCCCACATGATTTAATGAGGAATGTTGGTACAAAGACCATATATATGTATTTCCCCCCCCCCCCCCTCACATGATTTAACGAGGAATGTTGGGTACAAAGACCATATATATGTATTTGCCCCACCCCCCCCCCCCACATGATTTAACGAGGAATGTTAGTACAAAGACCATATATATATGTATTTGCCCCCCCCCACATGATTTAACGAGGAATGTTGGTACAAAGACCATATATATGTATTTCCCCCCCCCCCCTCACATGATTTAACGAGGAATGTTGGGTACAAAGACCATATATATGTATTTGCCCCCCCCCCCCACATGATTTAACGAGGAATGTTGGTACAAAGACCATATATATGTATTTCCTCCCCCCCCCCAACTGATTTAACGAGGAATGTTAGTACAAATACCATATATATATGTATTTGCCCCCTCCCCCCACCACATGATTTAACGAGGAATGTTGGTACAAAGACCATAAATATGTATCTCCCCCCCCCCCCTCACATGATTTAACGAGGAATGTTGGGTACGAAGACCATATATATTAATTTGCCCCCCCCCCCCCACATGATTTAACGAGGAATGTTAGTACAAAGACCATATATATATATGTATTTGCCCCCCCCCCACATGATTTAACGAGGAATGTTGGTACAAAGACCATATATATGTATTTCCCCCCCCCCCTCACATGATTTAACGAGGAATGTTGGGTACAAAGACCATATATATGTATTTGCCCCACCCCCCCCCCCAACTGATTTAACGAGGAATGTTAGTACAAAGACCATATATATATGTATTTGCCCCCCCCCCCCCACCACATGATTTAACGAGGAATGTTGGTACAAAGACCATATATATGTATTTCCCCCCCCCTCACATGATTTAACGAGGAATGTTGGGTACAAAGACCATATATATGTATTTGCCCCACCCCCCCCCCACATGATTTAACGAGGAATGTTAGTACAAAGACCATATATATATGTATTTGCCCCCCCCCCCCACATGATTTAACGAGGAATGTTGGGTACAAAGACCATATATATGTATTATTCCCCTCCCCTCCCCCCCCCCGATTAATATTTGGTGGCATTTAGGAAGTTTGAAAGCGGACACCGTGCGTGCTCCGAGCGGCGACGAGCGGGTTGCGAAACAGGCAGGGCTTTACGACCCGAGGGGTCGGCCGGCGCTGTACATGTCTCGGGGTAGTTTGTTGCCCCGCGGCTGGGGCGCAGCGTTGCCGAAGCGAAGTTGGAGGAGACGATGAGGCACGGCGGGTTCGCACGCGAATACAACACCCCCCCCCCCCCCCATTTCTCTTACAACAAAAACCACCCCACAAACCTTCCCCTATTTGCCCCTCCCCCCCTTCTTTCTCCCTTCCCCCGCAAACAAAGACGTGAGAAGTAGTAACTTCATGCGGGTCTGACACACTGGAATAATTATCACGCCCTGGCTATTAATACGCCCCTGGAGGGGCCGAGGAGTAGGGGAGGGGGAAGGAAGTACAGCACCGGCCGAGCTTCCTGAAACACTCCCTACCCCGTCCCCCGTCCCCCCTCTTACGGTTGGAAAACGCCAAGCCTCCCACTCGGAAATGCAAGCCGGAGGGGGAAATTACTATAGCGTCTTCAAACCCCTCCCCCCTTCTCATTCTCTTTCCCTTCAACCACAAACGCTCAAGCTGGCCTGGCAGGCCGTTTCGAAGATTATAGCGCAATTAATTTTTCACCTAAAACTTGAAGCCGTCGATGAGGACATGCAGTAACCGAACGACGCCATATTGGTTCCAAACGTTGCATTTAAGATCATAACTTATATTGTTCGATTTTCAAAATCAGGTTTCGATAAGCCATAGTTTATAATCAAATAGAAAACACTACATACTTTATTGGGGCAGTTTAAAAATGGTTAATCTTGTATAGTCATTAAAATTGAGTTAGTAAAATTTTTGTTGAGAATGAAAACTAATTTAAACTGAAAATAGTTTCTTTGTGTTCTTTTTTAAAATCTTTTGTATGTAATATATGCTTTAACGGAGGACCGTTTTCAATATAAAGTAAAAAAAAAATTCAAATAAATATGACGTTATTTGATTTTTTTTTCTACCGTAAATCTGTACTGGTTACAAGCATCACGGTTATATTAAACTCTTTAAATGTATTATTTATTTATCCATTCGTCATCGTTTTACTTCACGTGTAACTTAAAATAGCATTATGTTCAATGAGGTATTTACTAAGGTTGATTCCAGCATTTTAATTTGGCAAAGAAGAATAAAATATTATTTTATAACCATGTTAAAATATTAACGATTTATAAAATTCAATTCCTTGACCTTCATTCCATGTTTTTGCTCTGGCTTGAATGTCGATGGGTGCTGAGCAAACTTATGGAGTTAATTTCAGTGAGAAAATTTATTAAGGTTCGTGTCATCGAAAATCTTCTATTAGCCCGCTTAATAACTACTAAAAGTCTAGACGATATTAAGTTTGAAAATAAATATGTCTTTGAAAATGATAAAAAAAAAATATTTTTTTTCAGATGTTTAGTTGAAAATTTTATCTTGACAAGATACGAGAGAACTTTTTTTTTAAATTATTATGTTGGACTATAAGATGGTATGAAATTATAAACCCTGTATTAAGGAAAATATATAAACCATCCTGCTTTTCGAAAATTGCTAATGAAATGTGGCATATATGTAGCCTGACCAAAAGTGGTGTTCAAAACATCCTTGCGTATTTGATCCAATTCCCTGACATAGAATATACCTACTTTTATTATTTTGTAAATTAATTGGGTGTTGGAAGTGAATTCATTTTGAATTTTGTGTGGAATGATAAATCAGTTAATTGGTTTTTCCATATTTTATACCTCCCCTATTATAAATTTTTTTTTATAAATCTAAAGTTGTTAATGATTGAATGTTTTGCATAAGTAGTGTTATAGAATTGAAGAAAACTGCATTAACGTAGCTCGTTCACTACGCGTCAAAACCCACGAAAAATCTATAAGTGAGCTAGTTAAAGATTAATGCGTTTGTCTGTGCTGTCGTCATTGTGTTGCCAGAATATCATTGTTGGGTTGCTCTCTTTATCACTGTGTTGTCACAATGTTATCTTTTTTGTATTTACTGTACTAGTTACAACTGTCTCGTCTTTGTCAGCCAACTGTGATCATATGTGCTGTGATACTGTTGTACTTAATTTCTAATACGGGATTCTCTGTGCTGTATGCATATTTAACATTTGACATCGACTGATTTTGGTTTAGTTTCTGTGTGCTTGTGTATTTTTTTTTTCATTGTCCAACCACACTGCGAGAATGTTCAAGAACGTATGAATATTTAAACCCTGGAATATTTTTATAGTTGGAAAAATTTTAGAAAAAAAGGGAAGCTCAAAACTTAAACACTAGAAACTATTAAGTATACCATGTCTAGTTGAGTTTTCCTTCGTTACTTTTCTTTAACCAATCCCCCAAAACATTGTACTTGTAATATGTAATCTATACTATAATAAAACAGTAGTTTTTTCTGTCTGTCTGTCTGTTTGTACGCGGTGTTCTACAAAACTACTATAGTAGATGTATATAGTTCATCCTGGGGCAGGGGAGGGGGGAGGGGGATCGGGGATCCGATCCAGCCACCTTAACGCTTCGCTTCATCAGCCATGTTGGATTATGTCACTTCCTTCGACCATACACACACGAAAAAGTGTCCCGTTATGTTCATCAGCCATGTACGCACGAAAAAGTGTCCCGTTACGTTCATCAGCCATGCACGCACGAAAAAGTATCCCGTTACGTTCATCACCCATGTTGGATTACGTCACTTCCGCCGGCCATACACGCACGAAAAAGTGTCCCGTTATGTTCATCAGCCATGTACGCACGAAAAAATGTCCCGTTACGTAACGAACGAACGGAGGAGGACGGACAGACCAGCTCGCCAGGACGTCTCGCTCTGAAAAGTATTAGGCGGTAATAAACAGCCAGGAGGTAACGAATATAAGCCTACTTCTACACGTGTTATGAACGCCGGATACATACGGCCAGGCAACCATGTGTTTTGGCGCGCTCTACTTCCACGACGCGCAACGGCACCGGCAAGTTTTTATTACTACCTCCTCTCAAGTTCTGATCTCCTAATACTTCACAGCAGAGAAGCGCTGTTGGTCGGAGCCTGTAGGTACTTCCTTCGCACACCTAACCTAACCTAACCTAACCTAACCTAACCTAACCTAAACTAACCTCACCTAACCTAATCCATATGCTAATCTATGCTAACCTAACCTAACCTAACCTAACCTAACCTAAACTAAACTAAACTAACCTCACCTAACCTAATCCATATGCTAATCTATGCTAACCTAGCCTAACCTAACCTAACCTAACCTAACCTAACCTAACCTAACCTAACCTAAACTAACCTAACCTAACCTAATCCATATGCTAATCTATGCTATGCTAACCTAACCTAACCTAACCTAACCTAACCTAAACTAAACTAAACTAAACTAAACTAAACCTAACCTAACCTAACCTAACCTAACCTAATCCATATGCTAATCTATGCTAACCTAACCTAACCTAACCTAACCTAACCTACCCAAACCTAACCTAACCTAACCTAACCTAACCTAATCCATATGCTAATCTATGCTAACCTAACCTAACCTAACCTAACCTAATCCATATGCTAATCTATGCTAACCTAGCCTAACCTAACCTAATCCATATGCTAATCTATGCTAACCTAACCTAATCCATGCCAATCTATGCTAATCCATGTCAATCTATGCCAATCCGTATGCCAATCTATGCTAATTCGTATACCAATCTATGCTAACCTGTATGCCAATCTATGCTAATCCGTATGCCAATCTATGCTAATTTATATGTTAATCCATGCTAATCCATTTGCCATTTTGTATTTCTAGTAATTTCCACCAACTTCGAATCGTGACGTCACCGTTGCACTTTTCGTCACGGCCGCCATCTTGGATTCGAATTTTTTTTTCGAACTTCAACTTTTCGAAATTTGATGTAAACATCAGCCGCCATCTTTTGCCTTCCTTAATACATACCTAAGACGTCACATTTGAAATTAAAATTATTATACAGCCACCATCTTTAATTCCAGCACAGACTACCAGATGGCGCTAAATTCAAAAATTAGTTGCCATAGGCGAAGCCATCTTGGTCCTCAAGTTGGTTGGTAGATGTCGCTAGTATCGCGCGCCAAATTCAAAAATTAGTTGCCAGAGGCGCCGCCATCTTTAATTCTTAAAGTTACTGCCGGAGCGCGCCACCGTCGCCATCTTTAATTCTTAAATTTACTGCCGGATGTCGCCAAGTCGGTAGCCTGTATTCACTAAGTTCTCTGTTGCCGCCATCTTTAATTCATAAAGTCGCTACCAGATGGCGCCACTGTCGGCCATCTTTAGTTCAAGGCATTGTCGCCGGATGATGACAAGTTTGAATTTAAAAAACCTACAAGTGTTATGCAATGTGTAACCAGTCGAGACAAGTCGAGATAAGTTTGGAACATGAAGCCATATTCTAAACTACGTTTAATATATATATGTATGCATTTATATGTTTAGGTTTGATGATAGAGTAATGCAAGGGAATGGCTTGTACTAGAACTCTAACTTTGCACATCAAAGAGAAGTTCACAAGCTAGCAGAATCAGATTTTGAATTTTATTCGTTTATATTTTTAATTTTTTAATATTTTTTTTGTTGTAATTTTATGATATCAAACAAAACTTGTGGCGGTTTTCTCCGTGTGCTTCCGATTATCCTTGTCAATATTATGGTGGTTTTCTCAGTGTGCTCCCGTTTATTCTTGACAATATTATGGTGGATTTCTCCGTGTGCTCCTTATTATTCTTGTCAATATTATGGTAGTTTTCTCCGGGTGCTCCTGTTCGTTCTTGTCTATATTATGGTGGTTTTCTTCGTGTGCTCCTGATTATTATTGTCAATATTTTGATAGTTTTCTCCGTGTGCTTCCGATTATTCTTGACAATATTATTGTGGTTTTCTCCGTGTGCTCCTGATTATACTTGACAATATTTTGATGGTTTTCTCGGGGTGCTTTTGATTATTCCTGACTAGACATCTGATGGTTTTCTCCGAGTGCTTCTGGTTACTGATGAGGAATTGATCTCTGCATGAAGGATTTTTTTACTTAATGAGGCATGTAATTTTTATTCAAGGTTGCATTTAATTAGTGAACTTCTGCCACTGAATCATCACTTGTAATATTTTTATCAGGTGGATATTTAAAAAAATCATTTCTCAGTCGAATAATAATAATCTATGAGAAATCTAAGAAGCACTAACAGGAAGGTCGAACTTCCTTCTCCTTGGAGTCTAGCGAAACTAACCTTCCTTTGCGATCGATAGTGAGCATTCCGCATCCCGCATTAATGAAATAGATATTATTTACCTGCAAGCAACACGTGGCGACATCTTTTGATGACAGCCAGAACTACTTGCATCAATTTGCTTTGCATTAGATAACTTAACTCTCGCTGATGAAATATTTAAAAAATTCTATTTAAGAAATGGTTCCAATTGGAGAAAACTGACAGTTTGTATCTAACATTAGTCACAGAAGCTACCATGGATCATGGTTTGTTATCTGCAGCTGAATCGGAAGGAAGCCACTGTAGATACTGTGGCAAGGATTTTGTCATGAGAAGGAATGCTAGACGTCATGAGAAGAATGATTGTGCTAGAAACCCACTACGCAACATGTTAAGCTGTAATCGTTGTAGCAGGTTGTTAACACGAATTGACAGCTTAAAAAGACATGGTAGAACATGTAAAGTCAAGACTACTTACGGCATAGAGGACACCGATGAATCCACTAGACTAAAGAAGAGTGATCTGCATTACGACAATAATTTTCCTTGTCCTGAGCGTGATGGTATTAGCTCACCCGATCGTGAGGAAGAACATAAATTGAAGGATGCTAATGGCTTCGGGAAGACTGAAACTAATGTAAGTATCAACACCGTGAAAAGTGAGAATACATTCAAGCCTATATTCAGTAGATCCTCCATTCTTTGTAAAAATGATGGACTCCTAGAAAGGAAGCATGAAGACGATAAAGACACTTCGACATCATCGATAGCGAATTCATACGGTAATCTGGGTGAAGAGGATGTCTTCTACAGTGATTGTTACAGTGACTCTGATGCTGTTGACAAAGGCATAGACTGTGATGAAGCACCTAGAGCTGACAAGATCGAAGAATGTGGCGATGTCCTGAGACCGAAACGATGGAAACGTCGTGTTATAATAAATAAATCTGATAATGCTTATTATGATCACTGGGACGATTGTGATTATAAAAGAATTTATAATAAACAAGCAAGTAAGATGGTGGTAGAAGAGATTGATTACACGTCATGGATAGATCCAAACATATTGGTTGACCGGCTAAGACTTCTACATGGCTCGCTTTGTGCAGGAAACTATTCGTGCATCAAAGAAATATCCTTCATAATCAAAGAACTGAGGAGAGCTGGCTACATACAATAATGGCTTCTTTTACTTGTATTTGGGTAATGTTGAGAAGTAATTAAATATTGAAAGTAAAAATTTAATATTTTTATTTCTTGTATTCCGATTTCCAACTAAGCCTGTGTGTTTCCGCTACTGTATGTATGATCATTCCGTTTCCTGTGTGTACTGTGTGTACGTTCCGTTTCCTGTGTGTACTGTGTGTACGTTCCGTTTCCTGTGTGTACTGTGTGTACGTTCCGTTTCCTGTGTATAATGTATGTACGTTCCGTTTCCTGTGTGTACTGTGTGTACGTTCCGTTTCCTATGTGTACTGTGTGTACGTTCCGATTCCTGTGTGTACTGTGTGTACGTTCCGTTTCCTGTGTGTACTGTGTGTACGTTCCGTTTCCTGTGTGTACTGTGTATACGTTCCATTTCCTGTGTGTACTGTGTGTACGTTCCGTTTCCTGTTTGTACTGTGTGTACGTTCAGTTTCCTGTGTGTACTGTGTGTACGTTCTGTTTCCTGTGTGTACTTTGTGTACGTTCCGTTTCCTGTGTGTACTGTGTGTACGTTTTGTTTCCTGTGTGTACTTTGTGTACGTTCCGTTTCCTGTGTGTACTGTGTGTACGTTCCGTTTCCTATGTGTACTGTGTGTACGTTCCGATTCCTGTGTGTACTGTGTGTACGTTCCGATTCCTGTGTGTACTGTGTGTACGTTCCGTTTCCTGTGTGTACTGTGTGTACGTTCCGTTTCCTGTGTGTACTGTGTATACGTTCCATTTCCTGTGTGTACTGTGTGTACGTTCCGTTTCCTGTTTGTACTGTGTGTACGTTCAGTTTCCTGTGTGTACTGTGTGTACGTTCTGTTTCCTGTGTGTACTTTGTGTACGTTCCGTTTCCTGAGTGTACTGTGTGTACGTTTTGTTTCCTGTGTGTACTTTGTGTACGTTCCGTTTCCTGTTTGTACTGTGTGTACGTTCCGTTTCCTGTGTATACTGTGTGTACGTTCAGTTTCCTGTGTGTACTGTGTGTACGTTCCGTTTCCTGTGTGTACTGTGTGTACGTTCAGTTTCCTGTGTGTACTGTGTGTAGATTGCGTGTTGGAGCCGAGTAGACTTGTATCCATGTAGCTTCATAGACATGTAGTTTCGTAGCAATGCGGTCTTTTAGTCATGCAGTCTCACAGTCATGTTTAACTCGGAACCAGCTAGATCCTTTTAAACTCGTAGCCTTGTAGCATCGTAGTCTCTTAGACTCGTACCATTGTAGCCCAATATCATTGGAGCTGTTGAAAGAAAAGGCAGTTGGATCATTTGGAGCTGTTGGAGCTGTTGGAGCATTTGGAGCTGTTGGAGCTAAGAAGTAGTCGTTGCACGTCTATGCAGGGCTAAATGTTTATAAGATTGCTGGCTTTCGCAAGTAATCCTGTAGTAGGATAGAAATTGTGTAATAAATATTATGTTTGTAAAAGACTTTGTGGTGTTTTATTTCTCGAACCTTACACTTTTCTGGTATTTAAATTAAATTATATTTTAGCTTCGTCCAGGATCGTGCCAAGGACCTTAGTCGACCTAATTAATCAGTATATTGTTTGCAAATTTATTTAATGAATTTTTAACTTTTTCCTGAATTTCTAGGTTAATTATTACGAATATTCCAAAGATGTTGGTCTTGATGTCTGATAGGATGATGGTAGTAGAGGATTTATTTCTCTTTAAGAATGTTGAACATGGTTTCTTGAAATTATTATTTTTTTTTTCATAAAATTAAACTTTATTGCATCGATATAGTATCGAACCAAGGACTGGAGCGGATCGAATCAATATGTAAGTTAATGAGTGATTATTTTGATGAATTTTGGATTTTTTCCTGAATTCCTAACTAAATAATTACGGTTTTTCTAGATGGCGGCCAAATTTCAAGATGTCTGGTGTCACAGTAATAAATGATTACTGCACTCTAGTGGATAAGAACTAAACTAACATGGCACCAGCGTACTCTCGCTGACGATACAATGATGATGGCTTCCAGCATCGAAGACAAGATGGCGGACATGGCATCATACTAGATGACATTATATATACTTTGAAAAAAAAGTGGTGGGGGTCAGTCTGCCTGCAGCCACCACGAGGGAAGGATCGGTCGCCATTTTTTTTGCCCTCACCAGATTCGAGCCGAGGACTCCGAGCTCAGTGTCGTAAAAGTTTTTTTTTTTTATAAATTTAAAAAAACATTTTTCATTAAACTCGGATAATATATTTAAAGATGTCGGCCGTAACGGAAATTGCAACGGTGATGTAATCATCCAATATGGTTACTTGGAATAATGTAATCGGATGGATGGTTTGTTTGTCGCAAATATAAATGAAAAGCCATTCCCTTGCATTACTCTATCATCAAACCTAAACATATAAATGCATACATATATATATTAAACGTCGTTTAGAATATGGCTTCATGTTCCAAACTTATCTCGACTTGTCTCGACTGGTTACACATTGCATAACACTTGTAGGTTTTTTAAATTCAAACTTGTCATCATCCGGCGACAATGCCTTGAACTAAAGATGGCCGACAGTGGCGCCATCTGGTAGCGACTTTATGAATTAAAGATGGCGGCAACAGAGAACTTGGTGAATACAGGCTACCGACTTGGCGACATCCGGCAGTAAATTTAAGAATTAAAGATGGCGACGGTGGCGCGCTCCGGCAGTAACTTTAAGAATTAAAGATGGCGGCGCCTCTGGCAACTAATTTTTGAATTTGGCGCGCGATACTAGCGACATCTACCAACCAACTTGAGGACCAAGATGGCTTCGCCTATGGCAACTAATTTTTGAATTTAGCGCCATCTGGTAGTCTGTGCTGGAATTAAAGATGGTGGCTGTATAATAATTTTAATTTCAAATGTGACGTCTTAGGTATGTATTAAGGAAGGCAAAAGATGGCGGCTGATGTTTACATCAAATTTCGAAAAGTTGAAGTTCGAAAAAAAAATTCGAATCCAAGATGGCGGCCGTGACGAAAAGTGCAACGGTGACGTCACGATTCGAAGTTGGTGGAAATTACTAGAAATACAAAATGGCAAATGGATTAGCATGGATTAACATATAAATTAGCATAGATTGGCATACGGATTAGCATAGATTGGCATACAGGTTAGCATAGATTGGTATACGAATTAGCATAGATTGGCATACGGATTGGCATAGATTGACATGGATTAGCATAGATTGGCATGGATTAGGTTAGGTTAGCATAGATTAGCATATGGATTAGGTTAGGTTAGGCTAGGTTAGCATAGATTAGCATATGGATTAGGTTAGGTTAGGTTAGGTTAGGTTAGCATAGATTAGCATATGGATTAGGTTAGGTTAGGTTAGGTTAGGTTAGGTTTGGGTAGGTTAGGTTAGGTTAGGTTAGGTTAGGTTAGCATAGATTAGCATATGGATTAGGTTAGGTTAGGTTAGGTTAGGTTAGGTTTAGTTTAGTTTAGTTTAGTTTAGTTTAGTTTAGGTTAGGTTAGGTTAGGTTAGGTTAGGTTAGCATAGCATAGATTAGCATATGGATTAGGTTAGGTTAGGTTAGTTTAGGTTAGGTTAGGTTAGGTTAGGTTAGGTTAGGTTAGGTTAGGTTAGGCTAGGTTAGCATAGATTAGCATATGGATTAGGTTAGGTGAGGTTAGTTTAGTTTAGTTTAGGTTAGGTTAGGTTAGGTTAGGTTAGGTTAGCATAGATTAGCATATGGATTAGGTTAGGTGAGGTTAGTTTAGGTTAGGTTAGGTTAGGTTAGGTTAGGTTAGGTGTGCGAAGGAAGTACCTACAGGCTCCGACCAACAGCGCTTCTCTGCTGTGAAGTATTAGGAGATCAGAACTTGAGAGGAGGTAGTAATAAAAACTTGCCGGTGCCGTTGCGCGTCGTGGAAGTAGAGCGCGCCAAAACACATGGTTGCCTGGCCGTATGTATCCGGCGTTCATAACACGTGTAGAAGTAGGCTTATATTCGTTACCTCCTGGCTGTTTATTACCGCCTAATACTTTTCAGAGCGAGACGTCCTGGCGAGCTGGTCTGTCCGTCCTCCTCCGTTCGTTCGTTACATAACGGGACATTTTTTCGTGCGTACATGGCTGATGAACATAACGGGACACTTTTTCGTGCGTGTATGGCCGGCGGAAGTGACGTAATCCAACATGGGTGATGAACGTAACGGGATACTTTTTCGTGCGTGCATGGCTGATGAACGTAACGGGACACTTTTTCGTGCGTACATGGCTGATGAACATAACGGGACACTTTTTCGTGTGTGTATGGTCGAAGGAAGTGACATAATCCAACATGGCTGATGAAGCGAAGCGTTAAGGTGGCTGGATCGGATCCCCGATCCCCCTCCCCCCTCCCCTGCCCCAGGATGAACTATATACATCTACTTACTATACGAATTTTAATGGGGTTTTCAAGTTAACTTGAGCGTAGCAAAGAAAGAAACATAAGCTTTATTTCATCAAAATCGGCTCAAGGAAAGAAAAGAAATCTTAATTTTATGACATAAAATATAATCATTGTAAGAAGCCATTATGGTTTGCTATTGTAAGGAACTAAGTAGAGAGTAAGAAAAAAATAAAAATCCTGACGGTTTGTGGTGTCGCCATATTTGTTTCAATTTTCAATACCCTTTTTGTATAATACAATTTAAATTGCAGAAAAAAAAATCATGTTTCATAGACACATAAATAGTGAGTGTGTGTCATTTCTCTACGTCCACGATGTCTCGCCGCGTCAATTTTATACTTGGGGCGAACCCGTCCGCTTAATTAAATAAACAGCTTTTATCGTTGAATGATTTCATGATTTATTTCATGAAAATCTGCTCTCATAAAAAAGTAAGTTTTATAGACATTCAATAGGTGTCTTTCTCTCTCTCTCTTTCTCTCTCTCTCTCTCTCTCTCTGAAAATCAATCTATGAATCGTTACAAATTTATTTTCATTATTCATATCAGGATCTTTGTTTGTTGTGGTTGCGTGTTTTACTGGTAATTGTTACAATATGTATGGTTGTGTTTGGTTGCAAGTTTGTGTTTTATTATTGTGTGAGTTTTTGAGTTGGTTACCATCTCTTCAAGCTGCCAGCAAAGATAAGAAATAATAGCTGAAAGGAATAAGTACTAAGTATAGTAGGTAGGTTTCATTGTTTAATAATCACCAATAATGTTACACATTATCTATTTTCCAATTCGATACAACCAAAACATTATGTTTAAGTGTTATATCTTTTGTTTTAAAACTTGAGATCTGCATAGCTGCCGAGTACATGTTGAGAATAACTTTAATAATATCTCACTAATAAACTATATACCTTCTGAATCTTGCTATAAATGTGGATGGTTACGAATTTATCTTTGTAGTTTTGTTAATTTTTTCTGGATTTAATGTAATATATATTTTTTAAGATAACATGGATTTACATATTTTTTGTTTGTTTTGCAGGTTCATAAAAAAAGTCTCTTCTGTTTTCTAATACTAGAGCAGCAAAAAGATTGAAAACTATTAGAACTCAAGAAACTAATGAAGAACGAAACGACTAAGCTCTCAGCGGGAACGTCAGTCATCGTCTCGCGCCTCCGAGACTTTCACTGAAAGAGAATGCAGGTTGAGCACTGAACGTGAACGCCACAGGTTGTCTCGCACTTCGGAAACATTTACAGAAAGCGAATCCCGTCTGACAGTTGACCGTGAGCATCATAGGTTGTCTCGCGCCTCCGAGACTTTTACTGAAAGAGAATGCAGGTTGAGCACTGACCGTGAGCGCCACTTGAATGTTGATCAATTACGGTACTCGCTAAACATAATTTCCTTTTCATCTGAAGACTCTGATGATACCGAAGAAACAGTAATGGAGTATGAAGACCTTCCTTGGGTTGATAAAAAAAAGAGTACGTTTACTTATACAGAAATGATTAACTATGCTACCTTTGCTTCAATCGGGGGAATGATTGTTATCTGTCCGTTTTGTAAAGCTATGAAGTGGCAAAAAGAAACAAGTGGGATGTGTTGCTCTATTGGAAAAGTGAACATCGAAATTTTTAACAACCCCCCCTTTAGATCTTGAAAGCACTACTAAATGGTGACCATCCACAATCACGACACTTTTCAGAAAATGTTCGAGCATTCAATAGTGCCTTTCAAATGACATCATTTGGAGTAAAACAAATATCAGAAGGAAATTTCATGCCTACCTTCAAGATTCAGGGTCAGGTTTGCCATTTTATAGGTTCGCTGACGCCTGAAAATGAGCCAAAGTTTCTTCAGATATATTTTGTGTCAGAATATAAAGAACAGACAAATATTAGGAACCAAAACTTTCCACAGTTAAATGGTCCCCTTACCAATATTCTTCAAAATATGCTGCATCAAGTGAATCCATATGTGCAAAGTTTTAAATCCGCACTGGAATTTATTCCACCAGGAAAAAACAATGATTACAAATTTGTCATTAACGCAGACAACCGACCCACTACTGAACATCGTGGCAGATACAATGCTCCAGTCACAAATGAGGTTGCAGCTATTTTAGTAGATCAAGAATGTGAACGTCGTGATATCGTGTTGCGCACTCGAGACGATCGCCTTCAACGCATCTGCGAAACACACCGGGCTTATGACACATTGCAGTACCCATTAATATATTGCCATGGCGAAAATGGATACAACTTTGGGATACCTCAATTTAACCCCAGCACAAGAGAGCCCAATTTAAATAAAAAAGTATCAGCGCAACAGTTTTATGCTTTTCTTCTGCAAGTAAGACACGATAGCTTTGTCTACTTGCAAAGATTTCGGGGGTTGTTCAGTCAGTTTATTGTCGATATGTATGTCAAAATCGAGACGGAGTGCTAAGTGTACACACGGACCAACCAAACACAATTGCGCTCTGAAGAATATGAGCATTTACGAGATGCTATGCAACAAGATGCTGACTTAGAGAATCTCGGCCGTTTAGTGATCCTTCCATCCAGCTTCACAGGCGGGCCACGTTATATGCACGAGCGTACGCAAGATGCGTTCTGCTATGTCCGAAAATATGGCCGCCCAGATCTATTCATCACGTTTACCACAAACCCAAAATGGCCTGAAATCACGCAAGCACTTTTGACAGGTCAAGCATCTTATGATCTTCATGATGTGGTCGCGAGAGTATTCCATTTAAAATTGAAATTATTGGTGGATTTACTCACTAAAGAAATTGTTTTTGGGTCAGCATTGTGTTTCATCTACAGTGTCTAATGGCAGAAACGTGGCCTTCCTCACGCACATATCCTACTCTGGTTGCATGAAAAAATAGGCCCCATTTATATCGACAGTTTGATAAGAGCCGAATTTCCTGATCCCAAAGAGGACCCAGTGCTTTACCACTTCGTAAAAACACATATGGTGCATGGCCCCTGTGGTACCATAAATAGGAGCTCTCCCTGCATGAAAGGTGGCCGCTGTACGAAAATGTATCCCCTCGCACTTACAGAGCACACACTAACAGGTGAAAATGGATATCCCTGTATCGACGTCGTTCCCCAGAACAGGGCGGGTTCACTG
This sequence comes from Bacillus rossius redtenbacheri, assembly GCF_032445375.1. Taxonomy (NCBI): domain Eukaryota; kingdom Metazoa; phylum Arthropoda; class Insecta; order Phasmatodea; family Bacillidae; genus Bacillus; species Bacillus rossius. Next base: position 22,868,777 of record NC_086341.1, read on the forward strand.
GAGAAAGTAGAGTATGCGGACAGCAAATTACAATCAATAATAGCTGGATTTTTCCTTACTCGCCCTTACTCTCTAAAACGTTTTGTGCAAATATCAACGTGGAAATTTGCAACAATGTTTCGGCAATAAAGTACATTTGTAAATATGTAAACAAAGGGAGCGACCAAGCGGCATTTGCTCTGCAAGGAACCGACCGAGACGAAGTTACCAAGTACCAAACCGGGCGCTACATAAGTACCTCTGAAGCCATGTGGCGAATACTAGGATTCTCTATATACGAGCGACATCCCACGGTCATGCATCTGGATGTTCATCTGCAAAATGGTCAGCGGATATACTTTGACCCTGGAAATGTAAGAGACCATAATAATCCTAGGCAAACCTCACATTTGGCTTTTTTCAAGCTGTGTCAAGAAGATGACTTTGCAAAAGCGCTAACCTAAGAAGAACACTTTTGACAAGCGAATACGTGTTTTCAATCGTCGACGACGCGGTCAGCTGGTGGAGGGATTTCAATGAGTGTGTAGAGATGCTGCTTTAGGGCTAGTGTACACCGTTCACCCCAACAATGGCGAATGCTATTACTTGCGCATGTTGTTGCATACTGTTCGAGGGCCCACTTCATTCACATTTTTGAAAACAGTCAATGGCGAAGAGCATGCAAAATTTCAAGAAGCTTGCAGGGCACTCCATTTGCTTGAACGAGACCAACATTGGGACGAAACTCTTGAAGAGGCCTGTGTCAGCGATAGTCCCAAACACTTGCGTCATTTGTTCGCTGTGATGTTGGTGTTCTGTGGTGCTTCAGATCCTTTGGCATTACGGCAAAAATACAAGACACATCTTTCTGAAGACTTCATACGCCTCCTACAACACAATTCAGACAAGGAAATTGATACGAATGACGAAAGAGCAATCAATAGTTGCCTTTGTTCCATTCAAGATATTGTGTTTTCGATTGGGGGCAACTCCGTAAGTGAATATGGCCTTCCTGTTCCCCAAATTCTACCCGATTAACCACGCCTCATTGCGAATATATTGCTGAGACTAGCTACAATACTGCAGCATTGACCACCACAGTAAATGACCAGTGTGGTCGTTTCAATCTAGAACAAATTGATAAATTTCAAATAGTCATACGAAGCGTACTTCATAATGAAGGGAAGCTATTTTCTTGGATGCCCCTGGTGGTACTGGATAAACCTTCGTGACAATAGCTATTCTCGCTGAGATCAGGCGACAAGGTAAGATTGCCCTGGCAGTGGCTTCATCAGGAATTGCAACTACTTTACTCTCTGGAGGAAAAACAGCTCATGCTATGTTAAAAATTCCAATCGATTTAGACACTAATGAATCACCAACATGTTTGATAACAAGGAATTGTGATATGGCAAAAGTGTTACAAGATTGCTCTATAATCGTTTGGGATGAATGCACGAAGGCGAATAAAAAAGCAGTTGAAGCTGTGGACAGGACACTACGGGACATTAGGCGCGATAAAAGGCCATTGGGAAATGTCACTCTACTCTTTTCTGGAGATTTTCGGCAAACTCTACCAGTTGTAAGTCGAGGGACTAGAGCCGATGAAAACAAAGCTTCACTGAAGAATTCTTTCCTCTGGCCTCAAATAAAAAAACTGCAATTAACAATTAACATGAGAGCACAGCTAGGTGGTAATTCTCATGCGCAAGAATGTTCCGGTGTTCTATTAAAAGTTGGAGAAGGTGCCCTCCCTGAGCAATACGGTCAGGTGACGCTTCCAGAAATACTTGGCAGAGTCGTATCTTCGGAAGACGAACTCATAAGTTCGGTATTCGGGGATCTGTCAAACATACAACATCAGGAACATATGTGGTTATGTGAACGTGCCATACTCACTCCAAGAAATGACCAAGCTGCTGCAATCAATGAAAATTTTTTAAACGAATTGAATGGGGCTGGAATGGTTTACACATCGTTTAACAGCGTCCTTAATCAGGACGACGCCACTAAATATCCAGTTGAGTTTTTGAGTTCTCTCACTGCAAGTGGTCTTCCTGTTCACAAAATTTTTCTCAAAGTCGGTGTTCCAATAATGCTTCTGAGGAACCTTACTCCCCCAAAATTGTGCAATGGAACCCGACTTAAAGTAACTGCTCTACAACGAAATATAATCTAAGCTGATATTCTTACTGGATGTGACTCAGGTGAAACTGTTTTCATACCACGCATACCGATCATTCCGAATAACTTCCCGTTCGTATTCAGCCGCACACAGTTTCCAATAGCAGTTTGTTTCGCGATGACAATAAATAAGTCTCAGGGTCAGAGCCTTAAAGCAGCTGGTGTAGACTTAAGGCCTGATTGTTTTTCCCACGGCCAGATGTATGTGGCTTGCTCGCGGGTCAGTAATGCAGACAATTTTACATTCTAGCTCAAGACGAGAAAACAGTAAATGTGGTTTACAAAGAAATGTTATGAAGTGTCTTCCCGACATTACATTTGAAAGTAGAAACATATTTACCCAAAATTTAGATAGTAACATACTTTTATTGCAAAGACTGAAATATAGGTGAGAAAAATTATCATTTGTTAACATAAGAAAACTACTACAACTGTAACAACTGCTATGTTATAATGTTTAAATTTCTAAATGGTGCAAGATGATACAAAATTCCATGCGGAAAAAGTCGTGGGCAGCAGCTACGTATAGTTATAGGTATAGGGCTATGCATGCTGATTTTTCATATACTGCATGGATGCGAACATGTAAGAATAATCTATCTCTCTTACTATAGTAAAACAGTAGTTCTTTTTCTGTCAGTCTGTGTGTTTGTACGCGGTGTTATACACAACTACTATTCGAATTTTAGTGGGGTCTTGCGTATAACAGTCATTACTTAATTATTTGCCTTCAATGCAGTTACATTATTTCACGTCCAGCCAAGCGGGCGGGTTCGGCTAGTTTCTTAAATAAAATTATGACCAAACATAAATTTGGAAAAAAAATATGATTGTGAAATGAACATTTAAAAGGGGCAATGTTTATCACTGTAATTATTTTTTTTTTAGTTCCTGGTAAAATTTTTATCTCGTCTTAGTTACGAAATCGAGTGGTGAATTCGAGGTACTCATCGAGATTCGAATTTAATATTTGAGGTAAATTTTTTGACTCAAATTCTATATTGAAATTATGCTTTGATATTCGAATTCGATATTCGAAGAACACTCTGCGATTGGAATTCGATATTCGGATTCGATAAAATTGGCATTCGATGCTATTAAGTCCAAAAAACACAACCAATCCTCGAGACGAGTTGGAAACGAAGTAGCACGCGCCGAGATGATTATTATTTTTTTATTTTTTTAGCATGGTAAGGAAGCCACAAAGGAGGAAGGTTGTGCCAATAAGGAGGGGTGGGGTGGAGTGGAGAAAAAGATTCTTGCGTGAAGGATACTATACCGCTGTGCCTTTAATGGTGGCTTCCTGTACACGCGGTTGGTTAAAAAAAAGAAGGGGGGAGAGAGAATACGCCCATTCTTTCGCTGAAAGTTTTCGAAGGGTGAAGTTGGAGTGGAGCTAGCAGGCGGGACAAGGGCGATGCTGCCCCTGGGGTTGGCTTGGGTGGGGGGAATGGGGGAGGGGGAGGGAAGAATGGAATGATGCCCGGGGCTAAATTCGAAAATTACACGCTCCTCCATCGGCGAAGAGGCCGCGACCCCGTACCATATAAAATTATGCAAATTGCAAATAACGTAAGTGTGCTGTACCGCGCTTGTATTTTCCTCGATGGGCAAAGAAGGTGGGGGGACCTGACCTGAAACTCCTAGCCGTAGTGGGCAAGGGAGACGAGGGAGAATTTAGGGGAGGGAGGGGGGTATATCTTTCATAGTCGCGATTACGCCGCGAGCTGATGTAAGGGGCGAAAGTTCGCTTGACTCTCATCCGCTGCGCTGTAGAAATTAGGGCCAGAGAATTGGCTACCCAAACACGGCAACTTCCTGACGTAATTAACCACTTTTACCTTTTATGAGAAAAAAAAATCTTGTAATAAAGTTTTCAGTTCTAACGTCTTAATCAAAGGCGCTGAAAGAAAACTTCACCGTGAAATATTTATGTAATGGAAGAAGATTAGGTGACCCATCAATGATGAGCACTGCTTTCCTAAATATCGAGGGACAAACTTAAGTCTTCGTATTTTATCGTAAGTTTCGTTACACTCCATTTTTAAAATTCTTTCAGACATTTATATTTATCATGATTTGTAATTATAAAATACTGAGTTATAAGCCTATGATTTTTTTTTGCAAACGACTGATTTTTTCTTACTATACAAAACTTGTCCAACAAAATTGTCCACTTATAAAATTTGTCATTCATTTCTAAGACTTGAATGTCTGAAATAAATGCATGCATTGCTTTATATAAAGTCAAACCATTCCTTACACAGACAATATATCGTGTCCTGCCTTCATAGCAATCCAAGAATATTCGTAACTCAGTTTATAGCTTTCAAACTTTTTTAACAAACGTTGGTAAGAACGGCAATAATGCAGACTGTTTGTTTTGTTTGTGTAGGTTTTGATGGTGGGATTTTCCAACGTCATGCAGGAAAGATCATCCCCAAAGGATATGAATGACAGCCCTGTAAATATCTTTAAAAATGTTTTATCTAGTTTCACATTACAACCTGAAATAACCCCACATCCTTAGTCAACTGTATACCTCAAATTTTCATACTTTGCTAAATCGCAGTCAACACAAGCATTTTAAAATCAAGGTCATGGATATATTTTTTTTTCACCTGCCTGAGACTTCACACGATGATTCGCGTGTTGCTACAGCCACTTACAGGACTTACTACTTACATCATTTGGAGTAAACTACATGTTTTATTGTAGGCTCTTTCCGAATATTTACATTGTAATTCAACAAATTGGGGATGCACCACAAAGAACAGCTTATTGCGAATGTGAATTGACGAAGGACTGCACAAACACGCATCATGAAAGTGACTACAGCAATCAAAGACACATTCATTCAGTGATATATAGCGACTACGTGCTGAGCATAAGTGTGCTGCCAATTGTCTCGAAATAGGAGGAAACATTTTTTTAACACATTTGTAAGCTTTGTTACGTGTTATTGTAATTATTAATATGAACAATATTGTCTCATAAAAAATAACTGTATCTACGTATGAATAGATTCATTTTGTGTTCGTCAATATTTGGAATTGAAACCACACTTATCTATACTAATATTATAAAGCTGAAGAGTTTGTTTGTTTGTTTGAACGCGCTAATCTCAGGAACCACTGGTCTGGTTTGAAAGATTCTTTCAGTGTTGGATAGTACATTTATCGAGGAAGGCTATAGGCTATATTATATTATCAAAAACATTAGAGATCCTCACTAAAAGTCCAATTTAGAATCAAATGCGTTGGAGGGGGTTAGATACAACATGTAGTACATGTACGAAATGTGTGTTGACAATGCCGCAGGCGCTAGAAGTTTATTTCCTATTGCCTATTAACATTGTTGCCACGCACTAGATGCCTTATCATTCCTAATTTTCCCATACAAGTAAAAAACACCCGTGTGATATTAACAACGAAGCAATCCGTACCCTCATAAGAGTTCAATTAGTATTTAAATACATTTCATCACTTAGATCGCAAAACTAAACTATTGTTTTTTTCCTCTCTCTGTGTTTAATTTGTTTTTTATTGCCCTTTTTTTCAAGTATATATATTTTACAGACTTGAAACTTCACAGTAATGTTCCTTATGTTACGTAGGATGACATTTTCCGAAAATTAGATCCCTTGGGTGGTTAAAACCAGCCAACAGTGGGTACTTTGTCTGCATGAGAACAGGATTTTGCATTGTTCATGCCTTTTGCGTCTCCATGGCAACGGGCATCGCGCGGCAGTGGCGTACCCACAAGGAGGGGCATGTATAATGAGCGGCGCAAGAGTGATCTGCCTGTAGACTGCCGTAGCGAAGTACGGGTACATCAGTTTTACGTTGCGTGCACGAGTCGGGAAACCATTGGTGCTATTTATTTTCTCTCCTGTACATTATACAGCATTGTAATAAATTTTCACTGAATTTTTTTTTATTTACCATTAATGTAAATGGGAGATGTGGCTTAATTTTTTCTATTAGTATATCCGTGCGAAGCCGGGTCGGGCAGCTAGTATTACATATTTTTACTACAAATAATGTAAAAATTATATTTTTGGGTGTTTTTAACTCGTACTTAATAAGACTGTACGTTGTTTCTATACAATGACACAATAGGGCTTAGGTAGGGGCGCACAATCCATGGCTACGCGCACAGGTTTAAGGTGACAGAAACGAACAAATCAGGACCAGACTCAGTACTGGTAAACTTGCTGCCCGGGTACACATATTGTACGCAGAGCTTCAGGAAAAACAACGTAATTTCACATATTCCCAAGATATCCGAGTAAGGTCTGCTTCCCAAAAGCATTTAAGAGTTCACCGAGGGCCTAAAAGTACTTTTGTTTTT